>NC_083229.1:128511986-129153136 GCF_032191835.1 Heteronotia binoei
AGTGGAGGGTGGGATATAAATTCAACTCCACTCCAACAAATCTTGCCTAAATTGAACGCTGTAGTTCCCTTACTGGTGACTCTCATTTCATGCACCAATGGAGTGGAGTCGAGTGGTTAGAATACTGGACTAGGATCTGGGAGACCCAAATTCAAATCCCCTCTTTGCCACTGAAGCTCATCGGGTGACCTTGCATCAGTCACTCTCTCTCAGCCTAATCTACCCCCAGAGGATTTCCTATTCTTAGGTTAAAAAAGGAGGCAATAAAATAAGTTGCATTGAGTCACTGGTTGGGAGAAAGGGGGGGATCTAAATATCTAAAGAAATACAAATAAGAGAGAACTATTTTATTTATTTATTTATTTCAATCAATTTTTAACCTGCCCTTCCTGTAGAATGGGGTCAGGGCAGGTTACATCATAAAATCAAATAAAAAAAATGACCAATTTAAAATGCATAAAATCTAAAACGAAAGCTAAAATATATAAAATCTAAAACAATCACGCCTTTATTGCTTTGAGCGCAATACTTTTCAATGGTATCCGTTTCACATATCAGGCTTCGATTCGTCAAACAATCCAGTGATGGACGCAGGTAAGTGAATCGACTCCATTCCTCTTCCTCATCAAGTCACCTCCAGGAAGGCCCCGAAGAACTCTTCATGTGATCTCAGCTTGGGAGAATGAAGGTAAGATTGCCAGTTCTTCCCTGCGTACCTCCGGTACCATGCGCAGAAATACAATTTTTGTACCTTATTGGCTTGATGGACATGCTGTAAAATTTTGATGGACTCTCTGGAGTCATTTGAGTTTGTCGCAGCACGCCAGGTTTTCCGAACCCCGAGCACATCGGCTGCCTGAAGCTGTTACAGAAGAATGGGTGTTGCGATGCCACGGAAATACGTGCTAATGGCTCTGACAGCAGGCAGGTTTGGCACAGCAAAAGACTGGAGCTGTCAAACCCAACAATAATGACGGCCCAGGGTGCAGCACATCAGCACACGATGCGGTACATTTCTGACAGCCAATTATTCGAACCATGATCCTGCCACCCTCGGAGATGACACATCTATACACAAATGTGGGAAAGGCTGGTGGATTCACAAACTGTGGCCAGCGAAGCCTAATGACGATCTGAAGTGTTACAGTCCTGGGATCGGTGTGCTCTAAATTCATGGCATGCCTTGTCCCGAGGGTGTTGCGTATCGTTGAGACCAATGGCTCATGCACCAGGCCAAGGATACCGCCACCTAAAGGGGAGTCTGGGAAAGAAAATACTTTATGTGGCCTAATGCTACATGGAACTGTGCCCACTCTTTAACCCACTCCAATACAGGAGAAGGAGGAGAAAATATTGGATTTGCATCCCGCCCTTCACTCTGAATCGCAGAGTCTCAGAGCACTCACAATCTCCTTTACCTTCCTCCCCCACAACAAACACCCTGTGAGGTAGATGAAGATATTGGATTTATATCCCGCCCTCCACTCCGAAGAGTCTCAGAGCGACTCACAATCTCCTTTACCTTCCTCCCCCACAACAGACACCCTGTGAGGTAGATGAAGATATTGGATTTATATCCCGCCCTCCACTCCGAAGAGTCTCAGAGCAGCTCACAATCTCCTTTACCTTTCTCCCCCACAACAGACACCCTGTGAGGTGGGTCGGGCTGGAGAGGGCTCTCACAGCAGCTGCCCTTTCAAGGACAACCTCTGCCAGAGCTATGGCTAACCCAGGGCCATTCCAGCAGGTGCAAGTGGAGGAGTGGGGAATCAAACCCAGTTCTCCCAGATAAGAGGCGACACACTTAACCACTACACCAAACTGGCTCAAACTATAATGGAATCCATATCTTGTAAGAAGAAGAAGACCGCAGACTGATGCCCCGCCGTTCTCTCTGAATCAGAGACTCAGAGCGGCTCACAATCTCCTTTATCCCCTTCCCCCACAACAGACACTCTGTGAGGTGGGTGGGGCTGAGAGGGCTCTCACAGCAGCTGCCCTTTCAAGGACAACCTCTGCCAGAGCTACGGCTGACCCAAGGCCATTCCAGCAGGTGTAAGTGGAGGAGTGGGCAATCCAACACGGTTCTCCCAGATAAGAGTCTGCACACTTAACCACTACACTCAACTGGAAGAAGAAGAAGACCATGATGATATTGGATTTATACCCTGCCCTTCACTCTGAATCTCTGAGTCTTGGAGCGGCTCACAATCTCCTTTACCTTCCTCCCCCACAACAGACACCCTGTGAGGTGGGTGGGGCTGGAGAGGGCTCTCAAAGCAGCTGCCTGTTCAAGGACAACCTCTGCCAGAGCTATGGCTGACCCAAGGCCATTCCAGCTGGTGCAAATGGAGGAGTGGGGAATCCAACCCGGTTCTCCCAGATAAGAGTCCGCACACTTAACCACTGCACCAAACTGGCTCTCTGACTACGCCTAACTACGCATCTGGGTCTGTGAAGTGACATGGACAGAAAAGAAACCTAAAGGTAAAGGACTCTGGGAAGAAGATGAAGAACAGGACTGACTTATGTAGCATGTATCTTGGACCCCACTCCTATGGCAATCAACACAGTTCCCAGCACTTCTTTTCTCCTGTCTCTCTCTACCTGCTTCGATGTGCAAAATCTTTCCAATCATATTACTCTTTGACACCCTTTATCTCTGGTTCACATTCCTTCAAGTCTGTTGTATAAACAAGCTCTGGCCATCTCCTCTTGTAATTAGTTTTATGACTCTTCTCTAGGTTATCAACAAACCTTTCTGGAACTAAAGTATCCACCTGATGAAGTCAGGGAACGGATTAACAAAGCCAGCATGATACCCAGAGAAAACTTGTTACAAGACAGGCCCAAAAAAAGACAATGAAAGAACACTACTAGTGGCCACACACAACTCTCAATTTAAACAGTTCAACACATCACCAACAACTTACAACCAACTTACACTGGAGAGTCAATTTGTGTAGTGGTTAAGTTTGCGGACTCTTATCTGGGAGAACCGAATTTGATTCCCCACTCCTCCACTTGCACCTGCTGGAATGGTCTTGGGTCAGCCATAGCTTTCAAAGGAGTTGTCCTTGAAAGGGCAGCTCCTGGGAGAACTCTCTTAGCCCCACCCACCTCACAAGGTGTCTATTGTGGGGGAGGAAGGGAAAGGAGATTGTAGGCCGCTCTGAGACTCTGTCCTTGAAAGGGCAGCTTCTGGGAGAGCTCTCTCAGCCCCACCTGCCTCACAGGGTATCTGTTGTGGGGAAGGAAGGTAAAGGAGATTGTGACCACTCTGAGATTCAGAGTATATAAACCCAATATCATCATCTTCTTCTTCCTCCTCCTCCTCCTGTATTGGACAGTGACAGCTCTCTTTCACAAGTACGGGGTGGGGGGGACTTTTTCTTGCACACAGACAACCCCCGCAATCTCAAACAGCTCTTCACCCTCAATGATATAACATCTCATTTGAGCATGGACTAGAGCTTGTAATAAACCCAAATGCCAACTTTGTTGCCACACTGTTGCCACATTGTCACTGGACCTAACAGCATTAACTACACCATCTCAAGCTCATTCACTTGCTCATCTTCCAACATTATCTATGCCATTAATGCCAACAATTAATGCCATTAATGTCAACAATGCCCTTCAGTTCTCTACATAGGACAAACTCTACACCAAAGGATAAATGGGCACAAATCTGACCTCAGGAATTACAAAACTGAGAAACCTGTAGGAGAGCACTTCAGCCTTCCAGGACATTCAGTGGGTAACCTCAAAGTAGCCGTTTTACTGCAAAAGAACTTCAGGAACAGAATGGGAAGGGAAATTGCTGAATTACAAGTTATTATGAAACTTGGAACAAACATGTCCTCGGCGACTGAACAGGAAACTTGGTTTTTTGTCTCATTACTTTCCCATTCTTACCAAGTAGAGCTATATATCTACTGTATTCCACTGTATTTCTCTTTTAGAACAGTGTATCAGAATAATGTCTGTGATATTATGCAATATAACAGAGCAGAAATCTCTCTGACAGCACTTCTCTTAGAAAAGGATGTTGTTAGCTTAACCCATACTTGAAAGGTACACATCCACTGTATTCAAATGCATTTTTGTATTCGTATCTGAACAGAGTAGACTCCAGCTCCATTTTAGAGAAAAAACGTTATTTTAACCCATGCTTTAGAGCAGGGGTGTCGAACTCTTTCGTTATGAGGGCCGGATCTGACATAAATGAGACCTTGTTGGGTCGGGTCATGTCAGGCCAAGCCACGTGTGTACCTATTTAAAATTAGGTAGCAGAGATATAAACTTTATAAAGGACACAGGCAAACACAATTTAAAAAACAACAACCTTAACACATGCTTTAAAACGTTAGCACTTGTTGGTATTAAAGGTGCTTTCTTTGTATCTCTCCCGTGGGATCCAGGGAACTGGGCAAAGGAAGCTCTGGCTCTTTCCTTCTTTCCCAAAGGGACAGGAGGGGGAAGGAAAAGAGCCTTGGCTCAGTAGCTCTGCTGTGCGATTGAGAGAGCGTGGAAAAGCAAGTTCTGCCTCCCTCCCTTCCTCCCCAAGGGAGGAGCCTCAGCCAACGGAGAAAATTGAGCAAGCCTTGCAAAGCAAGCTATTATGCAGAAGGAAGCAAGATAACAGCCAGTTGCTCGGGGGTGGGGGGGAGCTGATAGGAGCCCTCCAGGAGCCTGATTTGACACCCCTGCTTTAGAGGAGACCAATGGAACATTACAACAAAATTTAAGGTATTATTCTTAACAACTAAGGAACCTAGTGACATAGATATCAATCTCCAGTCCTGATGTTTATTGCCTTTGCTGTTTTTCCCACCCAGTCAAACTGATGATTACCAGACCTCAACTTATTGTTCTTTTAATTTGCTAAAAACATTTTCCCTATTTTGTGTTCTAATTCAGTGCCCACTCTCTATGTGCGCCTGCTAATTCCATCCCATGCTATTGTCTGATGAAGTGTGCTTTCAGCACACCAAATCTTACATTCTAAATAAATGTTGCTCTTAAAAGTGCCGCTGGACTTCAACTTCAAGTCACCAAAGCAAAATTGCAAACCGGAATCAGAAGTCAGTGTCCAAAAGCCAAAGGGTCAAGGTGCCAAAGAATTCAAGCAGGTCAGGGTCTGGAATCAGGAAGGAGTGTGGATGCAAAATGGAGAATCACCTGTTGCTTCTACAAGGTTACCAGGTCCTGGGTGGGAGTTATATGGGAACCTCAATCAGCCAGCTCCCTGGGTGGCAGTGACTCTGATAGAACTCAGGGCTGAGAGATCTGAAGCATTGGTACGCCTCATGTCTTTGCTCTGAAAGTTCTTTCCGGAGCCTGCTTCAAACTCTTGAGATGGGAAGGGGACAGCTTGGAGGAGATTGATTGCCAACAACCGGCACTGGTGCCTGGAATGTGGGGAGAGTGATTGATGGGCCAGCTGCTGGTTGTTCAGCTGAGGAGCTGGTTGGCAATTCTTCCAGGTCTGTTAAGCCTTCCAGCTCCCCCTCGTCAGGAATCACGACACTCCTGTGCAATTGGGGTCAACAGATGGATGATACAACCTACAATGAAGCTGATTGTGTGTGTTTTCCCCATTGAGTTATTGATTTAAATATTCATATTTAAATATTCGTATCTCTCCATCATGACATGGCCAAGGGGTCTTGCATAAATAATAAGAATTAGAAGACAGCAGCTTTATAGCCCGCCCTTCTCTCAGAATCAGAGACTCAGAGTGGCTTACAATCTCCTATATCTTCTCCCCGCACAACAGACACCCTGTGAGGAGGGTGGGGCTGAGAGGGCTCTCAGAGCAGCTGCCCTTTCAAGGACAATTCCTGCGATAGCTATGGCTGACCCAAGGCAATTCCAGCAGCTGTAAGTGGAGCAGTGGGGAATCAAACCGCCCTGAGCCATTCGTGGGAAGGGCGGGATATAAATCCCAAATAAATAAATAAAAAAACCCGGTTCTCCCGGATAAGAGTCCGCACACTTAACCGCTACGCCAAAATGGCTCTCCGATAGACATTTTAAGCAATGAAATTATGCAATCGAAAAGCATGAAGGAATGAACAGTCACAGAAAAACTGGGCACAGTCAAAAGTATTAAAAAGCAGAAGATCCTCATAACTCGCATGTCAGCCAGAAGAGGCAGCCTTGGGCAGAGTTCATTGCAGGGTTCCCAGCTGTCATTAGAGCATAGATCTCTCGGGCTGGAGAATGAGACCACTCTTTCCTGCAAAGGGAATTTTATTCTGGGCATAAGCTGTCATATCTGAAGAAGTATGAGCACACATGAAAGCTTATACCCAGAATAAAAATTTGTTGGTCTTAGAGGTGCCATTGTTCTCAGACTTTGTTCTCGGGAAGTCCGTACTAATGACATCGTAGGAAATGTTTCTCTCTCCTGTCATTTTTTCCACTAGGCTTGGCCATTTCCTCCTATCATGAATTATTTTATTCTGCACGTTTGTATCCTTTCCTTAAGGAGCCCCGTGGTGTAGAGTGGTAAAGCTGCAGTATTGCAGTCCAAGCTCTGCTCACAACCTGAGTTTGATCCCGGCAGAAGCTGCCTTTAGGTAGCCGGCTCAAGGTTGACTCAACCTTCCATCCTTCTGAGGTCGGTAAAATGAGTACCCAGCTTGCTGGGGGGGAAGTGTAGATGACTGGGGAAGGCAAGGGCAAACCACCCCGTAAAAAATTCTGCTGTGAAAACGTTGTGAAAACAATGTCACCCCAGAGTCGAAAATGACTGGTGCTTGCACAGGGGACTACCTTGACCTTTTTTAAAATTCTTCCCTTCCTCCAAGGAGATTAGGGAGGCATCCAGGAGAGCTGCCAACAGGTTAGCCTTATAGCAACACTGTGCAGCAGGCTCAGATGTGAAATGGTGACCAGCCCAATGGTATCTAGTGAATAGCCATCGGAACACAGCCATAGTCCAGTGTCCTAATCATAGTTAGTTTATTTTATTATTATTATTAAATTTTATTTGTATCCCGCCCTCCCCTCCTAGGCAGGCTCAGGGCGGCTAACAACATTCAATGGGACATTATACAAAATACAATGGTTAAAACAGCATTAAAATTATAAAACAACATTAAAATTATACATAGTTAATACATATCTTAAGACTAATCCAACATATATAATCTATAACTAACAGCAGCAGAGATGTTCCGGGCGCTGTTTATCCATTTACATATTTAAATGATGGCAAGAATCATTGAGGAGTCACTTTGTTGAATCCTCCATTCGGCCATCCTCTGTCAGCAGTCCGGAAAGGCCTGCCTAAAGAGGATGGATTTATAGAATCATAGAGTTGGAAGAGACCTCCAGGGTCATCTAGTCCAACCCCCTGCACAATGCAGGAAACTCACAAATACCTCCCCCTAAATTCACAGGATCCTCATTGCTGTCAGATGGCCATCTAGCCTCTGTTTAAAAAACCTCCAAGGAAGGAGAGCCCACCACCTCCCGAGGAAGCCTGTTCCACTGAGGAACCGCTCTAACGGTCAGGAAGTTCTTCCTAATGTTGAGGTGGAAACTCTTTTGATTTAATTTCAACCTGTTGGTTCTGGTCCTACCTTTTGGGGCCACAGAAAACAATTTCACACCCTCCTCTAGATAACAGCCCTTCAAGTACTTGACGATGGCGATCCTATCACCTCTCAGCCACCTCCTCTTCCCCAGTTACATCTCGCCTTCCCTGTCGAAGCAGGCTCAGGGCAGCTCACAATACATAGTCGAATACAATAAAAACATTTACATTAAGAACATTAAATTAAGACAGTTTAAATATAATTTGGTGCTAATTTTTGATACAGAAGAAGATAAAGGAGATGGTAAGCTGCTCTGAGATTCTGATTGAGAGAGAAAGGTGGGGTATAAATCTACGGTCTTCTTCAGTTTAAAGATGGCGTTCAGTGATCTTCAGCATCCACTTAGATCTAGTATCTCAGCGGTGGTCACCATTTCGGTTAAATGCTAACTGAAATAGCATCATCTTCCAAGCCTTGTGGAACTGGGCAAAGTCCCACTAGGCTCTGACCTCAGGCAGTTGGTTCCACCACTGTACTAAGAGATTCTCAGCAGGGAAAATCATCACCGAAACCAGGACTGGCTCTTGAACAACTGGTGTCCTCAGCAAGCGATGTCTTTGGCGGCCCAATGAATTTATTCAGCGTTTGAATCCCTCTCGGATATCTTTTTTAAAAACTATATCTGCAGCCCATTTCCTCATTGTGATGAATGATTTGCATGTGTGATTAATCCTCGTCACATGGGGTGATAGATTTGCAAGCCAGGGCGGCTAAATCTGTACTGAGTCATGCCTCACGTCAGTCCAGTTTGCTAACTTCATTTGGTTTATTGTCACAATCAATGTAGTACAATTGTGCCATTTGATTTGGCACCGATCTTGCAATTTCCCCCATTTTTTAAAAAAAAATAACGTAACACTGTTCTCCCTCTTATAGGATCTTTGTTGCGAGCTTTACAATGGGAAAAGGAACTGTTTGAAAGATTTGTGTCAAAAATTGAATAATAAATGGCCCATGACAGTTATTTCCTGAACCCAGAACACTCCAAGCCCAGCATGCTAGATATGTACCTAACCAGCCCCTAAATCTTATCTTGATTTCTTCTTATTTTTCTTGTTGTTATTTGTTCCTCAGACATCCTGCATAGGACAGAGATCTCCGCAGTGCTAATTGTGTTGGCTCATTAATAAGGCATATGTTAAGGCTGGACCAAAATCACTGATCCTATTCACAGTCTTGTCTTTTCCTTCTAAAAAAAATAAATATCATTTTATACTCCTGTTCTGTAATAGAAGAAGAAGACTGCAGATTTATACCCCACCCTTCTCTCTGACTCAGAGACTCAAAGCGACTTACAATCTCCTATATCTTCTCCCCCCACAACAGAAACCCTGTGAGGTACGTAGGGTTGAGAGAGGTCTCCCAGAAGCTGCCCTTTCAAGGACAACTCCTGCGACAGCTATGGCTAACCCAAGGCCATTCCAGCAGCTGTAAGTGGAGGAGTGGAGAATCAAACGTGGTTCTCCCAGATAAAAGTCTGCACACAACTACTACACCAAATTGGCTCTCTAGAGAGAGATCAGCTAACATGGACAGTTTCAAAGCTCTTTTTAAAAAGTCTGCATTTTGTCATCTGTTTTCATTGATTGCCCTTGTTGACTATTCTGTTGTTTTATGGCATTTTCACCATTTTACACAATTCCATGTTGCCATTTTGGTGCGGAACGCTATTTGTACATCATTTATAGGCAACCGAGGCACAGATATTGTTGAAACGTGTACAATGCTACAGGGGGAATTTGGCAAGCAAACAAAAGTTGTTTCTGTGCCTTATAGCCTACACATACCTGTCCCAAGTCTTATCATAAATCCTAACTATATGCAGCTTAGAGCACTCTGCTGCTGTATCAGTTTCTTGCAACTGCTTACCAAACAAAGCAAAAGTCATCAGACTATCTCTACTTCACATTAACTCCTCCCCCCCCCCTTCTCCCAAAGCACTAGAACTTGAGGGCATTCAATTAAGTTGTTGGGAAGAAGGTTCGGGACAGACAAAAGGACATGCAGAGGTCCATCAGCGGCTGTTAACCACAAGGTCTACATAGAACTCTCTGTCTGGGGCAGTGATGCTCTATATTCTTGGTGCTTGGAAAGCAACAGTGGGAGCTGGACTGGATGCACCAATGGCCTGATCCAACATAGCTTCTCTTATGTTCTTATGCTAAGCAGTGTGATGTACCCTTTGAAGCTCACTGCTTTCAAAAGGTGTAGAAGAGTGTGACTCTTTTTAGGATGGCCCTGAAAATTACCCAAAGTGTTTCCAGTTGTTGTTGTTGTTTAACTCATATAGTAAAGTTTGGACAAAACTTTGTTTCAGATCATGGAGATGCTCTAGAAGCCAGTATAGATAATGCTGGATTATACAGTCCAAAAGCCTGACTGGGTAAGAGGACCCTGCATGATGTTTGTATTTCCATGAATAAACCAGCGGTGTGAACAGGAATACATGCCTCAGAGCCAGTTCATAACATACTTGAGCAGAATACAACATTCATGTTGCCTTTGCGTCCTTCACAAGCATTCTTTATGACACCCCCTCCAATCTGCTGGTTAGGGAAAAAGGACTCAGATCTCCACTTGTACTCAACTGTGTTGGACAAAGGGAGCCTTGACTTAAACTGGAGAGGTGGCTGAGAGGTGATATGACCCCCATCTTCAAGTACTTGAAGGGTTGTCATATGGAGGATGGTGCGGAATTGTTTTCTGTGGCCCCGGAAGGTAGGACCAGAACCAAGGGGTTGAAATTAAATCAAAAGACTTTCCGGCTCAATGTTAGGAAGAACTTCCTGAACATTAGAGCAGTTCCTCAGTGGAACAGGCTTCCTCGGGTAGTGGTGGGCTCTCCTTTCTTGGAGGTTTTTAAGCAGAGGCTAGATGGCCATCTGACAGCAATGCTGATTCTGTGAACTCAGCAGATCATGAGAAGGATGCTTATCTACTGTAGAACAAAGTAGGAGTCGAGTCGCACCTTTAAAACCAACAAGGCTTTATTCCAAATGTAAGCTTTTGTGTGCTCTAAGCATGCTAATCGACTGTGTTATGTCTGTAACGATGCACAAGTAACCATCTTCAGGTACTTGAAGGGCTGTCATATAGAGGATGGTGTGGAATTGTTTTCTGTGACCCCAGAAGGTAGGTCCAGAACCAATGGGTTGAAATTAAATCAAAAGAGTTTTCCGGCTCAACATTAGGAAGAACTTCCTGACCGTTAGAGCAGTTCCTCAGTGGAACGGATTTCCTCGGGAGGTGGTGGGCTCTCTTTTCTTGGAGGCTTTTAAACAGAGGCTAGATGGCTAGCCATGAAGATCCTGTGAATTTAGGGGGAGGTGTTTGTGAGTTTCCTGCATTGTGCAGGGGTTTGGACTGGATGACCTTGGAGGTCCCTCCCAACTCTATGATCCTATGATTCTTGAAAGCTCATCCCCTGGAAATCTTGCTGGTCTCCAAGGTGCTACTGGAGTCAAGTCTAACTGTTCTACTGCAGACCGACATGGCTCCCCTCTGGAAGGATAGCAGTAGAAGAGAGCCAGAGTCCAGAAGCCCCTTAAAGCTTAACAATATCTGTGGCAGGAGATGAGCTTTCATGAGTCCCTACTCACTTCCTCAGATACTCCCCAAAATTCATCCCCTGCCACAGAGGTCATTTCACAGAAAAAGAGGTGCCGGAGCTCATTAGCACAACTAATTTGCATATGCCACACACCGCTTACCTCACCGGAAAGTGTACTCAATTATATTGGCTCAGCATCTACCTTAAAATGCTTCTTGAACTATAATTGTCATAATAAAACCTTACTCCCGTCATAATTTTTAAATGCCTTTCTCCCATGTGGCCACAGTGGCATGACGAAGATTTCCATCTGTCTGCTTTAGATGTTTTGATTATTTTCCTTTTTTTTTTTGGTGGGTGGGTGGGAAAAAATATTAGATAGTTTGTCAAATCTTAAGAGTTCAGCAAAATTCTCACTGGGGGGTTGAACAACGGAGTCCAGGAGCAAGTATTGAGGGACGAGTGTAAGAAAGAAAGAGCGCAGAAAAATGTAGAGGTTCTGGAGCTCTGCTCCTGTGAGCTCTTGCCCAAACTGAGGCCTGGCCTGCCCCAAATGTTGTTTGGCTTAAGGTGCTGCTAGAGCTGTTTCTTCTCTACTGCTACAGACAGACTAGCACAGCTCCCCGTCTTGATCTATCTCTGAAAATACGTTCACAACATACGAAGCAGCACATTACCGGTCTGCTGTGTAAGTGGCATCCCTGGGCACAGGGCTGGATCCCCATCAGTTTTATCATCCCCCTCCTTTAGTAAAGCCAGTTTGGTGTAGTGGTTAAGTGCACGGACTCTTATCTGGGAGAACCGGGTTTGATTCCCCACTCCTCCACTTGCAGCTGTTGGAATGGCCTTGAGTCAGCCAGAGCTCTCACAGGGCAGCTGTTGTGAGAGCTCTCTCACAGGGTGTCTGTTGTGGGGGGGGGAGGTAAAGGAGATAGTGGCTTCTCTGATATAGGGTGGGATATAAATCCAATATCTTCTTCTTGGAGAGCTAGTTTGGTGTAGTGGTTAAGTACGCAGACTCTTATCTGGGAGAAGCGGATTTCATTCCCCACTCCTCCACCTGCACCTGCTGGAATGGCCTTGGGTCAGCCATAGCTCTGGCAGAGGTTGTCCTTGAAAGGGCAGCTGCTGTGAGAGCCCTCTCAGCCCCACCCACTTCACAGGGTGTCTGTTGTGGGGGAGGAAGATAAAGGATATTGTGAGCCCCTCTGAGTGACCGAGATTCAGAGTGGAGGGCAGGATATAAATCCAATGTCATCTTCTTCATCTTTTTCTTAAAGCCCCTATCCCAGGTGTGTTTTCTCCATGCAGGTCCTCCCATCTTCACTGACAGAAAAGCTGGTGGGATTTGACACAGGGCATTGGGAAGTCGCAGTGGGCCAGTTTCACATACTTTTGCAGGCAGATGCCCTCCTTTGCACACTTAAGGCTTTTTATCTTCCTGTTAAAAAATCCCAGCACAGATTCTTTTTTTTTTTGCTCACTTCGGGTAGCATTCCAAGGATGGAGGGAGGGGGGCTGCTTCGGTTCCCCACAAAGGGTTAAGAGGACTCCCCCCCCCCCTTTCTCCCCACACAACTAACACAATTCAAAATGCATGCTCTGCGTGTGTCTTTTTGAGGGGGGGGCGGGAGAGGGGGAATCCTCCGTACCTATTGGCTGGGCTCTATCAGCTGCAGCTCAGCTCAAGCTGCTGCTAAAAAGCTATATTGATCTGAAGGGTAAATGTGCAGAGAGAGAGCCACAGAGCGAGAGGGAGAGAGAGATCCAGGCGTTTCTGAGAAGAGGGACGACCTCTGCCAGTAAGGAAGTGGTTTCTACCTGTCGGCTTTCCCCTCTGCTGTCTTTGCTGAATGATACAGAAGACGCTCAGAGAGGGCAGTTTGTTGCTACGGTGGGGTACAGGCACGTTTTTTTTTCCCCCCTGAGCACCAGCTGCTGTTGTATTGCTGCCATCGCCACTGCTGGTCCTCTGGCTTTTCCCGCTGCAGTTGCATAGAGCAGGTAAGCTTTTTCTATCTTTTAAAAGAAGCATTCAGTGCAAAGGGATTGCTTTTTGCATCATGCTGTCCAGGATCCAGTGGGATGCGGGACCTGGTCCATGCTGCATCCATCCACGGGGAAGGTTGCTTGCAATCTGGCAGCAAGGAGCTCAGGAGCCTGTCTGTCGCCGGGGTAGGTTATCCCACGCAAGAGAGCTGTGGGAAACTGTCAAAGTTCTTGAGAAAGTCTTTTGGCATGCCAGACGAGATGCGGGAATGAGGAAGGGGTTGGCAGCAGCCCACCTTTGCCAGTGTGCAGGTGGCAGAATAGTGAGAGGTGATTTTAAAAAAATGCTGATGAGTTGTTTTGGTGAATCAGGGAGAAGGAGGGCAAATTTTCGGGAGTGGACCTACACTGGGTGCAGAGGGGGCATTGCCCCTCAGGTGTGTAAATAAAAGGTGCGATGTGGAACTTGAGTTAGAGAAGGTCCTTTGAGCCATGCAAAGGTTTTTCTTCCTTTGGAGGCAGGCAGAGGACGTGCAGAAGAACTGACCTTTTTTTTCAAAGGGGGGAGACTCACCCCTGTGTGTTCTGAAGGAGAGGACCTCAAAGCAACCCCCCCCCATCCCGAGTCAACCTGTGTGCCTCTTACCTGTTGTTTTGCCTGCTAAGTAGATAGTCTGCATTACCAAGCAAAGGATCTATTTCAGTTCAGGCAAATATTCACATTTCAATGGAGGTCCCAATATATAATTACCGGCTTCTTCCTTCCAAGTGATCTGGACCACATTTGTCATATGTTGAGAAGTGAAAGAGACATAAAATGTTGAAATGAACTCTATGGCACCGACCTGTAGACATTCCTGGAATGTCTTTTTGGATGGAGAAATATTTGGCGAAAAATGGTGGGGAGACTTACGCCTTCTTCTCTCTAGACATATATTCCCCGACTTAGAAACGTGACTCACTGTTTTGCAACTCGGAGAGCTTTCTATTCAGATCTTGTCAGAGAAGGGGCACAGGTCTGTTGGAACATAGAGAATCTACCACAGGGAAGGCATAGGTGGGTGGCAGGTTTTTTTTATTCTAGGTTTTGTGATCTTCTGCAAGCATATTCAGGTTGGGTCCCCCCCACCCCTTTGTCGATTGTAAAATGTGTCTGTGGGGTGCTGAGGAGGAAAAGAGGCTCTGCTGTAATGCTGGGTGACAACCCAAAAGAGTTGAATTTCTGCAGCTCTACAGTTTTCCGCTTCCAGTATGCCCGACAAAAGCACAATAATTTTAGCATACTGAGCAGGTCTTAATAGCCAGCAATGCACTTTTTTCAGGGCACACCTCACTGGATGTGAGATACAATGGCATTAAGATTAGATGCTGTGTGTGGAAGGCAAGCCTTTAGAATTCAGTCATTCCTGGAATTCATGAACTGGTCCGGAGCTCTTTATTTTATTCCCATTAAGACATTATTAAACGTTGGCGGCGACTGCTCATTGCAAAGTGGAATGGGTTAATGTTCCCAGAAAGGGGGGTGGGACATCACCAAAATCACAAACAGTTAATCTTGGAACGTATCCGAGGTTCTTCTGAACATCTCGACCCCTGAACGTTATGTTATGACTGATCAAACCAGTTGCTCAATCATATATTCCTTCTCTTCTTCATAATAAGGCAATAGGTTAACTGCACTAGGAAAAAAATTCATTTGCCTGTCCCACACAGCATGATTATTTTGTTCTTCACTATTGTTGTCGTTGTGCTTGCTACTTGCAAAATAACTGTATTGTGTGCTGAACTCATGGCATCCCTTGCAAGTTTGGTGAGACGTCCAAGCAGCGAGATACCAAGATGTTCCGCATCCCATTCATCACAAAAGAAGGAAGTTTTCGCTCTGCCAGAGTGCTCAGGTCTTTCTTGCAAACACCCAGCGTTTGCGGTAGATGCCCATGTCCTGTTGTCACATCCTAAATAACGAAAGGATGAGCAAAGCCATCCTACTTAGAACTGCCACTTGTCTCCTGGAAAGGACGTTTCGTTTTCTTTGCCAAAGCGTACAGAAAAGGGGAACCTTCCTAACCAATGAAATGAACGATGTGATTTCACCCTAGTTCATATTTGGAAGAAACTTTGACTATTTGAAGAGCCAGAAAATACATTGCGCAAACATATTCCATTTCTCAGCACCACAAACCAAACAGCATTTATCTGAAAAGTAAATGCCATGGTTTTAATCGAACACAGTTGCAAGTAGCAGCCTCCTATGACATTGTGGCAGGGTGTAGCGATTCAAATTCGAACCAGGATTTGGAAGGATCAGCTTCAAATCCCCACTGATCCTGGGCCAGCCCCCCACTACCAGCTTCACCTATCTTACAGGGTTGTTGTAAGAATTAAAGTAGAGACAGAATGATATGGATCTTAGTGGACCATACCCTGAACATGAGTCAACAGTGATGTGGTGGCTAAAAAGGCAAATGCAATTTTGGGCTGTATCAACAGAAGTATAGTGTCCAGATCACGTGAAGTGATGGTATCGCTTTACTCTGCTCTGGTAAGACCTCACCTGTAGCATTGTGTTCAGTTTTGGGCACCGCATTTTAAGAAGGATATAGACAAGCTGGAACGGGTCCAGAGGAGGGCGACGAAGATGGCGAGGGGTCTGGAGTCAAAGTCCTATGAAGAAAGGTTGAAGGAGCTGGGCCAGTTTAGCCTGGAGAGAAGGCAGCTGAGAGGTGATATGATCACCATTTTCAAGTACTTGAAGGGCTGTCATGTAGAGGAGGGTGTGGAATTGTTTTCTGCGGCCCCAGAAGGTAGGACCAGAACCAATGGGTTGAAATTAAATCAAAATAGTTTCCAGCTCAACATTAGGAAGAACTTCTTGACTGTTAGAGTGGTTCCTCAGTGGAACAGGCTTCCTCGGGAGGTGGTGGGCTCTCCTTCCTTGGAGGTTTTTAAACGTAGGCTAGATGGCCATCAGACAGCAATGAAGATCCTGTGAATTTAGGGGGAGATCTTTGTGAGTTTCCTGCAGTGCGCAGGGGGTTGGACTAGATGACCCTGGAGGTCCCTTCCAACTCGATGATTCTGTATAAGTTGCTTTGGGTTCCCCTTTAGGGGGAAAAAGAGCATATCAATAAAGTAAATAGAATAACTTTCCAGCACAAATCTTTCGCATACAGTCCTAGCAGCATCGGAAACCCATGGTCACGTGGGAGGAGCCAGTGCACTCACTCCTGTGCTGCTTCTTACCCATACATCCAAGGGTGGAATTCTAGAAGGAGCTCCTTTGCATATTAGGCCACACCCCTTGATGTAGCCAATCCTCCGAGAGCTTCCAGGGCTCTTTCTTGTACGCTCTTGGAGGATTGGCTACATCAAGAAGACGTGGTCTAATATGCAAAGGAGCTCCTGCTAGAATTCCACCCCTGCATACATCAGTGGAAACTGTGCTACTCTGTAATCAGTCACCTCCTTGATCTTCCTGTCCCCTCCGGGAGGTAAATGATTACAACTGTGGACTGCGTAGATCCTACCACTGTTTGTTCTTCCACTGTGGTTTTGATGCTTTGAATGCCATTTTGATTATTAGACTGCGCTTCACTTCTAAACCACTTTCAGCATACTGCAAAGTGCCAGGAGATATTTTAAATCCGTCAATCAGCTATGCTTCTTCCAGAAACTGGGGTAACATTGATGCACCCATATGTTTGCCACCATATTGGGTATATTATCTTCCCTCACAGTTGCGTCAAAAATATGCTTAGTAAACCAAGCAAACGACATCCCTCCTTATGAGGTCACTTGTCGGGTAAATACTCGGTGTTTTTGAGGGTGGAGCCAGGGGGGGCTGGGATTGTGGAGGGGAGGAGCTTCAGTGGGGTATAATGCCATAGAGTCCACCTTCCGGAATGGCTGTTTTCTCCAGCTGAACCAATCCCTACAACCTGGAAATCAGCTGCAATCCCAGGAGATCTCCAGCCACCACTGATAGCAGAGGTGTCAAACTCATTTGTTAAGAGGGCCAAGTCGGACATAAATGAGACCTTGTCGGGCTGGGCCGTATTGGGTCGGGCCGGGCCATGTCCGACTGGGCCATGTGCGTACCTATTTAAGATTAGGTAGCAGAGATGTAGACTTTATAAAGGACACAGACAAACACAATTAAACAGGGTTGTTTTTTTTTTAAACGTTAGCACTCATTGGTCTTAAAGATGCTTTCTTTGTAGCTCTCCCATGTGACCCAGGGAAATGGGCAAAGGAAGCTCTGGCTCTTTCCTTTCTTTCCCGGGGGGGAGGAGCCTCAACAATAGAAGGAAGAGAGGTTTGACTCAGTAGCTCTACTGTGCCATTAAAAGAGCCTGTCAAAGCAAGTCTTCTCTCCTCCCCTTCCTTCCCGCCTACTCTTGGAAAGGATAAAATTTCAATTTTGTTATATGTTGATGATATGGCCCTAATTTCGCTTACCAAAATTGGGATGAGAAGGTTGTTGCAGCAATTAGGACTATATTGTAAAGAAGAGGCCCTTAACATCAACTATGACAAGACTAAGGTGATGGTCTTTAGGAAAAGGGCTCAAATATCATCCAGGAGTATACTTGGTAACCCAATTAATCAGTGTAGCTCCTTCAAATACTTAGGTATTACTTTTAGAGAGAATTTGAACTGGAATGTGCATATTGCTACAGTCAAAGCATCTGCTGCGAGGACTGTGGGGGCTATTCTGAGATTTTATTATACTAAGGGAGGTTTTCTTATTGATCCAATTCTAAAATTATTCAAAAGTAAAGTCATACTCCACCTTTTGTACAGTGTCGAGGTCTGGGGATGGAAAGAGGACATCCTCACTGATGTGGAAACATATGAACATATGAAGCTGCCTTATACTGAATCAGACCTTTGGTCCATCAACGTCAGTATTGTCTTCTCAGACTGGCAGCGGCTTTCCAGGGTCTCAAGCTGAGGTTTTTCACACCTATTTGCCTGGACCCTTTTTTGGAGATGCTGGGGATTGAACCTGGGACCTTCTGCTTCCCAAGCAGATGCTCTACCACTGAGCCAGCATCCCTCCCCAAACTATCCCAAATCAGTTTTTAAGGCGCATACTGGCTCTCCCTAGGGGAACACCGGCTACCCTGATGAGAGCAGAAACTGGCCTTCCTTCCCTAAGGGCATGGGTACATCTTGCTGTTCTAAAAGCCTGGAAAAATAACAGATCGGTTAGATCTGATTCGTTTAGTCAACTGGCTTTTAACTCAATGTTATCTAAAGATCCAGAGCGCCTTAGCTTTTTCAATAACTTACTTGTAAAATATTCTATTCCTGATGACCTTCTTGCTGTCTCAGCAGACAATAGACATCTCAGAAATTGGGTATTCAAGTGTGATGCCACGTTAGACAGACAACTAATTTTAAAATGTCAGTCAGCTCTATGGTTTAAATTATTTAAGAATGATCATTCCAGGTCTCCCTACCTGGTTGGTATAGCTAACCATAAACTCAGAGTTGCCTTCACATCCTTGCGATTTGAAACAATGCCAACAGCAGTGCTCGCTGGCCATTACAGTAAAATACCTAAGGAACAGCATGTCTGTATTTGTGGCATTCCTGTTAGTGAAGATTTACCTCATTATGTTCTTAATTGTCCATTGTACGCTCAACCCAGGGCAAAAATTCTCTCTGGGATATTAACTAATCTATACGCCTATTCAGATTCTGAGGAGATTGTATTTCTGTTAGCTGATTTTGATGCCAATATATCTCATAGTATGGCATTGTATGCCCTAGCAGCAAAGAAATTACGGGCCAAAGCTGTTTGTACTGGTGCTAATTAACTACTGTTTTTGTGGTTATTCTGTGATCGCCATATTTGTTCTTATTTTATGGTGTATTTTGCCCTGGTTTGTTTCACATGCGGTTTTTTGTATTCGCTTATATTTTTTTGATGTATTTTCACAATTTGTCTCATTTATATTTATATATGTTTTTTGTTCCACCTGAACATTTTATGTGTGATTTTCTTTTTGTTTGTAGTGGCCTATGGCTTAACACAAATAAATTACTACTTCTCCTCCCCTTCCTTCCCAAGGGAGGAGCCACAGCCAATGGAGTTTTGTTCCGTAGTTCCTGTCGATTGAGCAAGCCTTACAAAGCAAGCAGTTATGCAGAAAGGAGCCAGAGAGAGGGAGAAGGAAGAAGATGATAGCCAGTTGCTCGGGGGGCCTGATAGGAGCTTTCTGGGGTCCTTATTTGGCCCCTGGGCCACATGTCTGATACCTCAGACTTAGAGGTTTGCAACACTATTTGTATGCAGTGTTCCCTCTAAACTGAGTTAGCATGCACTAGCTCACAGAATTTTAGCCTCCACCTCACAGTTTTGTCTTAGCACAGGAAGGATGACCCCAGAGCACACGAATGTATGCAATAGCTCACAACATTAATGCCAGTAGCTCACAAACCAGAATTTTGGCTCTCAAAACTCTGCAGCTTAGAGGGAACGTTGCTTGTATGGTATGTTAAACATGCTCTTACATGAATGCAAGCCTTCACAAAGACTTTGACTGGTGCAGGAGAAACTGGAAGCAGCAGCCGTATTCCTCATGGTATATATAAAGGGATGTCTACTATTGTGATATGTTCCCTCTAAGCTGCAGAGTCTTGTGAGCAAAAGTTCTACTTTGTGAGCTACTGGTATTAAAGTTGTGAACTACTGGCAATAAAGTTGTGAGCTACTGCATAAATTACTCTGCTCTGAGACCATTTTTCCTGAGTTAACACAAAAATGTGTGAGCTAAAGGCTAAAAATCTGTGAGCTAGCTCACTCTAACAGCATAGAGGGAACACTGGTAATATGTGGATGTTACATGCAGCAGCAACATCGATGTAACTGATGTACTGACAGAAAGACCCTGATATATGCTAAGTACTGCTTTTGATAAAACCCTAA
The DNA here is from genome assembly GCF_032191835.1 of Heteronotia binoei. Taxonomy (NCBI): domain Eukaryota; kingdom Metazoa; phylum Chordata; class Lepidosauria; order Squamata; family Gekkonidae; genus Heteronotia; species Heteronotia binoei. The sequence goes on from NC_083229.1 coordinate 128,532,073, forward strand.
ATACATTTGCTCTAAGCAGTGGCTGCGGCCCCCAAACTTTTTGGCACCAGGGACCGGTTTTGTGGAAGACGATTTTTTCATGGACCGGTGGGGGTGCTGGGATTTTGGCTGCCCCAGGTGACCCCCACGCTCACACCTCATCCCTGCTCCCCATGGGGGTCTTTAAATAAGAAGTAGACAAAGGCCTTTGCCTCCGTCCGTGGCCTGGTTGCTAACAAGTCATGGACCAGTACCGGTCCACGGGCCAGGGGTTGGGGACCCCTGCTCTAACGTATGTGACATTGATTTTAAGTAATATTTACTTCCAAGTATATATTTGTGCCTTGATCTGAAAGGCCCAGGCTAGCCTGACCTTGTCAGATTTCACTGGTTCTTTAGACCTTAGAAGCTAAGAAGGTTAGTGCTTGGGTGGCGGACCTCCAAGGAAGTCCACCGTGAATACAAAGAGGCAGACAATGGGAAATCACTTCTGTTTGTCTCTGGCCTTGAAAACCCTACAGATCTCAGAAGCTAAGCAGGGTCAGCCATGGTTAGTTCTGAGATGGGAGACTACGAAGGCAGTCCAGGGCTATTATGCCAAGGCAGGTAATGACAAACCACCGTTTGTCTCTCGCCTTGAAAAGAAGAAGAAGATGATATTGGATTTATATCCGAGTTCGCTATAAGGTGCTGGTTATCACTTTTAAAGCCCTATATGGCCGAGGCCCTGCCTACCTTAGGGACCGTCTCTCCCCACATGTTCCCCAGAGAGCACTAAGATCAAGTTCTCAAAGCCTCTAAGGATCCCTGGACCAAAAGAGGCCAAACTAAGAGTAACAAGAGAGCAGGCCTTTTCTGTAATGGCCCCCCACTGGTGGAACCAATTGCCGGAGGAAGTGCGAGCCCTGCGGGACTTTAATCAATTCCACAGGGCTTGCAAAACCACTCTCTTTCTGCAAGCATATGAGGAACCCTGAAAGCGATATCTCGCCATCGAAATACGTCAACTGAATATAGCACCTTAACTTAATTTTAGCTGTAATTTAATGTAACTGTTTTAACTGTATGTATGAATTGTATTTTAAAATTGTTTTATAAATCATGGTATACCATGTCATGTTAGCCGCCCTGAGCCTGCTCTGGCGGGAAGGGCGGGATATAAATAAAAGTTTATTATTATTATTATTATCCCGCCCTCCACTCCGAAGAGTCTCAGAGCGGCTCACAATCTCCTTTACCTTCCTCCCCCACAACAGACACCCTGTGAGGTAGGTGAAGATATTGGATTTATATCCCGCCCTCCACTCTGAAGAGTCTCAGAGTGGCTCACAATCTCCTTTCCCTTCCTCCCCCACAACAGTCACCCTGTGAGGTGGGTGGGGCTGGAGAGGGCTCCCACAGCAGCTGCCCTTTCAAGGACAACCTCTGCCAGAGCTATGGCTGACTCAAGGCCATCTCAGCAGGTGCAAGTGGAGGAGTGGGGAATCAAACCCGGTTCTCCCAGATAAGAGTCCACACACTTAACCACTACACCAAACTGGCTCTCCTTATGGGGTTGCCATTAGGAATAGGCGTGAACCCTATTTTTGTGGTTCAGTTCAGCTTGTGAACCAAACCAGAAACTGATACACCAGTTCGCCATGAACCAAACCAGAAACCTATACATCGGTTCGCAAACTGAACCGGATTGTACTGGTTCATGAGCCACTTAAAGTTTAAATCCCTGCTTTCTGCTCTTCATGAACTGCCACAAACTGCATCAACATTTGTGGACGTTCATGGCTGTTTTTCAGTTCATGAACACCACTTTGTGAACTACAAATTGGCCAAAATCCATGATAAACTTTAGTTCATAAGCTGGTTCATACCCATCCCTGGTTGTCAGAGGTCATCTGCTAAGACATCAGCCATAAGTTTTATCTTTGAGCTGAAGCAACCAAGTGGCCTGTGGCACACTGACGGCTGGCACATGCATCGTAGCATTGGCTTTCATGGGTTCACTGATGTATCCATGAAGTGTTGTTAATTAACAACATGCGGTGTTAATTAACATGTGATTACAATTCTACCAGCCTACTTGGGATGACCCAATTACCATAGGTTTTGATGTCTCTTGATTTCTATTAAAAACATTTATATCCTATTAAAGATCATATTTGCAAAACCATTGATAATAGAATTTCTCTTACTCCACCCCCTTTCGGATTCTTTACTTAGCATGAAATTGGTTCACAAATCATGGATGTGTTTAGTAGAACCGTTATTTTATTGTATTTATTATTTGGACTTCTAGGCCTCCCTTCCCTACCAGCAGAGGTCAGGGTAGCTTACATCAGAATAAATATGGACAGAAATGTCCAGCACATTTCAAACATCTAGATAGGGGAGTTCATTTGGATGAATTTATGGTTGCGCCTTGCTAGTTGGGGTATATGTTCTACCCTCAAGGATGCATCGGAAGTGTGTTTTGCAAACAATGCAAACATTGTGGCTAGTATTACAGCACTCCATCTGCCTCTGAAGAATTCCTCCAGTACAAATTTAGGGGGAGGTATCTGTGAGTTTCCTGCATTGTGCAGGGGGTTGGACTAGATGACCCTAGAGGTCCCTTCCAACTCGATGATTCTATGAAATAGGCCACACACCACAGCCTGTATCTAGTAACATCTGAATAGTAGCTGGCATGCCCTCAAGCTCACTTTGAATACTCTATAATGTCACCAGATGTCTATAAGCCTCTGAACCAAATTCCAGGATGCTTACCCCATCCCCAATGTGGAGGAATGTCCAGTCTCTGCCTCCACCCAGTGCCTCCCCAACATGATTCAGTCCTCTCTGCCACCCCTATCTCTACCTCCTGCGATGGCTCTTAACACTGCTTCAGCAAACAGTAGGAGATTGGGGGGCAGTGCCTAGGAAGGGTAGAATTGGAGAAGGATGTGATGTCATTTCCTGGTGATATTCTAGGAATCTCTCTTAACCTCTATGATAAAGACCCTGGAGACTAGGAGAAAGTCCTAGAGCACGACTACGATGGTCTTTTTTTCTCTCCTACTCAGTTTTGTGAGGGCAGGAGACTGGGGCTGGGTAGAGAGTTCCCCACTGTGTCCAGGCAACTGGGAACCTTATCTCCCAAATGTAATGCAAAGCATATAGAAGGAACTGGGAAGCGGGGGACCTGGTCCATGGGTTGCATGAAGACCATTTGCCCAGCCGCATCCTCAGCAACGCCATCCAGCTCACCTATGAAAGAACTTAGAGACTTCTAAGGTAACTTGAGCCACCCTGTTCCTTTTCTTATCCATTTACAAAATCCATGTATTGAAATCACACTTTACTCCAAAAATGGAAACTGAAAATCCACATTCTGGAATTCTGAGCTCTAGATATTTGTAAAAAAAAAAAAAAAAAAATAGTTAGGACTTCCAAACCTCAGTGACTAATGCAGTGATTTTGATGTACACGCTTGCTTGGGATTTGATTCCCTCTCAACTGAACTGTGTTTCAAGTCGCCCTGCTAAAGATCGCTGCTGAAGTGTGAGAGATATTTCACCAATTGTTATCCTGATCAGCTTTACATAATTCACATAAGCTCAGCTCTTGCTAATTCTGTTTTGCAGATAGAGGGACAGAATGTCAAAGGTAATAAGGAGCCCAAAGCAACCCAAGACATAAGTAGATGACCGAGGAACTGAATCCATATATTACTAAATGAATTTCCAACAATCCCTTTGTAGTCATTTCTACTTTGTGTGTCTTTCCCCCTCAAAAAAACATGAAATATCTCATTTTAACAATATATTCATCTGGGGAAACATGGTGACTTCCTCTTATTGATCTGCAGACTGCTTTCTGCTTCTCATTGGTATGTAGGTGACAACAACTGAACTGTGTGTGTGTTTTTTTTAAGTGATTCAGAACAATGTAAGCATCCTAGTCGTAAATTACAAAGAGAAGACACATCAATGGGATACAAAAACAGATGGGGGAAAATCAGTATGAAAATGATTTCTTAGAAACAGATATTTGGTTTTTAACAGTGGCTTTATCCAGGTTAGTAGCCTGAATAGTCCAGCTTGGCCTAAGTTAATCAGGGCTTGGGGTTAAGCAGGGTCGGTCACAGTCACAGTTGGTTTGGTGTAGTGGTTAAGTGCGCGGACTCTTATCTGGGAGAACTGGGTTTGATCCCCCACTCCTCCACTTGCAGCTGCTAGAAAGACCTTGGGTCAGCCATAGCTTACATAGGAGTTGTTCTTGAAAGGGCAGCTGCTGTGAGAGCCCTCTCAGCCCCACCCACCTCACAGGGTGTCTGTTGTGGGGGGGAGAAGATATAGGAGATTGTAAACCCCTCTGATTCAGTGAGAAGGGTAGGGTAAAAATGTGCAGTCTTCTTCTTCATGGATTGGTATAATGGTTAAATGCACGAACTCTTATTTGGGGAAAACGGGTTTGATTCCCCACTCCTGCACTTGCAGCTGCTGGAATTTCCTTGGGTCAGCCATAGCTCTCACAGGGGTTTCCTTGAAAGGGCAGCTGCTGTGAGAGCCCTCTCATCCCCACCCACCTCACAGGGTGTTTGTTGTGAGGGAAGAAGATACAGGAGAGTGTAAGCATCTCAGAGACTCTGAGATTCAGAGTATAGGGTGGGGTATAAATCCAATTCTTCTTCTTCTTTGATGGGAGATCACCGCAGAAGACTGGGGTTTCTATGCAGAGGAAGGCAACGGAAAACCATCTCTGCTTATTTCATTAATGTAGAGCTCCCTGCAGGGAGCTGCCATGATTCAGTTGTGGAGCACCAGAGTTGCTGAGATGGGATCAGACCACAATTCCTGTTGATCCCAAACTCATGCTATTTGTTACTAGTCAAGAGCCACTTCCCTATACTGCGCCTCACATCACTCTGATAACGATCAAGCAACCGCATCACATCCTGTAAATTATAAGACAAACTCCTAAATATAAGCCACACCTTCCCGTATCTGTTGAGATAAAGGTGGAATTCCTCAACTGCACGTGAGAGACTTATCTGCAGGTTATTGGAGTAACGTAGGATCCAGCCCATGCCTCTCAGTTAATCACTGTATAGTTCCAGCCACAAGGACCACATGGAGTTGCCTTATATTGAATAAGATCCTTGGTCCATCAAGGTCAGTATTGTCTATTTGAACTGGTGGCAGCTCTCCAAGGTCTTGAGTAGTGGTCATTTTCCATCACCTGCTACCTGACATGACAAGGATTGAAAGTAGAGCCTCTTCCGTTGAGCCATAGTGTCTCCCATACTCCACCACGCTAGTTATTTATAAATGTGAGCTGTTTAAATGATACCAGGGCTTTGAGGGATCCAGATAGAGGGAAGCGGTTTACATTGAAAGCCTGTATCTATCAGGCCCAGGTCACACGCTTTAGCATATCTAATATGCATTCAATGCATGTGCAGGTTGGATTAAACTGGGAGCGTTGAACTTTTGACCAAGTCTAACAAACTGCTTGCCCTACATGGTAGCTTGCTACATGTTTGACGCCTGTTCTTGCAAACCCAGCTAAGCAGCAGAAATAAAATAAATAAATAAATAAACCCTGATGGGCTACCATATACGGTTGGTTGGTGGAGTTCTGGCCCCACTGGTGGACCTCCTGATGGCACCTGGGTTTTGGCCACTGTGTGACAAAGAGTGTTGGACTGCAAAGGCCAGTGGCCTGATCCAACATGGCTTTTCTTCTGTTCTTATGGATAAAAATATGGAGCAGAGGTCCATCAGTAGCTATCAGCCACAAGATATAGATGGAACACTACATCTGGGGCAGTGGTGCTTTATTTTCTTGGTGCTTGGGGGGGCAACAGTGGGGGGGCTTCTGGAGTTCTGGCCCTACTGGTGGACCTTTTGATGGCACCTGGGTTTTGGTCACTGTGTGACACGGACTGGATGGGCCATTGACCTGATCCATCATGGCTTCTCTTGTGTTCTTATGTGTTTGCCTTGGTGGGCTACAATTTGTTAGGTAGGTAAGAAGGTTTGAGGAGGGGCTGTGGCTCAGTACAGAGAATCTGTTTTGCATGTGGATGCCCCAGGTTTATTCTCCTACATCTGCAGTCAAAAGGGCTAGGTAGAAGATGATACAAGAGTCCCCTGAGACCTACTGCCAACCAGAGTTGACAATATTGCTCTTGACAGCCCAATAGCAGCATAAGACACATGAATGTGCTAGAAAGCAAGGCAGAAAATCCATTAATATCAGTGTAGCGAAATATGGAGTCCCATGGTTTAATTACAGGATTTCTGCTCATGAATATATTGTATTATGAATAATATGCATACACAATTTAAATGTATTTGCCTCTGATCCCTGTGTTGCCAGTTTCCAATCCACTGATTTGTAATGTCCTTAGAGAGGTCTCGTGTACGAAACTTCTGTTCTCATTCTATTTTACACTGTCAGTGGCTCATAAAGAAACAACCATCCACGTTAAGCGTATGTGTGCACACATGTATTTCTGCATACACACACATTTGAACGAGTGACATTTTTATGAGTCCTTTTTTTTTTTTTTAAAGGAGAATAGAATTTGGTTTTATATGGCACCTCTCATACTCAAGGAATTTCAAAGCCATTTGCCAAGTACATGAGTTACGGTCCACGCCAGCAAAAGATGTGGCGTAGACAAGTGCTTCGGAAGAGGAATCCTGCCTGAGTGAGCTGCAAAAAACCCCACAGTCAACTGGAAGAGCTGCTGCCAGTCTGAGTAGGCAATATTGTTTGGTGTAGTGGTTAAGTGTGCAGACTCTTATCTGGGAGAACCGGGTTTGATTTCCCACTCCTCCACTTGCACCTGCTAGCATGGCCTTGGGTCAGCCATAGCTCTGGCAGAGGTTGTCTGTGAAAGGGCAGCTGCTGTGAGAGCCCTCTCAGCCCCACCCACCTCACAGGGTGTCTATTGTGGGGGGAGAAGATATAGGAGATTGTAAGCCGCTCTGAGTCTCTGATTCAGAGAGAAGGGCGGGGTATAAATCTGCAGTCTTCTTCTTCTTCTTCTGAAGTTCCAGGGTCATCCACTACTTTGAAAAACAGCTTGTGATAGTTCCAGCCACAAAGACCACATGGAGCTGCCTTATATTGAATAAGATCCTTGGTCCATCAAGGTCAGTATTGTCTATTTGAACCGGTGGCAGCTCTCCAAGGTCTTGAGTGAGCTGCAAAAAAACCCCACAGTCAACTGGAAGAGCTGCTGCCAGTCTGAGTAGGCAATACTGAATTTTGACAGACCGATGGCCCGATTCCATAGAAGGCAGATTCATGTGTATAGCTCTTTCCTTCTCCCTTACTACCCACCCTCTCAAAATATTGACATCAGGAAAGTAGGCATCAGGACATCCAGTTCTTTGGTTCAGCACAAAGCATTAGATGCAAAATTCAAAACAAACTTTGGGTTCCCAATCTGCTTGCTTCTAGAGACACTAATATCTCATTGCCTTCTGGTGCTGCTCCAATGTGAGTTGATTAACTGTGAGTTGGCTGGCAGGGCAGAGGTGGTGACAAGGGATGTGGACAAGGGATGGGCACCAACCAACTTATGAACCTTTGTTTGTGACGAATTTGGGGTGGTTTGTGGTTTGCAAACTGAAGTGCACAAACTGAAGCCCGGCTACAAACCTCCATGAACTTTTAAAGAGATTAATGGAGGTGTGTAAGGAGTAAAAAGCAGGAGTTTAAACAGAACAACAAGCCCATATAAATTGGGAGGTTGATTCACAAACCAAACTGAACCCCAGGGGCTGCCTGCCAAAGAAAACCCCTTGAACAGCTGAGCCATGCAAAGCAGTTTGCTTTTCACTCCATTCAGCTGTTTAAAGGGGCTTCCTCGAGTTCAGCTCTGAGCCATTTAAACCAAACAGCTGAGAAGTGCTCCGCCTCTTGCCTGTTTGGTTTAAATGGCTAGGAGCCATTTAAACCACTGCTTTTTGCTCTCCACAGCATTCCATGAGGATATGAAAGCAGGGGTTTAAATGGTTCAGAGCTATTTAAACTCCTACTTTCTGCTCCCTGCAAAAAAAGTGCTGAGGAGCAGAACGCAGAAACCCATACTAAGCAGTTAAGTTCACAAACCAGCCTCCTAGTTCATATAGGTTCATGCTTTGGTTCATGGTTCCACCATAAACCACAAACCGATTATGTAAGCTGTAATGATATAACCTGAAGCAGTTTGCATCATTCTTCCCTCCTCCATTTTATGCCTGGAAAGGAGGGGAGACTCTATTGCAGGGGTGGCCAACAGTAGCTCTCCAGATGTTTTTGCCTACAACTCCCATCAGCCCCAGCCATTGGCTATGCTGGGTGGGGCTGATGGGAGTTGTAGACAAAAAAAAACATCTGGAGAACTACGTTGGCCACCCTGCTCTATTGCGCTAGTTCCCATTTGCTTGTGTCTGCTACATGTCTGAAAAAAATCAATTGTCTATAGAATTAGGAAAGGGATGTGGAATGGCATATTGTAGCCCAGTCTTGTCAGATCTCAGTAGGGTCGGTATTTGGAAAAGAGACATTCAAGGAAGCTTCTGCAGGGGAAGGCAATGGCCAACTGCTTCTCCCTAACCTTGGAAGTCACCATAAGTTGGCTGTGACTTGAAAGCACTTCACACACACATACACACATACTTTTTCCTATATGTATTTGGAAGGGAGAGTCCTTACAGTGAGGGTCGCAGTCTATGAGAAGTTCGTTTCAGGTGGGGAGAGAGTCTACACACACCTGCATGCGTATCTGTGGTGAGGGAAGAATCCCTCAGGCTCACCACTGCTCGATAAAGAGGTCTCTTTGGGGGGCCATAGCCAGTATTGAGACAGAGACTGGCAGAGAATCCATGCCTTCTAAAGGTTGCCAGGTCCCCCCTGGCCACTGGCAGGTGTGATGGTAATGAACGGGTTAACAAGAAAACTAAGGATGCATAGAGCCTGCGTCAGGTGATCTGAGGGTGGAGGCCAGAGTGCTGGGAACTCTCAGAGGTGATTGACAGCTAACAGCTGAGGGCAGTTAGTGTCAGACGGAGTCTGAGGGAGACTGCTGAAGAGACCAGTTGGTCTGAGAAGGAGCTGAGACAGGAGCTGAGGAGAGTCTTCGAGTGAAGCAAAGCTCACTGTTCACTCTATTTAGACAGCCACGGGGCTGTGTGTGACTAGAGGAGAGTCACAGTAAAAAACCTGAGAGGTCACAGACACAGAGACACTTCTCTTTAGAGCTAAAGAGGTGGTTGAGGGAAAGATGTGGGTCTAGAAGTCTGAAGGGCTGGGAGAAGAGACACCAGTCGACTTAAGGGACTTGGCACATTATACCCAAGAGGCCAACCCAGAATAGTGTTGGAGAGTGAAAGCTGTATGATCTGTGAAACCTGAGAGACCTAAGTGAACTAGATATTATGAAGCCTGAACTACGAAGAAACTGTTAACTGCTTGAGATACAATATAGCCCATGTATATATTTCCCATTCCCCAGTTGAAGACGGTGTGTGTATGTTAATAACTTTAAAGTTCTCTGGTGCCAGTATATTGGGAAAGCTATCAAAGCTGCTGTGGTCCCCTACCTACAAACTGAGTTTATATCCATCTGAAAGCAAAACAAAGACCCTGAAGAGACTAGTAGTGAGAAATCCATATTACACCCACCCCTTGAGGTCCATAGTCGTGAGGTAAAAATTCAAACGGAAGAACTGAGGTGGAAGAGGGGCTGGGGTAGCCATAAGCCGCATATAGAAGCGATCCAGTGAGACCGCGAGGCACGCTATTATAGCAGGAATTGGGGGGTAAGGGGTTCCTGTTCCAGGTTGGAAATCTCTTAGAGATTTGGGGATGGCGCTTGGGGAGGACAGTGAGGTAGAATGCTATATAATCTACCCTTCAGAACATCCATTTTCTCCAAGGGAACTGAGCCCTGTATTCTAGGACGGGGTGGCCAACGGTAGCTCTCCAGATGTTTTTTGCCTACAACTCCCATCAGCCCCAGCCAGCATGGCCAATGGCTGGAACTGATGGGAGTTGTAGGCAAAAAAAAAACATCTGGAGAGCTATCGTTGGTCACCCCTGTTCTAGGAGATGAGATGAAATTCCAAGGGATCACCAGTTCCCACCTGAAGGCTGCCATCCCTACTAAGGATGTGTAACTTTTTTTTTTTTTTTAAATGCAGATTTGGGGCAAAAATATTCAGACATCCCCAAATATCAGGTTAGGTGCCTGAATCTGATTTGGGAGATATTCAGCTAGTCCCAAATATAGAGCCCCATTATACCCTATGGAGCATTGAAGTCAATGGCAAAACTTAGGGTATAATTTCTGGGGACTGGGGGGAGGGGTTTGGAGGGAGATGCACAACATTTGCCATGCAGCTGCAGAAGCCTCTTCCCCAGAGAAACCCCAAGTTTCAAAATGATTGGACTAGGGGGTCCAATTCTAGGGGCACCCAAAGAAGGTGCCCCATCCCACCATTGTTTTCTATGGGGGAGGAGGGAACCAGTCTGTCATTTTCCCTACTGCAATCTTACTGTAATGTAAGAACCAAAGACAGCAATCGACATTTTAGAAATAGGAGGGGAACCTAGAAATTCACACTACCGCAGTATGCCATAACTAACGCAGGCTGTGAACAACAACTGTGAAATGCACAACTCACCCACACACCCCACTTCCCTCCCTAGCAACCAGAAGGAATGAAGCAGGAAAACTTTAAAATACCAAAACCTTGCAACCACCAGGGCTGTTTTTTTTGTAGCAGGAACTCCTTTGCATGTTAGGCCACACGGCCCTGATGCAGCCAATCCTCCTGGAGCTTACAGGGCTCTTAGCCCAAGGCCTAATGCGACGGAACCGGCCCGATTCTGCTTTCAGACCCAGTCCCGTCAACTCCCTTTTGAGTTGCCAGCTCCTGGAGGGAACTTATCCTCTTCCCACCACTAGGGCACGCTGCCACCACCTGCTCGGCTTAGGGGTTCCTGACCGAGAGGAACAGAACTCCCGATCCCCCTTCCTGCCAGTTCTGAGGCCTGGCCTCAAGGTCCTCTGCCAACCCAGCACCTGGTGAACCCAGAGACCAAAGTCCTTCTTTGGGAGACCCCTGGAGGATTGGCACCCTTGCCAACTGCATGCCTTCCCCCTTCCCTGGACTCCCCTCTTGCAGTAGCGTGGTCTAAGGCTTGGGGAACCTATGTGGTACACAGGGACTACCTTTTAAAAAGACAAAACATTTATTTAAAATGTATAACTATTTACAGGCATTATAAAATTGCTAACAGAAGAACTAAATCAAACTAGGGGAAAACGCTACTTCTTTCCCTGTTATACGACTGGCCCCGGCCATACCATCCAGAACTGACTCACCAGTCTCCAAGATTCAAATCAAACTGCCTTTCCCCCAAAAAAACCCACTTCCCACCCAGGAACTGGTTTTCCCTCCTGCAGCCTTCTGGGAGACCAGCCTGAAAGACTTCCTGTCTCTCTAGGAGGCCTCCTCAGAAGTGCTGCTTCCAGACAGGAGGGGCGGGAGAAGTAGGCTTCCCAATCCCCAGGTCCCAGCGGGGGATCCCCCGGTTTTACAGGCCCCGCCTTCACAGCTATTATGCACCTCCATGAATGATTCCCATAGGGAATGATGGGGAATTGATCCGCGGGTGTCAGGGGCTCGGGGGGGGGGGGTGTTTTTTGAGGTAGAGGCGCCAAATTTTCAGTATAGCATCTAGTGCCTCTCCCCAAAATACCTCCCAAGTTTCAAAAGGATTGGACCAGGAGGTGGCTTGCCTATGGGTTAGGTGGGTCACACCCTTGCTCCTGGCTCCGCCCCCAATGTCTCCTGGCTCCATCCCCAAAGTCTCCTGGCTCCACCCCCAAAGTCCCCAGATATTTCTTGAATTGGACTTGGCAACCCTAACCCATAGGCAAGCATAATTGACAAGCATAATTGAACTCCAAGGGAGTTCTGGCCATCACATTTAAAGGGACAGCACATCTTTTTAAATGTCTTCCTTCCATAGGAAATAATGAAGGATAGGGGCACCTTCTTTTGGGGCTCATAGAATTGGACCCCCTGGTCCAATCATTTTGAAACTTGGGGGGTACTTTGGGGAGAGACACTAGATACTGTACTGAAAATTTGGCGCCTCTACCTCAAAAAACACCCCCCCCCGAGCCCCCGAAACCTCCACATCAATTTCCCATTATACCCTATGAGAATCAATCTCCACATAGGGAATAATGAAGTGCTCAGCAGACGTTTCCCTCCTCTCCACCCTGTTTCTGGTGACTCTGAAGGGAAGGATTGGCCTCTCTACTTGTGAGTTGCTGCCAGCTTCTTCAAAGTAACACAGACACACCATCCCAAGAGGAAGCCTTTCAATCGGAGACTGAAGCCTCTGGAGGTGGAAAGGTACATGGTCCTCAGGGGGCGGGACTTCCCCCCACCGGCCAGCTGACTGGGGATGGGAAGGAGTCTGGGAAAGCGGAAGAACCCCCGCTGGGACTTCAGGATTGGCAAGCCTACTATGGGTCCCCATGCCTTTTGGGGCCCTGGGTCAGCTTTCCCTCCACCCCAGTTTCCCCCGTGGCTAGTTTGCCTCTTCCTCCTTTGGCCCCTTCCCCTCAGCTTCCCTGCCTCACCTCCTCCCCATTGCTTCCTCCTTCGTCCGCCTGCCCCCTCCCTCCCCGTTGCTTCCCTCGTTGTTCCTTCACTGTTCGTCAGCTTCCCTCTTCACTTGACCCCTCCCCCTTGTTTCCTTCTTTGTCCGCCTGCCCCTCCTCCTCCACACCTGCCAGCCCAGCTCCAGGGAAATCCGTCTCTGGAGCAACAAAACCGCTTTTGCGCTCGCCGGGCTTGCAAGGCACTTTCAGCCAAGTCAGGCGGGGAGGAAAGAGAAACCATTGCAGAACTCCGTCTAGGCTCTGGTTGAGTGGTGGGCAGTGGGCATAGGACACCTCCCCCCCAAGCAGAAATCCAAATTGCCTGCAGCAAAAAAAAGTGAGAAAGCCCTTCAGCAGCTCCTCAGCCCCTCTTCTGCATCTGGCAGCGCCAGGCCAGCCAACACTTTAACTCCTGGGGGGAGCTGGAGGCTGCTTTTGCTGCAGGCTCAGTCCCATAGACAGAAATTTCTGGGGGGGGGGGGCAGGGCATAACATTTTGGGTGGAGGGGCCGTGGAGGCTTGGCTGCTTTTTCCTGTGGCCAACTGCCCAGGCTCAGCTCGCTCACTTCTCACGCTCTTGAGGGTGGAAAGAACCTGGGGGTAGTGGCAACAGCAAAAATGGGGCCGCGGGGAGAGTGGGGGAGGCAGGGAAGAGCCCGGGGAGAGTGGCAGTGGGGAAAATGGGGCCGCGAGGAGAGCGGGGGAGGCAGGGAAGAGCCCGGGGACAGCGGCAAAAACGGGGTTGCGGGGAGATCAGGGGAGGCAGGAATGGGGTGGGAAGAGCCTGGGGAGAGTGGCAGCGTGGAAATGGGGGAATGCCTTTTTAGCCACTGGTTCCTGCTGGCTGCAGCAGGGTGCGCAGGAAGTGGGGCGGGTGCTCCAACTCGGAGATAGTTTGCGAGGGGGGGCTCAAGATTTCGACTGCCTAGGGGCCTCCATAGGGTTTAAATTGGCCCTGATTGTCAGAAAAGAACACTGTCCTGTGATTGAGCAGAGAGCTTTACAATTTGCCATTTTATTGGCAGAATTGCAAGTCCCTCCCCGCCCCCCGCAGCAAGGTAGGTGGTGCCCAGCAGCAACACCAGCCTTTCGAAGCTGCAAATGCATGGCACTGATTGGCTGTGGGGATGCCTCTTTCACCTCCATCTCCCACCCTGATCCCAGCCTAGGAAGAGGTAGGGAAAGTCCAGAAACAGTGGAAAAAGGAGGTAAATGAGATCCCTCTAATTCTTAAACCCCCTTCCCTGCCATTGTTTGGGAGGCCAAATACCCCCAACTACTTATTGACAGTACTTAGGCAGTGGAATTCGGCACCCGAATCAGATCAGCAAATGTGGTCCAGCTGTATTCAGTGCTGAATATAGGCAAATCGGCTTGTATTCGGAGTTTATTTGCATTGGCTAAACTAAATGCACACCCCTAAATTCCCTGCCCTTTGTCATTCCTATTACCAGAGCACCACTCAAGAAAGCTAGAGTTAAGGCCTCAGATAACAAGAACCTCTGAACACAGGAAATTTTTTTAAAAAGTACTATTTTGAGGGAAAGTGCTATAAGCCTCATAAGCTTCACATTACTTAAGGCCTCAGCATCTCTTAATGTGGTCCTGCTCCCCCCCGCCGCCCCCCGCAATGAGGTTGCAAGCCTGGGCAAGTCATATGCAAGGAACTCTTGTGCTCACTGATAGTTTGTTTTCAAACTGTGTTATTTTAATCCAATGCAACTGCTAAAAATCAAGCCACTTGGGGTCGGTAATATTCTTTAGCTCTCCACAGGCTCTCCATAATGTATTTCATGCACTGAGGTTTGCAGAATGGAATAGTGAAACATGAGACAGTGAGGCGTTAAAAAGTATGAGTTGCTTTATGGATAATCCCCCACGCGAAATGCTTGGAGTGCTGACTGATTTGATTTTAGCTATATTTTGTTTCCTAACCTCTCACTGCCCACTAGATTCGCAAAGGTCTGATCAGTTTAATCAGACTGGCTAATTTAATCAGCGGACTGATGGAAATGTTTGTGGGTTTATTGGTAGGAGCCAATTTGAATCAGTAAGTGCAAATTTTACTGAGAGAAGCTGTGAGTCAAGGCCATGCTTTCTTGTGCTTTTGAACCTATTTGGATTCTGATATTTTACTGTAACAGATTTTTAAAAAAACATAAAGATGGCTGTTTCCCCAAGTGATAGCTAATGTTGTGATTATCAGATGGTATGCTGTCTTACATTTCCTCCCCACATCTCAGCAATGATCCAAAAGTGAAGTTCTAGTAATAATGTACATTTATATTAAACCTAATTAATTAACTGGTTATTAGGGAGAGGATTAATCACCTACGATTATATGATATGATCGGCAGTCACACATTCTGCTGGTTAAAAGACTCTTCCCTTTCTAGTTTCAAAATGACTTGCTGCTATTAATTGAGTTTAATATATTCTGTCCTAAAGACGGTTACAGTTCATTAGGATGTGTTGTGAGCCTTCTATATATGCGACAAGCCAATATACAAATTCTCAACTAAAGTTCTTCAGAGCCCTATAAATTTTGCCGCTGTTGTGGCTGTACATCATAGGTTTTCCTGCACTTGTTTTACATCATTTTTGCTTCAATGGACAAATGCCCACTGCCCTGTAGGATCAAAGTCCAAGACAAACTCTGTGGCTACTAATGCGCATCGAAAGAAAATTCTTATAAAGTAGAACTGACTCCTAAATTATAACAATGCAAGGGGAGCATAATGATGTGCAAACATGCATTTGTATTCAAGCACACACAAATGCACAATGGGAACTTTGGTAAAAAGCCATTTCACACCACACCTTTTACAGGCATTAAGAATCAGCCAAGTGTTGACATTTCCATATAAATATGCAGAATGATGCACAAACTCGCAAGACAAATTTGAGGCTCAGACTATTCAAAAATACATAACTGATACATTCAGTATTAGGTAAATGAATCCAAAATGCCAAGCATGAAAAGGAGGTGAAATTGCCATTCAAGGTCTTATGGCCACCCACTGGAATGAAACCGATCTTTGAAACCAATTAGAACAACTCAGTTATACACATTTGTCCATACCAAACCTTTAATGGCATAATAGATTCAGATAAAAATACACAGAATATAAAAATTTAAACACATTTGTCCAAAACATCGTTAACACTCATCTGATTCCCCATCATTCCACTGATCTTTAGCTGCCAAAAACAACTACCTCGACAACAGATTTTTACACAACACCACATCTGTTGTGACATAATGTGCCCTCCCCCCAGTACTTGCACTGAGAAAATCAAAAAAGCATTGGTCCTTTGGGAAGGAGGGGGCAAAGTGGGAGGGCTTCTAGTGTCCTGGCCCAACTGATGGACCTCTTGATGGTACCTGGCTTTTTGGCCACTGTGTGACACAAAGTGTTGGACTGGATGGGCCATTGGCCTGATCCAACATGGCTTCTCTTATGTTCTCATGTCTGGGGCAGTGATGCTCTGTATTCTTGGTGCTTCGGGGGGGGGGGGGAAGGGGGCAACAGTGGAAGGGCTTCTAGTGTCCTGGCCCCACTGGTGGAACTTCTGATAGCACCTGGGTCTTTTGCTCACTGTGTGACACAGAGTGTTGGGCTGGATGAGCCATTGGCCTGATCCAACATGGCTTCTCATGTTCTTATGTCTGGGGCAGTGATGCTCTGTATTCTTGGTGCTTCGGGGGGGGGGGGAGCAACAGTAGGAGGGCTTCTAGTGTCATGGCCCCACTGGTGGATCTTCTGATGGCACATGGGTCTTTTGGTCACTGTGTTGGGCTGGTTGAGCCATTGGCCTGATCTAACATGGCTTCTCTTACGTAACTAGGATCTGAGAGATCCGAGTTCAAACCCACACTTGCCTTTGAAGCTCATTGGGGGAGCTTCGGCTAGCCATTCCCTCTCAGCTAGGGTTGCCAGGACTGCATTGGAAAATACCTGGAGACTTTAGGGGTGGAACCGGGAGAGAGCGGGGTTTAGGGAGGGGAGGGGAGTGGCTTCAGCATGGTACAGTGCCGCAGAGTCCACCCTTTTAAGCAGCCATTTCCTCCAGGGGAGCTGATGTCTGACAGCTGGAGATCAATTGTAAAAGCGGGAGATCTCCAGGTCCCACCTGGAGGCTGGCAACCTCCTTTCAAGCCTAGCCCATTTCACAGGGTTATTGAAAATATAAGCTGGAGAAGGCAGGAGAAGCTGGAGAAGAAAAGCAGGTCGAAAATGCAATAAATATATGGACGGTGTTTATTATTATTGTATTTGTATGCTAATTTGCTGCTATTCACAGGTCTTACCAACTGCTTTAATCCAGTCTCAGCTATACTTATCACCCAGTTACTCATGCATCTTGACTCTAATTAGCCCTTTCTGGCAACTAACCCCTCTCTCGACCCTCCCTCTACCTATGTATAAAGCATGAGGCCGTCTGCTTTAGTGTATCCAAAGAAGTCTGCATGCCCACAAAATTAATTAAACTTTGTCAGTTTTAAAGTTGCCAGTGGACTCAAAAGCTTATGCGCATAATTAAACTTGGTTGGTCATAAAGGTGTCACTGGACTCAAACCTTGTTCTGTTATTCACTCTGTTGGCAGAGTTTTCATTTTTAATCTGTTTATGGAATTTTACATTGGGAATCCATATTTTTTATTTGCTTTTGTGGTTGGTTTTCTCCTTCTTATCTTACTGTACTTTTGTCTCAAAGATCTGGAACAGACTGAAATCCAGCCTTCTCACAGGCCAGCACCACAGCTAAATGTTTAGCAACTGTTACGGCTGTTTCCTGAATCGAAAAAGTTTAAAAAAAAAAAAAAATAGACGAGATGGGGGGTTTTTAATGGTAAGGAGGATGGCGGCTACCTTTCTCTCAAGCCAAAACAGATTTCACATTCCAATGAAATATTTTCTATGGACTCCAGCTGACCTGATCCACATTCACAAAGTCTGCCTGTCTTCTTTTGGGTATTTTTCTAATTGTAATCCAAGTAAAAACGTCTCTGCAATTTTCTTAAAATCATAGCCCAAAATTTTGGTGATTTCTTGTTGTATCATCTTCCAGAATTCTTTCGCTCTTTCACATGTCCACCACATATGGAAGAAAGAACCTTCATGTTTTTTACATTTCCAACATCTATCCGACATTTTCTTACTTATCTTAGCCAATTTTTTCGGAGTCATATACCACCTATACATCATTTTAAAACAGTTCTCCTTAATGCTTTGACAAGTTGATATCTTCATTGAGTTCTTCCAGAGGTGCTCCCATGTTTCCATTTGTATTTCTCTATTCACATTAATTGCCCATTTGACCATTTGAGACTTTACTACTTCTTCTTCTGTAGACCATTTCAATAATAACTTATATACTTTTGATATCAATTTTTCATTGTCACCTAACAGGACTCTTTCCAGTTCTGTTTGTTCTCGTCTAATCCCCTCTGATTTTATGTCATTTTCCATCAAACTTTTAATTTGTTGCATTTGAAACCAATCATAATTGTTATTTAGCTCTTCTGAGGTTTTTAATTCAATTTTGTCTCCTTGAATCTTAAGCAGTTGGTTATATGACATTTCTCTTTTTTCTTCAGAATCAGCTGTTATTTTTATTACTTCTGCTGGCACTATCCATAATGGTTTTCTCTCGTCCCCGTATTTCTTGTATTTTATCCAAGTATTTAGTAATGTATTTCTGACATAGTGGTGAGAGAAAAAACCATCCATTTTATTCTTCCCATAGTACATGTATGCATGCCAGCCGAATCTATTTCCGTGAGCTTCTAACCACAAAGGTTTTTTATCTAACAGCATTATCCAATCTTTTATCCATGTCAAACAAACTGCATCGTGGTATAGTCTTAGATCGGGAAGTTGAAAACCTCCTCTCTCTTTGGCATCCGTTAAGATCTTCATCTTTATCCTTGGTTTCTTTCCGGCCCAAATGAAATCAGAGATTTTCCTTTGCCATTTGTTGAATTGTTTTGCTTCTTTTACAATCGGGATGGTTTGAAACAAATACATTATCCTTGGCAAGATATTCATTTTGATTGCAGCTATCCTGCCCAGTAAGGACAAGTTGAGTTTATTCCATTTCATCAAATCTTTGTCCATCTTACACCACAGTTTTTCATAATTGTTTTTGTATAAATCAATGTTCTTCATTGTTATCTCTATTCCAAGGTACCTAACTTTGGTTGTGACTTCACAACCTGTCACCTTTTGTAGTTCGTTTGTTTTATTTGGTTGCATGTTTTTACAGAGGAATTTCGATTTCTCCTTATTTATGTATAATCCTGCTAGTTCTCCGTATTCTTTTATCTTAGCTAACAGCAGTGGTGACACTTGAACCGGATTCTCCATTATGAACACTATATCATCTGCAAAAGCTTTATATTTATAAGAGAATCTTCTAATTTTTAGACCTTCTATTTTTTCATCTTTTTGAATTTGTTGTAACAAAATTTCAAGAGTCATTATAAACAACAATGGTGATAGCGGGCATCCTTGCCTTGTTCCTTTACTCACTTTCAATTCTTTGGTAAGGTCTGCATTTATACACAATTTTGCATGCTGATCTGTATATATTGCTCTTGTCATTTTTATAAATTGTTCCCCTAAATTAATTTTTTCCATTACCGCAAACATAAAGTCCCAATTTAAGTTGTCGAAGGCTTTCTCTGCGTCAACAAAAAATAAGGCCACTTCTTTTTCCGGGTGCTTTTCATAGTATTCCACAACATTAATAACAGCTCTTACATTGTCCCTTATTTGTCTTTTAGGAAGAAATCCCGCTTGGTCTTTGTTTATAAAGTTGGTCAGGTATTGTTTCAGTCGCTCTGCTAAAATTCTTGTATAGATCTTATAGTCATTATTCAACAATGAGATTGGTCTATAATTTTTTACGTTTGTGCTATCTTTATCTTCCTTAGGAATCAGAGAGACTACAGCTTCCCTCCAGGTCTTTGGGATTTTCCCTTCTTCTCTTATCGTGTTTAACAACTTCAACAGTTTGGGTGTTAATTCATCCTTGAGAGATTTGTAAAATTTTGACGTGAATCCATCTGGCCCTGGAGCTTTACCCTCTTGCATTGCTTTTATTGCTGCTTCTATTTCAATTTTCTCTATTGGGTCATTTAATATCTTTTTCATATGTTCCGTCAAAGGTGCCACCTGAATGTTTCGTAGATACTCTTCCACTTTTTCTTTACTTACATTCACACCCTTGAATAAATTTGCATAGTATTTAAAGAATTCTCTTTTAATTCCTTCTTGATCCACTACTGTTTTCCCATTTGCCATGATTTTATTTATAGTCTTATTTTCTTTCCTTTTTTTTAATTGCCAGGCCAGGTATTTACCAGGTTTGTTTGCACTTTCAAACGATTTCTGTTTCAAATTTTTTAAATTCCATTCTAATTCTTTATTCAGCAAATGTTTAACTTGGGATTGTAATATCGTAATTTCTTTTATTAATTTTTTCTTCCCTGGTCTTTTTTTTAAGTCCTTTTCTTTTTTATCTATTTCATTTTGCAGTGCTGACAGCCTTTCTTCTCTTGCTCTTTTGTCTTTATTATTCAATGTAATTAATATACCCCTCATTACTGCTTTATAAGTGTCCCATACTGTTGGATATTCCATATCATCCGTTTCATTTATTTGGAAGAATGCTGCAGTCTCCTTTTCTAAGAATGATACAGTGTCTTTATTTTGTAGTAAATCCTCATTAATTCTCCATCTTCTTGATTTTCTTTGCAATTTTGTTGACCAGCATATTGGATTATGGTCCGCCCAAACCTTTGGAAGAATCTCAATTTTTTTTGTTATGAGGCCCAAGCCTTGGGAACCCCACAACATGTCAATTCTGGAAAAAGAATTATGCCTTGCTGAGAAAAATGTATAGTCTCTTACCTCAGGGTTGAACTTTCTCCAAATGTCTTCTAGATTTTCCTGTTTAATCAACTCAAAGAAAGAATTGGGCAGCTTCCCTTCTTTATCATTCTTCTTTGGACTTGATCTGTCAAGGTTATTTTGTATTGTCCCATTAAAATCGCCCATCATCAATACCTGGTCATAAGTCTCTTCGTCCATTTGTCTATTTATGTCTTTAAAGAATTTGTCTTTCGCTCCATTGGGTGCATAGAGTCCTAGTAGTAACGTTTTTTTCGCCTCTATCGTCACCTCAACAGCAATGTATCTTCCTTCTTTGTCTTTAAAGATTAATTTTGGGTCAAGTTGTTCTTTAATGTAAAAAACCACCCCTCTTTTCTTTTGCTCTGCTAGTGAAAAAAATTCCAACCCCAAATTTCTATTCCACAAAAATTTACTGTCCTTGCGTTGTATATGAACTTCCTGTAAACAAATTATATTACATTTTTGCTTTTTAATCCAATGAAATGTTCTCCTTCTTTTCTGTGGTGAATTTAGTCCATTTATATTCCAAGATAGTAATTTGTACTCCATTATGTTGTTGGTTCTTTATTTTCTTCAAAAAAGCTATGCATCTCTTGTTCGCTTCTTATTGTAATCCTTTTGCCATTTTGTTCAAATCCAAGACCCTCTGGTATTATCCATCTATATCTTGTGCCCTCTGCACGCAACTGATCGGTTAGCTTCTTGTACTTTTTCCTATCGCTGATCACTTCTCTTGGTAGCTCTTTCATTATTTTAACTCTGCTCCCTTCTATTGCCCAGGCTTTTTGGTACCCTTTCCTCAAAATTTTCTCTGCCACTTCTTTTGATCTTAATCTTATGACGATGTCTCTTGGCAGACCTTTATTTTTCGCATAAACTGAGTTGACTCTGTAGGCACCCTCCAACATACTCTTAAATCTGTCAGGGTCTTCTTCTATGTACTCAGTGATGATATCCACCATATAGCCTTTTAAGTCTGTGTCTTCTTTTTCAGGTACCCCTCTTAGACGCACTTGTGACTCCAGCAACTTACAGTCGTGTATTATGACCTTTTCTTGAATTTTTAGCAAGGCAGAGGCCTGTGTATCCACTTTCATCTCTACCTCTTTCACTTTATTTTGAGTCTCTTCCTTAAAATTCTCTATCTCCTTCTTAAGGTCTCCAACTTCTTTTTTAATATCTTTTTTTATTGCCAAATGCAATTTGTCCATAGCTTTTAACATTTTTGCCTCCAGAGCGTCAAATTGAGCCTGCATCTTGTCAAATGATTGGGCTCTTGCACGTGTTGTTCTTTCTACTGACATATAAAAAATCACCAAACCTTAAAAAGATCCCCACATAAAATTTAGCATCCAATCCAATAGCTTAGAGCCAGTTCTTTCAGATGAGACTAGTTTCGTTTTTCTCCCTTCTTCCTGAGCAAAGATATTGAATTTTAACAATTTTGACAGTTTTTCTCCCTTTTAAAATGGCAATCGTTATTTCTCTATGGTACAGTTCCAGCCTAGAGAGGTCTCTCTTCGTCTTTCTTGATCTGAGTCTTGGACTCAATTCCTTCCTAGTTCAAAGGTCGGATGTCACAGCTCTTGTTGTCCTTATAGGCTCTGATTTATTGTCCAGCCCCTTTTAGTTTCACTTCCTGTCACAGCTTAGACTGATCTCGTGTCTAATCTCGCAGTTTTTTGAGCTGCATGAAGAAACCGCAACCACAAAAATTCACAACAATATGTCCTTTCTCCAAAATATCTTTGAAGGCAATTGTTTTTACGGCGTTCAGTTTTCCCAAGCTGAATTCTTTTCCTGCTGTGCCCCCACTCAGCTCAGTTCATTCTAGGTTCTGCAGTTTATGGGCATATATACACGGCAACTCTCTTTTCTTTCTTCTGCGTCACCAGCCTCCCATTGCCAACTTTCACTCTTATCTTGAAAGGTTTTTTTTTTTTTTTTGCTGTTGTTCACATCCAAAGCCACAGAGCTCAGCTTAACAAGGTAAAAGTTTTTTTTTCATTCAATTATGCTTTGCCTTCGTCTGTTATTAATCCACTCAGTGTTTAAACTATATTCAAAGTCTCTCAGAGTGAAGATAAGAATGATGAGTCTACCTTTTAGATGTTCTCAACTCCCCCGGCTGCTATTTTCTTGCAATTAAAATCAGTCCTTCTAGCGTGCTTGGATTCCGACAGCCTTAAGTGACCGAAGTCACTTTAGAGTCACTGCAGACGATGGTTGACATTCCATTGCCGGACATCAAGAAATGAAGGAGTCAGCTCCCTGACTGCTCCAGTTCGATATCAACAGCATTAAAGGAAGATAAGTCGTCTTGGGTTAACCCTTGCCTAGGGTTAATGAGCATAGACCTTATCAGGGGTCTTTAATACCCTGAACAGTGACAATAAAATCCCCCTCTGTTAGGGAGCTGCAGACTGTCTTCCAGCCAAACAGGAAGTCTCCAATGAAATATTTTCTATGGACTCCAGCTGACCTGATCCACATTCACAAAGTCTGCCTGAATATGCTAGGCCTGCAAATCGGCCTTCCAGTACAGCTGGGGGAAAGAGTTTAACCAAGTGAGCATAAATATTCTTCTGATTGTTGTCGGTTAAGATCCTGGCCATCTTGAACACCATTATGGAACTAAGAAGTGGGCTGTGCATCTAATAGAGAGCCAGTTTGGTGTAGTGGTTGTGTGCAGACTCTTATCTGGGAGAACCGGGTTTGATTCCCCACTCCTCCACTTGCACCTGCTGGAATGGCCTTGGGACATCCATAGCTCTGGCAGAAGTTGTCCTTGAAAGGGCAGCTGCTGTGAGAGCCCTCTCCAGCCCCACCCACCTCACAGGGTGTCTGTTGTGCGGGAGGAAGGTAAAGGAGATTGTGAGCAGCTCTGAGATTCAGAGTGGAGGGCAGGATATAAATCCAATATCTTCTTCATCTTCTTCTAATAGTAATAACAATCATCAAAGATAATAATCCCCTAATGGAATTGGCCTTCTCCAGCTTTCCTATTGGCTGTGGTGTGCACTCCAACAGTGATTGGCCATGAACCACCAGTCAGTTGTTCTCCCATGCCACTCGCTGACTATGCTCCTCTCCCTGCCCACCAGATCTTCAGACTCCTCCTGGAGGTTGGCTACCCCACACCTGGTTGCTTGCTACTGCTGCTGGGAAGGAGACAGGGTTGCCAACTTCAGGTCAGGGAATTCTGGGAGATTTGATGGATGGTGCCTGGAGAGGGTGGGGTTTGAGGAGGCATGGAGCCTCAGACAGGTACAATGCCATAGACTCCACCCTCCAAACCAGTCACTTCCTCCTGGGGAACCACTGTTGCCAATCTCCAGGTGAAGGCTGAATATTACTCAGAATTACAACTTCTCTCCAGATGGTAGTGATCAGCTCCCCTGGAAAAAAATGGCTGCTTTGCAGGGTGGACTCTTATGTCATTATACCCTGCTGAGCTCACTTCCCTCCTGCTTTGGTTCACAGTGTGATTTTGAACCAGTCATAAACTTTCAGCCTAACCCACCTCACAGGGTTGTTGTGCAGATTAAAAATGATGTATGCTTTGGTCCACATTGTGGAGAAAGAATGCACTTTTCCTAGGTAGAGGCAGCAGAGAGGGGGGAGGAGATGGAAAGCTGAAGTCTGTTCAGTTCCCCTAGAGAAAACAGCTGCCTTGAGTGGATGGGAAGACTCTAAGTTTGGGGGGAGTGCCTCCACTTGTGGGTGAGTGGGGGGCACTCATGCAGAGCATCTTTCTCAAACCCATTGTATTTCCTCTCACAATGGGCCTTATTCCTAGTAATAACGTCAGCTACACAGCATGCCTCCCCTTCTCCAACTATTTTTGGAAAGCTCGGGTCCTTTCTTAGGTACCAGACAACTAGGCTCATTGTTAGATAGAGCTCGGAGCAGAAAGCATGAAAAAAAAATGCCAAGGAGACATTCACACAGAGTGCACAATGTAATATCCTGTTTTGAATGACGCCAGCTCATTTGGGAGCATTTCAGGCTGACCGGAATGCATCAAGGTTAGAATGCTGTTATACTGAGAGTGACCTATAGCTGACCTAGATACAAGCTGGCATTTGAAAACAATGCACTAACCTCTTCCGTGAATTCTGCGTGTGGCAAATCCCCCAGCGCTCTTCTCTTCATTGAGCAGCTTGATTATCAGCTTGGCCCACCTGGCCTGAAATGTCAGCCGGATCCTAATGCTAAAATCAGCTCCAAGGGAATGTGTTAGGGTTCTAAAGCTTTGCCATTTAGATTCTTCTCCTCCCCAGTCCTCTCTGTAGAGATGTATGGGCCTCCCCTAAGAAATCTTTTTTTTTTAAACAAATAGATAGATAGATAGATAGATAGATAGATAGATAGATAGATAGATAGATAGATAGATAGATAGATAGATAGATAGATAGATAGATAGATAGATAAATACCACCACTTAGCCCTTGAAAAGGCAGGGCACAAATATGTAAACAAAACAACAACCAATTTTAGGCAGATTTTTTTACAGGTGGTTTCTGTAGGACATCGCTGTGAATAGTCACCATGCACATTTGCCTAAAGCAAAAGTTATAAAGAACAAATGGGGAACCCACAAGGACTTGCAGGGTGAATCTCCATCTCTGCTATGTCCTCTTTCCCTTCCTTGAATGCCCCTCTAGCCTCTCCCCTTCCCTGCTTCCTCCCCTTCCCACCCACCAACCAGCTTACCTTTATCTTCTCACCATCTCCAGTTTTCTGCCCTAACTTACCCCTACCACCCTCTTCCTAGAAAGTCTATGGGCCAGTCATGTAGTGCCAGTTACCAAGGCAAGCCTACTTGTTAGGGTTGCCAGGTTTGCATTGGAAAATACCTGGAGATTTTGGGGTGGATCTGGGAGAGTGTGGGGTTTGGAGAGGGGAGGGGAGGGGCCTCAGTATGGTCCAACGCCATAGAGTCCACCCTTCAAAGCAGTTTTCTCCAGAGGAGCTGATCTCTGCCAGCTGGAGATCAGTTGTAAAAGCAGGGGATCGCCAGGCCCCACCTGGAGGCTGGCAACCATACAGGTTGCACAGTAAGCCTGCAAGGACTTGCAAAAGGACCCCATTTCCCCGTCTCAACTCACCCTCTTTCCTCTTTCCCTCCACCTGACAATATCCATTTCCTCACCTTCCTCTGCCACCATCTCTCCTTTTCACCCACCTGACAACCTTTTATCTGCCCCTCCCTCTTCAGCTATATTTACAGTTTACTTACATTTGTTTATCTTTCTCTACAATGGGGACTCCAAGCACCTGCCTTCCTTTTCCTCCATTTTATTCTCAGAACAGCCCTGTGACCCGGAGAAGACCGGGAATGCAAAAACCAGGGCCCGCCCCAGCCCTACCCCAAAGGAGGGAGGGAGGGAATGCGGAAGAAGAAAAATGCAGATTTATACTCCACTCTTCTCTCTGAGTCTCAGAGCGGCTTACCATCTCCTTTATCTTCTCCCCCCACAACAGACACCCAGTGAGGTACGTGGGGCTCAGAGGGCTCTCACAGCAGCTGCCCTTTCAAGGACAACTCCTGTGAGAGCTATGGCTGACCCAAGACCATTCCAGCAGCTGTAAGTGGAGGAGGGGGGAATCAAACCCAGTTCTCCCAGATAAGAGTCTGCACACTTAACCACTACACCAAACTGGCTCTCAGAGAAGAAGAAGACTGCAGATTAATACCCTATCCTTCTTTCTGAATCAAAGTCTTGGAGCAGTTTATAATCTCCTTTATCTTCTTCCCCCACAACAGACACCCTGTGAGGTAGGTGGGGCTGAGAGAGCTCTGACAGAAGCTGCCCTTTCAAGGACAACTCCTGTGAGAGCTATGGCTGACCCAAGGCCATTCCAGCAGCTGTAAGTGGAGGAATGGGAAATCAAACCCAGTTCTCCCAGATAAGAGTCTGCACACTTAACCACTACACCAAACTGGCTGTCAGAGAAGAAGACGACTGCAGATTTATACCCTATCCTTCTTTCTGAATCAAAGTCTCGGAGCAGCTTACAATCTCCCATATCTTCTCCCCCCACAACAGACACTCTGTGAGGTGGGTGGGGCTGAGAGGGCTCTCACAGTAGCTGCCCTTTCAAGGACAACCTCTGCCAGAGCTATAGCTGACCCAAGGCTATTCCAGCCAGTGCAAGTGGAGGAGTGGAGAATTAAACCTGGTTCTCCCAGATAAGAGTTTGCACACTTAACCACTACACCAAACTGGCTCACTTTCCTGCCCAACCAACTTAGCTGGGTGCTGCTTTTCTTGCCTCAGGCAGGCCTTGAGTGGGCCAGGTACTGCTTGCCTCATCTTGAGAGGGCTGTGCACTGTCTCCTTCATCTCTCCTCCCTTGACCTTGGGTGAGGCTCATCTGAGCGAAGCTGGGCATGGCCCCCATTGCATGGGGGTCAGCCAGGAACTGCCCTCTGCCTTGCCTCGCTTCACAAAGAGCTTTTTGTGACATTGGCTTGCCAGTTCCAGGTTCGAAATATATGGCCATTTGAGGGTGGAGTCTGAAGAGGGCTGGGTTTGGGGAGGGGACAGATTTGAATGGGTATGATGCCATAGAATCATGGAAGGGACCTCTAGAGTCATTTAGTCCAACCCCGTGCACAATGCTGGAAACTCATAAATACCTCCCCCAAAATTCAGAGAATATTGAAACAACTCCAGTTGTTTGGCCATGGGGAGTTGTTTACAAGGCACGAAGTGGGCCTGTTTGAAAAAAAGTGTCCACAACGACCCAATTACGGTTTTCCCCATTGAAGGGAGTAAATCCGTTATAAAATCCATGGATATACATTCCCAAGGGTGTGATAGCAGAGGCTTCTTTGTCCCACACTGACCAATTGCATTCAGTTGGGCTGAACTTTTGGGACAAGTATGCACAAGGGTGCAATTGACCATCTGGCCCCTCTTGGAGCAATACGGCGGTGCGGGCAACATCACTCGCATCACATGCACCACAAACCTTTTGTTTTCATCGGGGTGCATTAGGCAGGGCTGGGATGTAAACCGGGCTTTCAGTTTATCTAATGCTTTTCGACACTCCTCCATCCACGGGAGACTGGAACTACCCTTTGTGGCTTGCAGCCCCTTCCCCTTGGTTTTCAACAGTTCTTTGAGGGGTAGGGTGACCTCGGCAAAGTTATTAATGAACCCCCTATAAAAATTTGCAAACCCAAGAAAACTCTGGAGCTGTTTGAGGGGGTTCCCAGTCCACCACTGCTTGTACCTTGGCTGGGTCCATCCCCAGACCCCCCGTGGAGATGCGGTAACCCAAGAAATCGAGCTCCGTTTTGTGGAACTCACACTTTGACAGTTTGGCAAACAATTTATGCTCATACAAAGTCTGTAGCACCTCCCTCACCAACTGGATATGTGAGGACAGGTCTTGCAAGTATATCAACACATCATCCAGGTAGCAGACCACGCCCTTATATAGGTACTTGTGCAACACCTCATTGATTAGGTTCATGAATACTCCAGGGGCCCCTTTGAGGCCGAACGGCATGACCAAATACTCATACTGACCCAGTGGTGTGTTAAAGGCAGTTTTCCACTCATCCCCTTCTTTGATGCACACCCAGAAATAAGCATCTCGGAGGTCAAGTTTGGTGAAAATTTTCCCTTGGGACACCTTCCCTAGGAGATCCCGTATGAGGGGGAGGGGGTACACATTACTCATGGAAATCATGTTCAAGCCATGAAAATCAGTGCAAAGTCGTAAACTTCCGTCTTTTTTTCTTTCTGAACAACACTGGGGTGGCGTGGGGGGATTTGGCGGGTTGTATGACCCCCCCTATGCAGGTTGAGTTCCAGGAATCTTTGCAGCTCCTCCTGTTCCCCCCAACTCATTGAGTATAGCTTGGCTTTGGGCAGTGGCTCCCCCTCCACCAATTCAATGGCACAGTCAGTGGGTCTGTGAGGGGGGAGCTCATCCGCCTCCTGTGCATCGAACACCCCCTGCAGATCTTGATAGTCGGTGGTAGACTGGGTACTTCCACCTTGGTGACACAAAGTTTCTCGAGCTGGGAAGGGGTGTGTGGGCCCCATTCTTTGTTCCATCGGTGACTCTCGCACACCGGATCTAAGAAGCAAATGGTGTTCCTGCTCCACTGGACAAGCGGGTCGTGATCAGCCAGCCACTCCAGGCTGAGGACGGCTTGGAGCTTGGCAGCTGGGGTGATAATGAAAGTGCAGGGTTCCCAATGTTCCCCCACCCCAAGGCACATACTTCGGTCCCCATCCTACATGGCTTTCCCTTCATCGGGCTCCCATCCATCTGCTCAAACCCATAGGATTCTTGGAGGGGTACAGTTTTTAGTCCTAATGCTTCCACCAGACTCGGAGGCAATAAATCTTTGGAATATCCCGAGTCTAGTAGGGCCCTGATGCAGGAAAACCATTTAATAACGGGGTTTACTAGAGTTATTGGTACATAATACAAAGTCCCAGATAATCTCACCCGTAGTGGCTCAGCCATGACTCTGACCTGCTGTTATGCGCTCCTCACAGCAGGTCTGGGTTGTTTCTTGACAGCTGGGCTCCTCCGTCCTCCTCCTCAGATTCCTTGGGGATCAGTTCCCGGAACTGCAACACTGCTGACTTGGCCTTGGTCATTGGGGCTCCAGGGCCACCGGTCTTCTTCTTCGCCTCCAATTTCAGGGGTGTGGAGGTTCTCGGCTCCTCCAGCTTGCTGGGACACTAGCTGGTGATGTGATTTTCCTATGGTGCCCACTATTCCCACTTCTTCAATCAATTCTTCCTTGTTGGTGAGAATCAAATCCAAGATAGATCCCCTTGTTTCCTTCTTCACTTTCTGGAAAAGGAAGTTGTCAGCAAGACAAGTCAGGAAGCTATTTGACTTTTCATTTTTAGCAGAGTTGGACTTCCAAAGGATGTCCGGGTAATTGCAATCTCCCATGATCACAGTATCCCTTCTCTTGGAGAACTTTGCAATCTGCTGTAGAAGTATCTCATTCAAGTCCTCTGCCTGACTTGGTGGTCTATAGCAGACCCCCACAATATCACTGTTTTTTCTTACTCCTTTTATTTTTACCCAGAGACTCTCAACTGAGCTGCCATGCTCAAATTCACATATTTCCTCAGAAGTATATACCTCCTTTATGTATACTGCTACACCTCTGCCCTTTCTCATTTGCCTGTCCCTTTTAAATAAGTTGTACCCCTGAATCCTAATATTCCAGTTGTGAGTGTCATCCCACCAAGTTTCAGGAAGGCCTATTATGTCATAGTCTCCTTCCTTTATTAGGACTTCCATTTCCTCCTGTTTGTTTCCCATACTCTATGCATTAGTGTAGAGACATCGGAATCCGCGTTTTATGCATCCCGAGGGTTTAGTTTCCGTACAAGCCTGCAAGTTAACATTACCTAACATATGCACCACTCTCTGCAAATCTTTAATGTTCTTATTCCCAGTTTCTGGCATCATATGAGGCTTTGCATTATTGTCTCGCTCCTCCATACAATTCAGTTTAAAGACCTCCCTATTAGGTTAACAAGGCTGTTACAAAACACCCTTTTTCCTACTGCCGTAAGGTGCAAACCATCTCCATAGAGCCCACTTCCTTGCTGGAGTGTCCAACCAACTTAGCTGGGTGTTGCTTTTCTTCCCTCAGGCAGGTCCTGAGCAGGCTTAGCACAGAGACATTTTGAATCCAACAAAGGGCAAACTGTAGTGGAAGTCTATTGATCTCTGAGGCTTCAACTGCAACTGTCTATACAACAATTGTAAAATCTGGAGAGTGTCTAGATATAAATTTGAAGGCAGTACTGGGCATTCCATTATTGAATTCAAGGCTTTACCTAGTGTACTGCAGCCTGAAGAAGGCGAATGAAATGGATAGTCACCTAGGCAATCCGCTGCTGCTGCTGTTGCTTTAATGCCAATCTTCTATTGTCATTTTGCCAATGCTGTTAAAATCTGGCATCTAGTGTGTAGTGTTTTTCTGTCAATAATATTGATAATAAATTGTTTGTTTCAAAATATAGAGTAGCAAGCCAAGACTTGTATCAACAGTAGTTACTTTTATAGTTTTTTTTTTCCTTTTTTACAATATTTCTTTTCTGTATAGCCGTCTCTTTCTGTGTAACCTGCATAGAATCATAGAGTTGGAAGGGACCTCCAGGGTCATCTAGTCCAACCCCCCGCACAATGCAGGAAACTCACAAATACCTCCCCCTAAATTCACAGGATATTCATTGCTGTCAGATGACCATCTAGCCTCTATTTAAAAACCTCCAAGGGAGGAAAGCCCACCACCTCCTGAGGAAGCTTGTTCCACTGAGGAACCCCTCTAATGGTCAGGAAGTTCTTCCTAATGTTGAGCCAGAAACTCTTTTGATTTAATTTCAACCCATTGGTTCTGGTCCTACCTTCTGGGGCCACAGAAAGCAATTCCACACCATCCTTTAGATGACAGCCCTTCAAGTACTTGAAGATGGTGATCATATCACCTCTCAGCCGCCTTTTCTCCAGGCTAAACATGCCCAGCTCCTTCAACCTTTCCTCATAGGACTTGGTCTCCAGACCCCTCACCACTTTCATCACCCTCCTATAGACCCATTCCAGCTTGTCTATATCCTTCTTAAAATGTGGTGCCCAAAACTGAACACAATACTCCAGGTGAGGTCTTACAAGAGTTGAGTAAAGCGATACCATCACTTCACGTGATCTGGACACTATACTTCTGTTGATACAGTCCAAAATTGCATTTCCCTTTTTAGCCACTGCATCACACTTGAGGCTGGTAACCCTAGCCTGGCTGGAAGTAGGGTTCCCATCTCTAGTTTAGGGTTGCCAATCCCTAGTTGGGGGCAGGGGATCCCCTGGTTTGGAGGCTCTCCCCCCGCTTCAGTGTTATCAGAAATCAGGGTGGGGAGAGAAATGTCTCCACTATTGCCAAGCATGCAGGTTCAATGATGAGTCGAAGCTGATACAAACACTCCGTTTATTGATAGACTGATACTTTGGTAACAGGTTCTTGAGAGTAATGCTGAACACACATTGATACAATACTTTTAAGGCCTACTTCAAAGGGATTCCAAGGGATGGGGTTGCAGGGCAGCATTCACACATAAACTATCATAAATGTCTACATTCCCATAGCGTTATCAGGACCGCGTTTTTGCTTTCCCCAGATGTCTCTTACTCCCTTACAAGAATGTATGGGAAGGTGCTGATTACTTGGTTTCAGTTCTCACTACTTCTAATTATGAGCCATAAAGCAAGGCGGGAGGAAGGGAAAGAATAACAAGCTAGCAAAGTTGGATCCTCCATGATACTTCACAGACCAGGTTAGGCAGGACCCCTAAACAATCAATTATCAATGGAATTTCACGATGCTTGACAATTATATCCTATGGAGATCCATAGGTATCTGGAGACCCATAGGGGCTGTTTTTTGAGGTAGAGGCACTAAAATTTCGACATAGCATCTGGTGCCTCTCTTCAAAACACTCCCCAAGTTTCAAATAGATTGGACCAGGGGGTCCAATTCTATGGGCCCCCAGAGAAGGTCCCCCTATCTTCCATCATTTCCTATGGAAGGAAGGCATTTAAAAAGAGCATGGTCCCTTTAAACGTGATAGCTAGAACTCCTTTTGGAGTTCAATCATGAACATAAGAACATAAGAGAAGCCATGTTGGATCAGGCCAACGGCCCATCCAGTCCAACACTCTGTGTCACACAGTGGCAAAAAAATTTATATATACACACACACTGTGGCTAATAGCCACTGATGGACCTCTGCTCCATATTTTTATCTAAACCCCTCTTGAAGGTGGCTATGCTTGTGGCCGCCACCACCTCCTGTGGCAGTGAATTCCACATGTTAATCACCCTTTGGGTGAAGAAGTCCTTCCTTTTATCCGTTTTAACCTGTCTGCTCAGCAATTTCATCGAATGCCCACGAGTTCTAGTATTGTGAGAAAGGGAGAAAAGTACTTCTTTGTCTGCTTTCTCCATCCCATGCATTATCTTGTAAACCTCTATCATGTCACCCTGCAGTCGACGTTTCTCCAAGCTAAAGAGTCCCAAGCATTTCAACCTTTCTTCATAGGGAAAGTGCTCCAGCCCTTTAATCATTCTAGTTGCTTGTCACACACTGGCTCCTGGCTCCACCCCCCCAAGTCCCCAGGTATTTTTTGAGTCAGTGAGCCCTGCTACTGCAGGCAGCTCTTTTATCATTTGGGGGAATATTAATATTCTGTGTAGGCAGGGGGGGAGGGGGTTAGATTTCAGGTTTTTCACCAACTTGGAACATTTCATTCATCCATCCAGTCTCCAGACTGAAGTACCCAGTTTGGTGTAGTGGTTAAGTGTGTGGACTCTTATCTGGGAGAACCAGGTTTGATTCCCCACTCCTCCACTTGCACCTGCTGGAATGGCCTTGGGTCAGCCATAGCTCTCGTGGGAGTTGTCCTTGAAAGGGCAGCTGCTGTGAGAGCCCTCTCAGCCCCACCCACCTCACAGGGTGTCTGTTGTGGGGGGAGAAGATATAGGAGATTGTAAGCTGCTCTGAGTCTCTAATTCAGGGAGAAGGGCGGGGTATAAATCTGCAATTCTTCTTCTTCTTCTTCTTCTTCTTCTTCTTCTTCTTCTTCTTCTTCTTCTTCTTCTTCTTCTTCTACCCTCAGATATAGCTGCAAAAATATAGATTTGGGAGGTTCTCCTCAAAGAAGACATCTAATAAAAGAGAAAATATGATAGAGGTGACATGATAGAGGTTTACAAGTTTATGCGTGGGATAGAGAAGGTAGAGAAAGAAGTACTTTTCTCCCTTTCCCACCATACAAGAACTTCTGGGCACTTAATGAAATTGCTGAGCAGTCGGCTTAGAATGGATAAAAGGAAGTACTCCTTCACCCAAAGGGTGATTAACACGTGGAATTCACTGCCACAGGAGGTGGTGGCAACTACAAGCATAGCCAGCTTCAAGAGGGGATTGAATAAACATATGGAGCAAAGGTCCACCAGCGGCTATTAGCCACAAGGTATAGATGGAACTCTCTGTCTGGGGCAAGTGATGCTCTGTATTCTTGGTGCTGGGGGGGGGCGGGCAAAAGTGTGACGGCTTCTAGTGTCCTGGCCCCACTGATGGGCCTCCTGATGGCACCTGGGGGGTTTTGGCCACTGTGTGACACAGAGTGTTGGACTGGATGGGCCATTGGCCTGATCCAACATGGCTTCTCTTATGTTCTTATGTGACACAGAGTGTTGGACTGGATGGGCCATTGGCCTGATCCAACATGGCTTCTCTTATGTTCTTATGTGACACAGAGTGTTGGACTGGATGGACCATTGGCCTGATCCAATATGGCTCTCCCCATATGTGCCCCAGAGAGCACTGAGATCCAGCTCTCAGAATTTACTAACAATCCCTGGGCCAAGAGAAGCTAGGTTGAAGGCTACTAGGGAGCAGGCCTTCTCAGTGATAGCCCCTCGTTGGTGGAACGACCTTCCAGAGATGGTGCGAGCCCTGCGGGACCTGAACCAATTCCGCAGGGCTTGCAAAACATTTCTTTACCAGCTGGCTTTCGAGATAGAACCTGATTAATCCGATGTGTGGACATCTAGCCATCTTGTGGGTATTATGATTACAGTATTTTAGCACCTATTTTATGTATTTTATCTATTTTAAACAATTCATTATGTAATTGATATATTTAAAATTGTTTATATTGTTTTAGATGAATCATGGGATCCCCATGTCTGTTAGCCGCCCTGAGCCCGCCTTGGCGGGGGAGGGCGGGATATAAAAATAAAGTTTATTATTATTATTATTATTATTATTATTATTATTATTATTATTATTATTATTATTATTATGTGACACAGAGTGTTGGACTGGATGGGCCCTTGGTCTGATCCAACATGGCTTCTCTTATGTTCTTATGTGACACAGAGTGTTGGACTGGATGGGCCATTGGCCTGATCCAATATGGCTTCTCTTATGTTCTTATGTGGCACAGAGTGTTGGACTGGATGGGCCCTTGGTCTGATCCAACATGGCTTCTCTTATGTTCTTATGTGACACAGAGTGTTGGACTGGA
Organism: Heteronotia binoei; assembly: GCF_032191835.1. Taxonomy (NCBI): domain Eukaryota; kingdom Metazoa; phylum Chordata; class Lepidosauria; order Squamata; family Gekkonidae; genus Heteronotia; species Heteronotia binoei. The sequence continues at coordinate 128,566,720 of NC_083229.1, forward strand.
TGGGCCATTTGCCTGATCCAACATGACTTCTCTTATGTTAAGAACATAAGAGAAGCCGTGTTGGATCAGGCCAATGGCCCATCCAGTCCAACACTCTGTGTCACACAGTGGCCATATGTTCTTATGTGACACAGAGTGTTGGACTGGATGGGCCATTGGCCTGATCCAATATGGCTTCTCTTATGTTCTTAATATCATTAAAATTTATCTGGGGCAGATGTAGTGGGGTTAATACTCCCCCAATTGGCTTGCTTTCAAAAAGAATGGTTTCCAGGGTAAAAAGGGTGGTAGTATAATATTATGGGGGGAGGGCCATGCCCTGTAAACTGAAGAGTGTCGCTGGAGGAGATGAAGCCCATCAGCTGCATAGCCACATTTTGGAATTAGCCCACAGATAGTAGAGAAAGAATTTTTGACTGAAGTCTCAATTTACGGATAACTCACAGGGGGGGGGCAAAAATAAGGTAGCATTTGCCTTCTTCTTCTTCCCCAAATACCTGCAGTGTCCCCAATTAAAGTAAAGCCCTGGGATATAGTAAAATCTGGGAAGAAATCTTCGAAAGGTTTCTCTTAATTGGTTCTGAGACTCAGTCCTGTTATCAGAACTAAACAGAGAAGCATCAGTCTTAACACCTGGACTCATCTCTATGTAAAATCCAGAGTTCCTAAAGCTGCAATTAAATGGCTTAATCTTAAAACCCTCCTAGGTTCAATTCGCCGGAACTGCTCTGAAGGGCAGTGCTAATTCTTCTCGAATTGCCGCTTCATATTAGCTGATGCTGTTTTAATTTCAGTACCATCGCTGTCAGGTTATCCTCCGAGCTCCTTGCTGGGCTTTGAGACTCCCTCACCCCCAGCTGACTTCCTTATTTGCCCTTTTAGCAAACTCTAATAATATACAGTCATGCTTAGAACAAAGTAGGAGTCCAGTAGCACCTTTAAGACCAACAAAGTTTTATTCAGAATGTAAGCTTTCGTATGCATGCACACTTCTACAGACAGCTGAATGGGGTACAGTGAGCAGAGCTACATATAGAAGAAGACTGCAGATTTATACCCCACCCTTCTCTCTGAATCAGAGTCTCAGAGCGGCTCACAATCTCCTTTACCTCCCCCCCACAACAGACACCCTGTGAGGTAGATGAAGATATTGGATTTATATCCCGCCCTCCACTCCGAAGAGTCTCAGAGCGGCTCACAATCTCCTTTACCTTCCTCCCCCACAACAGACACCCTGTGAGGTGGGTGGGGCTGAGAGGGCTCTCCCAGCAGCTGCCCTTTCAAGGACACCTCCTGTAATAGCTATGGCTGACCCAAGGCCATTCCAGCAGCTGCAAGTGGAGGAGGGGGAAATCAAGCCTAGTTCTCAAAGATAAGAGTCTGCACACTTAACCACTACACCAAACTGGCTCTCTCTCATATACTTGGTGGGCAGTGGTTAAGAATGCAGAGTGGTACAAAGTTAGAATCCAGTTCAGCCTTTTTTATTATCCAGGAGATAGGGAACAATTTGGGAGACTTTTGTTTGGCACTGTTGAAATTTCCCTCTCTCTTTTGATGATTTTCAAACAATAATTGCAAAAATGTTTTCCAGTTAATTGGTGGGGCCTTCTCTTAACACTCCACCTTAACTGACCCTTACTTATATCGCAGGAACATAAGAGAAGCCATGTTGGATCAGGCCAATGGCCTATCCAGCACACTCTGTCACACAGTGGCTAAAAGGAGTCATCAGGAGATCCCCCAGTGGGGCCAGAACTCCAGAAGCCCTCCTACTGTTGCTTCCAAGCACCATACATAAGAGAAGCCATGTTGGATCAGGCCAATGGCCCATCCAGTCCAACTCTCTGTGTCACACAGTGAAGGAAAACACAGGAGCCATCGGTGGAGTCAGGACACTAGACATCCTCCCACTGTTGCCCCCCAAGCACCAAGAATAAAGAGCATCACTGCCCCAGAGAGTTCCATATACCCTGCATCTAATAGCCACTGCTGGACCTTTGCTCCATATGTTTTATTCAATCCCCTCTTGAAGCCACCTATGCATGTAGCTGCCACCACCGCTGGGGCGGCTGGGAGGCGTTCCGAATTGGGCCGGCTCCAAAAGAGCTGCCCTGAAGCTTCCACATGCTTCCCAGTGAGGCGGCCCCATCCCATCTGCAAGGTGACTTGGTGTATTTAGACTGGGAGGCGCCTCAGAAGCCAGACTGCTTTTCTCCCCTGAAGAATCAAGCACTTCTGCGCTCAATTGCTCTGGTTAAAAAAGCCGGAAACAGTTTGGGGCAGTTTGGCAGTTTCTCACTGCCAAGGCACCTCCCTTGTGCCCTTCTGATTCCAGATGCAGATGGGGCAACTGGCTGTCAGCTCAGAAATCTGCTACCACTTCAAAAGTGGTAGCTTTTTGAGCCGGCCTGCAGAGGCCGGAGGATGGGGTAAGTACAAGATAGGGACAGGTGGCAGATGTTCGTGTTTGGGAGGATTTTTTGGATCGATTTCAGAGCCATCCATGAGTCTACCCAAAGTGCTCATCTGTAATCATCCCTCCTGTGGCAATTAATTCCACGTGTTGGTTGAAGAAGCTGTGGATCTTTAGCCTGGAGAGGAGGTGGCTGAGAGGTGATATGATCTTCAAGTACTTGAAGGGCTGTCATCTAGAGGATGTTGTGGAATTGTTTTCTGTGGCCCCAGAAGGTAGGACCAGAACCAATGTGTTGAAATTAAATCCAAAGAGTTTCCGGCTCAACATTCCTCTGTGGAACAGGCTTCCTCGGGAGGTGGTGGGCTCTCCTTCCTTGGAGGTTTTTCAACAGAGGCTGGATGGCCCTCTGACAGCAATGAAGATCCTGCGAATTTAGGGGGAGGTGTTTGTGAGTTTCCTGCATTGTGCAGGGGGTTGGACTAGATGACCCTAGAGGTCCATTCCAACTCTATGATTCTATGATATGATCACCATCTTCAAGGACTTGAAGAGCTGTCCTATAGAGGAGGGTGTGGAATTGTTTTCTGTGGCCCCAGAAGGTAGGACCAGAACCAACGAGCTGAAATTAAATCAAGAGTTTTCGGTTCAACATTAGGAAGAACTTCCTGATGGTTAGAGCGGTTCCTCAGTGGAACAGGCTTCCTCGGGAGGTGATGGGCTCTCCTTCCTTGAAGGTTTTTAAATAGAGACTAGATGGCCATCTGACAACAATTAAGATCTTATGAATTTAGGGGGGAGGTATTTGTGAGTTTAAGAGCCCCGTGGCGCAGAGTGGTAAAGCTGCAGTACTGCAGTTCTGCAGTTGGAGCCCTCTGCTCACGACCTGTGTTCGATCCCAGCAAAAGGTAGCCGGCTCCAGGTTGACTCAGCCTTCCATCCTTCCAAGGTCAGTAAAATGAGTACCTAGCTTGCTGGGGGGAAAGTGTAGAGGACTGGGGAAGGCAATGGCAAACCACCCCATAAAAAGTCTGCTGTGAAAACGTTGTGAAAGCAACGTCACCCCAGAGTCGAAAACGACTGGTGCTTGCACAGGGGACCTTTCTTTTTTTTTCATTTGTGAGTTACCTGCATTATGCAGGGGGCTGGACTAGATGACCTACTCTATGATCACCCTGGACTAGATGACCTACCCTTCCAACTCTATGCTTCTTTGATTCTGCTCCCACCCACTTCCAAAAACACTTTGTGGGGACTCCTTGATTTGAGGATACTGACTTGGGTGGCCCAACTGGAGGTGGTGGGCTCTCCTTCCTTGGAGGTTTTTTAACAGAGGTTGGATGGCCCTCTGACAGCAATGAAGATCCTGTGAATTTCGGGGGAGGTGTTTGTGAGTTTCCTACATTGTGCAGGGAGTTGGACTCGATGACCCTAGAGGTCCTTTCCAACTCTAGGATTCTATGATTCCTGGCCATTAGAGTAGTTTCTCAGTGGAACAGGCTTCCTCCTCGGGTGTAACTGGTGGCCCATAAGGCAGACTCACAAGTGCTTGTGAGGAACAGAATCAGTGACTAAGGAGAAAAAGCCTGCAGCATTGGAGAAGCAGTGATACAAAACACAATGGGGGGGGGGGTGGAGAAGAGAAAGGCAAATATTCATACTGTCGAAAGGAGTTTTGGGGAAAATGTTCCTGTTTCTTGCAAACAGCAGTTTTCAACCTGAAAACCGGAAGATTGGGCACAAGCACGTAATATCATTTGTCCATTAGCTCGAACAGCGGTAAAACTCAATCAACCTTGTGCACTCCCAATACCGAGAGCACTTTCCCCCTCCCCCCTTCCCCGTATGCTTTGGCTGTACATTTTAATAGAATATAAGCCCTTGGCGCATTAACAAATTTGGGAGCTTTTTAAATAGACTGCAGCCTACTCATTTAGAGGGCCGCTCCAGGAATGCAATGCCGCGGCGAGGTTAATGACGGATCATGGCGCGATGTGATTTGCCGAGTGGCGTTTAGCCCATTAGATTCCCCCCAATGATTGCGTGGGTCAGGTTGATCACCTCTAAATAATGAGTTGAGCCACCCCGGGTTCCCGGAGATAGCCGGTGATTACAGGAAAGACGGGGTATGTTCGGTGGGGGGGTGGGGCTCTGAGCATTGTGGGCTGGCTGATAAACTGTTGAGTGGCTGATCTAAGCAGGCCAGGGTCAGATCTGGCAGCGACCGTGTGTGACACCAGCCTCCCATGGCTCCGTTCCGCCACCTGGATGTCAGTGGCGACGAGACCTCTGACTCTTGCTCTGTCTTCGGCTCCCGGCTTTTACTATTTCTCTTTCCAGTAGGGACAGTGAGCTGACCTGAACTGTTGTGACAAATTGTTTATTGTGAGAGCTGTCTGTAATCCTTTCCCCTCACTGCCATGGGGGGGCCAGACGTGGCCGGCATGCAAACGCCACTGATGAGGACTGAGAAAATGTAGCAGTGACTTCCCCCTCTTTTTGTTTTTTTTTTCCTGTCTGCAGACATAATTTCATATTGGCTTGAGCCGTTCTGGTCGCCTAAAAGAAAGGGGGGATGTTGGCTCGCTGTGGACTCATGATAGAGGTGGCACAGACATTTCTTTCCTAGGCTTTTCCAGCTGGCATTGACCTCCACAGGGACTGCTGCAAACAGGCAGTATTCTTAGGGTTGCCAATCTCCAGGTGGGAAGAAATAAGCAACAGCTCCGTGTAGAAGACACCTCTTGTCAATCTCTTACCTTCAAAAAAAAAAAGCCACCCAAAATATTGGTTTGATATTCCAAATTTTACTTTACAAATAGGTAGGGTTGCCAAGTCCAATTCAAGAAATATCTGGGGACTTTGGGGGCGGAGCCAGGAGACATTGGGGGTGGAGCCAGGAACAAGAGTGTGACAAGCATAATGGAACTCCAAGGGAGTTCTGGCCATCGCATTTAAAGGGACCACACTCCTTTTTAAATGCCTTTCTTCCATAGGAAATGATGAAGGATAGGGGCACAATCTTTTGGGGCTCATAGAATTGGACCCCCTGGTCCAATCGTTTTGAAACTTGGGGGTATTTTGGGGAGAGGCACTGGATGCTATACTAAAATTTGGTGCCTCTACCTCAAAACATAGCCCCCCCCAGAGCCCCCAATACCCGCGGATCAATTCCCCATTATTCCCTATGGGAATCGTTCTCCATAGGGAATAATAGTGCCCAGTAGACATTTCCCTCCTCCTCATGCTTTCTAAAGTAGGGGAAGGGCCTCCAAACCAGGGAATCCCCAGCCCCCCCCCTCTCTCACACACACAAATACTTACTGGGTCTTGTTCCTGCAGAACTTTACTTGATCTGAAAACGAAAGCAAAAGAAAGGGAGGGGCTGTTCTCCGAAGCCCTTCCTGCTCAGCCTTAAAGGCACATATTTTAAAAACGGACCTGCAAAAGCTCTAAAACTACATGGTGACTGTGGGGGGCAGGGCTTCCCCTGCCGGCCAGCTGTCTGGGGGCGGGGAGGAGCCTGTAAAAACAGGGGATCCCCCACTGGGACCTGGGGATTGGGAAGCCTACAAAAAGGTCCAGATTTGCACAATGTAGGCAAAAGATGTATCAGCTCACAGGCATAACCGGTTCCGATTCTCCTGTTTCGCAACTGCTTTATCCGAGCCACATTTTACCGATACTTCGCTTATATTTCTCACTATTCCTATTGTACCATAGAGTTTTCCCCTCCCAAAATGCTAGAGCATCCAGGAAAACCATAGAGGTTTCCTGGAAACGCCTAGAGTCGCTGGCGTGTGATGACATCACTCGCAGGTGACATCATTGTGCCATCCACGTCAGGAGAGGTTTTCTCCCCCCCCCCCCCCGGCCCAATGTGGAGCTTAGCAGCCCTAGGTGAGAATCCTCATTGACCGCCCTCCCTGGCCCTCTAAACAGGTTTGATCATCTTGGGTCAGGCCTGGTGGACTTCCCCATCCTCTCCCAGGAGTTCTCCTTCCTACAGGAGGCTTGGGGATATTCACCCAGTGCAGTACCATTCGCTCTACTCACCACCACCTCTAGCTGAGATGCCCCTCTAACCACCCTTTCTGCCAGGATACCCACTGTCCACAAGGCAGCTCTGGAAAAGCTCTCAGCTGCAAGATGAAGAGTCCCCACTTTAGGGTTACCAATCCCCAGGTGGGGGCAGTGGGTCCCTCAGTTTGGAGGCCCTCCCCCCTCCCACTTCAGGGTCATCAGAAAGCGGGGGGTGGAATGTATCCTGGGCACTCCATGATTCCCCGTGAAGATTGATTCCCATAGGATATAATGGAAAATTGATCCGCAAGTATCTGGGGCTCTTGGGAGGCTGTTTTTTGAGATAGAGGCATCATATGTTCAGCATAGCATCTGATGCGTCTCCTTGAAGCACCCTCCAAGTTTCAAAAGGATTGGACCAGGGGGTCCAGTTCTATGAGCCCCCAAAGAAGGTGCCCCATCCTTCATTATTTCTAATGGAGCGAAGGCATTTAAAAGGTGTGCACACCCTTTAAATGTGATGGCCAGAACTTCCTTGGGAGTTCAGTTGTACTTGCCACACCCTTGCTCCTGGCTTTACCGCAATGTCTCCTGGCTCCATCCCCAATGTCCCCAGATATTTCTTGAATTGGATCCGGCAACCCTACCACTTATGGATAACCGGAATTCAGCTGAATTGGATCCGATCTTCTCTTTTCAAACTTGAAAAGGCTTCAAATAAACCACTGCTTAAGTATGTTCCTTTGCTCTGGTTTCTGTAAGAAGACCACTTGCACATGGGACATTAATTTCCTGAATGTTAGGGATACCAGGTGGGTGGAGGTCTCCTGGAATGATAACAGATTCCCAGATAGAATTGCCAGTTCCATGTTGGGAAATAGCTGGAGATTTTGTGGGTGGAACCTGAAAAGGGAGGGGTTTGGGAGGGGAGGGACTTCATTGCCATAGGTCACCTTCCAAACTGGCCATTTTCCTCCAGGGGAACTGATCTCTGTCACCTGGAGATCACCTGTAATAGCACCTGGAGATCACCTGTTTTGGAGCCTCTAGCTTATTTTATAATGCATAATACTTAGGGATGGGCATGAACTGGCTCACAAATGTAAGTTCATGATGAATTTGGGCTGGTTTCTGTTTTGAAAAAAATTGTGAACTTTATTGCTGCCATGAACTTCCACAGATTTTAAGGCCATTCATGGTGGTTAATGGCAGTTTGTGAAGAGCAGAAATCAAGGATTAAAATGGCTTCAAGCTATTCAAACCGCTGCTTTCTTCTCTTCACCAAAAACAGCTGAAGAGCAGGGAGCAAAAAGCAGGGATTCAAATGGCGGTGAACTATTTGAGCTCCCTGCTTTCTGCTCCCTGAGAAAAGCAGAGGGGAGCAGAAAGCAGGAGTCACAAACTGCAGCTAACCAGTTTGTGAACCAACCTCTCGGTTCATACCAGTTCATGGTTCAACTGCAAACCATGAACTGAAACAAACTGCAAAAATATAGTTTATGCCAATCTCTAATCATGATGCTGTTCTGAAGAGAAACACTGTAAGATCCAACAATATAGTGGCCATTTTGTAGGTAAACCTGAAAAGAAGAATGTGGCAGGCTTGCCAATCCCCAGGTCCCAGAGGGGGTTCTTCGGCTTTCCCAGGCTCCTTCCCGCCCCCAGTCAGCTGGCCGGTGGGGGTAAGCCCCGCCCCCAAAGCCACCATGTGACTTTCCCCCTCTGGAGGCTCCAGTCTCTGATTGGAAAGGCTTCCTCTTGGGATGGGGTGTCTATGTTACTTGGAGGAAGTTGGTTGCAACTCGTGAGTAGAGAGGCCAATCCATCACTTCAGAGTCACCAGAAACGGGGTGGGGGGGAGGGAAACATCTGCTGAGCACTTCATTATTTCCTATGTGGAGATCGATTCTCATAGGGTATAATGGAGAATTGATCTGGAGGTTTCAGGGGCTCTGAGGAAGCTGTTTTTTGAGGTATAGGCACCAAATTTTCAGTATAGTATTTAGTGCCTCTCCCCAAAGTACCCCACAAGTTTCAAAATGATTGGACCAGGGGGTCCAATTCTATGAGCCCCAAGAGAAGGTGCCCCTATCCTTCATTATTTCCTATGGAAAGAAGACATTTTAAAAAGTGTGCTGTCCCTTTAAATGTGATGGCAAGAACTCCCTTGGAGTTCAATTATGCTTGTCACACCCTTGTTCCTGGCTCCTCCCCCAATGTCTCCTGGCTCCATCCCCAAAGTCCCCAGATATTTCTTGAATTGGACTTGGCAACCCTCGAATGTGGACATACGCAACGATCGGAATATTTCATTGAGTTGTGTTTGCCTCATTAACATTATATTTCTGGGGCAGATTTATAGCTATTGCCAAAGCTCATTAACTCAACTGCGTTCTAAAATATACCTACTCTGAAAATAGAGGAAAGGGGGCAGCTTTAGAAACATTTGCTGTAAAAATTACTTCAGAAGGTTTTGCACACTTCACATGACTGAACGCTTCGACATGCTCTGTTCTTGGACCTCCTGCAACAGGGATCTCGCACATTCATATCATATTGAAGCTAGTGTCTTCTAAGTACTTAAGGGTTACCAACTGGGTGTTTTCAACTTGCATAACCAGCCCCTCCTCCTTTGGATTGGTTTGCAAATGAGAAATCCCTCCTCCTTTTAATAGAGGAAACAGGAGAGAGATAATTTTCAAATGGTTAGGGCTACGGAATTGGTTGGGCTGCATCTTTAGGAGGTTTGCAGAGCTAAGATGGAAGCCAGTGTTCTTTGCATCTCTGCATAGGCTTTTCTGTACCTCAATAGCAGCTTCACTACACACTGTAGCTGCCTTGGGCTGCCATTTCCTCCAGAGAAAGCTGCCATTTCTAACGCTCCCTCTAAGCTGCAGTTTTGTGAGCAAAAATTCTACTTCTTGAGCTCCTGGCATTCAAGTTTGTATGTTTTTAATGTTTTAACTATGTAAACTGTGTGAAATGTTTAAATTTTTAACTATGTAAACTGTATGAAATGTCTAAATTTTTATATTCTTATATTAGATTTTATATGCTGTAAGCCGCCCTGAGCCACCTGGTGGGAAGGGCGGGATACAAATTACAAATAAACTAAACTAAAAAAACTAAAAAGTTGTGAAGTACTGCATCAGTTAGTTTGCTCTGGGGCCATCCTTCCCCAAAAATGTATGAGCCAGAGGCTTCAAAAACTGTGAGCTAGCTCACATTAACTCAGCTTAGAGGGAACACTGGTCATTTCCTCCAGGGGGACTGATCTCTGTATTCTGGAGATCAGCTGTTTTTGCAAAGGGACTCCAGGCCCCACTGGAGGTTTCGTGGTCCACCTTCAAACCTACAGTGGGTTAAGAACATAAGAGAAGCCATGTTGGATCAGGCCAATGGCCCATCCAGTCCAACACTCTGGGCGTTTTCGCACTGACCTTAATCGGCAGCGACGTCCGTCTTCACCGTGCAGGATCTGCGCGAATTTCGCACCAATTGCTGCGGAGCACCTGGAAGAGCCGCAAAGTCCTGTGGCTTTTGCGGCGCAAATGGAAACTGGGTTTTGGCGGTTTCCATTTGCACCGCAAAAGCCGCGGGACTTTGCGGCTCTTCCGGGTGCTCCGCAGCAATTGGTGCGAAATCCGCGCACATCCTGCACGGTGAAGAGGGACGTCGCTGCCGATTAAGGTCAGTGTGAAAACGCCCTATGTGTCACACAGTGGCCAAAAAAACCAGGCACCATCTGGAGGTCCAACAGTGGGGCCAGGGCAGTAGAAGCCCTCCCACTGTGCCCCCCCCCCCCAAGCACCAAGAATACAGAGCATCCCTACCCCAGACAGTGAGTTCTGCACAGCACATTGTTGGTTCCAGGAAAGATCTGTTGAAGCCCTCTCCCAGCCTACAGGACTGACACCAGCATTAGTTAATCAGCTCTTGGTACTCCTAGATCTTCTTTATTGACTTCACTTATATACTACTATGCCTGTCCCCTAAATGGGGACCCAAAGGGGCTTACATCCTTCCCTTCTCTTCCATTTTATCCTCACAACAGCCCTGTGAGATAGGTGAGGCTGAGAGCATGACCCAAGGTCACCCCACAAGCTTCCATGACCAACGGGGGATTCCAATGCAAGTCTCTCAGATTCAAGTCCCACCCTCTAACTAACGCCTTGCAGTGGCTCTCCAGTAATCCTCTTACTTCTGAGTATTCAGGGCCGATTCACCTGACCCTGTGCGGTGCGTTCTTCTTCAATGCTCTTTCAGACTACGCCAAGCCGATGTTGTGTATGCAGCACCACGAGAGATTGTGCGCAGCTGTGTTTAGCACTCACCATGTACTTCAAAACATATGCCAGAAGCCAAATTCAGCCCAGAACATCGCATGCCTGCCACCCACTTGGCAGAAGCTAAAGGAAGAACGTGCCAGGCCAGCTCTTCGCCACAGTGAGAGAGGGAGGTGGATTGTATACTCTCATGGCAATTCTGGCCTTCAGCTTTTACCTTTCAGCATGCATTCCCTGTCACCCAGGGCCGACCCTGCCACTAAGCAAACTAGGCCATTGCTAAGGCACCAGCCTTCTCAGGGTGCCAAATTGGGTGCCCCCATGTGCCTCAGGTGACATCAGTGTGTGTGGGGGGGGGCAGATGTACCAGAAGTCAGGGGCGTAGACTTTTCAATTTTCCGGGGGGGGGGGGGGCTGGAGCCCAGGCAGAGGCATTTGATCCCGTGACATCATAGGGAGGAGCCAGTGACATTACAGGGAGGGGTCTCCATTATCACTATGAATTTATAGAGAAGCTCCCTCCCCATACATTTAGGGCGCCCCCCCCCAACAATGCCCATGGACTGGGCCAATACTGGAAAAGGGGGGAGTTTGCCAGTGGTTATAGTGGTATCTCAGAGGTCTCTTGCTGTGTCCTGTTTTTGAAATTCACTTTTAGAATAGTCACTTTAAGATCTGCAAAGATTTTTAAAATCTGCAAATATACATATCATGTGCCAGTTTGGTGTAGTGAGAGCCAGTTTGGTGTAGTGGTGAAGTGTGCGGACTCTTATCTGGGAGAACCGGGTTGGATTTCCCACTCCTCCACTTGCACCTGCTGAGATGGCCTTGGGTCAGCCATAGCTCTGGCAGAGGTTGTCCTTGAAAGGGCAGCTGCTGTGAGAGCCCTCTCCAGCCCCACCCACCTCACAGGGTGTCTGTTGTGGGGGAGGAAGATAAAGGAGATTGTGAGCCGCTCTGAGACTCTTCGGAGTGGAGGGCGGGATAGAAATCCAATATCTTCTTCTTCTTCATAGGACAAACCAATGGCCACAAATTTGACAGTAAAACGCAATACAGAAAAGCTTTAGGGGAACATTTTATAAGTTTCCCTGGATGTTCACTTGCAGGTGCCATGTTGAACATGTAATCCCTGCAGCTTCTAAATTGCTATAATAGCATTTCAAATTTGTCAAAGTGTTTTCTAACTTTTTGTTAAAAAAACCTACCATGTAAAGTGAGCCACAATAATATATGCTAAGGAACCATTTCATTTTAGGTAGGGTTGCCAAGTCCAGTTCAGGAAATATCTGGGGACTTTGGGGGTGGAGCCAGGAGACTTTGGAGTGGAGCCAGAAGACATTGTGATGGAGCCAGAAGCAAGGTTGTGACAAGCACAACTGAGCTCCAAAGGGAGTTCTGGCCATCGTATTTAAAGGGACTGCACACCTTTTCAGTGCCTTCCTTCCACTGGAAATGATGACATATGAAGCTTCCTTATACCGAATCAGACCCTTGGTCCATCAAAGTCAGTATTGTCTTCTCAGACTGGCAGCGGCTCTCCAGGGTCTCAAGCTGAGGTTTTTCACACCTATTTGCCTGGACCCTTTTTTGGAGATGCCAGGAATTGAACCTGGGACCTTCTGCTTCCCAAGCAGATGCTCTACCACTGAGCCACCACCCCTGATGAAGGATAGGGGCACCTTCTTTCTGGGCTTATAGAACTGGACTCTACAGTCCAAACTTTTTGAAACCTTGGGGGTTGTTTTGAGGCGAGGCACTGGATGCTATCCTGAAAATTTGATGTTTCAACCTCAAAAAACAGCCCCCCCCCAGAGCTCCAGACACCCACAGATCAATTCACCATTATACCCTATGGGAATCGATCTCCACAGGGAATAATGCAGTGTCCAACAGATATTTCCCTCCCTCCCCCCCCCCGCCGCTGTTTTCTGATGACCCTGAAGCAGGGGGAGGGCCTCCAAACTGGGGATCCCCTGCCCCCAACTGGGGATTGGGCAAACTAGAAATTGCACTATATTGATTAGCCAACACTAGAAATAAACCACGGCATTTTTATGTTGCAAATAAATGCTTAAGCAATTTCTCTCATAATGATGCAATTATATTATTCTCATCACAAACCAAAATTCATTAAATGTCCATAGAAAAATCAAAAAGTGATTTCACGCCACTCTTGTAAGTTAGTGCTTTCAAAATCAGAATGTTATTCCACATCGCTCTTGTGAGGTAGTACTTTACAGTCCACTGTCTACATTCTCCTTTGCTTGAAAGACACAGACAGCACCACGCTTGTATAGGATTCCTCCTACGGCTAGCAGACCAAAGTCTGGCAGATGCGGCGACTACACAGGTCCTAGGTTCAGTTCTGTGTTCCGTTCACCTTCCACTGGCCGCTTTCTTTTAGCTTTGGAACCCGTGCTAAAGGCAATTGCTCACACATTACAATACCATGTTACTTTGCAGCTTGCACGAATGGGGGGCAGCGCAAAGCAGTTTGCATCATTCTCCTCTCCCCCTATGTGATCTGAACAACAACCCTGAGAGGCAGGTTAGGCTGGAAGTCTATACCTCGTCCAAAATCACCCAGTCAGCTGCCTTTCCCTTGCTGTCTTCCCACCCACCCAAGTGAAGGCATTCCCTCCACACCCCACCTCAAGGGGAACTGTTCTTTGCCATCAATTTGGATAGCAGTTGTAATTCTGAGTGATCTCCGGCCCTCACCTTGAGATTGGCAACAGTGTTGTCCCCAGGAGGAAAGGCCTTTCCCTCAGAGGCCTATGGTGATCCCTTGGGAATTTCCCAGCAACCTGGAAAGGTACCACTAAAGGCCTCTGGGTGAGTGCCACCTCCAGTTGCCAATCTCCAGGTGAGGCCTGGAGATCTCTTAGAATTACAACTGCTATCCAAAGAGATGGCACAAATCAGCTCCCCTTGAGGTTGGGTGGGGTGGGGGACATACAAGTTAGGGCTTCAGAGGGGGATCTGCCAGACCCAGGTTCTTACACCTAGTACAGATAATAAAGCAGACAGTCAACAAATGTGAGAATTGAGTTGGAGCCCAGTAGCACCCTTAACACCAACAAAGTGGTGCATATAGCCCCTTCAGGGGGAGGTGTTTGTGAGTTTCCTGCATTGTGCAGGAGTTGGACTAGATGACCCTAGAGGTCCCTTCCAACTCTATGATTCTATGATTCACAGTGCCTTCTTACCTTTTGATATTGTTTCAGACACTAGAGTTTCTGGGGTTACACACAGACACAAATATTTCTCTGACATGAGGCATGGATTATTATTTTTTTTTGCTAGGGAGTTGGATGGGGTATAAATTCATACTTTCATACCTCCATACTTTCTTTGCCAACAGACACCAAACATATTTAAGTATTGGTGTGTTCTGCATATCAAAACCTTAGTAATTAATCTAGAAAGTCCAAAGATACAGCAAAATTTTTTGCAGAAAACTTACCTTTGCAATGTCAATTGTCCTCCTTCAGCCCTCTAGACAGGCCAGATGAAAGGATAAAAAAGCACCTTTTCTTCGTAGATCTGTCCCTACTGATAAGTGGACTCCACCCCTGTTGCCTTCTCAAAGTTCTCTTTCCCCACCCACTTGACTGCTCAGGTCAAAACAGCTTTTCCCAGAGACAAAGATTCACACGTATGCGTTTCCTGGGGAGATGTTTATTGTAGCTCAATTAGCATTTGTGAGGAAGGTGCGAAAGAGTCTCTGACGACTGACTTCCTTCTTGGCAGTCAGAGGAAAAAAACACACAGAGGGAATAGCTGCTTTACCGCTTCACATGCCTTTGAAGGAGATAATTTCAAAGGAGTATTCCCAGCGGGGGCTTAGCCCCCAGGGAAAAAATTGGGGGGCGGGAGCCCCCACATACTTTACGCCTATGCCAGAAGTTAGCCTTGCTTAGGGTGTCAGGCAGTCTAGGGCCTAGGGTTACCAATCCCCAGGTAGGGGCAGGGGATCCCCCAGTTTGGAGGCCCTCCCCCCACTTTAGAGTCATCAGAAAGCAAGAGGGGAGGGAAATGTCTGCTGGGCGTTCCATTATTCCCTAAGGAGACTGATTCCCATAGGGTATAATGGAGAATTTATCTGCAGGTATCTGGGGGTCTGGGAAGGCTGTTTTTTGAGGTAGAGGTATGGGATTTTCAGCATAGCATGCAATGCTTATTCCCAAAATACCCTCCAAGTTTCAAAAGGATTGGACCAGGGAATCCAATTCTATGAGCCCCCAAAGAAGGTGCCCCTATCCTTCATTATTTCCAATAGAGGGAAGGCATTCATTCATTCATTCATTTATATCCCGCCCTCCCCGCCGAAGCAGGCTCAGTGCCGCTCACAACATAAAATCCCACAAACAATTAAATTAATAAGTATTAAAATTACACAATCGGTAATAAAATAGATATACAATGATTAAACCAGTTAAACCAGAAAAACAGAAAGCATTTAAAAGGTGTGCCTTTCAATATGACAGTCAGAACTCCCTTGGAGTTCAGTTATTCTTGTCACAACCTTGCACCTGGCTCCACCCCAATGTCTTCTGGTTCCGCCCCCAAAGCCTCCTGGCTCCACCCCCAAAGTCCCCAGATATTTCTTGAATTTGACTTGGCAACCCAGTTGGGCTGGCCCCACTGCCACCCGAAATAAATGGGTGCTTTCACACACATGGAATAACACACTTTCAGATGCACTTTGTAGCTGGAGTTTACTGTATGAAATGGTCACTGAAGTGGATTAAAACGGCATTATATATCATGTGTGAGACTGAATGTGTTCCTCTTTCCAGCACTTTGGCCAGTGAGCACAAAGGCGCTTGGAACATGCATGTGTTTTTTTTTTAAATATATAATTAGATATAATTTTATTAAAATGTATGTACTCAAAAAAGCATCTGCTATTGAAACATGAGCATCTAGGGGCCTGCCATGGTGCACCGACGGCTGCTGATTCACTGTCGCACGGAGAAGCTACCATAAATTATACTGTGAATCCCTTTATTCATTCCCACGCCCTGATTAATTGCAATCTAATTATGGAAGAATAAATGAAGAAATTACCATATTTCCTCTCCTCATTTATTTCTCAAAGGGATTTGACCCTTAATAACCTCTTTCCTCATGTGTGTAAAGTCCTATCAAATTGCAGACAACTTAACAGAGGCCCCCAAAGAGTTTTCAAGCAGAGGTGATTTCTTAGAATCCTAGAATCACAAAAGTTGGAAATTACAGACCATCTAGTCCAACCCCTGCTCAATGCAGGACTAGCCTAGAACAGAGGAGTCAAACTCAAGGCCCATAGCACAGAACGTAACCACCAAGGGCTTTTTAAATCAGGCCCATGGGTCTCTCCACCCCACTCCTTC
Organism: Heteronotia binoei; assembly: GCF_032191835.1. Lineage (NCBI taxonomy): Eukaryota > Metazoa > Chordata > Lepidosauria > Squamata > Gekkonidae > Heteronotia > Heteronotia binoei. Next base: position 128,582,826 of record NC_083229.1, read on the forward strand.
CCCTCCCTGTCATCACCCTTTCAAGAGTGAGAGCCAGTTTGGTGTAGTGGTTAAGTGTGCAGACTCTTATCTGGGAGAACCGTGTTTAATTCCCCACTCCTCCACTTGCAGCTGCTCGAATGGCCTTGGGTTAGCCATAGCTATTGCAGGAGTTGTCCTTGAAAGGGCAGCTGCTGTGAGAGCCCTCTCAGCCCCACCCACCTCACAGGGTGTCTGTTGTGGGGGGCGAAAATATATGAGACTGTAAGCCGCTCAGAGTTTGATTCAGAGAGAAGCGTAGGGTATATATCTGCAGTCGTCATCTTCTTCTAGATTGAGCTGCAGGAAGCATCAGTGTGTGCAGGAAGCATCACTGGTTTCTCCTGTGGGCTCCACTGAAACCCAGAAAAGGTTGCAACGAAAATGCGGATTGGATTTTCCATTCCCAGAGTAGTCTGCCTATGCCCAGAGACCTTAATGGAAATTCCATTCTGCATTTTCTTTGCAACTTCTTATATGTCATGGGGCAGTCTGATTTAGTTTGGTCTTATCGGGTGGAGCATTTGTTTCAGCTTCCTGTTTTGTATGCTAATTCCAAAAACCAACAGCCTCAGCTGTCTCCTTGCAAATGGCTGATGTTTTGAGCCAGCTTGTCTCTACCCTGGGAACCCACAGCCAAAGCCAAAGGGGAGCATTACACCTCGAGAACCACACACACTCTGAGTAGACGGGGAGAGAGAAGCTTGCAGTGCCCAGCCATTTCTTGTCTTGTCTTCCTAGACTCAGAGCATTTTTATATTTTGAGTTTATATACTTTCTTTTTTAGTTTCTGCTGTGGTGCTTGCACTTTTTCTTGATGTTTTGTTTTAAAAATTGCATTGCCAAATCCTACTATTCTCCAACCTTTCTTTTTCGGGCAGGCATCTTTTAAGGGCAGTGCGGCAGAGAAGGTTTGGGAGGTATCAGTTCTCAAAGACTATCCAATAAACAAAATGTACCAAAAATGTTATTGTTTTAAGCATGTTTGTATTTTATGTTTTAAAAAAAAACAATTTATTTTATTGTGTTTGCCTGTGTATAGTTTATAAAGTTTATGTCTACACTACCTAGCATATGTTTTATGAAACGCACGGCCCAGCCTGATAAAGTCCCATTTATGTCAGATCCGGCTTTCATAACAAATGAATTCAACGCTCCTAGCCTAGAGCGTCCCTGACAAGTGTTTGTCCAGCCACTGCTTAAAGACTGCAAGGGGGCGGGGGGGGGGTAGAGCGTGGCACAGAGCGGTCAAGCTGCAGTACTGCAATCCAAGCTCTCAGCTCACGACCTGAGTTCAATGCCAGCGGAAGCTGGGTTCAGGTAGCCAGCTCGAGGTTGACTCAGTCTTCCATCCTTCCGAGGTCGGTCAAATGAGCACCCAGCTTGCTGGGGGGAAAGTGTAGATGACTGGGGAAGGCAATGGCAAACCACCCTATAAAAAAGTCTGCCGTGAAAACGTCATGATGCGACGTCACCCGAGTCGGAAACGACTGATGCTTGCACAAGAGACTACCTCTACCTTTATGACAATGTTACTTCTGGACAGGTCTGCAACATTCCAGGAACTCTCTCAGTCTCCATAATCTTTACTATAGCGCAGGGGTGGCCAACGGTAGCTCTCCAGATGTTTTTTGTCTACAACCCCCATCAGCCCCAACCATTGGCCATGCTGACTGGGGCTGATGGGAGTTAGGGTTAGATAGATGGGAGATAGGGTTAGATGTAAACAAAAAAACATCTGGAGAGCTACCGTTGGCCACCCCTGCTATAGTGTATGTATAAGGTGCCATGAAGTCGCAGTTGACTTACGGTGACACCAATAGGGGGCTTTCAAGGCAAACGAGAAGCAGGCGTGGTTTCCCATCCCCTTCCACTGCAGACTCTTCCTAGGTGGTCTCCCTTCCAAGTACCAAGCCTGATTAGCTTCCAAGATCTGATGAGACTGGGCTTCTCTTCCGATCTTTACCATAGAGATTGAGGGAATTCCCGGGGGGGGGGAGTACAGTGATGACATCACGTCAATGCTGCTTCAGTGATGCTTCTTCCATATTGTGTGTGTTAAGTCCCCTCAAGTCCCTTCCAATTTATGACGACCCACCATTAAAAAGTCTGCCAAGGAAACATCGGGATGTGATGTCACTCCATGAGTGGTAACGACTCAGTGCTTGCACAGAGGACTACCTTTACCTTTAATGAATCACATTATCGTAACGATTATAGACTCTGAGATAATTCCTGGAATGTTGCAGACATGATCGGAAGTGACATTGTCATGTCCATGATGTCCAAAATGTCCTTGTGTTAACAGCCTTGCTCAGATCTTGCAAACTGATGGTTGTAGCTCCCTTGGTTGAGTCAGTCCATCTCGTGTTGGGTCTTCCCTTTTGCCTGATGCCTTCCACTGTTCCTGAAAGTTCTCAGGGTAAGGCAGTTGGGCTCTCCAGAATTTTCTGCAGAGAATATTGCATGCATCCATGAATTTGTACTGCTGAAGAGCTGATCCCTGAAATCTCTTAGCAAGACGTCTGGGTGATTATTTTCCCTCCTACCTGGAGGTCATTATTAGCTAGTTAGTGGTCTTTGATTATCTGACAGGTGGCCATAAACCCTGATGAATGACCCCTGCCAACAAAGCAAAATGGGAGCTCCCCTCCCCCCACAAGTTTGTAAATCCTAATGGCATAGATTGTGTGATTGATGGGTACTATGCCATTTAATTACGGGCATAGATGAGGAAGAGGAAATTTGGCACTCCCTCATTTATTATCCACTAATTAGACTGCAAGTAATCAAGCCCTTTGATTGGCTGAAGGGCCACTGGATGTAATTTAGCACCATTGCAACAGACTAAAGGGAAAGCATAAATTCTCATGTTGTATCAGGACATCTGAAAAGAGAAAAGTTAAAGGGGGGGGGCTCGAGGGGGGGGAGGGAGAGGAATACAGCAAACTGTCCTGCATGCTCACTCTGTCAGATGAGTAATTTATTGCAGCACAATGAAATGCTTCTCATGTACAATGACAGAGTACTTTTTCAGTATCTAATATTTATGCATATGCTATTCTGAAGTACAGCAGAGATCAATACGCTGCTCGAGAGCAAAGCATTTATCTTGATTCTGGCGTGTGTTAAAATACATTCGACGTACTTTGCTTAACATCAAAATACAATAAATAGAACAAATAGACAAGTGATAACACCGCATCGTGGGGCCGTTACATCTTAATTGTGGCATTTTTAATCCTGAGTGCGAAACTTAACTAAATATTAAAAGCAAATAAAGTTGGCCTTTTTTGCTTGGCCAAGAATTTGATTTTGCTTTGAGGATGCGTACAGATGCTAGTGACCCAAAGCAGCAGGTCCCAAACATGACCCAACAGGAGAGCCAGTTTGGTGTACTGGTTAAGTGTGTGGACTCTTATCTTGGAGAACCGGGTTTGATTCCCCGCTCCTCCACTTGCACCTGCTGGAATGGCCTTGGGTCAGCCATAGCTCTGGCAGAGGTTGTCCTTGAAAGGGTGGTTGAAAGAGCCAGTTTGGTGTAGTGGTTAAGTGTGCGGACTCTTATCTGGGAGAACCGGGTTTGATTCCCCGCCCCTCCACTTGCAGTTGCTGGAATGACCTTGAGTTAGCCATAGCTATCACATAGCTATAAATATATACATTTGTAGACAATTTTGAATTGCTGCGGCTAAGATATAAGTGAATAATGCATAGAGGGGGGTGATGTTAGATTGGAGATTGACCCTGAAGGAAATGTCTGGATATATATAATCATTGGGATAAGGACATAGGATGACCCCTGCTGGATCAGACCAGTGGTCCATCTAGTCCAACATCCAGCCTTACACAGTGGCCAGCCAGTTCTTCCAGAGGGCCAACGACAGGGCAGAGAGACCGAGGCCTTCATAAGAACATCAGAGGAGCCCTGCTGGATCAGACCAGTGGACCATCTAGTCCAGCATCCAGCCTTACACAGTGGCCAGCCAGTTCTTCCAGAGGGCCAACGACAGGGCAGAGAGACCGAGGCCTTCGTAAGAACATCAGAGGAGCGATGCTGGATCAGACCAGTGGTCCATCTAGTCCAACATCCAGCCTTACACAGTGGCCAGCCAGTTCTTCCAGAGGGCCAACGACAGGGCAGAGAGACCGAGGCCTTCATAAGAACATCAGAGGAGCCCTGCTGGATCAGACCAGTGGACCATCTAGTCAAACATCCAGCCTTACACAGTGGCCAGCCAGTTCTTCCAGAGGGCCAACAACAGGGCAGAGAGACCGAGGCCTTCATAAGAACATCAGAGGAGCCCTGCTGGATCAGACCAGTGGACCATCTAGTCCAGCATCCAGCCTTACACAGTGGCCAGCCAGTTCTTCCAGAGGGCCAACGACAGGGCAGAGAGACCGAGGCCTTCGTAAGAACATCAGAGGAGTGATGCTGGATCAGACCAGTGGTCCATCTAGTCCAACATCCAGCCTTACACAGTGGCCAGCCAGTTCTTCCAGAGGGCCAACGACAGGGCAGAGAGACCGAGGCCTTCGTAAGAACATCAGAGGAGCGATGCTGGATCAGACCAGTGGTCCATCTAGTCCAACATCCAGCCTTACACAGTGGCCAGCCAGTTCTTCCAGAGGGCCAACGACAGGGCAGAGAGACGGAGGCCTTCATAGGAACATCAGAGGAGCCCTGCTGGATCAGACCAGTGGACCATCTAGTCCAACATCCAGCCTTACACAGTGGCCAGCCAGTTCTTCCAGAGGGCCAACGACAGGGCAGAGAGACGGAGGCCTTCATAAGAACATCAGAGGAGCCCTGCTGGATCAGACCAGTGGTCCATCTAGTCCAACATCCAGCCTTACACAGTGGCCAGCCAGTTCTTCCAGAGGGCCAACAACAGGGCAGAGAGACGGAGGCCTTCATAAGAACATCAGAGGAGCCCTGCTGGATCAGACCAGTGGTCCATCTAGTCCAACATCCAGCCTTACACAGTGGCCAGCCAGTTCTTCCAGAGGGCCAACGACAGGGCAGAGAGACGGAGGCCTTCATAAGAACATCAGAGGAGCGATGCTGGATCAGACCAGTGGACCATCTAGTCCAGCATCCCGTCTCACACAGTGGCCAGCCAGTTCCTCTGGACAACCAACGATAGGACATAGAGCCTTTCCCCGATGTTGCCAAAGGATTAGTGCCTCTGGATGTGGCACAATGGCTAGTAGACTTATCCTCCATGAATCTATCTAATCCTCTTTTCAATCCTTTCCTTCCTGTGACCATCACTACATCCTCTGGCAGTGGATTCCACATTGCATGTGGGTTGCAGTAATGCAGATTAAAGTGCCGATAGGGCTTTGCTTCCCAGTAATGCCTCTCGGTTCATTGCAGACGAACACATCAAAATATATCCTTGATTACCATAAAACATATCGAGCAAAAGCTACAGAGCTTTGAGCAGGAGAGGAAGAGTTGCTGCCTGAGCTTACCCCTGTTTACTCAGAAGTAAATCCTCTCTGATTTCAATGTGACACACTTTCCAGAGCAATAGGAATCAGCAGATCTGTTGTCCCATCTGTATTTAATATGAAATAAACAGCATAAACTAGGAGTTTCACTTTGTCCTTGGTTCCTGCATATCTTACAGCAACAACAATAATAATATTCAGCATCGACACGTAGCGAATTAGCGTCTTCAGGGTGGCTCTTTCAGTTTGGCCCATGGTTGCCAGCCAGCTACAGAATATTCTCATCAAATCCATCCTTTCCCAATCCAATCCGCCTTTCCCAAGAAGCATGGCTGCAGCTGGCAGGGGACAACTATTGGGACCAAGTGATCCCAGTACTACAGCAATTAGACGGGCCACTGATCCACCTCCAAGCGCATTTCAAGGTTTGCTGTAGTGGTTAAGTGCACGGACTCCAATCTGGGAGAGCCGTGTTTGATTCCCCACTCCTCCTCATGCACCTGCTGAGCGACCTTGGGTCAGTCACAGTTCTCTCAAAGTTGTTCTCTCCAGAGCAATTCTCAAAAGAGCTCTCAGCCCCACCTATCTCACAGGGTGTCTGTTGTGGGGAGAGGAAGGGAAACCGCTCTGTGACTCTGAGAGAAGGGCAGGGTATAAGTCCAATCTCCTCCTCCTCTTCTGATTTTGACATTTAAAGCCCCACATGGCTTGAGACTGGGGTATCTGAAGGATCGTCTTTCCCCATTATGTTCCTGCCTGGGAATTAAGATCACAGCGGGAGGCCCTCTCAACTATCCCATCAATCAAGAAAGGTCTTTTGGTGGGTACACAATAGAAGGCCTTTTTGGTGGCAGCCCCACAATTATGAGATGACCTCCCCAGGGAGGTCCTCACTTTTGGTCTTTAGGAGAACATAAGAGAAGCCATGTTGGATCAGGCCAGTGGCCCATTCAGTCCAATACTCTGTGTCACATAAGAACATAAGAGAAGCCGTGTTGGATCAGGCCAGTGGCCCATTCAGTCCAATACTCTGTGTCACACAGTGGCCAAAACCCAAAGGCCAGCATAGGGCTGCCAAGCCCCCGGGCTGGGTGGGGGTTCTCCCACCCTGGAGGTTCCCAGCCCACCTCCCCCAACATCACCGGCATGATGATGTCACTTGCAGGTGACATCATCATGCCAGCAACGTTGCGCGCCGGCCACTCTAGACATTTCTGGGGAAACGCTATGTTTTTCCCGGATGATCAAGCAATTTGGGAGGGAAAAACTCTATGGCCGAATAGGTACCATAGAGTTTTTTCCTCCCAAATGGCTAGAGCATCTAAAAACTATAAAGTTTTCCTGAAAATGCCTAGAGCGGCTGGAGGACATGGGAGACTTAGGAACCCTAGGCCAGCAGGAGATCCACTAGTGGGGTCAGAACTCCAGAAGTCCTCCCACTGTTGGCCATCAAGCATAAAGAATATTGAGCATCACTTCCCCAGACGTATTGTGCCCTCTGCCGCTTGTGGCTTAAAGCCACTCATAGACCTCTGCTCCATGTGAGTCAAGTCCCCTCTTGAAGCTATCTGTGCTTCTAGCAGCCACTACTTCCTATGGCAGTGAATCCCATTTGTTCATTACTCTTCGGGTGAAGAAATACTTCCTTTGATCTGTTCTAAGCCTACTGCTGATTTTATTGAGTGCCCACACATTCCTGTATTGTGAGAAAGGTTGAAAAGTAGGAGGCAGTTAATTTCCTGGCTGAATTGTGATTTCGGTTTCTTTAAAATGTATTTTATGTACTCTGTTTTATGTATTTTGTCTACATTCTAAGTTGCCCTGAGTTCCATAAGGTAGGAAGGTGGCTAATAAATGCTTCATATAAATAAATTCCCCCCACACACCTGAGCACCTGTGTGCCAAAGTGGCACAGCTCCCTGGCTGAATCCCTGCTGATGCTGAGCTGTGAACGAGTGCGAGAACCGGTGAAAATACTTGGGTGGCAACTGAACAGCTGCTCCAGTTCTCCACGCGAGAACAAGGAAAGGAAGGATACAATATGAAAAAAACCCTAAGAGCTGGGGTTTTTTTTGAGCAGGAATGCACAGGAACACAGTTCCGGCTGGCTTGGCATCAGGGGGTGTGGCTTAATATGCAAATGAGTTCCTGCTGGGCTTTTTCCTACAAAAAAGCACCTTGCTTAAGGGTATGATGCTGAACTATATTGAGTCAGATCATTGTTCTGTCTTGTCAATGTTCTGAATGAGGGGGCTCTCCGGGGTCTCAGGCAGAGATCTTTCCAGATCAGGGGTGTTGAATTCATTTGTTACAAGGCCCGGATCTGACATAAATGAGACCTTGTCAGGCCGGGCCGTGTGTGTCATAAAATGTAATGCCAGGTAACAGAGATATAACATTTATAAAGGACACCGACAAACACAATTAAAGATTTTAAAAAAACCCTAAAAACATGCCTAAAGTATTCGCATTCCTGCAATATTGTGGTCAGTAGCAAAGCAAGCTCTACCTCCCCCCTTCTTCTCAGCCAATGGAGAAATTAGCTCTTGTGCAATTGAGAAGTCCTGGCAAAGCAAGTGGTGATGCAGAAGGAAGCAAGAGAGAGGGAGAAGGAAGCAGACTTGCTTGTGGGCCTGATAGGACCCCTCCAGGTCCTCTACCAAAAAAGTCCTGGGTACCATCTTTAGGTACTCTGGAAGGGTCACCATATTTGATTGGGGAGGTGGGGTTGCAATGATCCTCTGCCCTCCCTAACTGGAACTCTTGTGGTAGACACCAAGTATACAGGGTGGGATGTGTATATTATTATTCCCTCTTGTTTACATTTCAATAATTTTTTCCTGACAGATTTGATTAAAGTTCCCAGTAGCAAAAACTCATAATAATAAAAAAAAAGTCAAGGCTTGCAAGGAAATTACAATTAAAACCCATTCCAAATGACTCATGTGGCAGTTTAATGCAAAGTTGATAATGTTCTTTTGCCTTCTTTCTGATTCAACGCACTCTGAAATTTTATTTAGCCACCAAGACATGACAATACATGATAAAGAAAACTGGGAACCGCCGTGTGCCTCATGGCTATAAATACATTAGATAAAAATCAGTTTATTACACGATTTAATTAACTGCCATCCATCTTCTCAATTGGAAAGAAAAAATATTTTATAGAGTCACACGATGTTAGGACTGCTATTTTTTGCCCATTTAGGAAGGTTAACAATGCAATTAATTGTGAATGTAAACATCTAGTTGTTTGCTAAGCCCTGCCATGGTGGTGTGGAAATACACGCCGGGGCACTTTGATAAGTTTGCCTTCCTCAATCTGTGGATTGATAAATACTGATTTCCTGCATAGGCTGCAGTGTTCTGCTTACAGAAATACTTTCCCCTAAAAGCAGACAAATGACGGAGAGCAAAGCAATGGAATCCGTGGAGTAACGGAGGGAAGATCATGTGTGCTTTGCATGGGGTTCCCAACTCTGGGTTTGGGAAGTTCCTGGAAATGTGGAAGCTGAGAGAGCAAGATATTGGGAGGGGGGGGGAAGGGACTTCGGCAGAGGATAATGCCATAGAGTTCAACCTTCAAAGTGACCATTTTCCTCAGGGGATCTGATCTCTGTTGTCTGAAGATCAGTTGTATAATAGTTGCAAGGTCTGACTCAGGAACTATCTGGGGGCTTCGGGGTGGAACCAGAATGAAGGTTGGGACAAGCACTCCAAAGAGAGTTCTGGCCATCACATTTAAAGGGACCACACACCTTTTAAATGCCTTCCCTCCATTGGAAATGATGAAGGATAGGGGCACCTTCTTTGGGGGCTCATAGAATTGGACCCCCTGGTCCAATCTTTTTGAAATTTGGTGGGGGATTTTTTGCTGTTGTTGGGGGTTTTTTTAGGAGAGGCACCGGATGCTATGCTAAAACTTTAGTGCTTCTGCCTAGGGTTGCCAAGTCCAATTCAAGAAACAACTGGGGACATTGGGGGTGGAGCCAAGAGATTTTGGAGGTGGAGCCAGGAGACATTGGGATGAAGCCAGAAGCAAGATTGTGACAAGCATCATTGAGCTCCAAAGGGAGTTCTGGCCATCACATGTAAAAGGAACACACACCTTTTAAATGCCTTCCCTCCATTGGAAATAATGAAGGATAGGGGCACCTTATTTGTGGGCTTGTTGAATTGTATCCCCTGGTCCAATATTTTTGAAACTTGGCAGGTGTTTTGAGGAGAGGCACTGGATACTGTGCTGCAAATTTGGTGTCTCTACCTCAAAAAACAGGGACCCCCAGAGCCTCAGATACCCACAGATCAATTCTCCATTATACCCAATGGGAGTAATCTCCATAGGGAATAATAGGAGTGCCCAGCAGACATCCCCCCCCCCGCTTTCTGATGACCCTGAAGTGGGGGGAGGGCCTCCAAACCAGGGGATGCCCTGTCCCTTCCTGGGGATTGGCAACCTTCCTCTACCTCAAATAACAGCTCCTCCATAGCCCCAGATACCCAAAGATTGATTCTCCATTATAACCTATGGAGACTGGCCTCTGAAGGGAATAATGGAGTGACCAGTGGATATTTCCCTTCCCCCCCCCCCAAACACACACTTTTGGATGACCCTGAAGTGGGGGAGGGCCTCCAAAGTGGGAAATCCCCTGTCCCCAACTGGGGATTGGCACCCTAATTGTAATTTTGGGAGATCTCCAGGCCTCTTTTGGAGGTTGGCAACCCTGATTTGGCAAAAGCACAACTTTCGGCCATTAGTACGGTTTTGTGGGCTTTCTCACACCGAGTTCTTGTTGCAACCCACCCTCTTAACTGCATCAGTTTCTCTCCTTCCTTAGTGTTTGCCAGTCCTTGTTCTTACGGTTTTGCTTGAAGATTCTCCCATGTTTTCTTCAGAACACCTTTGCAGGAATTGGGGGTGGGCTGGAGGAAGGGTGGGATGGTGGCTCAGTGGTAGAGCATGTGCTTGGGAAGCAGAAGGTCCCAGGTTCAATCCCTGGCATCTCCAAAAAAGGGTCCAGGCAAAGAAGATGAAGAAGAAGATATTGGATTTTTATCCTGCCCTCTACTTTGAAGAGTCTCAGAGCGGCTCACAATCTCCTTTACCTTCCTCCCCCACAACAGACACCCTGTGAGGTGGGTGGGGCTGGAGAGGGTTCTCACAGCAGCTGCCCTTTCAAGGACAACCTCTGCCAGAACTACGACTGACCCAAGGCCATTCCAGAAGGTGCAAGTGGAGGAGTGGGGAATCAAACCCCGTTCTCCCAGATAAGAGTCTACACACTTAACCACTACACCAAACTGGCTCTCCAAAAATGTGTGAAAAACCTCAGCTTGAGACCCTGGAGAGCCGCTGCCAGTCTGAGAAGACAATACTGACTTTGATGGATCGAGGGTCTGATTCAGTATAAGGCAGCTTCATAGGTTCATATGTTCAAACAAGGCAAATGATACTGTATGTAAAGGAGTCAAACTGACACAGTTAAGACAGAAAGCTGTAGGGAAAAACAAATGGCACCTGGAGATCTCCTGCTATTGCAATTGAGCTCCAGATGACCAAGACCAGTTCCCCTGGAGAAGAAGGCTGCTTTGGAGGATGAACTCTATGGAGTTGTACCCTGCTGAGGTCCTTCGCCTCCCCAAATCCTGCCCTCTCCAGGCTGCACCCCTAAATCTCCAGGGATTTCCCAACCCTGAGCAGGCAACCGTAAGCAAAAGCCGGCTTTGAAAAAGCCCTATAAAGCAAATGAAATGCTACAGTGCCCCAAGCCCCAACATCATTTTAGAGAAGACTATAAGTGTTTGAAAATTGCTGTGAGGACCTGACCCTGAGCAAGGAGTGGCAAAACTATGTAGGGTTGCCAAGTCTAACTCAGATAATATCTGGGGACTTTGGGGGTGGAGCCGGGAGACTCTGGGGGTGGAGCCAAGAGACTTTCCCTAAAATAAATAAATAAAAAACACAGCTGTGCAGTTCCCTTGAATACAGTCTTCATTTCCTCACCCAAGAAGCTGCAAATCATCTCTCTCTCTCTCTCTCTCTCTCTCTCTCTCTCTCTCTCTCTCTCTCTCTCTCTCTCTCTCTCTCTTTCTCTCTCTCTCACACACACACACACACATGCAGAAGCAAAAATAAAAAGTTTGCAATCCCAGACTTGTGTGCTCTCACTGGGGCAATTTACTCACGAATTGCTGAGCTTCCAATAACACAGGGAAACCAAAGGTTCAAGTTTACCCTTTCCTATGCAAATAAACTCTGGAAAGCTTGTACAACAAACGGAGGGTCTGGGCTGCTTTCACAGCTACTGGGAACAGCCATGTTGTTCTGCCTGCTCACCCCGGCTCCATTCAGCCTTAAAGACACAGACACACCATCCGAAAAGGAAGCCTTGGCAAGTTTTCTCCTAGCATTCTGAAGGGGAAAGGCACACGGTAGCTGTGGGGGCAGAGCTTCCCCCGCTGGCCAGCTGACGGGGGTGGGAAGGAGCCTGGGAAAGTGGGAGAACCCCCACTGGGACCTGGGATTGGCGAGCCTAGCACCATGCAATCTTGTTCACCCCTGTGCCTCGTCACCTGCTGGAACACCACCACCTCATGGCCATTTTAGCATATGAAAAGGTGCATGGGGGACAAGACCACATGTTGCGGCCACATCTTGGGCCCTGATATGCCATTGGTGGCCATGGCCATAATGTCTGGTTTGACTCTCAGCCTTGTGAGACTGAAGGGCTGGCCCATTCTCTTACGAGAGGTGGAAACTGAGTCTTGAAAGGGCCTGTTGTTCTTATACCCCACCCCCCTTCTTTAGAGGGCAGGACTGTGTATTCCACCCAATCACAAGGACAGTGGCAGCTGCCCCTGCTGCTGATTGGCTAAAACTGTTTCTGATCAGAAGCCTTTGACTTTATATTCAGGGCTACCTGATATATGCATTTCCTCTTCTTGCCCTCCATATGACGCCTGAAGTGGCATGGGGATACATGATTTCTCCAGGATACTGCTTGTGTGGCATGAACTCATCCATGCCCCTAGCCCAGTGTCCTCGTGAAAGGGTCCCAACGTTTTTGAGGCTGAGGGCACTTTTGGAATTCTCCATGGTGGGTGCAGGAACAAAATGGCTGCCACAAAATGGCTACTCCAGGTGGTGGGCTCAGGCCCAAAATATTGCCGCAGCTTATCTTCAATAACACTGTGCAGATCTCTGTGCTGTGGTGGCCGCTTCTGCCAAAGCAACATTTTAAAAATAATCTCCACTGTCAATCATATCTCCCATAGCCAATCAGAAGCCTTGCAGGGCAAAAGATTTACCAGGCACCACCCACTTCCTAAAATCACCTGGCAGAAGCCAGAAAAGGTGTTGGTAGGTGCCATAGTGCTCAGGGGACAGTAATTTCCAGGCCCTTTTTTGTAGCAGGAACTCCTTTGCATATTAGGGCACACCCCTCTGATGTAGCCAGTCCTCCTGGAGTTTACAGTAGGCCCTGTATTAAGAGCCCTGTAAGCTCTTGGAGGATTGGCTACATCAGGGGTGTGTGGCCTAATATGAAAAGGAGCTCCTGCTACAAAAAAAAGCCCTGGTCATTTTATGGTCCTTACTTTGGCCAAAATCTCCCTTAGCATTGCTATTTGAGATCCCTCTTTAATGGGGCGTGTCAGGGGTTAATCTTGAGAAAGTTGGCATTCCACACTGCCTTTTACTTACGTTGAGACAATTTGTACAAATGAAGTTTAAATGGTACTTGGACATATATAGATTTACAAGGGCTTTGAAGTAAAATAATTAAAGTGTACTCATTAAAAATATATAAGGGTAGAAGTAATATCCTGAATTTACCATGACAAATCAAAGTCTACATAAATTTTCAGACTGAAGTCAGAATATCATTTTTTTCCCCCAGAGAAAATCACCACCATCATACTTCTTTGGTTAGGTAGTGACATTCCTCTCAGGGCTCTTTTTCTAGCAGGAATTCCTCTGCATATTAGGCCATGCCCCTTGATGTACCCAATCCTTCAAGAGCTAAGAGGGCTCTTAGTACAGGGCTACTGTAAGCTCCAGGAGGATTGGCTACATCAGGGGTGTGTGGCCTAATATGCAGAGGAGCTCCTGCTACAGACAGACTAACACAGCTACTCATCTGTGTGTGTGTGTGTGTGTGCGTGCATGCCTGAATGTCATTGCTGACTTTTGGTGACCCCTAGTGAGGCTTGGACATTTCAGAGAGGGATCTTGCTATTGCCTGCCTCTGCGTCCTGCCACCGTATTCCTTGGAGGTCTCCCATCCAAATCCTTTAAGCAGAGGTGTCGAAGAGGGACAGATCTGACATAAATGTAACCTTGTCAGGCTGGGCCATGTGTGTCGTAAAATGTGATGCCAGATAGGGGGGATATAAACTTTATAAAGGACACAGACTAATTCACACACTCAGCCTAATCCTCCTTGTTGTTATTCCTCATCTAAATAGTTCATATTGCTTTCCTACTGAAAAAGACTGGATCATGAAGGCATGAATACAGTGGAAGGCGGAGGCAAACCAGTCACACCCAAGAGAGCCCTGGCATCATCTCTCTCTCTTGGCTTGACTTCGCGAACAAAGATTTAAGAAGGGTGCAGTAGTCCACGTCTGCTGCAGGCTCGCTGGTGGCTGACAAGACCAATGCGGGACAGGCAGATCCGGCCACAGTGGCTGCAGGGAAAAGTCTGATTTGGGGTTGGTGCTGTAGCAGTGCGATTCTTCCTCAATCTCCTTTTGTCCTCAAGACCAGCTATGCGTGCGTTCTCAAAGGAAGAGACAGCCTGGTGGATGGTGTGCCTCCATGCTTTGCAATCTGAGGCTAGGTCAGACCACTGGTGATGGTTGATGCGACAGGTGCCAAGGGATTTCTTCAAGGAGTCCTTGTACCTCTTCTTTGGTGCCCCTCTATTTCGATGGCCGGTGGAAAGTTCGCCATACAGAGCAATCTTGGGAAGGCGGTGGTTTTCCATCCTAGAAATATGCCCTGCCCAGCGCAGCTGCATCTTCAACAGCAGTGCCTCGATGCTTGTAACCTCCGCCCTCTTGAAGACTTCAGTGTTGGTCACAAAGTCACTCCAGTGGATGTTGAGGATGGTGCGAAGGCAGCGCTGATGAAAGCGCTCAAGGAGTCGCAGGTGATGACGGTATAAAACCCACGATTCGGAGCCGTAGATGAGGGTTGTCATCACAACCGCTTTGTAAACATTGTTCTTTGTGCCTTTTTTCAGATGCTTGTTGCTCCACACTCTTTTGTGCAGTCAGCCAAAAGCACGGTTTGCCTTTGCCAACCTGTTGTCAATCTCCTTGTCGATCTTGGCATCTGAGGAGATGATGCACCCCAGGTAGCTGAACTGCTGGACTGTCTTCAGAACTGATTCACCCACAGTGATGCAGGGAGGGCGATAATCTTCCTGGGGTGCAGGCTGGTGGAGAACTTCTGTCTTCTTCAGACTAACTTCTAGGCCGAATACCTCTGCAAAGCAGGGCATCATATGCTGCAGAGCTGATACCGAGTGGGAGACGAGTGCAGCATCATCAGCAAACAGTAGCTCTCGGATAAGTTTTTCCATTGTCTTGGAGTGAGCCTTTAGTCGCCTCAGGTTGAACAGGCTGCCATCAGTGCGATAGCGGATGTAGATACCATCGTCATCATCTAGATCTACTGTGGCTCTTTGAAGCATCATGCTAAAGAAGATCGTAAAAAGAGTTGGCGCGAGAACGCAGCCTTGCTTTACACCTGTGCCTATTGGGAAGGGCTCCGAGAGGTCGTTGCAGTGTCTGACTTGGCCTCGCTGGTCTTCATGTAGCTGGATGATCATGCTGAGGAACCTTGGGGGACATCCTAAATGTTCCAAGATTTGCCACAGGCCTTTCCTGCTAACGGTATCGAAAGCTTTGGTAAGGTCGACAAAAGTCACATATATGATGTCTGCTTGTACCTGGTAAGTTTCCTAACAAGGCTGATGGATTTCCGTTCTCTACAGCTAAATTTGGTGACCTCCATGGAGATAGATCAAGAGGTAGTCGAGCCCTCACCTGGATAGCCCAGACAAGCCCAATCTCATCAGATCTCAGAAGCTAACCAGGGCCCACCCTGTAAAGCGGGGGTGTCAAACATGTTGGGGGGGGGAGGTGGGCTCCCTCTTGGGTAACCTTCCCCCCCCCCCAGGGCAAGTGTATGCGCAATACATAGCCTCTCCTCTCCCGATGTAGTGAACGCCGCGTGGCCTCTCCTGCATTACTGCATCCGTGGCAACACCTTCCCGCTGGTCCCCCCATTTCTCAAAGAGTTTGCCACCTCATGGTGCGACCGAATGTCCGGCGGTATAACTGGCTGGGCAGGCTGGGCTCACCAACCTCGCCAGCCAAGAGAAGGAAAACTCTAACATCAAACCCGGGCAGATAGAGCTCGTTAATGTAACACCTACCACCTGGAGGACTCGCTGCCGGAGTCCCGGCTTACTGGGCCATGGCAGATGACCCCCAGGTGAAAGGGTGGAGCCAGTACCGCGCACACTGTGCCTCACCTAAAAATTCCTCTGCGCAGGCCTGAAGGGCATATCCCTGGCATCATAACGAGCCAACAAAACTCTCTCTCTCTCTGGCAAGGCAAAAAACTCATACTTTGAATAAAACTTTGTTGGACTTAAAGTATTTCTCCCTGCAATCAAGGGAACCAGGCAAAAGAAGCTCTTGCTCTTTCCCTCTCTCCCCAGGGGACAAGAAGGGGGAGGAGCCTCAGCCAATAGAAGGAAGAGAGGCTAAGCTCAGCAGCTCTGCTGTGTGATGGAGAAAGCAAGCTGGCAAAGCAAGCTCTCCCCCCCCCTTCCTCCCCTAGGGAGGAGCCCTATCCAAAGTAAAACAGAGGCTTTGCTCTGTAGCTCCTGTGCGAATGAGCAAGCCTTGCAAAGCAAGCTGTAATGCAGAAGGAAACAAGAGAGACAGAAAGAAGCAGATGTCAACATGTTTTGACACCCCCGCTTTACAGGGTGGGCCCTGGTTAGTTTCTGAGATCTGATGAGATTGGGCTTGTCTGGGCTATCCAGGTGAGGGCTCGACTACCTCTTGATCCATCTCCATGGAGGTCACCAAATTTAGCTGTAGAGAACGGAAATCCATCAGCCTTGTTAGGAAACTTACCAGGTACAAGCAGACATCATCTAGCTTGCCAAATGCAGGTGACTGAAAAGGTATCCGAAGAAGAGCCTGAGGTGATCCATGAAAGCTCATCCCCTGCTCAAATTCCGTTAGTCCTTACGGTGCTCCTAAACTCTGGCTCTTTTCTACTGTTTAGGGTTAGGCACTTGGAATCATTGGCTTGAACTTCCCGCTAGATCTCCAGCTTTCTGTTGCATGCCTTTCTTGTCACGACTGCTGTCCCTTCCCCACCAAACAAACAAAAATTGTGGAATATAGTCAACAGTAATTCCAACACAAAACACGTTTGCATGGATTTCAGGGACGAGATTAAGCAGTGCTTGAAATATGAATTTCAGATCCACAAATCTTCAATACTGCCCATTTCTGGCAAAGACAGGGTAAGCCGTTCTCTCTTGTCAGCCTCAGTACCTAATTTTAGGTGCCAGAATTGGAAAACTGACCCCGCCTGTGATTCATTGTGTTTGCAACAAGCCTGCTGCCAGTTCAATGCCACTTTGAAAGATGTGTTTTTCACAAACCCAGTCAATTTTCTTTTCATGCCAAGGCCTGAAACAGAAAAGAAATGTTATTTAAAAAAAGTCTTCACTGCTTCATGAGAATATTGATTTCAGTGATAGCTGTAGTACATTTAGGGATGCCAGCCTCCTGGTGAGACCTGGGGATCTCCCAGAATTACAGCTCCTCTCCAGAAGAAAATGGATGCTTTGGAGGGTGTACTGCAAGGCATTTAACCCCACTGGGGTCCCTGCACTCCCTGGGCTTCATCCCTGAATCTTCAGAAGTTTCCCAATCTTGATCTGTCAGTCCTACCTCCCATCTCTCACCAATGACCAGGGGGCACCTGGCAACAGTACACAATCCTGGTACATTTGCTGGAGGTGGGCACTATGATGATTCCCCTCAGGATCCCTTAATAATAATAATACTTTTTATTTGTATCCCGCCCTCCCCGCCAGGGCAGGCTCAGGGCGGCTCACAACATACAAATGTAATATACAATAAAACCATACATAGTAATTACAATTACAATTATAAAATCATCATTAAATCATTAACAACTTGTATTAAAATTAACATTGTGGTGCTATAAGTTAGGTCTTTAATAAGATTCAGTGGCTAAAACACGTCCAGCGAAACTTTCTTGGCTCGGTATTAGGTGAAGGCTATTTTGAAGAGGTAGGTCTTACAGGCCCTGCGGAATTGGTCTAAACATCACAGGGCCCGTACCTCCTCCGGGAGTTGATTCCACAGCAGTGGAGCTGCAATGGAGAAGGCCCAATCCCAGGTGGTCTTCAATCTGGCCTCCCTTGGCCACCAGGGATATTCAGCTGGTTCTTTCCTGCTGACCTCAGTGCTCTCTGGGGCTCATCTGGGGAGAGATGGTCCCTCAAGAGGCAGGTCCTCGGCCATATAGGGCTTTAAAGGTGATAACCAGCACTTTGTAACGGACTCGGTACACCACTGGCAGCCAGTGCAGTCTGCGCAGCCCTGGCCGTATGTGCTCCCATCTTGGGAGTCCCAACAGCAGCCTAGCCACCGCGTTCTGCACCAGCTGCAGCCGTGGAGTTTGGCACAAGGGCAGCCCCATGTAGAGGGCATTACAGTAGTCCAGTCTCGAGGTGACCGTAGCATGGATCACCGTTGCTAGGTTCCGGAGCTCCAGGAAGTGGGCCAACTGCTTCACCCGTCGAAGGTGAAAGAACACGGACTTGGCAGTGGCTGCTATCTGTGCCTCCATTGATAATGAAGGCTCCAAAAGAACCCCCAAGCTCTTGACCCTATGGGCCGCTTTCAGCAGCACACCGTCAAAAACCGGAAGGGGGATTTCCCCTCCTGGGGCACCGCAGCCCAAGCAAAGGACCTCTGTCTTCGTTGGATTCAACTTCAGCCCACTCAGCCTGAGGCAACCTGCCACGGCCTGCAATGCTAGGTCCAGGTTTTCTGGGACGCAGTCAGGTTGGCCGTCCATTAGTAGACAGAGCTGGGTGTCATCTGCGTATTGGTGGCACCCAAGCCCAGCAATCTGTGCAAGGGGGCTAATGTAGATGTTAAACAACATCAGAGAGAGAACAGCCCCTTGTGGCACCCTGCACACTAGTGGGTTCCTCCGGGACAGCTCTCCCCCAATTGCCACCCTTTGTCCCCGTCCATCAAGGAAGGAGGAAAGCCACTGTAAGGCCGACCCCCTAATCCCTGCGTTATCGTCTTCTTGGCTGGGCAGCCTTTTTTCTTTCATCTTTGTTTTTTTTCTTTCAGCCCCACCCAGTTGTTTAAATGCATATAGATAAACTCTGGCCCAGTCTAGGGAACTGAGGGACCAATTAAAATCCTTCTTTTTGTCTTTGTTTGATAATGGCACTTGAGAGGCAGATGGTAATTCAAAAATGAGCAAACTATTTTATTTTGCTTTTGAAGGGAAATGGTCAGGAAGGTATCAGGTCTAGGTTAGAAGGTGACCAGGCAACAGGAATGAAGTAACCAATAGATACTTTGTTATAACCAAGTAGTTCTGTATTTGTACAAACAGGTCTTTAAACACTGAGGAGAGAGATTCCTTGGCAGTCTCTGCTTAAATAAACAAGCATAAGCCACTTTATCTCAAAGACACTTAAGATGGTGAAGGCGGGGAAATTCACACAGGTTCCAGTTTTCTTCTTAACTACTTGATAGGGATCACCCCACCATTCCAGGAGCTATTTCCCTCTGACTGAGTAGGAATCACGCCCCCTTTACTAGGAGCTCTTTCCCTCAGGTTTGAATAGGGATTCTTTTTGATCCTCTCACTCACTTAACCTTTCTTCTCAGTCAACTGTCATTTCTCAGCTGACACTCCTGACACTCTCAGCTATCGAATTCCACTTGAATCCCTTGTCACTCAAGATTCTCAGACTGGATTGAAACATTAACCATTCACTGGCCATCACAGGCACTTTTGGAAATGAAACCAACTGGCCTTTGGTTAAGTTAGCTGCATTTGGAGCAATCCGGCCGCTGTTGGCCAAAACTAAAAGGACAGAACTAACTTGGTGTGTGACGTGCTGGCAAATGTACCTGCCTTCCCAACTGAAGGACAAATAGAACCTTTGGATTTTTTTGAGAGCAAGTCTAAGCAGGTCTATTCAGAAGTAAATCCCGTTCTATTCCATGTTGCTTACTTCTTGGGAAATGTTCTTAGAGGACTGCAGCCACCATCGAACTAAACAATGTGTTTTCTCCTCACCTCTTTCGTCCCAACTGCAAATGTCAAAAAGGAAATGTGTGTGTGTGTGTGGGGGGGGAATCAATAATAATTCACTTTTCAAATCAGCTTCAACTACAAGCTGGGCCTAAGCCAGCTGCAGATTTGGAGGAATAAATTACAGGGGAGTGTTTCTTTTTTTTTGTCTGCCTCTGAGATGTCCAAGCACTCAAAGGATGATCTGCAACTTCCAGCCGTCCTGCTTGTGTCAACATGGAAGTGACTGTAGAATGAACCTGCCTCTCAATATAAAGGTGGTGAAGGCAGTGTACTAAAATTGTTTTTGTTGCTGCTCTCCTGTAGCTGTCAATGGGAATTCCCTGCAAGTGGTAAATGCAGTGTTTGTGTGTTGCAGAGATCAAACACATTTCTAAATCAGTGTTGGGCAAACAGTATCCCCTGTGTAATTCTGTTGTCTCAGTAGGGAACCTTGTTTTGTGTTATATTTAGCAGAACCTTCAGCTTTATATATATATATATAAAAATGCATAGAATTAACAGTCTGTCTCAACAGCTACTCAAAGTACATGGGTATCTACCTACCGTATTCTATCATTTCCCCCTACGACATGAGGAAACAATTATAAACTACTACTCCTGATTAATTGCAGAGTCCAGCCTCCAAGTGGGATCTGGGGATCCCCTGGAATTACAGCTCATCTCCAGACTACAGTGATCAGTTTCTGTGGAGAAGATAATAGAATCATAGAGTTGGAAGGTACCTCCAGGGTCATCTTGTCCAACCGCCTGTACAATGAAGGAAATCACAAACAATGGCTAATGGAAAACAATAATTACCCCAGGTGGCTGCTTTGGAGGGTGCAGTCTATAGCAGTGTTCTTCGCTGAGGTCCCTGTCCTCCCCAGACTTCACCTTCAACTCTTGAGGAGTTTCCCAACCTGGAGTTGGCAACTCTACACCCCTATCCCTACTGATGGCCAAGTGATTCAAAATAGTTGAACACCGTGAAATGCTATTGTTCCCAATGGGCGCACTGCAGTTAGCAACTTCCTGGTGAGGACTTGTAAAGACAGCGCAGGTATCAACCAAGCAAACTCTTTTGTATGAAAATATAGGTGGAGTTTATTAGGGGTTTTTTTTTTGGGGGGGGGGGTAATTAACATTTTATTGGATACAATACAAAAAACAAACAAGATTGCAAAGAAACAAGGATGCAAATAACATTGCAGTGTGGTAAATAATATTGACTATAGCTAGGCTTCCCAATCCCCAGGTCCCAGCGGGGGATCCCTCGGTTTTACAGGCTTCCCCCCTCCCCCAGCCAGCTGGCCGGTGGGGGAAGCCCCTCCCCCACAGCCATTATGCACCTCCATGAACGATTCCCATAGGGAATGATGGGGAATTGATCTGCGGGTATCGGGGGCTCTGGGGGGGGGCTGTTTTTTGAGGTAGAGGTGCCAAATTTTCATTATAGCATCTAGCGCCTCTCCCCAAAACACCCCCCAAGTTACAAAAGGTTTGGACCAGGGGGTCCAATTCTATGAGCCCCAAAAGAAGGTGCCCCTATCTTTCATTATTTCCTATGGAAGGAAGGCATTTTAAAAGGTGTGCCGTCCCTTTAAATGTGATGGCCAGAACTCCCTTGGAGTTCAATTCTACTTATCACACCCTTGCTCCTGGCTCCGCCCCCAATGTCTCCTGGCTCCACCCCCAAAGTTCCCAGATATTTCTTGAATTGGACTTGGCAACCCTAACTACAGCTAAGTAAGAAGTATACATAAACAAGCTGTAAACCATATTGGACAAGAACTTAACAGCCACATTATGTATAAAGAAAGGAAATAAAAGACAGGAAACATAGCAAGTAGATTAACATCAAGTTATGTAAGGTGCCATAATCCGTCAATGATGGAATTTAAAGAATATTAGTGTAAAGAGTAATGTATGCTATTACTATTATAAAGTGTCCCTTCTGCAACAGTAGTATGCACGCACCTTGTGCAAGATGTAGACCACCACTAGCACAAACAGAAGAGAAAAGAAGATATTTCAAAGGGGGGGGATTAGAGATCGAGTAAATTGAGATATTTTGAATTGTATGGAGGTTGGAGATCATGAGTTGCTACATGATCTTGAATTGTATGGAGGTTGGAGATCATGAGTTGCTACATAATCTTGAATTGTATGGAGGTTGGAGATCATGAGTTGCTACACAATCTACAAATGAAGACCATTTTTCTATGAAATGTGAGTTTTTAGGGCAAACTTCAGAGTGTCGTACGTGAGCAGTGATTTTTTCCCCCACGATAAGAGTTTATTCGTTCTGATACGTAAGATAAACCTTGTAGCCCAAAGGCTGGATTTGCTAGGAATGAAGGAATGGTTGCTGACAGAGCAAAAATAGTCAAATTGTGCAGGCATATGTGGCTCCTCCACCCTTCCCACCTGTTCTCACACTTGGTTGTATTTTATTAGAAGACACCACAGTCCTTTCACTTCGTACCTCAAGGCCATTCGCATCTCCCGGCCATGGGAGGGGTGTCCCATCTAGGTACCAGAACCTCATCTTCTCGACAATGAGATAAACTACGAGATAAGAAATTCCAGGACTACAACTACAAAGGAAAAGAGCATCTCTCCCCCCACCTCCTTTTACAACATAGAGGTACAATATACAAATAACAAGAAAATCATCCATGACCAGGGTTTTTTTTTGTAGCAGGAACTCCTTTACATATTAGGCCACACCCCCATGCTGTAGCCAATCCTCCAAGGGCTTACAGGGCTCTTTGTACAGGGCCTACTGTAAGCTCCAGAAGGATTGGCTACATCAGGGGTGTGTGGCCTAATAAGCAAAGGAGGTACTGCGAGAATTCCTTACAGGGCTCTTTATACAGGGCCTACTGTAAGCTCCAGGAGGATTGGCTACATCAGGGTGTGTGTGGCCTAATATGCAAAGGAGTTCCTGCTACCAAAAAAGGGCCTGGCCCCATGTCTTCAAAATGGGGAACAGAAAGAGCCAGTTTGGTGTTGTGGTGAAGTGTGCGGACTCTTATCTGGGAGAACCGGGTTTGATCCCCCACTCCTCCACTTGCACCTAGGCTTCCCAACCCCCCCCCCCCCGCCCTGGTGGGGGACCCCTGAATTTGCAGCCTCCTCTCCCGCTCTCCAAAAATCCGGAAGCGGGGGCGGGGAGGGGGAAGAACATGCGTGCAGGCATCATGTAGTTGTAGAGCTCCTGATCCGTTTGTAAAATGTGTGCCTTTAAGGCTGCGCAGGAAACAGGAAGGGCTTCATTGGAAAGGGTCAGTAATAGTTTCCGTGGAGAACGGCCCCTCCTTTTCGTTTCCTTTCGTTTTCACAGCAAGTAGAGTTCTGCAGGAAGAAGATCTAGTAAGTATTTGTGTGTGAGAGAGAGGGAGGGGGCAGGGGATTCCCTGGTTTGGAGGTCCTCCCCCACCCTTTAGAAAGCGTGGGGAGGGGAGGGAAATGTCTACTGGGCACTCTATTATTCCCTACGGAGAATGATTCCCATAGGGAATAATAGGGAATTGATCCGTGGATATTGGGGGCTCTGGGGGGCTATTTTTTTGATGTAGAGGCACCAGATTTTTAGTACAGCATCTAGTGCCTCTTCCCAAAATACCCCCCAAGGTTCAAAATGATTGGACCAGAGGGTCCAATTCTATGAGCCCCAAAAGATGGTGCCCCTATCCTTAATTATTTCCTATGGAAGAAAGGCATTTTAAAAGGTGTGCTGTCCCTTTAAATGTGATGGCCAGAACTCCATTGGAGTTCAGTGATGCTTGTCACACCCTTGTTCCTGGCTCCACCCCCAATGTCTCCTGGCTCCACCCCCAAAGTCCCCTGGCTCCTCCCCCAAAGTCCCCAGATTTTTCTTTAATTGGACTTGGCAACCCTACTTCCACCTGCAGGTATGGCCTTGGATCAGCCATAGCTCTCGTAGGAGTTGTCTTTGAAAGGGCAGCTGCTGTAAGAGCTCTCTTAGCTTCACCTACCTCACAGGGTGTCTGTTGGTGGGGGGGGGGGGAAGGTAAAGGAGATTGGGACCGCTCTGAGACTCTGAGATTCAGAGTATAGGGTGAGATATAAAGCTGGTATCATCATCATCTTCTTCTTCTTTTTCTTCTTCTTCTTCATTTTTAAAATGACATTCTTATTTTTTTTAATAATGTGCTCCATGTTTTGACCCAAAAGGCTAACAGAGACCATAAATCCAAGTTTTCTATCCAGAGGAGCAGAAGGAATGATTGTAGTGGCTCCACTATTACTTCAGATTCACCAGGATCTGCCTGTTCTGTAGAGTGGCCGATCTCCAGGTGGGGGGCAGGGGATCCCCCAGTTTGGAGGCCATCCCCCCACTTCAGGATCATCAGAAAGTGGGGGGGGGAGGGAAATGTCTGCTGGGCACTCCATTATTCCCTTTGAAGAGCAATTCCTATAGGGTATAATGGAGAATCAATCTGCACGTATCTGGCGTTCTGGAGGAGCTGTTTTATGAGGTAGAGGTGCCAAATTTGCAGCATAGCATCCAGTGCCTCGTCCCAAAATACCTTCCGAGTTTCAAAAGAATTGGACCAGGAGGTCAAATTCTATGAGCCCCAAAAGCAGGTGCCCCTATCCTTCATTATTTCCAGTGGAGGGAAGGCATTTAAAAGGTGTGTGGTCCCTTTAAATGTGATGGCCAGAACTCCCTTTGGAGTTCAATTATTCTTGTCACAACCTTGCTCCTGGCTCCATTCCCAGTATATCCAGGCTCCACCCCCAAAGTCCTGAGATATTTCTTGAATTGGACTTGGCAACCCTACAGTTCCAGGATGGGAAATACCTGGAGATTTTAGGGGTGGAGCCTGAAGAAGGGAGGTTTGGGGGAGGGGAGGGACCTCAACAAGATATAATGCCAAATGGCCTCCACCCTCCAAAGCATCCATTTTCATCAGGAGAACTGATCTCTGTCACCTGGAGATTATGATCCCTGGAGATCTCTGCCCACCACCTGGAGGCTGTACCAGAAACTGCTGGTTTACCCATGACAGCTGCAAAAGGCAGGACTAAACAGTATTTCACTACTAACAAGAAGGCATTGTAAAGTCAAGAGAGAACTCTCTCTCTCTCCTAGCAATGAGAGACCTCAGTTGTGAAGGGCCTCCATAGGTTTCCGTACTCCATCGGCATTGCCCCACCTTAAATCCCAGTCCCCTGGCTGTGCTATTGGCTGACATACATGGAAAACTGGGACTACCAAAGCTGTCCTTTCATTGCCAAAGAGGGAAGGGCTTCCTACACTCTATATACTGTTGGCTGAGTTGGCTAGAAAAGGCAACCACTGAAGAAAAAGAGAGGAAGATGGTGGATCTGCAGGGATGTTATCGAGTTGTCCTGCTTACATCTCAGGTACTGTGGTTGGATATTGCTCTCTTTTTTTTTCAAAACTCTTTGTTTTATGCGTGGCTTAAAAGTCAATACTTTACAACCTAAGCCAGCAGGGGAGGTTACAACATTATTTAAACAGGTTGCTAGGCATAAAGGGGAAAAAAAAAAACCCTGTGGTTCACAGTGCTAATGGTGACTGAGGAGGATTTGATGCATGCAGGAGCTAAGCTCGCCAGGAAAGGGGCTTCCAGGGCAGCCGCTTCAGCAGGAAAAAAGGAAAGCCAGGACACCCCCACCCCAACCCTGGGAGGAGGAAAGAATCAAATTCCTTCCTTGGTTATATTTAGGGATGGGCATGAACTGAACTGTGAAACAAAAGGCATCATGAAGTTTACCCTGTTTGTGGTTCTTGACTGTGGTTCTGTGACTGACCTGCTATAACGAACTTTTACAGTGCTAATGGTTTGATGTAGTGGTTGAGTGGGCAGACTCTTATCTGGGAGAACCGGGTTTGATTCCCCACTCCTTCACTTGCACCTGCTGCAATGGCCTTGGGTTAGCCAGAGCTCTGGCAGAGGCGGTCCTTGAAAGAGCAGCTGCTGTGAGAGTCCTCTCAGCCGCACCCACCTCACATAAGAACATAAGAGAAGCCATGTTGGGTCAGGCCAACGGCCCATCCAGTCCAACACTCTGAGTCACATAAGAACATAAGAGAAGCCATGTTGGGTCAGGCCAACGGCCCATCCAGTCCAACACTCTGTGTCACATAAGAACATAAGAGAAGCCATGTTGGGTCAGGCCAACGGCCCATCCAGTCCAACACTCTGTGTTGGCAAAAAAAAAAATTATATATACACACACACTGTGGCTACACACTCACAGGGTGTCTGTTGTGGGGGGAGAAGATATAGGAGATTGTAAGCCGCTCTGAGTCTCTGATTCAGAGAGAAGGGTGGGGTATAAATCTGCAGTCGTCTTTTTCTTCTTCTTTAAAGCAGCTTGTGGATAGAGCTAAAAGTAGAAGTTTAAAGGGGCCCCAACTTCTTTTAAACTGCTTCTTTCTGTTCTCTGCAAAAACCTGTGAAAACTACGGTGGGTGGGGGGGGAGCAGGCTGCTTTCAGGTGTCTTTTGCCACCTCCTTAAGTTTAAAGGAACAGCGCAAAATGGATTGAAAAACAGCCAGTTGGCTGGGTCCAGACCAGCAGCTTCAGGTGCACAGAACGTTTCTCAAATCAGGCTGGTTCAAACTGGACACCCATTGCCTGCACTGGAGGCATTGTGGGACAGTCAGATTGCTATTGTGCACTATCCCCTTGGCATGGCTTGGGTTACTTTTTTCCCCATACAATTTTAGTGCTCATGTGAATATGCACTCAAGTGCTCTGGAGAGTTAAAAAAAAAAAAAAATACCGGTGAGCGCCTAGAGTGGATTGGTGGGCTCACACCACCAATCTGCCTCACTTGCACCTTTCCGTGTTCAGACACCTGGAGAGATGGACGGCAGCAGAAAGATTTGCTACCACTTTGTAAGTGGTAGCTTTTTGAGCCGCCCCGGAGAGCAGGGCGAATACGGGACAGGAGACAGATGTGTGTGTTTGAATTTGATTTTTAAATTTGTCTGTGAGCTGTCCCTGTGTTGGCTTAACATGCCGGTCCAGGCTGGGCTTTCTGCAAACGTCATTTAACGGAAGTGCATTCCCTTTTAGCAGGGTTTGCTGGGATACAGACTGGTTCAGTCTGCATATGAACCTCCTGAATTGGTTTGGCTCATGGTTCGACCGCAAACTGATGCAAAGTGCATTTTTTTTTTCCTGTTTGTACCCACCCCTAGTTATATTCCTGGATGGATATGGTTGCTATAACGATTAGGGTTGCAAACCTCCAGGTGAGGCCTGGTGATCTCCAGATTGCAGAGATCAGTTCCCCTGTAGAAAATGGCAGCTTTGGAGGGTCGTCTCCCCAAGCCATGCCCTCCCCAGGTTTCACCCCAAACATTTCCAGGAATTTCCCAATCCAGAGCTGGCAACCCTGTTGATTATGCAAGAGGAAGAAGCCCAAGAGGATACCGTTGTTGGTGCTTTTGGAGAGAGAAGTGCTCCTGTTGGACATCTTGGGCTTGTGAAGCTAAATTGGAATATAGCCTTTTGTTTGGTAGTGCTTGTAGCTTTGCATAATTACAAGTGATCTCCAGACTACAGAGCTGGAGGGGTATGGCAGCTTCAGTGGGCGGGCTCCGTGGCAGCATATTCCCACTGGAGCTCATTTGCACAAGTCCTCTGCATAGGCCACACACCCCTGACATCACCGGAAGGCGTACTCAATTATATCGGCTCAGCGTCTGCCTTAAAATGCTTCTTGAACTATAATTGTAATAAAACCTTCCTCCCATCATATTTTTAAAATCCCTTTCTCCTATGTGGCCACAGTGGCACAAGGAAGATTTCCATCTGTCTGCTTTATATGCTTTGGGTCATTCTCTCATTTGTGTGTGTGTGGGGGGATATTAGACAGTGGGCGTTTTCCCACAGAGCTTACCTCGGAGCGACGTCCCTCTTCACCGCACAGCGTCTGCGCGGATTTCCCACCAACTGCTCCGCATAACCAGGAAGAGCCGCGGCTTTTGCGTCGCTAACGTAAACTGGTTTTTAGCGGTTTACATCTGCGACGCAAAAGGTCCAGCACTTCCTGGTTATGCGGAGCAGTTGGTGGGAAATCCGCGCAGACGCTGTGCGGTGAAGAGGGACGTCGCTCCGAGGTAAGCTCTGTGGGAAAATGCCCAGTGTGTCAAATCTTAAGAGTTCAGCAAAATTCTCACAGGGGGTTTGAACAATGGAGGCCAGCAGCAAGTTTTTTTTTTCTGTGAGGGGGGGGGAGAGAAAGAAAGAGCTCAACAAAACGAAGAAGTTTTAGAGCTCCATCCCTTTGAGCTTCTGCCCAAATTGAGGCCTGCCCACTGAACTCCCTTCCCAAACTCCACTCTCCACCACTGCCCCCAAATCTCTAGAAGTCTCCCAAGCCAGAGTTTGTTTGTTTAAAACACAGCCCCCTCCCCCTGATTTTTTGTGGCAGAGGGAGGACTGGTACATGGGTCTCCTAATCTTCTGGTCTGTTGTGTAGGCAGACTAGGGTTGCCAAGTCCAAGTTAAGAAATATCTGGAGACTTTGGGGGTGGAGCCAGGAGACATTAGGGGCGGAGCCAAGATTAAGGCTGTGACAAGCATAATTGAACTCCGAAGGGAGTTCTGGCCATCACATTTAAAGGGACGGCACACCTTTTCCGATGCCTTCCTTCCGTAGGAAATAATGAAGGATAGGGGCACCTTTATTTGGGGCTCATAGAATTGGAACCCCTGGTCCAATCATTTTGAAACTTGGGGGATATTTTGGGGAGAGGCACTAGATGCTGTACTGAAAATGTGGTGCCTCTATCTAAAAAAAAAAAACAGCCCCCCAGAGCCCCAGATACCCACGGATCAATTCTCCATGATTTTATATGGGAATAAATCTCCATAGGGAATAACAGAGTTCCCAGCAGACATTTCCCTCCCCTCCCCCCGCTTTCTGATGACCCTGAAGCGGGGGGAGGGCCTCCAAACCGGGGGATCCCCTGCTCCCACCTGGGGATTGGCAAGCCTAATGCAGACCAAAGTGACGACTATTATGGGTGTTCCTGCCTGGCTCATTGGAGCCTTAAGAACTGAGCCTGGGGACTCAGGAACAATGGGCAGGAGGATCCAAATCCCTGCTGCTCTGCTCCAATCATGCCCCCCCCCCTGCTAGAGCATCTGGGAATCATGGCCCCCCTGCCAGTTTGGATGACCCAATGGCGTGCTAGCGCGGGAACCTTAAAGCGTATATAAGTTAGCCCAGTTCCCCAGTCTTTCAGTGCAGTCCTATACTATGCTGTACAGAATAAAAGAGCTATGATCACTGCCACCTTGCCTCTTCCTTGTGTTGAACCCACTATATTATATGGTCTAGCCACTGCACAGGCTGGCTCTTTTTTAGGGTCTTATAAAACCTCAAATTCACCCCCCTCCCATAATCCCGAGTCAGTGCTGATTTAATACTGACTGTGTTGCATTATTTATACACAGGAGATATTTACACCGCTCGGTATGTCTCCTGTTTCTCATCTGTTTTCTAATCCCAAATTGATTCCGGCAGGCTGGAAAAGAAAAGCCTGCAAAGAAAGGATTTAAAGCCCCATTATTCTCAACACCTTGCTGAACGAGAGCTCTGTCTCCATATGCAGAGGCAAGAGGCTCCGAAAACCTGCAGCTGGGGAGGTGGAACCGGAGAGGGGCAAATGCTGCTTCCAGTGCACTGCTTGGAGGCACCCAGAAGCAGCTTGGATTTGGACTGGGATCAGAGTGTATATGGAAGAAGGGGCTTGAGTTGACCTGAAATGGTCTTGTGTGTGTCTGTGTCATCAGCTGTGTCTACACCACAGGCTCAGGGTGGCCTCAAGCCAACCTGGAAGTGAGCCGGCTAGAAAAGGAGTGCCATGGGTGGGACAGGCCATGGGTGACCTGGGGAAGCATCCAGAGCGCTTACGTGCCCATCTGCCACTCCCGAGCCATCCAGATGGCTGGGCAGGTGCCTCAGAGCCACCTCAGATATGAGGTACCACAATGGGAGTGGTACCTTTCTCAGGCAGCTCCCATCTGGACCAGGAGTACGGGATGGGGACGGCAGACAGATGTGCGCATTTGGACATGCTTCTTAGGTCTGCTTGCCTGCCATCCGTGGGGGCAACTTAAACTGCCCATTTGGAACCCGCCATCAAATCACTTCTGACCAATAATTAGGGTTGCCAAGTTCCCTGCATCCTCCGGTGGGGGACTTCTGCGCGCGCGTGACACAATGACGTCACCCGGAAGTGACGTCATCGTTCTGGCAACGTCACGTGTGGCCACTCTAAGCATTTCCAGGAAAACTCTGTGGTTTTCCCGGACACTCTAGCCTTTCGGTAGGAAACTCTATGGTACAATAGTTTTGCCCTCCCAAATTGCTAGAGCATCTGGGAAAACCACAGAGTTTTCCCAGAAATGCCTAGAGCGGCCTCACGCATCATCGCTGGCACAATGATGTCACCCGCAAGTGGTCCTCTTACAAGTGGTTTCTGCTGTTCGCAGGAGAGCAGCACACCAACTCACAGCTCTACAGTAACTTGGGCACAAACAGAGAGAAGTGCCAGGGGCAAAAGTGCTCTCCACCCAAAATAAGCCCTAGTGCAAAATGGGTAACTTCCCCCCCCCCCTTTCCTGTTGTTCAGCTCTAATGCTGCTTTGGCACTTTCTGCTTTAACCTTCATCAGTAGTCATTGGAAGTCTTCACTGAATTCTCCCGGTAATGCGGTTCCATCTGCAAAGCTCAAATTCTTAAGGTTCCTTCCACCATTTTTTTTTAACTTGGCCTTTTTCTAAATCTAGACTTACAATCTGGGAAGGCGGGTTCCTATTAAACCCAGTTTGGGGTAGTGGTTAAGTGCAGAGACTTATCTGGGAGAACCAGGATAGATTCCCCACTCCTTCACATGCACCTCCTGAGGTGACCTTGAGTCAGTATCAAGTTCTCTCAAGGCTGTTCTGCTCAAGAGTAGTTCTTGGAGAGCTCTCTCAGCCCCACCTACCTCACAGGGTGTCTGTTATGGGGAGGGGAAGGGAAAGGAGATTTGTAAGTCACTTTGAGACTCCTTTGGCTAGCGAAGGGCGGGGTATAAATCCAATCTCCTCTTCTTGTATCTGTGACCCTCTTCTAACGTATGAAGTAAAATGTTTTCAACGGTTTCCCTTGTTTTATTAGCTATGCTTTTAAAAAATCACAGTTACAAGTTTAAATATCCCCCTTCCTTGAGCAACCATGATATAATGTAGTGGTCCAATAATTGGCTAATTTATCAATATTGTGACCCTCATTCTCTCAACCCTCCTTGCAGCCTCTTCCTTTAGAGAGCTCCATTTTTCCCTCTGTAGATCTGTGTGATTAATGAGCCAATTGTCGCCATCCCCATAAAGTGCATTGTGGCATTGGGGCATATGGCATGAAAGGTCAGAAGCAGCTGTACTGTAACATTGATTAAAGTGCCGGGAAAGGGCTGCGGACAGAGAGATGCCTCCCTCTTAAAATCAAGAGAACCAAAAGGGGTCATTAAGCCATCCTGCTGGATTCTTGTCACTGAGCCGCTCATTAACCCTCAACCTTCTGGACCTTTCAGATTGAATAAAGAGGGAACAGTCTTCGTTTTGTTGAATGGCTGTTTTCGAACGCCCTAGAGCGGTTGGTCTGAAGCAGCGGAGCAAAGTTGGAGTCCAGAGGCACCTTTAAGAGGAACAAAGTTTTATTCAGGGCCTTTTTGGGGGGGGGGTAGAAAAAGCCCAGCAGGAACTAATTTGTATATTAAGGCACACCTTAGTTTAGTTTAGTTTATTTATGATTTATATCCCGCCCTTCCCACCAAGTGGCTCAGGGCGGCTCACAACATAAAATCCAACATAAAAATTAAGTTTAAGCATTTAACACAGTTAAAACATTTAAAACATAAGGAATAACAGAAGTCTAATAGAACCACACTTAGTTTCTTGTCCCGGTTAGTTATAAGCCAGCCGTAAGAGGGTTGTCTTACAGGCCCTGCGGAACTGAGCAAGGTCCCGCAGGGCCCTCACCTCTTCCGGCAGCTGGTTCCACCAGGAAGGGGCCATAACAGAGAAGGCCCTGTCCCTGGTAGATTTTAAGCGGGCTTCCTTTGGCCCGGGGATAACGAGAAGGTTTTGGGTTCCCGATCTCAGTACTCTCTGGGGAACATGTGGGGAGAGACGGTCCTTCAGGTAGGCAGGTCCTAGGCCATATAGGGCTTTAAAGGTAATAACCAGCACCTTGTACCGGACTCGGTATGTTATTGGCAGCCAGTGCAGAACCCGGAGCCCCGGCCGAATGTGCTCCCATCTTGGGAGCCCCAATAACAGCCGGGCCACGGCATTCTGCACTAGCTGCAACTTCTGAGTTCGGCACAAGGGCAGCCCCATGTAGAGGGCATTGCAGTAGTCCAACCTCGAGGTGACCATAGCATGGATCACTGTTGCTAGATCGTCGCGCTAGACCTTCTGCTACCAAGCCAGCCAGAACTGCGTTCCTGTGCATTCCTGCTCAAAAAAGCCCTGGTTCTATTCCATGTATAAGTCTTTGTGTGCACCCTCACTTTTTCATATACATTGAAGCAGAAGCTGTATGGTGGTCATATACACTAAGCTTGTCGTTCCTGTTTGGTCCTTGAATCTGTTAAATGTCTTCTTTATGGTGTATGCGAATTTGCTGCTCACCTGCTACCTTTATGAATTGACTGGTAAGTACCCTTTCAGTGTATCTGAGGCAGTGTGGGTGGGACTGAGAAGGCTCTCCCAGCAGCTGCCCTTTCAAGGACAACCTCTGCCAGAGCTATGGCTGACCCAAGGCCATTCCAGCAGGTGCAAGTGGAGGAGTGGGGAATCAAACTCGGTTCTCCCAGATAAGAGTCTGCACACTTAACCACTACACCAAACTGGCTCTCTGATTTAAATAAAGTGATTGGACATGCCAAATGGACTGGACATGCCAAATTATTATCATAACTGCGGGATTCAAAGTGCCCCAGCATTATGTTGAAAGTAGTTGTTAATCATACACTGGCTGTTAAGAATGCAACGTTCACATATTAGCACAGGTTCCCGCTGAGCCATAGGTCAGTGACATGCAAACCCTGCATGTCTTTTGGCTAAGGAACGGTTAAAAGCCTTTGAGAAGTTATGGCAGGTCAAAAAGAATGCAGGCAAATGCATTTTCATGCGCCGAGCATCTCTTTTAAATTGTCTTCCAGTCTCTTGCTGTGTGCTGGGGGAAGCTACTTAAAACAGCTTCATTTGCTGCGACTTCTGGAGCCATGACCTTGCTTGTTGCACTCGTTGGAGACATTTGCTCTTTGTTAACAATGCCATTAGAGACTCCCGGACAGAGGGAGGGCTTTTAACCAGTCACTTCTCTGACCTGCCCAAACTCTAAATTGCTTTTCCAAAGTCACGGGAACAGGAGTAGATCAAAAGCCGGCGCGTGTCATTCTGTGAGAAGTCTCACTCCATTTCCCCTTCCTGCTGCCGTCTCCTTTTCACGTGGCTTTTGCATGTGTCAGTTTCATGTTCCACAACAGAGCCTTCTGGAGTGTTCAGAGGGGATGGTGCCTTCCTTTTGTGCCAGCTGAAGAACTGGCCAGATCCTTCAATCCCGTTATGCTCACAAAAATGTGGGACCAATTATTTACAGGGGGAAATCATAGACCAAATAGCCCAATTGGACAGTGATCTACTTCTTTTGAAGACTACTTCTTTTGAAGAAAAATGGTTCCCATTTTTGGAGTATATTTCAACTCATGATATCCTATCAGGCAACTTAACTTATTGACAAATTCTTTCTCTCTGAATCTTTGAATAGGAT
Source organism: Heteronotia binoei (assembly GCF_032191835.1). Lineage (NCBI taxonomy): Eukaryota > Metazoa > Chordata > Lepidosauria > Squamata > Gekkonidae > Heteronotia > Heteronotia binoei. The sequence continues at coordinate 128,616,539 of NC_083229.1, forward strand.
TTATTATTATTATTTATTTATATCTTACTTACTTTTAAATGATTTTTAATGTTATTCTTAGGTCACTTTCTTATTTCATATTTCTTATCATTATCATCAGATATGGGGTGCAGTCAGACAGTACCTCAGAATCAGTTTTTGAAAAATATTTTGTGTGTTACTTTGGTTACACGAAGTAGTCTTTTACTCTTGATGATAATAATAATAATAATTTTTATTTATATCCCGCCCTCCCCGCCAAGGCAGGCTCAGGGCGGCTCACAGACATGGAAAGTGCCATGAATTACAATAAGTACATTATACGATAAAATACAATAAAATACATTAAATAAATAGCTTAATTAATTAAAACCACAACAGATAAGGTGCTATAATACAAAACGATGTATATCAGATGGCTGGATGTCATTTCAGGATTCAGTCTTGTAGGCCATTTGAAAAAGGATAGTTTTACATGCCCTGCGGAACTGATTATAGTCCCGCAGGGCTCGAACCTCCGCTGGTAATTGGTTCCACCAATGGGGAGCCGTTACTGAGAAGGCCTGCTCTCGAGTTGTTTTCAGTTTGGCCTCCCTTGGTCTAGGGATTTTTAAGAGATTTTGGGAGCTAGATCTCAGTGCTCTCTGGGGAATTTATGGGGAGAGGTGGTCCCTAAGGTAGACAGGTCCTCGGCCATATCGTCAAGTTGAATTTTCTAGCCATATTGTACAGGATTTATTGCGCTTATATGCTCAGTAATTTCTACTAGAGGTTGCTAAAATGCTGCTTCATATATCCTGTATTGTTAATTCAGTTAATCAATACAATCTTTGAAAAGTTTTTTTTTTTTTTTTTTTAAGAACCGGCCAGATTCGACCCCCAGTTTCACGGCCTGCTTTGTCATCAAACTCAAACCAATGTGGTGTTCAGGGCTTTTTTTTGTAGCAGGAACTTCTTTGCCTATTAGGCCACACACTTCTGATGCAACCAATCCTCCTGGAGCTTACAGTAGGCCCTGTATTAAGACCCCTGTAAGCTCTTGGAGGATTGGCTACATCAAAAGAGTGTGGCCCAATATGCAAAGGAGTTCCTCCTGCAAAAAAAGCCCTGGTGGGGTCAATAAGTGCCATGGTTCCCACCAACACCTTCCATGGCAAATACAAAGTGTTTTTAGAAAGCAGGTAGGGCCTGGTAGCAAAGACTTCTGATTGGCCATTGGGGGATTTGGTTGGCTCTGCAGGTTTTTGCTTTAGTGAAAGCTGCCACCACAGCATAAGGATCCTCACTCTGTGACTGAAGGTAAGATGTGGCAGCCTTTTTGTTGCCAGTTCCACCTCCTGCAGCAGCCAATGAGAGGCAAAGCACACCAATAGCAGGGGGCATAGTATGGACAGCACAAAGCCAACTAGGAAACCAGACTGTGACAAAAAGTCTAATACCGTTTTCGCACACAGCTAACCTCACAGTCACAATCCTGTTCCCTCCACAGCATCCGGTCGGATTTTGCACCATCTGCACTGGAATTACAGGAAGTGCCACAGCTTGTGCGTAGCAAACGTAAACCGCTAAAACCCAGTTTACGTTTGCTACGGAGAAGCTGCGGCACTTCCTGTAACTCCGGCGCAGATGGTGGGAAATCCGACAGGACGCTGCAGAGGGAACAGGATTGTGACTGCGAGGTAAACTGTGTGAGAAAACTGTATAATTCTCTTAAAGCAATACAATGTTTATAAAGTGGAATAGATGTTAACAAATAATTCATACACATAAGAATACTACATAGTGCAGCAACACTATGTATTCAGTTGTGTTCAGTTTTGGGCACCACATTTTAAGAAGGATATAGACAAGCTGGAGCAGGTCCAGAGGAGGGCAACGAAGATGGTGAGGGGTCTGGAGACCAAGTCCTATGAAGAAAGGTTGAAGGAGATGGGCATGTTTAGCCTGGAGAGGAGGTGGCTGAGAGGTGATATGATCACCATCTTCAAGTCCTTGAAGGGCTGTCATCTAGAGGATGGTTTGGATTGTTTTCTGTGGCCCCAGAAGGTAGGACCAGTGGATTGAAATTAAATCAAAAGAGCTTCCAGCTCAACATTAGGAAGAACTTCTTGACTGTTAGAATGGTTTCTCAGTGGAACAGGCTTCCTCAGGAGGGTGTGGGCTGTCCTTCCATGGAGGTTTTTAAACAGAAGCTAGATGGCCATCTGACAGCAATGATGATCCTGTGAATTTAGGGGGAGGTGTTTGTGAGTTTCCTGCATTGTGCGGGGGGTTGGACTAGATGACCCTAGAGGTCCCTTCCAACTCTCTGATTCTATGATTCTAACACTTCAACATCCAACAATAAGTTCCAAGCACTCCAAACTAATAGTATAGTCCAATGCCTCTCTATTTTAGGTACTTGTTGACCTTGCTGAACCTGGAGACTCTTCTCCCACCATTGGGGTGCAAGAACCCTGAGCTTGACAATTGTTTTGTCTCTTTGTTGAGAGCCCTGGTTCACCCTCCTTGAAAACGCTTGCATCCCTTTCAAAACGGAAGACGATAAAGCCTTCACTGTTTTCAGATATTGCAGTACATGTCCTTCTATTCTTGAAGCACTAGGAGCAAAATAGAAGAACGCGCTGCCACATTTGTTCCATTTTGAAATTAACATTAACACTTTCCAGGAGGCTCTTGACAAAAGAGTCATTGAGCTCAAGTTTCCTGCACTCCAACTTTGGGAGAAGAGTCTCCAGGTCCTGAGAAGTCAGCAAGCACCTAAAATAGAGAGACATTGGATTACGATATGAATGGGGAGCACTTGGGACTTATTTTTTGAGACTTATTTCTCTCTACCTGTAGGATGGTGAAGTGTTGCTGCGTTAGATATTATTAGGAATAAAGCCCGTTGTAAAGGAAAATACAATGGGCCCTAGAAAGAGGCTCTGGGAAAGTGCCCCCCACCCACCCTTGCTGTCTTTGGCCCACCCAGGTGAAGGCATTGACTCCCCCTCCATCTCCAGGGGAGCTGTCTGTCATTTGAAGAGCAGTTGTAATTCTGACTGATCTCTAGTCCTCACCTGGAGATTGGCAACATTGGTTCCCCAGCAGAAAATGGCTGGCTTGGAGGTTGTCTACAGTATTGTATGTGTCTGAGGTCCCACCCCTCCTCAAACTCACCCTCTCCAGACTCCACTCTTCAAATCTCCAGGAATTTGCCAACCTGGAGATGGCAACTAAGACACAGCGGCTGTCATTAATGGGGTTGCTGCTGAACAGGAGCAAGCAGCCAGGCCTAGTCAAATCATGGCAGCCCAGTGGCATCAAGTCACCTAGAGGGTGCTGCCAGGCCTTGGGTAGCCAACCTCCAGGTGGAGCCTGAAGATCTCCTGGGATTGCAACTGAACTCCAGACAACAGATCTCTCTCCCCATCCTGGAGAAAAGAACTATTTTGGAGGGTAGACTGTATCCCATTCTATTCACCTGAGGCCTCTCCCTTTACTGACAGAAGTTGGTTGCCTAGCAACAGCCTCTGGCTAGGGGCAAAGCTGAGGGGAGGAGGGAAGAGAGAGTAACAGGAAAGGTGGCAGCCATGCCTCTGAGGAAATGTTCCCATCTGGACCAGACCTTGCTGCCAAGTCACATTATAGTGGCAGAAGCTCGCTGGCTATTTCTGCGGTCTTCGGAAACTGTGTGTGCTGGGAGGCCATCTGTGTGGGTCATTAATGGGGCAACAGAGGTCTGTTGCTGGCGATAACCTTTTGTGAGTCCAGTTGACAGAGAGAATACAGAGAAGAGTTGGGAGATGTCTCTGAGGTAAGACTGTTTTGAGGTAAGAAGATATTGGATTTATATCCTGCCCTCCACTCCGAAGAGTCTCAGAGCGGCTCACAATCTCCTTTACCTTCCTCCCCCACAACAGACACCCTGTGAGGTGGGTGGGGCTGGAGAGGGCTCTCACAGCGGCTCCCCTTTTAAGGACAACCTCCGCCAGAGCTATGGCTGACACAAGGCCATGCTAGCAGGTGCAAGTGGAGGAGTGGGGAATCAAACCCGGTTGTCCCAGATAAGAGTCCGCGCACTTAACTACTACACCAAACTGGCAAGTTTCTTATGTGTATGCATTTTGTGTTAATGTCTATTCCACTTTGTAAATGTTGCAGTGCTTTAAGAGGATTAGTGTTTTTGTTACAGCATGGTTTTCTAGCCGGTCATTTAGAGGAAGCCATTATGTGCTCACCATGCTATGTCAGCATTACAGAGCGAACTACAGCCCCCCCGTCAAGCACCGATATTTCCCAATAACAGAGTCCTTTTGTTTTGAATCAAAAGATAGGTTCATTGTAAGAAACTCAGGAGCTTTGCCAAGGACAGAAGCCTTGGGAGCAATGGGGTACAAACGGTTACACAGTTGCTATATAGGATCTCATCAAAGGCTACGTTACAGATGCATACTGGAGTCACGGGTTCAAAGGTTACTAAGCAACTATCTATTTTACTACTAAGGAATTTTAAGCTATTGAAAACATCAAACCTTCTCACACTTCTCTGTTAAGAGATAAGGTTGTCTGTGTGAAACCTGGGGGAGGAGGAAGGCGGCTTGGAGGTACCAGTGGCCAGCCTCTAGTATAAACATCCCAGGGCCAGATGTTTTCACTACGTGCCCTCTGGGTTGTAAATAATGGGGGAGAGCTGGAGAGCTGATGACATGCTCTCTACATAGTAAAATGTGGTCCAGAAATAAACCCGCTTGATACTCACCCCCCCCCAAAAAAAAAAACCAGGATCCCTGGTTTTAGCAGTTAAACAACCATTACTGTGGTTTTTGACAACAAGCAAAAAATGGTTAAGCGTTATACTTGCAGAATGTCCTGTGAATTTGGAGGGAGACAGAGAGAGAAGAGAGAGAAAACAGAATTTTAAATTTAACAACAAAAAAAGCTTCCATTAACGGAGAGTGCTTTTAAGTGTGTATCTTCACTGGATTAAGTTTTAGGAGGTTTCCGAAATTTAGCTTTATTACAGCATAAGCCTTTTGTTAGATTCAGTTGATTAAATTGGTTGCACCAGTCCTGGCAAATGGAGAGTCATCTTTAATACTAGTGTCTTTAAAATAAAAAAGAATGTGAACCAGTTCAATGCCCTCCTCATCCAAGAAGAAATGGAGCAGATCTGAATCATGCAGACGCTTCAGTTCTTTGCCGTTGCCTCTTTTGTAATGGGTGGGGGTGGTGATATAGGAGTGGCGGGGGGGAAGAATCTTTTTACTTGTACAGGTTTGCAGTGAAGATGTTCCTTTTAAAGGCTGCTTTGGCACTGTACTGTGAAATGCCAAGATCTGCAGGGGACGTGTGTGGAGCACAAGCTGTTGCATATGGAGGCAGATGGCTGGAACTCAACTAATAAACAAGCATTAACCTGCTACCTGTTGGTGCATCTGGATATAAATCTGTAAGAGGCTGCAGCTGGTTGTGGTGGGGATAAAGAACTAATGATAAGAGCAAAACTAGAGGGAATGAAAAAGAAAGAGAGACTAGAAAATCGACACTGAAAATATTAGAGCTTGGCACATTTTGCTTGTTGTGGCGAGAGATGTATTTTCCAAACGGTAGACCATTGGCATATGTTTTTAGTGGAAATCGGAACAGCATCATTAGAAGAAAATCCAATCTACAGGAGCAACCCCTATACATGTGTATTTTTTAAAATGAGTTAGAATAAGTTGGAAGTTCCAGTGTGTTGGGTAGGAGTGGAGGAATATTAATGTTCATCTGCTTTTTTTTTCATTCTGGTGCATGTGCCATTTCCACCCTTCTTTGACAAATGACACATTTGTTATTTTAATGCAGCTTGATATAGGGTTGACAAGTCCTCTTCATCCCCCAGTGGGGGACATTTGTTGCTCGCACCGTGTACCAAAATGACATCACCCATAAGTGACGTCATCAAAATGGTGGCTTCCATGCGGAGCTGCTCTAGGCATTTCCAGGAGAAAACTATGGTTTTCCCAGACGCTCTAGTCATTTGGGAGGTTAAAACTCTATGGTACCTATTGTATTTCTCTGATGGGATCCAGGGAACTGGGCAAAGGAAGCTCTGGCTCTTTCCTTCCTTCCCCAGGCAACCTGTTGTACCATAGACTTTCACCTCCCAAATGTCTAGAGCGTCTGGGGAAACCATAGTTTTCCCAGAAACACCTACAGCAGCCCCGCAAGGGCGCCACCATTTTGATGATGTCACTTCCGCGTGATGTCATCGCGCCAGTGACACGGGGAGGTTTCCCCCACCGGCCCAATGTGGGCCGATGGGTTGAGAATCTCCCAGGTGGAAGATTCCCCGCCCGGACTGGGTGGTTGGCAGTACTACCTTGATGCCATTTTTACACAGTAGACACAACAATGGCAACCATTTTAAAGCCAAGCGGTGGTGTCGTGGTTAGAGTACTGGTTTGCATCTTCTCTCTACCATGGAAGCTCGAAAGACCTTGAAAGGGAGAGACAGCCTGTCATGATACTGGGTCTAGTGAGGCCTGCAGGCCCCAGGGAAGCCTGCTTAAGAGTTACTGGGAAAAGCCTACATTTCCCAGGATCCCCTCTGCCCCTCTGATTGGGTAGCGAGGGTTTTGGAGGGAAACAGGCTCAGAGAGGGGTGGGGCCTGGGAAGATAATATATAAAGGCCAAGCCCAGGAAGTGGGTGTTCTTTCTCTGGAAGGCTGAGCTGGAGGTAGGCTGTAAGTGTGTGGACTCGTATCTGGGGTTTGATTCCCCACTTCTCCACTTGCAGCTGCTGGCTTGACCTTGGGTCAGCCATAGCTCTGGCAGAGGTTGTCCTTGAAAGGGCAGCTGCTGTGAGAGCCTTCTCAGCCCCACCCACTTCACAGGGTATCTGTTGTGGGGGGAGAAGATATAGGAGATTGTAAGCTGCTCTGAGTCATAAGAACATAAGAGAAGCCATGTTGGATCAGGCCAACGGCCCATCAAGTCCAACACTTTGTGTCACACAGTGGCAAAACATTTTGTATACACACATACACTGTGGCTAATAGCCACTGATGGACCTGTGCTCCATATTTTTATCTAAACCCCTCTTGAAGGTGGCTATGCTTGTGGCTGCCACCACATCCTGTGGCAGTGAATTCCACATGTTAATCACGCTTTGGGTGAAGAAGTACTTCCTTTTATCCGTTTTAACCTGTCTGCTCAGCAATTTCTCTAATTCATGGAGTCTCTGATTCATGGAGAAGGGCGGGGTATAAATCTGGATTTAACCCAATTAGTTGCACTCAGGGCTTTTATTATTATATTTTTTTCTGGAAAAAGAGGTGCCAGAACAGTGTTCCCTCTAAGCTGAGTTAGTGTAAGCTAGCTCTCAGGTTTTAAGCCCCTGGCTCACATATTTTTTGCTTTAGCTCAAGAAAAATGGCCCCAGAGAAAGCTAATCTATGGCAGTAGCCCACAATTTTAATGCCAGTAGCTCAAAATTAGAATTTTTGCTCACAAGACTCCATAGTATAGTATTGGCCAGAACTCTCAAGAGGGAATTGAATAAGAAACAAACAAATACTCCTCATAAACTTTCAAACATTTTTTTGAGAATTTTGCTTCCAGCAAGAGGTTCTGGAACTGTTCTGCCGCATTCCCCCACTTCTGCTTTCGTAAATTGCATTATTTTTAATGTAAACCGAGACTGCAATTCTATGCACACGGGAATAAATCTCACAGAAGTTAATTCCACTAAGTAAGTAATCGCAAGCTTGTGTTCCATGTGTCTGATACGGGCCTCATTTTGGGCAGGAGCTCATAGGAGCAGAGATCTGGAACTTCTAAATTTTATTGTGCTCTTTCCTTTTTAACGCCCCCCCCCCCCTCCAATACCTGCTTCTAGGCTCCATTGGTCAAACCTCCTGTGATAATTGTGATGAAATCTAAGATACGACAAACATTCTAATATTTTCCTCCACAAAAAACGAGGAGGTAACCAAAACATATAAAGCAGACAGATAAGAACATAAGAATATAAGAGAAGCCATAAGAGAAGCCATGTTGGATCAGGCCAACGGCCCATCCAGTCCAACATTCTGTATCACACAGTGGCTGGCCAATAATTTATACACACACACACACACACACACTGTGGCTAATAGCCACTGATGGACCTCTGCTCCATATTTTTATCTAACCCCCTCTTGAAGCTGGCTATGCCTGTAGCCGCCACCACCTCCTGTGGCAGTGAATTCCACATGTTAATCACCCTTTGGGTGAAGAAGTACCTCCTTTTATCCGTTCTGCTCAGCAATTTCATTGAATGCCCATGAGTTCTTGTACTGTGAGAAAGGGAGAAAAGGACTTCTTTCTCTACCTTCTCCATCCCATGCATAATCTTGTAAACCTCTATCATGTCACCCCGCAGTCGACGTTTCTCCAAGCTAAAGAGCCCCAAGCGTTTTAACCTTTCTTCATAGGGAAAGTGTTCCAAACCTTTAATCATTCTAGTTGCCCTTTTCTGCACTTTTTCCAATGCTATAAAATCCTTTTTGAGGTGCGGTGACCAGAAATGAATTAGAAATCTTCATCACACCACTGCGGCCATACAGGAGAAAGTAATTTAGAAAGGTTGATGATATTAAGGTTTTATGATGGCAATTACAATTCAAGAAGCATTTTAAGGTAGATGCTGATGTAATTTAGTAAATGTTCCAGTGGCATCAGGGGTGTGCGGCATATGCAAATGAGTTGTGCTAATGAGTTCCAGCACCTCTTTTTCTATGAAGAAGAAGAAGAATTGCAGATTTATTCCCCGCCCTTCTCTCTGAATCAGAGACTCAGAGTGGCTTACAATCTCCTTTATCTTCTTCCCCCACAACAGACACCCTGTGAGGTGGGTGGGGCTGAGAGGGCTGCCCTTTCAAGGACAACTCCTACAAGAGCAATGGCTGACCCAAGGCCATTCCAGAAGGTGCAAGTGGGGGAGTGGGGGATTCAAACCCGGTTCTCCCAGATAAGAGCCCGCACACTTCACCACTGCGCCAAACTGACATGAACCCTGCTGATAGAGCTCTGTGATTTAACTAAGTTTATTTAACTTTTTTTGGATGGTTAAATTAAAAAGAGAGGGCTTTGTTTAACTTCGACAGAAAAGAAACAAAGAGTCTGTATTTCCTACACGTGGAATTATACTGATAGCTCTTCTGTATTCGAGCAAAGCAAAGTCCCCCTGCCAAGCTGCCTCTTGAGGGAATCCATTCATTCCTCCCTTAGACTTGCCAATTAAACATGTGGGGAAAAATCAGCTTGGTTTGTTTGTTTGCCTCTGGGACAGTTGCCACAATATTTTTTTGAGTGCTGCCACCATTTTCCTAAGTCTATGTGAGCACTTTGCATACACGGTTTTCAGAGTCTTGTTATAGAATCATTGAGTTGGAAGGGACCTCCAGGGTCATCTAGTCCAACCCCCTGCACATTGCAGGAAACTCACAAATACCTCCCCCTAAAATGATTTTGATGGATCATTTCCGTGGTTTGGAATATCTCTTATGATATGTGAGACTAGTGCATAGACACAAAGAGAACTATTATAAGCAGTGTAAAAATAGAGCACAACAACAATAAAGAAAAAGAGATCTTTTCCACAAGTTCCCAGAAATTTAAAATACACTTAGGTATGCTGGCAGATTGACATGGAAAGACATTAACTGAACAGGGGAAAATATATATAGCAAAGATGGGAACAACACACTGAAGAACTATGCAGAAGAAAGGATGACAAGGTCATTTGATGAAGATTCTACAATTTTAGAAAGTGAGATGAAAGCTGCACTGAGAACAACTGGGATGAACAAATCCCCAGGAGAAGATGGGATATCAATAGAGGTATTTTTAGCCACAGAAATGGAGTCCTTTAAAATGTTCCGTCTTCCAGCATTATATCATAATGTAACAGAGGATCAGAAGTTGTTTGCCATTGTCTTCTGCAAACAGGGTTAGGTGAAGTGGCACTGCTGTTGTCTATGACAGGTACTGGCGGAGTACCTATCATACTACTAGTGTTGCTCCCCAGTAGCTACTGGTGCTAGGGCTGGCAGGCTGCTGCTGGGGGTGGGTTCTCCTCCACTTCCGGGGCCCCCAACCTTCCAGTGCAGAGCAGGCCACCAACCCGCTTTTGCCCCCAAAGAGCTCTGTCATCACACAATGTGCCTGGGGAAAAGACATTACCTGGAAGTGATGCCATAGCACTGGGCACATTGCGCTGGGAATGCTCTAGGATTCGGGTAAAAAGTTCGATGGTACCACGGGGTTTTTACCTGACTCCTAGAGCTTCCCTGATGCAGTCTGCCCAGCGCGATGGCATCGCTTCTGGGTGATCTCATTGTGCTGTGCATGCTTTGCACGTGTGAGAAAAATCGCCCTGATGAAGCCAAGGTAGGTGCTTATTTTAGTCATCCTCCACAATGCCATGATTTCTTCTCTCATCTTCCACTGGTCTGGGGACTCTACTTTTTCATTCCCCTCTTTTTCAACACATCACACTATCTTACTGCCTAGCATTACTTGCAGTCGCCAGGTTTCTTTTTTTGCTTTAAGCTATCATATTCTGACAGTTTGGTTGTCTCTTTGTTAAAAAGGTCAAGGTAGTCCCCTGCGCAAGCACCAGTCGTTTCCGACTCTGGAGTGATGTTGCTTTCACAACGTTTTCACGGCAGACTTTTTATGGGGTGGTTTGCCATTGCCTTCCCCAGTCATCCTCATTTTATTTGTATTATTTTTATATTAGATTGTGCCATGACTTCTCTTTTGGATGCGTTGGGCTGTCTTTACCAGAACCTTATCCAGGTTTGAGTCTCCAAAATAATAACAAAGCCTAATTGTATTCTTGTGTATGGGTTACTTACAGTGCAGTCATATGAAGAGTCATATGAGAGTCATATGAAGAGCCAGTGTGGTGTAGTGGTGAAGTGTGCGGACTCTTATCTGGGAGAACCGGGTTTGATTCCCCACTCCTCCACTTGCACCTGCTGGCATGGCCTTGGGTCAGCCATAGCTCTGGCAGAGGTTGTCCTTGAAAGGGCAGCTGCTGTGAGAGCCCTCTCCAACCCCACCCACCTCACAGGATGTCTGTTGTGGGGGAGGAAGGTAAAGGAGATTGTGAGCCGCTCTGAGACTCTTCGGAGTGGAGGGCGGGATATAAATCCAATATCTTCTTCATCTTCTTCTACTAATGCCTGTGAAACGCATGAAGCTGCCTTATACTGTTGGTCTGCCAGGGTTAGTTTTGTCTGCTCTGCGGCTCTTAAAGAGTCTTTCACGTCACTTTCTAGCTAATCCTGTGAACTGAAGGTGATGGGGATTGAATCTGAGGCCTTCTGAATGCAAAGCAGATGCTGTAGCACTCAGCTATGGACCCTTCCCCCTTGATTTCAGTAGGCTTAGCATGATTGAACTCTGCATAGAATTGCACTGTAAGTATCTGAAAATATGTAGCTCTTGGAGAACCAAATACAGACTCTGACAAAGCAAGGCGCACTGGTGAGGTTGCAAAATTGCTAGCAATTAGGTATTATCTGTCCGTGTTCCATTATCAGGAGGCACGATTTCTATGAGCCTTTTCATGCAGCAATAAAGTGGAATGCGGTGGAATATTGAGAAGCTGGTAATGGGGGGAAATGAAGACTTCAGCTGCGTGGAGACTGAAGGAGACGGATTTTAAAAGAATGAAATCTGCGGCGTTAATCCTGAGTTTAAACCAGTCTCCGTGCAGGCAGTACTTTAGTGCTGGAAACAGAAGAAAGAGCAGTGAAATTATATGTGAGGGATCTTCCTGACAGCAGATGTAAAAAAGCCCAATAGAAATCCCAACCCGACAGGAGGAACTATGCACCCTTGCCTTACTTTGTGTGCATTTTTTGGAAATTTAATTATTTTATTTCACAATATTAATATCCCACCTTTTCTCCTCTCCTGGAGTATTGTGTTCAGTTTTGGGCACCACATTTTAAGAAGGATATAGACAAGCTGGAACGGGTCCAGAGAAGGGTGACGAAGATGGTGAGGGGTCTGGAGACCAAGTCCTATGAGGAAAGGTTGAAGGAGCTGGGCGTGTTTAGCCTGGAGGGGAGGAGGCTGAGAGGTGATAGGATCACCATCTTCAAGTCCTTGAAGGGCTGTCATCTAGAGGATGGTGTGGAATTGTTTTCTGTGGCCCCAGAAGGTAGGACCAGAACCAATGGGTTGAAATTAAATCAAAAGAGCTTCCGGCTCAACATTAGGAAGAACTTCCTGACTGTTAGAGCGGTTCCTCAGTGGAAGAGGCTTCCTCGGGAGGTGGTGGTTTTTAAACAGAGGCTCGATGGCCATCTGACAGCGATGAAGATCCTGTGAATTTAGGGGGTGTTGTTTGTGAGTTTCCTGCATTGTGCAGGGGGTTGGACTCGATGACCCTGGGGATCCCTTCCAAATCTGTGATTCTATGATTCCCTCACAAGAGATGTAAATAAGTAACTTTTTTCTTTTAAAAGTGAGAAAAATCCTCACAAAATGGCACAGACTGTGGAATGATTTCCCAAACTCTGTGTTAGAAACTTATGACATTCTGTCTCCTTAATGCACAATAGGAAAGGCGCAAAGAAGAGAATCAGCAGCATTGCTGGACATTGTTTTCTTGAGAGTTGGGGGCGGGGCTTGTGGGATGCAAAGCCTTTTCCTGGGTATAGTTGCAAGAAAGACGAGTTCATCTCTCGACTCAGCTCGAAAGGACGGCTTTGGTCACAGTTCAGGTCTGCGGGGTTTTGTTTACGCCTGAGAGGAAATGTCAAAACAACTCTTCCCTTCTCTCATGTGCTTCTTAAATGGCAAGCTACTCAAGCCTGCTTGCTGAGTTACTTTCAGTGCATGCAGATAATGAGAGCGTAAGAAGAGCTCTGATGGATCAGACCGTCCAGTCCAGCCTCCTGTCTCACACAGTGGCCAACCAGCTCCTCTGGAGGGGCACAACAGGACACAGCGGCCAATATCTTTTTTCTGATATGGCCTCCTGGCTCTGAGATGCAGAGGTTTAGTGCCTCTGAAAGTGGAGGTTCCTCTCAGTTACCATGACTAGTGGCCACTGAGAGACTTTTTCTCCTTAGTCTACCTAAAGCTGCTTAAATCAATTTAAAGCTGTTTATTCCTCTGGCCACGCGGCCCCACACCTCTGGAATCAGCTCCCAGAGGAAGTACGGGCCCTGCGGAACTTAGACCAGTTCCGCAGGGCCTGCAAGACTACCCTCTTTAAACAGGCATTTATCAATGACTGAATTATGGGTGCACAACAAAAGAAACGCCAAAATGGTCTGGTCTAGGGATCCACCACCACTACACCATCTGACAGACATAGCGTCAAACAATAATGTTTACTGCCAGACTTAATAGTGTTAGATTTAGAAATGTTTTAATTAATTATCGATTGGTTTTAATGTGATTTTAATGTCTTATTATTGTATTGTTCACTTTTAGATGTTGTTAGCCGCCCTGAGCCTGCTTCGGCGGGGGAGGGCGGGATACAAATAAAATTTTACCTTACCTTACCTTACCATCACTACATCCTCCGGCCGTGTATCCCATGTTTTAATAACTCTCTTGGTAAAGTAGCATTTCCTTTTGTCCATCCTGATTCTACCACCCACCAGGTTCATTGGATGCTCTCGAGTTCTAGACTTTTGGGAGAGGGGGGAAAAAAGTGTCTTTGTCGAGTCTCTCCGCCCCATGTATAATTTTATAAACCTCTATTATGCCTCTCCTTAGTTGTCTCTTTTCTGAACTGAAAATCCCAGGCTCCTCAGCCTTTCTTCCTAGGGAGGGTGATCCAACCACCCAATCATCTTGGTTGCCCTCCCTCCTCTGTACTCTTAGTACAACATGTGCAAATTAATCCCTTCATTGTTGCCGTTTCACCACACTCTGACGTCAGTTATTTAAATCCGTGTTTCCCAACCTGGGGGTCCTGAAGTCTCTGAAAGTGGATTGCAGTCCCCTCTAAGGGCTGCTCCTGTCCTTTATACTCTTCTCCTTCTTTCCTCCTCACCAATGTCTCACATTATCATCTCAATGTCTCACACTGGTTCAGCTGACAGAGGAGGGGGAGATGACTGGGCTGCACTCTCATGTGACGTTGGTTGGTTTCTCAAAAACATCTGATTGGGCACTGTAGAAAAAATGGAATGGGGGAATAGATGAATGCCAAGGTCATAGCCTAAGGTCCCCCCACAAGAAAAAAAACCTTGGCCCAAATGTGTGTTGACCCAGAGGGCCTTCTTTAGTGATCTAAATAATGATGACACTCTTCTTCAGATACATTGAAACAAGACTTCCCCAAATTATTACATACTAGGAATAAGGCCCACTGAAGAGAAAAATACAACAGGCTCCGGAAAGAGGCTCTGGGCAACTGCCCCTCCACCCTTGTTGTCTTCCCACCCACCTAAATGAAGGCATTCATCCATCCTCCTCACCTCAAGGGGAGCTGATCTCTGCTATCAGAAGAGCAGTTGTAATTCTGAATGATCTCCAGCTGTCACCTGGCGATTGGCAACTGTGGTCCCTGAGGAGGAAATGGCTGGTTTGAAGAGTGCAGTGTCTGAGGTACCAGCCCTCAAATCCCATGTTCTCCAGGTTCCACCCCTTCAGTATTTCCTAACCTGGAATTGGCAACCCTGTCTCCTTCCCTTTATCTGCACTTCTGACTTCAGCTTTCCATCGCCTGCCCCCTTCCTGCAGCCTCCACCCAGGGAAAGGAAAGTCTCTCTCCACAGTTGTGGGGACAAATCAGTTTCAGTTTGGTGGAAAATTCATGAAGGTTCTGTGGTGGAGTTTGAGGAGAGCATAGGAGTTAGGGCTTCAGAGAGGGGTCTGCTAGACTCAGGTTCTTGCTGTGGAAGTTGACTGGGTGATTTGTACTGGCTATTTCGTGTAATCAATGTTCTGATCTTAGTTACTGTATGTGCAATTTATATGCGTTGCTGTACACTACGTAGAAGTAATGTAATACCCACGACCTCATTTTTTTTTAATCTATGTTTTTAACCTATATTTACTGTGCACTTTGTAATAAATAGAGGTATCTTATTCTTTTGTTTAGCTGCTTGGCCTTCTAGGTGTCTATCACAATATGTGTGATTTTCCATTTCTTGATACAGAGGTTGTTCAAGCTACTGCTAATAAATTATCTGTTAGGGTTGCATTCTAAACCCTCTGATAGAAAAGCTTTACTACATTTTAGATCATTTCATCTGCCTCATTTACATCATCATCATCATCCATATGGTCATTTTTTTGAGATTAAAATGTAATTCCACAACTCAAGAGGATTATCATAAGGAATGCAGTAAATGGGAAAGCGACGTTTTGGATTGGGGATACGCTCACCAAGTAATAAAACATGTAATTTATCAAGCTCAATCAATTTCTGGAGTTCAGTGATAAGCACACCATCAGTTTAAAAGGGCATTACATGGACCTTACAATACACATCTCTGACTGCATCTATTTTTTTAAAAAAAATATTATACACATTGGCAGGGGTGGAATTTTATTAGGAGCTCCTTTGCATATTAGGCCTTGCACCCCTGATGTAGCTAAGAGCTTACAAGGCTTTTTAAGCTCTTGGAGGATGGGCTACATCAGGCCCGTAGCCAGAAGATCAGAAGCACATCTTACAGGTCGTCTTTATGTAAATACATATAGTTTATTGAAGATGCAGGTTGGTCTGAAGCAGCAGAACAGCGTTTGAGTCCAGTGGCACCTTTCAATAAAGTTTAATTCAGGGTATAAGAAGGGTGCTTTTTTTTAAACAGGAACGCACAGGAACACAGTTCCGGCTGGCTTGGTGTCAAGAGGTGTGGCCTAATACGAAAAGGAGTTCCTGCTGGGCTTTTTCTACAAAAAAAAGCCCTGGGTATAAGCAAGAATGGAGTGACTTAGTATGTGTAGATGCACACTTTTTCAGATACATCGAAGGCTTCCTCAGTTGTTATATACTAGAAATAAGGACCGTTGAAGAGAAAAATACAATGGGCTCTAGAAAGAGGCTCTGGGCAAGCACCCCTCCACACTTGCTATCTTCCCACCTACCCAACTGAAGGCTTTCATTCCCTGCCACCTCAAGGGGAGCTGATCTCTGCCATCTGGAGAGCAGTTGTAATTCTGAGTGACTCCAGCCAACACCTGGGGATTGGCAACAGTAGTTCCTGAGGAGGAAATGGCTGGTTAGGAGGGTGCAGTGTATGGCATTGTACCTATCTGAGGTCCCACCCCTCTTCAAACCCCACCCTCTCCAGGCACCACCCCTTAAATCTCCAGGAATTTCCTAACCTTCTTCTCTTTATCTATTCCTCTGACTTCCATCACCTCCCCTCTCCCTGCAGCCTCTGCATAGGAAAAGGAAAGTCTTTTTTCACAGTGTGAGAGAGACAAAAGCCCTTTAATGGCTGACAGAAAGGTTGTGGTAATCCCCACAGGGAACAGTACAACATTATCAGCTTTCATCCATACACAGATACACACAGCCCCGGTGCTAGGGGTTCTGCTGCCCCAAGCAGAATCCCATGCCCCTGCTCCCCCCCCCCCAAGGGCTCTATTCACATGTGCTTTGCACACATGGCCTGATGATTTCACCAGAAATGATGTCATCAGGACGGTGTGCTTGGCATGAGAGTTCTTTTTCGGCTCTGAGCCAAGAAAGAATGCTCCGTATGCCCTATGCCCAGCCCTCTCCTGCTTCAGAGAGAGCTGGGAAGAGGCCGCATCCTTCTTTCTTCCTGATTGCTTAGAGCAAAAAAAGGATGACTCGGAGTGTAAGGGTTGGCGGGGACCAGGACACGCCATGCCCCTCTGGCGAGGTGGTGCCTTAAGTGGCTACCTAGCTCACCCACTCCTACATGCCGGCCTGACCCAATCCCCCATCCCCTATTGGGTACTGCTTTACTCTGCAGACAAATCAGAGTTAAATCAGTCATCAAGCATATACACTAAAGGTGCCACATCCCCTCGTCCATTAGAAGGAGATGGGGAAGGGTTGCCAGATTCAGGAAACTCCTGGAAATTTAGAGATGGAGCCTTTAGAGTCTGTGCTCCAAAGCATCCATTTTCTCCAGAGAAATTGATCTCTGGAGTTTGGAGATGATCTGTTACCCAAGAGGGTCCTTGGATTTCATCTGGAGGCTGACATCCCTAAGATATGCTGCTGGGAAATCAATGCCTTTAAAAAAATAAGTCCTGACATTTGCTGCTCCTTTCTGCTTCTCTTTGTAACAGTAATAGATGCTGATCTGTTGGAATGCACCATGGGAGTTGTAATCTCCCCCTGAAAATTAAATATCTCTCTCTCTCTCTCTCCTGTGTGTACTATAATGTGTGTGTAATCACATCTTCATCAAGTACTTGAAGGGCTGTCATATAGAGGATGGTGCAGAATTGTTTTCTGTTGCTCCAAAAGGCTGGACCAGAACCAAAGGGCTGAAATTAAATCAGAGGAGTTTCCGGATGAACATTAGGAAGAACTTCCTGACAGTTATAGTGGTTCCTCAGTGGAACAGGCTTCCTCGGGAGGTGGTGGGCTCTCCTTCCTTGGAGGTTTTTAAGCAGAGGCTAGATGGCCATCTGACAGCAATGCTGATTCTGTGAACCTGGCAGATCATGAGAAGGAGGGCCGGAAGGGTTGCATCAGTGCTTAATTCTTGTGGCAATTTCTTACATGCCCGGGGAAATGCTGACTGACACTTTGGGGTCGGTCAGCAATTTTTCTCCAAGCCAGTTTGGCCAGGGATCCTGAAGGTTTTTGCCATCTTCTGGGTATGGAGCAGTGGTCACTGGAGATATGTGTGTGTGTGGGGGGGAGGTATTTGTGAAGTCCCACAGTGTGCAGGGGGATTGACTGGATGAACCTGGAGGTCCCTTCCAACTATATGATTCTGTAGCAAGTATTCACCTCCTGGACTGTCTTGTGCACACTAAGAATCTAGTTGTGAACGACCACTACAGCAGAACAATAGCATAATAATCTAGCAGCCTGGTGTCAAGCATTGTATACTCATTTTATATTATAGAATCCAGATTTTAGAAGTGTTACTAACCCAGAATTAAATATGGGCACATCAAAGTAGCAACCCCCACCTTTCTTCTTTCGCTTTTACTAACAGATGCAGGAATGTCCTCTTGAAGATAAGACCTCCTGGGACTTGTTCTCGGGCTCAGCCAGGCCTGAACCCAGGATGTGCTAGTCGCAATATAGATAAGGAGCCCAGCGTGTGAATTTCACATGTGAATGTAGAATTGTTTATAGAACCTTTGATGTGCCATTTTAAAGCTTGTATTCTTGTGTTACAAAGTATCAGTTCCAATCTTCAGCTCGAATGAGCCACATGGATTATCAATAAACCTAACTTTGTTTCAAAATCCAAGGACTGGTTATTTTGAAATCTCATGCTTGACACCTGGGTGATCTTGGGCTGCTCTCTATGCCTAACCGATCTCCATAGAAGATAAAACAAAGAACCCTATCATGGGCACCCTGAGCTCCCTGGAGGAATCTGATAAGAAATATAAATAATTCTTCCTTAGACAGAAGATCGGGAGGGAAGGATCAAAGAGCGAAATGCCTGTGCAGACTCCCCTGGTTGTCACTGATTTCACCCCTCCAACTGAGATTTATTTCCTTTGTTTAGAAGAAGAAGATTTGGAGAGATAAGTTCTTGTTCTTTTGTGGGGCTGAGGATTTAGGGATGCCAGACCCCCGCCTTTGGAGGCAGGGCTTTCCAGCTGGCAGGACCCACCTCTACACTGCCGGTAACCTTACCCCTCCAAAATGGAGGAACACCCATGTGACTTTAGTGTGACCCTGAAGTGATGTTGGCATGTTGGGGATGTCAGGACAATCCTCAGGTTTTGGGGCAGAAGCTCTATTGTAGAATTAGTGTCTACCTTAGAGTTTTTGCCCAAGAATCGAGACGTCTCCCTGACATGAGTACCTCACTTCCAGGTCACGCTGGAAGTCATGTGGGCACTTTGCTGAAACATGAGATGAAATTCCCTGCCCCCACTAAGCCCACCCCACCCCAAACCCCCACTGGCTGCTCAGAGGGACCCCGCAAAAGAAATGGAGAGATGGATTTCAGGGAGAAATTGGGTTAAGAGGAATTGCCCTGAAACAACCCTACATGGTAGGCTAGGCGGCTTAACCACACAGAGCATTTCCATGGCAGAACGGGAATTTGACTTGAACCTTGATTCCCCAGGTGAGTCCCCCATCTTAACTACTAACTCACTTCAGCTTGAATCACCACCGTCTTGTTGGGATTCCTGGACAACAAGTTTGGTGTGAAGAGCCAGTTTCGTGTAGTGGTTAAGTGTGCAGACTCTTATCTGGGAGAACCCGGTTTGATTCCCCACTCTTCCACCTGCAGCTGCTGGAATGGCCCTGGGTTAGCCATAGCTATCACAGGAGTTATCCTTGAAAGGGCAGCTGCTGTGTGAGCCCTCTCAGCCCTATCCACCTCACAGGATGTCTGTTGTGGGGGGAGAAGATAAAGGAGATTGTAAGCCCCTCTGAGTCTCTGATTCAGAGAGAAGAGTGTGGTATAAATCTGCAGTCGTCTTCTTCTACTTCTGGTGAAGAGACAGCGTTCAAGAATAGTTGAGTTGAGCAGCGCAATATATCTTTGAACTCTACCGCTTGTACAAATTATAAGTGTAAATGTTATATACACGGTGCACAAAACCATGAGAGCATAGTTTGTTTCTCAGGTAGGCTAGCCATTTATCTCTGGGTGTGCTTGAATATTGAATATAATCTCCCCCCCCCCTTCTTTTTTGCATGCTAACATCATTACATAAACTACTTCTGTGGCCCACCAATGATTGCCTAGGGATCTTTTATAAGCAAAATTATGTTTATTAACTTTTGTCATTGCGCTGTGTATTCAGACTCAATGGAGCATATTTTATTGGTCAATTAATGCAGTTTTTCTGTTTCCTTGTGTGACCGAGTGCTTTAGCCAACAGAGGTATATATTAATGGGCCAATAAAACATACCCCGGAGGGTCCTAATGCTATTAATTTAAACTTAAAGAACCTAATCTATTGAAAAATGTCTTTTTAAGCAGTCTGTAAGCTGTAGGTAATTTATTGGATCTTTCCCCCTTTTCAACTGATTTTTTTACCCCTTTAATTAAAACTTTCCCCATATGATCTCAAAATGGATTAATAGCTGTTGAAATGGCAGAAATGAAATGTCTGCTGTGGTGCCTTCCATTGATTTTATTATGGGACCAGTCCTATTGAGGGATGGGCTGGAGGTGAGGCTTCCAACGTGGTGCGGATTTGTTGTCTGGGAACCACTGGGCCAGAGCCCGCAGCCAGAAGCCTCAACACAACCGCCTCTGGGAGCACAGATACTGCCGGTAATCTTGCACACACAAAAATGCAGCATAGACAATCTACTGTTTGTTTATTTATATTTGTTTTAGTTGGTTTGTACTCTGCCCTTTCCCATGAGTGGGCTCAGGATGGATAATGACACAGGAAAGGAAAGGTCCCCTGTGCAAGCACCAGTCGTTTCCGACTCTGGGGTGACGTTGCTTTCACAACGTTTTCACGGCAGACTTTTTACGAGGTGATTTGCCATTGCCTTTCCCAGTCATCTACTACACTTTCCCCCCAGCAAGCTGGGGACTCATTTGACTGACCTCGGAAGGATGGAAGGCTGAATCAACCTCGAGCCAGCTACCTGAAAACCCAGCTTCCGCAGGAGGTCAAACTCAGGTCGTGAGCAGAGTTTAGGACTGCAGTACTGCAGCTTTAACACTTTGCGCCACGGGGCTCTTCTACAACATAGATTAGGCCACAAATAAAACTTACAAATTAAAACATAATAATAATAACAATAATAATAATAATAATAATCACCTCATCCTGTCCAATTCCGGGCTCTAGGCAATGTACAAAAAAAAATACACATAAAATCAATAAAGCCAATGAATTAAAAGCAGCTGCATCCCAATGGGCATTATTTATAATGTGCTGTAGTTCTGTTTTTTAGGCATTGGGAGCAGTCCCCCCCTTAAGTGTGTGTGTGTGTGGGGGGGGGGAACTGTACAATAAAACCATAAAACAATAATATGCGCCATAGGTGGCAATTTCAGTAAGGCACATTCTGCAGATCAATATAACTATGGCCAATAGATAATAGATAGGTGATAATAGGATAGCATTGCAGCAAGGGAGGCCAAAACAGATGGAATAGGATGCCCACTGCCTCAACTGAAGGGCCAGCATTATAGCTCCATCTTACAGGCCCTACAAAACAGTAGTAGATCAGAGAGGGCCCAGATCTCCGTGGGGAGCTGATTTTACCAGGCTGGCGCCAAGGTCAAAAAGGCCCTGGCTCTGGTTGAGGCAAGTTGGATGTCCTTCAGGCCAGGGATGGTCAGCAGGTGTTGTGTGGTTGTTTCCAACTAGAGGTGCTGATAGATGCCATCAATGTTTTAATGGGAGCCTCTCTGCACTAGAAACATGGAGTGGTTTTTGGGGATGCCGGACACCCCCCCCCCCCAAGTGGGGGAAGGTGTCACCTGCTGTCAGAATCTAACTCTCCACTTTCAATCAGTTGGCCAACAGAGAGGGACTTATCTCCCCCCCCCCAAAAAAAAAGAAGAAGTAACACCAGACATTTCAGCCATGTGCCTCTATGATTTCAATGCGACCCAGAAGTGACATAGGCAAGTTGGGGTGACACTCTTGGTATTTTGAGAAAAACTCTATGGTAGAAACTAATTCTACCATAGAGTTTTTTGTCCAAAAACCAGAGCATTGCCCTGACGCCCTTGATGTGCCTGTGTCACTTCTAGGTTATGTTGTAGTCATGTAGGCACACTGCTGAAACGTGAGGTGAACACCCGATAAGCACACCCCTCATATCCCTGCCAGCTGCTTGGGGGTATCTGGCAACCCTTGTGGTTCTGTGTGCTTCCAACACCCTAGTATGTCATGGCCCCATTCAGAAAGAAAGGATGAGTCTAGTTAACCTTCTCAGATATGTGAGAATATACAGGGTCTGGATTTGAGGTTTTGTCTCAAAAAAAAGAAAAGAAAAAGAAAGCAAAAAGTCTCTTAATTTTTTTTTTTTTAAAATCACATCTAGGCAGGGGTTTTTTTGAGCAGGAAGACACAGTAATGCAGTCCCAGCTGGCTTGGTATCAGGGGGTGTGGCCTAATATGCAAATGAGTTCCTGCTGGGCTTTTTCTACAAAAAAACCCCTGTGAGAAACAACAATAATGTGAAGGAGTGTGAGGCTTAATATGAAAATGAGTTCCTGCTGGGCTTTTCCTAGAAAAATGTCCTGTGCGGAACAATGGTGATGTCAGGGGGTGTGGCCTAATATGCAATTGAGTTCCTGCTGGGCTTTTTCTACAACAACAACAAAAAAATCCTGCATCTAGATAATGCTTGTTTGTTCTTTCTCACCTCGTTAAGTGGAGATATCACATTTTTACTTCTGGTCCCTTCCACTGCTGTGGGTTACCAGTTCCCCCCTTCAGTCACTGGGAAATGTGGAGGGGGTAGGGTTGCCAGCTCCAGGGTGGGAAACTCCTGGAGTCTTGAGGGTGGAGCTTGGGGAAGACAGGGACCTCAGTGGGGTACAAGTCCAAAAGTGTTGTGAGGAGAACTGGAAAGCAGCCCCTGTGGCTGTGTCCTTAACAAGAGCCTAGGACAAGAGAGGACTGAAAGGATCCATCCAAAGCAATTTATAATGGGTTTTAGAACTGATGGGCCTTGCAGGAAGCTGGAGGCTTCTGTCTCTGGTGCCTCATTACAAGACAAGAGCTGGCTGAATGCAAACACTTCTCACCTTTTGTAGCAAGGGAATTAAGAGATGCATTTATATTTCACAGTACTTAACAGCCAGTAATATGGGAAGTTTTCCTAACATCGCATGGTTTTTTAATATGTTTTAAACAGCTCCTCATTCTGGACCCTGGTATTTGTGGACCCTCAAGGTATTACATGGTGTCAGAAGTGGCGTAAGGGGCAGGGCATTAATTTTAAATGGTCATTTCCTTGCTAGAAGCAGAAGACAGAAGAGCTGTAAGAGCGCCACACCTTTTTTAAAACTTGCCGAGAGTATTTTTAAATGAGTGAGCATTTTAAACGGTACTTGCCTGTAGTCCAAATAGGTCCCGTGTTCCGCATCACCTGAGGAAGGCGGTGGCAAACCACACCGTAAAAAAGTCTGCTGTGAAATAGTTGTGAGGCAACTGTCACCTCAGAGTCGGAAACGACTGGTGCTTGCAGAGGGGACTACCTTTACCTTTAAAGAGCCAGTTTGGTGTAGTGGTTAAAAACATGCCACAAAACGATTGCAAAAAAGATCAACCTTAATCAGAAAGCTGGCGTGCAAAAGAAAGTAATGGAGGCAGAAAGCTCAATCAGTGGTCCTCCCAAATAAACTTTCTGAACAGAATCCCAAAATTTGCAAAAAAAAAAAAAAAACCAAACCCTTAAGGTCTCCATCTCTGAAATGCTAATAAAGGCAGGAGGCAAACTTCAAAGGCATCCCTGCCTGGTTCAAATGTCCACCAGCCGTTGATTCCAGGCAGCGAAGCTGCTCGAAAGCTTGACTTTTACCTAAGAAGGTAAATTAGCCCTCTCTGAAGTGCTACCGCCAGGTAGGAAGGACACTTTCTCTTTGAAGTTGGGCTACTAGCAGTTCTGCAGCAATGGGATTTCAAAGAGACAGGCAGGTTCTTCTTCCCATTTTTGGCTTCTGGGTTCCATAATGTATCAGAAGGGGCTGAGCTAGCTTGATTTTTTTCACCGATAACAAGGGAAAAGGACAATCGTCTTTAAAAGGAGGATTAGATGATTTCTGAAACAGTTGGCCCCATTCTTAGGGAGGAGGGCAAAGAGGTATTGGTAGGGTTGGGTTACAGGAGCACTCTGAGAGAACCGGGTTTGATTCCCCACTCCTCCACTTGCACCTGCTAGCATGGCCTTGGGTCAGCCATAGCTCTCCTAGAGGTTGCCCTTGAAAGGGCAGCTGCTGTGAGAGCCCTCTCCAGCCCCACCCACCTCACAGGGTGTCTGTTGTGGGGGAGGAAGATAAAGAAGATTGTGAGCCGCTCTGAGACTCTTCGGAGTGGAGGGCGGGATATAAATCCAATATCTTCTTCTTCTTCACCCGGCAGGATTTGAGCGACATAAAAGATTAGAAAAGCAAGAAAAAAAAAGTCGTATTTTAAGAACGTTCTTTCCCCCTAAAGCAACGCTACCATTTTTGGTCAAACTCTATTGTGTGGGTACACACTGCACTTTTTCTAAGCAAAAGCATTTGTGCTTTCAGCGTTCATTCCTTGTGGCTTTCTCACACAAGGGGGATAGCCCCTATTCCTTTGAGTCCCTCAGAAAGAACAGGAGCCCTATAGGTACCAATAGCAGTTTGGACTGGAGTTTGTATGTTGGATTCTGTGGAAGACTTCCATGTGCCCTTGTGCAAACAGAAGTAGTAAAATTATCCCTTGCTTTCTCCTTGCGGTAAGTGATTGTATCACCACAATCTGTTCCCTTTGTGCAAATCAAGGAATTTCTGTACAATTTCAAAAGCAAATGGAATAAAGTCATTCGTTCCATTGCTCCACATGCATATTGAGTTGGATCCAGCCAGCTTTTTCACTCTGGCTGATTTCACACTCACCTTTTTCCGGGGCAGGCTTCCGTTTCTGGGCGGAGCAAACTGGCGATTTCACACCAGTTGCTCCACGCTGGCATTTTGCATGGGGCAAACCCGCAGTTTACCCAGCTGCAGTGTAAACCTGTTTTCTAAGGTTTACGCTGTGGCGGGGCAAATTGCAGGTTTGCCCCGCGCAAAATGCCAGTGTGGAGCAACTGGTGCTGAATCGCCCGTTTGCTCTGTCCAGAAACGGAAGCCTATCCCAGAGAAAAGTGAGTGGGAAATCAGCCTCAGTCTCACCTGATTCCTCTCTTTACTTTTGTCCTGTGATACGCAGCATGGCTTTTTTGGTGATCACCCCTCTCCCCCCTTTCATTCCTTTCCCACCAACAGACAGAACCGGATCTACATGTTTTTTGAGGGGGTGCAAAATTAAAAAAATGACGCCCCCTTTTGGGCCAATCTGTCTTATGGTCCCATAGACTACAATTGACTCCATGTCCAATTTGGTGCCCCCCCTGTCGGCAAGCCCCTCCCTCTGCCCCCCCCCCCAGATCCAGCCCTGCCAACAGAATAGCTGTTTTGATCCAACCTACTGTTTTTTCATTAAAAATTATACTAAAGTGGTATCTCTTAATGGGATCCTGGAATTAAAGAGTGGGAAGGGGCCATAGAGGTCATCTAGTCCAACCACCTGCTCAATGCAGGATCAGCCTGACAAGTGTTTGTCCAGCTCCTGCTTGAAGACTGCCAGTGAGGAGAGCTCACCACCTCCCTAGACAGTGGATTCCATTACTAAACTAAAAAAAAAAGTAGTCCCCTGTGCAAGCACCAGTCGTTTCCAACTCTGGGGTGACATCGCATCACAATGTTTTCACGGCAGACTTTTTTAACGGGGTGGTTTGCCCTTGCCTTCCCCAGTCATCTACACTTTCCCCCCAGCAACCTGGGTACTCATTTGACCGACCTCGGAAGGTTGGAAGGCTGAGTCAATCTGGAGCCGGCTACCTGAAACCAGCTTCCGCCAGGATCAAACTCAGGTCGTGAGCACAGCTTGGACTGCAGGACTGCAGCTTACCACTCTGCACCATGGGGCTCTACAGAGCTATTATTTTTCTTAAAAAAAAGTTTTCCTTATATCCAGATGGTACATTTTCACCCATAATTCAAAGCCATTATTTGCCCTGCAGCCATCAGGAACAGTTCTCTGTTTCTCCTCGGACACCCTTCCAGTTACTTCAAGAGAGCAAGCTTGCCCCCCCCTCAACCTCCTCTTTTCCATACTGTATATTCCCAGGCCCCTCAGCCTTTTCTTCTAGGGCTTGTGGTATCTGTTACACCAGTGGAATGGTGTCATTTTCCTTTCTGTTCACGCCTCGCTGGATACAACCCAATCTGTGGGATTTCTCAGATGCCATTAGCACCTCTGGAGGAAACACATATTTCTTTTTCTCCAAGTTCCCATTCCATTTTTACCCTACCCATTCCTGACCGACGCAAGCAATAGACTCTCAAGAGTCCCGACGTAAATAGCACAAATTGGTATGCACACTTCATATTAAGTGCACTAGATGTTTCCACTCTGAGCTAAGCAAAAGAGGGGGTTTTCTGTATCTCATTATTGGGGAAGATCAAAACCATTCCTATCAAAGCCTTTATAGGCTTTTTTTTTTTTTTTTTGCTTTGACCCTTTGCAAAATGATGAAATTTCATGGGGGGGAAAAAATCCAGATTTCACTAGAACTTGTGCAGATGGGAATAAAGAATGCTACAGGGATACCATCCATAATCCTGAGTAATGTCCTTTCTCTGAAACGTGTTTCCACAATTGCTGTTAATTATCATTCAGAATGAACATTAGGGAATTAAAAGGAAATAAAAGAATGCTTGGTGTGGAAATATTGACACATGATGATAGAGAGGGTGGTAAAAATGGAAAAGAATGCTATCCTGAGATGTGGGCCCTGCACACATGGGCAGGCTACCTACACAAACAGTGTGATGTGGAGCCAATGTTACAATTCTAATTCAATTGAAGAAGCATTTAAATGTGCTATAAGTTTGTTGCTTAACTTGAAGAAGAAGACTGCAGTTTGGTGTAGTGGTTAAGTGTGTGGACTCTCATCTGGGAGAACCGGGTTTGATTCCCCACTCCTCCACTTGTACCTGCTAGCATGGCCTTGGGTCAGCCATAGCTCTGGCAGAAGTTGTCCTTGAAAGGGCAGCTGCTGTGAGAGCCCTCTCCAGCCCCACCCACCTCACAGGGTGTCTGTTGTGGGGGAGGAAGGTAAAGGAGATTGTGAGCCACTCTGAGACTCTTTGGAGTGGAGGGTGGGATATAAATCCAATATCTTCATCTACCTCACAGGGTGTCTGTTGCGGGGGAGGAAAGTAAAGGAGATTGTGACCCGCTCTGAGACTCTTCGGAGTGGAGGGCGGGATATAAATCCAATATCATCATCTTCTTCTTCTCTCTGAATCAGAGTCTCAGAGTGGCTTACAATCTCCTTTACCCTCCCCCACAACAGACACCCTGTAAGGTGGGTGGGGCTTAGAGAGCTCTCCCAGAAGCTGCCCTTTCAAGGACAACTCCTGTGCTAGTTATGGCTAACCCAAGACCATTCCAGCAGCTGCAAAGGGAGGAGTGGGGAATCAAACCTGGTTCTCCCAGATAAGAATCTGCACACTTAGCCATCACACCAAACTGGCTCTCTTGAGGCTGATCATACAAGCAGGATGCTGTATGATTAAGCCTCTTCCTGCCTTCTGGCCTGCTTTTCCAGAACTACTTCTTGGAGATGCCTTTCCACAGAAGTCCAAGAGCTTTAGGTAATCATGACAACAAATAAGAACTCAGTCTCAGTCCTTGGTGCCTTCACATCTGAAGCAGCACAAAGAAATTTAGCCTCTAGGAACTGATGGATAGGGTTGCCAGATCCAGTTTGGGAATTGCGGGGAGGGGGGGGTGGAGCCTGAGGAGGGTGGAGTTTGGGTAGGGGAAGGACTTCCATGGGATGTAATGCCACAGAGTCCACCTTCCGTCTAGCCCCAATAGTCTCATTGCATACATGCTATCTGAACCCCAATTATCTGCATGGCTACCCAATATAGAAAAAAAAAATCTCCATAATTGGGTTCAGTTTTGATGATTTAGTCTCCCTCCCTGAGAGGAGTGCATTGGCTTTGATTAAACAATGACTGGTAGATATTGAAATGCAAGAACTCAGAAGCCTGCCCTCTGGCCCCTTGAGGTGGGGGATCTCCTTTAGTGGAACCTTGGCCACATAGCTTTCTTGCTTGACTTCCCTTAGCCTTCGTAGAGCCTTCACGTTAACTCGCTTTAATGTCCTTCCTTCTGCTGCGCGGTATGGAAGGTTTGAGAAGATTCCATATTCTGACAGCTTTTGTAGTTGTGGTTCAAGGGATATAGAAAGTACTGAACATGCTCTCCTGCATTGTACATTTTACTGTGATATTCGTGCCATTGACTTAGATCCTCTTCTTCAAAAGCATGAGGGACAATCTGATGGGGGTAAGACTCTTTTCCTATCGTCCTCTCATAACCCTGAGATTATTGAGACGGTGGCTAAATAGCTGTGCTGTGCTTCTAAGAGGAGAGGAATGTTTCAAATGTTAGGGTAATACATGTTTTCTCCCTTGCTGATTGTGCACATCTATGCTGTTATGCCAATAAAGGTTGTTGTTGTTGAGTCCACCTTCCAGAGTGTCCGTTTTCTCCAGTTGAAATGACCTCTGTCACCGGGATATTCGTTAGTAGGAGATCTGCAACCACCGCTTAGAACCTTTTGTGCCATGGAAAATGTATTTTATTTATTTATTTAATTATATTTGTATCCTGCCTCCTCCTGGCGGGCTAAGGGCGGCTCACAAAAATGAAAACAACATAAAATTAACTGTTACAACAAAATCACAACAAGTTACTAAAAGGTTTCAAACGTATACAATTTTAATCCCTAGATGGCGTTATTATTGATTGTTGATTAGCGCTGTTACTGTGATGTTATTGGATGCTATTGAACGCCTTACATTTCTGTTTGGGTCGGGTTAAGGTATTAATGCTGTGGGGTGGTGGACGCCTCCGTTAGATGTTAAACGCCTGTTTAAACAGTTCAGTCTTGCAGGCCCTGTGGAATTGTGGCAAGTCTCGCAGGGTCCTGTTTTCAGGGAGAGCATTCCAGAGGGTAGGGGCTGCCACCAAAAAGGCTCTTGCCCTGGGATCATTAAGAGATTTTGTGAACTTGATCATAGTACTTTCTGGGACTCATGTGGGGAAAGGTGATCCGGGTATGAACAGTCCCAGTATGAACAGATTTGTACGGTATGAACAGATTTGTTCTCTGAGAGCAATTACTAAGAACACTGGTTCCTTTATCAATTGTGACCAGAAGAAGATTCTTTAATAGAAACATGCTTTTGAACCTGGGGCACATGTTGCCACTTGCAAATATGAATGAACGAAATGGACAACTCACCTTGGGCTTTGTCACCGGCATTACTTGAAATTCATACGACTAGCTGCAATCAACACAGCGTGTCTTAGCAGGCTGATGACTGTTGTAATTTATATTTTGGAATGGAAACAACATTTATTGTAGACCAAGACCTGCGATACCAAAAATATACAGTGAAACTTAAAAATGAAAGAGACTGAAATGACTTAAAAAAAAAAAAGTTAGAATTTAAATTAAAATTTACCACTTGGAGACTTGCAATCCTCATTCCACCATTATTCACTCTTACATTTTTAATGCCTGAGAGTTCTCAATGGGGATGGGATTTTTATAGCAGTACGTGATGTCTTTCCCTTTCTCATTGTGCATAACTTGTTTCTGACTGCTAAGAAAGCCAGCTGTGGTGTGTAGGGTTGCCAAGTCCAAATCAAGAAATATCTGGGGACTTTGGGGGTGGAGCCAGGAGACTTTGGGGGTGGAGCCAGGAGACATCGGGGCGGAGCCAGGAACAAGGATGTGACAAGCATAATTGAACTCCAAAGGAGTTCTGGCCATCACATTTAAAGGGACTGCACACCTTTTTAAATGTCTTCCTTCCATAGGAAATAATGAAGGATAGGGGCACCTTCTTTTGGGGCTCATAGAATTGGACCCCATGGTCCAATCATTTTGAAACTTGGCAGATACTTTGGAGAGAGTTACTAGATACTATACTGAAAATTTGGTGCTTCTACCTCAAAAAACAGCGCCCCCAGAGCCCTCAAAACCTCCAGATCAATTCCCCATTATACCCTATGAGAAGAGATCTCCACATAGAGAATAATGAAGTACTCGGCAGACTCCCCCCCCCCCATTTCTGGCAACACTGAAGGGGGATTGGCCTCTCTACTCACAAGTTGCTGCCAACTTCTTCAAAGTAACACAGACACCCCATCCCAAGAGGAAGCCTTTCAATCAGCGACTGAAGCCTCCGGAGGTAGAAATGCACATGGTCCTCTGGGGGCGGAGCTCCCCCCCCTCCGCCGGTCAGACTCCCTGAGGAGATGCCTGTAGCAGCTGGAGAGGATGCAAGGACTACGAGTCCCAGAATGCACCTTGCGAAGGGAGGCCGTGCCGTTTCCCCCCACCCCTCCCGCTTCCACGTTCTTGGAGATCGGGGGGGAAGGCTCCTAATCCATGGGTCCCCCGGCAGGGCGGGGGGGGGGGGGTTGGGAACCCTAGTGGTGTGGTAGTAGAGAGTTGTTCTCTGTATGTACAAAAAACAGTCACTGAATCAGTTATTTGATCCTTCCCCACAAGAAGCTGGTATATGGCATGTCACACAGAGCCTCTTTAGTTAGCTATCACACTAGCGGCATATATACCTCTGCAGTTATAAAGTACAACTTTTGGCTAAGATCAGTGAAGAGTGGCAGACTGGAGAACGAGGGTTGATCCCCCACGCTTCCTCCACAGGAAGTTCTCTCTTTCAGCCCCACCTACCTCACAGGGTGTCCGTTGTGGGGAGAGGAAGGGAAGATGGTTTTGTAAGCTGCTTCGAGAGTCCTTTGGGTGGTGAAGGGCAGGGTCTAAAAACCAACTCTTCTTCTTCTTTGTCTTCATTGTCTTTGTCTTCTTCTTTGTTGTCATCTTTGTTGTCTTCAATGTCGTCGTCTTCTCCAGTAGTTGTCCTCCGCGCTCCCAATGATCGATGCTTAAAACAGCTGCTCAGGGGGCTGTCTCTCATAATTGGTGCCTATCAAGAAAACACCTGCCAGCCATACTGAGCCATAACAAAGGCATGTGTGGTACTGACGTTCCCAGTGGTGACATTATGGATTGGGATGAGATGCTTGCTAGGATCCTTGGAGGGGAAAGGAATAACCAACGGCAATGGGGGAATGTAAAAATAAACAAGGTACTCTGCACAATAGGAACCATTTGAAACATGGTTCAGGCTGAGATGACAAAATATGTCTTCTCCATCTTTAATGTCAAAGATATTTATTTATTTAGGGGATTTATAAACCACCTCTTCAGATGCCTCTTAATGAAATACCTGGGTGAACAGATTTTTTTTTTTTTGAGTTTGCATCTAAAAGAGAGCGATTTAGGCCCAGGTGAGCCGCAAGGGGAAGGGAATTCCACAAGCAAAGTGCCCCTCCTGAAACAGCTGTGTCTCTGTTTGCCACCTGCTTCCCCTCTGAAGGTAGGGGCACAGAGAGCAAGACAGATCTTAACTGGCAGGGCGGACAATATGCCTCAACCATTTAGGGCTTTAAAGCTAAGAACCAGCTCTTTGATTTGTGTTCAGAAATGCACGAACACAAATCAAAGAGCCAGTAGTGATCTTTCACCACTGGGGTGACATGATCCCAGTATGACACCCATGACAGAAGGCAGCAAATCTAAGAAACTTGGATCTTCTAAATCAGGGGTGTCAAACATGTGGCCTGGAGACCAAATCAGGCCCTCAAGCAACTGGCTGCCATCTGCTTCCTTCTCCTTCTCTCTTGCTTCCTTCTGCATAACAGCTTGCTTGGCCAGCAGAGCTACTGAGCCAAGCCTCTTTTCCTTCTATTGGCTGAAGCTCCTTCCCCTCCTAGTCCCCTGAGGAAGGAAGGAAAGAGCCAGAGCTTCCGTTGTCTAGTTCCCTGGATCCCATGGGAGAGATACAAAGAAGGCACCCTTAAGACCAGCGAGTGCTAATGTTTTAAAGATGATTTTAGGTTTTTAAAAAAATTTTGTGCTTGTCTGTGTCCTTTATAAAGTTTATATCTCTGCTACCAAATCATAAATAGGTACATATAAGGCCTGGCCCAACCCAACATGGCTCGACCCAACAAGGTCTCATTTATGTCATATTTGGCCCTCATAACAAATGAGTTCGACGCTCCTGTTCTAAATGATCCAAAAATTATGCAAATTCTCTTCTCACATTGTTTTGATGTAGTACTTAATGTTAACCATTCAGTATTTTTTTTTTTAAAAATCTTTAGTTTCCATGCTGAAACCCCAAAGGATAATTCCCCAACAATATTGAGGGTCATTGCCATCCCCTAAAACTATCTTTGTTGTTGTACTCTAGAACCGCAGACTTCATTTCATAAGTTCTTATATTCCCTTGGAGGATAGCCCTAAACAGAGTTAAGCCTTTTGTTGAAGTCAGTGGGCTTACTAAGATGTAACTCAGTTTAAAATTGTACCGGAGAAGTAATGACCAACTCTATTTGTATTTCTAAATGTTTGTTTGGGGTCTCTTTAACCTCAATCTCAGGCCGTTTTCCCACTGAGCTTACCTCGGAGTGACGTCCCTCTTTGGATTTCCCACCAACTGCTCCGAGGCTGCTCCGAGGAACCAGGAAGCTCCCGACCTTTTGCGTCGCAAATGGAAACCGCTAAAAACCAGTTTACGTCAGTGACGCAAAAGCCGCGACTCTACTTGGTTCCTCGGAGCAGTTGGTGGGAAATCTGCGCAGACGCTGCGCGGTGAAGAGGGACGTTGCACCGAGGTAAGCTCAGTGGGAAAACGGCCTCAGAGTTTTGGGGGGTCAAGTCACAGCTGATGAATGGTGACCCCGTGAGGTTCTCAAGGCAAGAGATGTTCAGAGGTGGTTTTCCATTGCCCACTTCTGCGTCATGACCCTGGATTTCCTTGGTCGTCTCCCATCAAGGTTCTAACCAGAGCTGACCCTGGTTAGCTTCCAAAATCTGATGAGATCGGGCTAGCCTGGGCCATCCGGGTCAGGACAGTGCCTGATTAGTACAGACCTTTACTCGAGCGGAGCAAGTTTAAAACAAGAGTAGGGAACCGCGGGAGCCCCATGGCACAGAGTGGTTAAAGCTGCAGTACTGCAGTCCGAGCTCTCTGCTCACGACCTGAGTTCGATGCCGGCAGAAGCTGGGTTTCAGGTAGCCGGCTCAAGGTTGACTCAGCCTTCCATCCTTCCGAGGTCGGTAAAATGAGTGCCCAGATTGCTGGGAGGAAAGTGTAAAAGACTAGGGAAGGCAATGGCAAACCACCCCGTAAAAAGTCTGCCATGAAAACGTTGTGATACAGTGTTACCCCAGAGTTGGAAATGACTGGTGCTTGCACAAAGGAATACCTTTACCTTTAGAGAACTAAAATATTGGAAGCAACCCTTGACTTGGGCTTGCCTTACAAATGGGTATCGATCTCTTTCCTGGTCACGTTTTTGGGACCCATTTCTTTCATAGCTGTGACTTGAGACCTATAAAACCCAGATAGCGAAGCTTTATGTTGATCACACACTTGTTATGAGAGACTTCAGTCCTTAAGGCGCTAATGGAATATGTCAAACAAATGCCAGATTATTGGGCATGTCAACATGTGGCATTGTCGTGGCTGGGCTGAACTGCCTGTGCTTTCTAGTCTATGGCATTGATAGGAAATGAAATTGCATCGCAGAGAAGAGACATAACGGCTTTGGGCGAATCAGGGTTATAGAGAATGGCTGACCGGAGGTGAATGTCAAGTAAGATTTTAAAAAGAGAGCAGTTGTGATTGATCAATAGTCTTCAACTAGGCAGGATTTTTCCCCCCTTTTATTTGCTTTCCTTCTTTTTTGCCATGTGACTTTAAGGTGTTGTTTATTAGGAACACATTGATCCTTCCCAGAATCACGTAATTCAAGTGTATGAAAGGATCACCTCTCCCCATATGAGCCCCCCCCCCCCCCCCGGGTTCTGAGGTCAGCTGCACAACATTTTCTTGTGATCTAGGGTTGCCAAGTCCAATTTAAGAAATATCTGGGGACTTTGGGGGTGGAGCCAGGAGACATTGGGGTGGAGGCAAGATCAAGGCTGTGACAAGCATAATTGAACTCCAAAGGGAGTTTTGGCCATCACATTTAAAGGGACAGCACACCTTTTCAATGCCTTCCTTCCATAGGAAGTAATGAAGGAGAGGGGCACCTTCTTTTGGGGCTCATAGAATTGGACCCCCTGGTCCAATTATTTTGAAACTTGGGGGATATTTTGGGGAGAGGTACTAGATGCTGTACTGAAAATTTGGTGCCTCTGCCTCAAAAAACAGTCCCCCGAGAGTCCCAGATACCTGCAGATCAATTCTCCATTATTTTCTATGGGAATAAATATCCATAGGGAATAATAAGAGTTCCCAGCAGACATTTCCCTCCCCTCCCCCCCCCTGTTTTCTGACGACCCTGAAGCGGGGGAGGGCCTCCAAACCGGGGGATCCCCTGCCCCCACCTGGGGATTGGCAACCCTATTGTGATCCCTGGCTTCAACAAAGGCCAGAGCCTTTTCGGTTCAGGCCCCTACCTGGTGGAATGAGCTCCCGCTGGAGATCCGGGCCCTGTGGGACTTATCTAAGTTTCGCAGGGCCTGCAAGACGGAGCTCTTCCGCCGGGCTTTTAATTCATCCAGCGAGTGTCCCCTGAAATCATGGCTCCCCCCAGCACCTTGCCATTTAGGTGCTCATGTTATGCTGAACACGACCAGCCGACATGTGGTTTATGACTTGTTGCCAATGATGTAGATCCTGGTTCCTGTTAATTCTGTCGTTATGAGATTATTTAGTTTGGATGTAGTTTGTCTGATGCTTTATAAGGTTTGCTAATGTTGTAAGCTTCCCGGAGCTTGCTTGCAGGATAGGGTGGGGTATGAATAGGGAAAAAAAATTAAATTAAATTATTTTTCTGGATAGGGTTTCCAGGTCCCCCAAAGCCATCATGGGGGGGTGGGGTGTTAGAGTTGCCAGATCCACGTTGCAAAGCCCCTGTAGACTTGGAGATGGAGCCTGGGGAAAACAGGGAAGTCAGTGGGGTTCAAGAAGTCCACCCTCCAACCCATCCATTTTCTCCAGATATACTGTAATTCCGGGCAATCCTCAGGTCCTATCTGGAAGTTGGCATCCCTAATGCAGGCATTTTTATACATTATGTCACCCTATGAAACTCCCTTGGATTTCTGTTGTCCAGTTTCAATCATTTTCAATCAATCAATCATTTTATTTATATCCCGCCCTCCCCGCCGAAGCAGGCTCAGGGTGGCTAAGCTTGGTGTTGTGGTTAAGTGCGCGGACTCTTATCTGGGGGAGCCGGGTATGATTCCCCACTCCTCCACTTGCACCTGCTGGAATGGCCTTGGGTCAGCCATAGCTCTGGCAGAGGTTGTCCTTGAAAGGGCAGCTGCTGTGAGAGCACTCTCAGCCCCACCCACCTCACAGGGTGTGGGTTGTGGGGGAGGAAGGTAAAGGAGATTGTGAGCCACTCTGAGATTCAGAGGGAAGGGTGGGATATAAATTCAATATCTTCTTCTTCTAGCTCACATGGGAGACCACTGCCAAGCAAATGGGCCAACGGCTCAATCAGCATTGTTGTTAATTATCTTGCCGTACTTGTCTGAGGCCGATAAACAGCTTTCCAAAAGAGGAGACAGATTTGAAGAGGCAGCATGAATGAAAATTGATTTGTGAGGCCCGTCATTACAACACCTGCTGGGAGACCCTCCTTCCCACCGCGATCCATGGTTGAAGTGATTTGTAGCACAGGGAGTGTCTTCCCCTCCCCCCCCCCCGCTGCAGAATACTAATCTGTGGCGCCTGAAAGGGATGTGTCTGCTGTGATTCAGGCATGACATACTGAATGCATGACAGAGTCTTCCCAATCGAGCTCTTCTGCAAACTCCCCAGGAAAGTCTATAGATCCAATTATGGAGAGGAGCTGATGAGAACAAAGATCAGGAATGAAAAGCGAGACAATGAATGCACTACTGCAGGGGCAGGTACGGATTTTATACCAGCCAGGGCTTTTTTTTTTTGGTAGAAAAAGCCCGGCAGGAACCCATTTGCATATTAGGCCACACACCCTGAAGCCAAGCCAGCCAGAATGATATTCCTGTGCGTTCCTGCTCAAAATAAACCCTGGTACCAACAAATGTGTATGGTGATGCAAGGTGCGTTTTGCAACAATAACCTTTTTTTGCCAGAATTTAAGCTGTTTGCTATGGCAATGTGCAAGTTAACAGCACGTACAATTGACATGTACAAGGCCAGCCAAAGAGATTGGTAGTCTTCACAGAAGCTTTCATGAACCTATGAAGATACTAGGTTGTTGTTGGCTTTATTTTACTTTTTGACCATTCAAAATCTTTTGTACTTTGGGCTCAGCATACCTCAAAAAGTGCTTCTCCATGTCTGGATCTGCTTAGGGTTGCCAAGTCTAACTCAGAAAATATCTGGGGACTTTTGAGATGGGGCTAGGTTTGCCAAGTCCAAGACTTTGGGGGTGGAGCCAGGAGACACTGGGGTGGAGCTAGGGGGAGGGGGGAAACAGCGCTGGGGAGCGTGGTGAGCCGCCCCATCTCGGAGCGGGCGACGCCGCTGCACAACTGCCGCCTCTTCTCCGCTCGCTGTGGCTGCTCCTCCAAGATGGGCTCAGCCTGGGCCCATCTCAGAGGAGCAGCTGCGGTGGGCGGGGAGGGGGCGGCAGCGGCGTGGCAGCCTCGCCCGCTCCAGGATCGGGCGGCTCGCCATGCTCCCCGGCGCCGTTTCCCTCCTCCCCCCGCTTCCGTTTTTTTGGGGAGCGGGGGAAGAGGGTGAAAATCCTGGGGTCCCCTGCCAAGGCGGGAGGGTTGGGAAGCCTAGATGGGGCTGGGAGACTTTGGGGTGAAACCAGGAGTCTTTCCCTAAAATAAATAAATAAAAACACAGCAGGGCAGTTCCCCTGAATACAGTCTTCATTTCCTCACCCAAGCAGCTGCAAATCATCTCTCTCGCTCTCTCTCTCTCTCACACACACACACACACACACAGAAGCAAAAATAAAACAGTTTGCAATCCCACACTTGTGTGGTCTCACTGGGGCAATTTACTCATGAGTTGCTGAACTTCCAACAACGCAGGGAAACCAAAGATTCAAGTTTACCCTTTACTATGCAAATGACCTCTGAAAAGCTTGTACAACAAATGGAGGGTCTGAGCAGCTTTCGCAACTACTGGGAGCAGCCACGTTCTGCTGTTCACCCCACCCCCATTCAGCCTTAAAGACACAGACACACCATCCAAAAAGAAAGCATTTACAAGCCTTCTCCTAGCATTCTGAAGGGGAAAGGCACATGGTACCTGTGGGGGTGGAGTTTCTCCACTGGCCAGCTGACTGGGGGTGGGAAGGAGCCTGGAAAAGCGGGAGAACCCCCGCTGGGACCTGGGGAGTGGCAAACGTAATCTGCCCATCTGCTAAATTCCAACAGGAAGAAAACATGCTCCCATTCCTGTTTATTAGGGGCAATCCTTTTCCGGTTAAAACAATTTTATTTGGTAACATATGGTAACAAATTATATTTCTTCCATCATTAATAACTTCTTTTATCTATCCCATATATTACTTTCTACCCACCTCTCCCCCCCCGTTACTTAACCCCCACCGGTGTTATTTACTTAAAGTACTAATGTTTAAAGGTACCCTTAACTAATAAAAACAAAAATTAATATTCTTCTTTTTTCTAAGACTTAATCATTATCAAAAATTGCCCAAGGTCCTTTTATTTTCCACTCTTTTTCTACATATCTTCTGAACTTTTTTCTACTCCATCTTAAAAACTTCTAAATCATAGTCTCTTAAAATTCTTGTTAATTTGTCCATTTCACTCCATGTCTTAACTTTTACAATCCAATCCCATTCCTCTGGTATTTTTTCTTGCTTCCACAACTGTGCATATAATGACCTAGCAGCTGAAAGCAAGTACCAAATTATACTTCTATCTTCTTTTGGAAATTTTTCCATTTGTAATCCCAAAAGAAAAGTCTCTGCAACTTTCTTAAATTCATATCCCAAGATCCTAGAAATTTCTTGTTGAATCATCTGCCAACACTTTTTTGCTCTTTCACAAGTCCACCACATATGGTAGAAAGAACCTTCATGTTTTTTACATTTCCAACATCTGTCTGGCATCTTATTGTTCATCTTTGCCAGTTTCTTAGGAGTCGTATACCATCTGTACATCATTTTAAAACAGTTCTCTTTAATACTATGACACGTCGAAAGCTTCATAGAGTTCTTCCACAAATATTCCCAAGTTTCCATCTGTATTTCTTTATTTACATTAATTGCCCACTTATTAGGGGCAATCCTGATTTGTTCATAATTGTTCTTGATTAATTAATCGATCCATCTTTGACATTTGTGGATATTTTTTGGGATCACTTGCTAGTGCTAAGAGATCAACTATAATAGTGGGAGATCTCCAGGGACCGCCAGGAGTCTGTCAACCCTTTAAGATGGTTATCCCTTGGGGCTGCTTATTTGCCAACTGCTGAATTAGACAGATGTTTTTTTTCAAAAGAAAAGAAAAAAAGAACAACATTGACAGATCTATAAACGGCACTGTCAAATGAATGTTGTCCCATGGAAATTATGTAAATGTTTGGGAAGATTTTAGAGCTAATAAAAATGTATGGTAATTGGAGCATTACCCATTTTTCCCACACCCAGAATCTTCCAAAAGCCAAGATATCTGGCTTTCCGCAACAGCAGTAACCCAACTGATTCTCAAAACCTTTGCATTAGTTTGATTCCTTCTGGAGCTGGCATTTAATTCAAGCCAGGCTGATTTCATACAGATCTTCCCATTGCTAATTAGTCTTCAGAGACTTTTTGAAGTATGTCAATTATTTCCACTCTAAGTTTCATAACAACACCCCTTCCCCCCCAAAAAAAAAAAAGTGAAAGGGGGAAAAATGAGGTCACCTTGAAACTTCATTAACAAGCTGTAAAATCCAAATTTCAGTTTAAAGGAAACGAAAGACCACATGATGAGATCTGTGGACCAAAAAATGCGAGCACAATACAGTTTGACAATGTGGCCCATCGAGAACACTATTGCCCATATATCTACGTATAGCCCAAGGGCATCCGAATCAAATTGTTCTCCCTGAGAAATAAAGAGTCTCTTGATAAAAGGAGGATTCTACAAAATGTCAAGCCGTGCTAAGAGTCCCAGCACGTGAATGAAATAAAGCTACCCACTCTATCTCTGTGTCTGTCTGTGTGTAGAGAGCTGAACTGGCTCATTCACAATGGTTAATGTACTTGTGCTTTGTCCATATAACAGAGTTGCAAAATCCAGTCCAAGAAATATCTGGGGACTTTGGGGTGGAGCCAGGATACAATGGGGGGTGGATCCAGGAGCAAGATGGGAACAAGCATAATTGAACTCCAAAGGGAGTTCTGGCCATCACATTTAAAGGGACAGCACACCTTTTAAATGCCTTCCCTCCATTAGAAATAATGAAAGATAGGGGCACCTTATTTTGAGGTTCATAGAATTGGACCCCGTAGTCCAATCCTTTTGAAACTTGGAGCGTGTTTTGAGGAGTGGCATCAGATGCTATGCTGTAAATTTGGTGCCTCTATCTCAAAACACACACACACCCCAGAAACCTGTGGATCAATTCTCCATTATTCCCTATGGGAATAGTTCTCAATAGGAAATAATAGAGTGCCCAGTGTCTATGTGCTTTCCCCCTTGCTTTCTGATGACCCTAAAGTGGGGGGAGGGCCTCCAAACCGGGGGATCCGTTGGGCACTGTGTAACCCAAAATAGAGAAGCACAGCACAAATACGCAAGGGAAACAAAGCAACGTGCTGCTGTGATTACCAGCCTCAAAAAAATCAAACAAAGAAAGCAAATTAAGAGAAATATATCAAAGGAATATTTTATACTAATTAGTGAACAACACAGTTACTCTGTCTCTTTAATAGTGCAAAAGATGTGTTCACGGGACGCCAGCCCCAATGTTTCTGTTAGCACTACTGTGTTGATCTTCCTTGGTGATGATCCTGGTGAAATCATAAACTAAATCCACTTTGTCCAGAAGTCTTCAAAGAAAGCAGCTAGCAGTTCAATACAGCTACAAGGTCGTACCGGTGCCCTTGTTTCGCTCTAGCTTTTTCCAGCTCTCCACAAACAATCTTACACGTCGGGTAAAAAAAAGAGCCCCATGGCGCAGAGTGGTAAAGCTGCAGTACTGCAGTCTGAACTCTCTGCTCACGACCTGAGTTCGATCCCGGCGGAAGCTGGGTTCAGGTAGCCGGCTCAGGTTGACTCAGGTCGTTTTCCCACTGAGCTTACCTCGGAGCGACGTCCCTCTTCACCGAGCAGCGTCTGCGCGGATTTCCCACCAACTGCTCCGAGGCTGCTCCGAGGAACCAGGAAGTTCCCGACCTTTTGCGTCACAGATGTAAACTGGTTTTTAGCGGTTTACATCTGCGACGCAAAAGCCGCGGCACTTCCTGGTTCCTTGGAGCAGCCTCGGAGCAGTTGGTGGGAAATCCGCGCAGACGCTGCTCGGTGAAGAGGGACATCGCTCAGAGGTAAGCTCAGTGGGAAAACGGCCTCAGCCTTCCATTCTTCCGAGGTCGGTAAAATGAGTCCCCAGCTTGCTGGGGGGGGGGTAGTGTAGATGACCGGGGAAGGCAATGGCAAAGCACCCCATAAAAAGTCTGCCATGAAAACGTTGTGAAAGCGACATCACCCCAGAGTCAGAAATGACTGGTGCTTGCACCTTTACCTTTAAAACAAACAAACAAACAAAAAGCTTGAATCCAGAAAGTATCACTTCGACATGGGCTTTGGCAACCCTAACATAGAATTATGTCTAACAGTGTAATACTAAACAGAGCTGCATCCTTCTGAATCTGTTGAAACTAGAAAGAAGGGTGTAAATTTGCTTACAGTGGCACCACAAAGCACCTGAATTACAACACAATATGAGAATGGAGTTTGTTGTTGTTGTTGTTACTCCCTCAAAACAGAGTATTTAAAGTGTCCTCTCAACATTATTTATTGATTCCTCACCCCACCCCACCCCGAATGTTAAAATGTGTTGTATATGCAATGCTGGCCCTAAACTATTTGGAACCCTAGGCAAGGCTAAATTCTGGTGCCTCCCCCTCCACTGATAACATCATCCAGTCACAGCGGGGGAGGGGTGTGCCCAATTCGGTGCCCTCAGAAGGCCAGCACCCTAGGCAATCACCTAGTTTACCTAGCAGCAGGGCTGGCCCTGGGGATGTGAACTCCAATTCAACCTGTTCGTTCAGAAAAGTCTGAAGATGGCAGATTTGCAAAAAAAAAAAAAAAATTACATGTACCTCATAACTTGGATTGTCAGCTCTGGGTTGGGAGGAGCCTGGAGATTTTGATGGTTGAGCTAGTGTTGCCAACCTCAATGTGGCACCATCCTGGAGGACTCCCGCTCTTGATATTGATCTCCAGACAACCAAGATGGCTTTTTGAAGGGTGGACACTGGCATTATACCCGACTGAGGGCCCTGCCCTCCCCAAACCCTGCCCTCCTCAGACTCCATCCCCAAATCTCCAGGTTTTCTCCAATGCAGAGCTGGCACCTCTACCCCGCCATCCCTTGCCAGTGGCCAGGGAGGACCTATCAACCAGGGTTAGAAACCTAGAATCATAGAGCTATAAGGTACCTCCAGGGTAAGAACATAAGAGAAGCCTTGTTGGATCAGGCCAGTGGCCCATCCAGTCCAACACTCTGTGTCACATAAGAACATAAGAGAAGCCCTGTTGGATCAGGCCAGTGGCCCATCCAGTCCAACACCCTGTGTCACATAAGAACATAAGAGAAGCCATGTTGGATCAGGCCAGTGGCCCATCCAGTCCAACACTCTGTGTCACATAAGAACATAAGAGAAGCCATGTTGGAACAGGCCAATGGCCCATCCAGTCCAACACTCTGTGTCACATAAGAACATAAGAGAAGCCATGTTGGATCAGGCCAATGGCCCATCCAGTCCAACACTCTGTGTCACATAAGAACACAAGAGAAGCCATGTTTGATCAGGCCAATGGCCCATCCAGTCCAACACTCTGTGTCACACAGTGGCCAATATATACACACACACTGTGGCTAATAGCCACTGATGGACCTCTGCTCCATATTTTTATCCAATCCCCTCTTAAAGCTGGCTATGCTTGTAGCTGCCACCACCTCCTGTGGCAGTGAATTCTACAAGTTAATCACCCTTTGGGTGAAGTACTTCCTTTTATCCATTTTAACCTTCCAAAGCTACCACTTTCTAAGGGTCATCGAGTCCAACCCCCTGCTCAGTGCAGGAAACTCACAAACACCTCCCCCTAAATTCACAGGATCCTCATTGTTGTCAGATGGCCATCTAGCCTCTGTTTAAAAGCTCCAAGGAAGGAGAGCCCACCACCTCCTGAGGAAGCCTGTTCTACTGAGGAACCGCTCTAACGGTCAGGAAGTTCTTCCTAATGTTGAGCCAGAAACTCTTGATTTTTTTTTGTTTCCTTCACACTTTTCCAAATATATATATGTGTGTGTGTGTGTGTTTGTGTGTGTATTAGCAAGCATTACAAGTATTGCTATGCAGGTTGTAGTATGTGTTCAAAATTGCAATTAACAAAACAATCAAGAGTAAATGCAGTATTTTACATTCACTTTTTCTCTGTAGAACAGAATTAACTCTTTTGATTTAATTTCAACCCCTTGGTTCTGGTCCTACCTTCTGGGGCCACAGAAAACAATTCTGTACCCTCCTCAAGATGACAGCCCTCAGTTGTCAGCTCTTGTTGGTGCTTGGGTTTATGGAGGAAAGGGACCTCCTAAGGGTGTAATTCCATAGAGTCCAGCCTCCAAAACAGTCATTTTCTACAGGGAAAGATACCTTGATTGTCTGGAGATCAACTGTAATAGCAGGAGAACTCCAGATGCTTCCTGAAGCTTGGCAACCTTACTGAAAACAGAAGCACACAAAGCAAACCAAGCCAAAGAGGAATTAAAATGTGGGCTATGGCTGTTCCATTGTTTTTTCACTTGCACAGGGAATTTTTGGTATCAGTCTGGTATGATGACATCATCATCATCTACCCCACCCTATCCCAGAAGTGGGCTCAGGATGGCTTGCATCATAAAATCCACAAAACAATAAAATACCCTGTAAAACATGGATCTTTGCTTGCAGAATATGAACTGAATCAACCAGCCAGTATAAAGGCCTTGAACCCTAGCTTCATGTGTTCAGACATGTGGTCACGTAACACAACAGAGGGACACAAAGGCTGATAACAGACCGGCACTTTGGGTCGACTCAGAGACGCCTCTGAAGTTGGCCCAAGACATCCCTGCAGACGGCAACATCTGCCAGCTGTCTTTATCCTGTCCTCACCCTGTCCTCTAGGCTGCTCCACCCGGCTCAAAAAGCTACCACTTCCAAAGTGGTAGCAAATTTTTGAGCCATCCACCAGTTGCCTCTGGGCCGTGTGGACGGGGAAGGGCGTAAGTGCAGCAACTTGGCGGTGCGGAACTGCCAAGCCACCAAAAGCTGTTCTCGTTTGGGGTTTTTTTTGGAAACCAATCAGGAAAGAAAAGGAATCCAGCTCCTGGGTCACCTTCCTGTGTGGAGGCACCCAGCCGCCTCACGGACGGGATGCGGGCAGCATGCGGGTGAGTGTGTGGAGGCTCCGGGATGGCTCTTTTTGAGTTGTCCAATTCGGGACGCCTCCCAGCCGCCCCAGAATGCCCGTCTGGTTTCAGCCAAAATGTTTGGCCTGAGCCATGGGAGCTCATTTCCCAGAATCCTTTGCAATGTGCAAGGTATTCACTGACAGACAAATCAACATGGAAAGTGTTCCATGGGCTGCTAGAGTGCAGAGGACACCAGACACCTATGTAAGCAATAATTGTGTGTCCCGGTGAACACCATTTCAGCAAACCTTTTAAAATATTCTTTCTCCCCCTTTTAGCATTTTCTGTTTCCTAGGAAAGACAAATTAGAGAGTCAGGCAATTCTTGTTTGGGAGATGATATGTGCAACAAACAAGCCATAAAATGAGTTTTGGGCTGCGAGTGGTTTATTTCATTTTTCCCCCCTTTTAAATCTTGACGTGCACTTCCTTTGCTGCAATTATGAGTTATTTTAGTCTAGTAAATCTGTAAAAGAAGAGAGAAGAACAAGTCTGAGAATGCGGGGCGGGGTGGTGGTGGGAGAGAATAATGAAAAGATGTTAGGTAATGACTAAGCACAGTCAGGATGAAATAGGGTTGCCAAGTCCAATTCAAGAAACATCTGGGGACTTTGGGGGTGGAGCCAGGAGACTTTGGGGGTGGAGCCAGGAGACATTAGGGGTGGAGCCAAGATCAAGGCTGTGACAAGCATAATTGAACTCCAAAGGGAGGTCTAGCCATCACATTTAAAGGGACGGCACACTTTTTCAATGCCTTCCTTCCATAAGAAATACTGAAGGATAGGGGCACCTTCTTTTGTGGCTCACAGAATTGGACCCCCTGGTCCAATCTTTTT
This sequence comes from Heteronotia binoei, assembly GCF_032191835.1. NCBI lineage: Eukaryota > Metazoa > Chordata > Lepidosauria > Squamata > Gekkonidae > Heteronotia > Heteronotia binoei. The sequence continues at coordinate 128,660,974 of NC_083229.1, forward strand.
GAAACTTGGGGGGTATTTTGGGGAGAGGCACTAGATGCTATACTGAAAATCTGGTGCCTCTACCCCCAAAAACAGCCCCCCTAGAACCCCAGATACCCGCAGGTCAATTCTCCATGATTTTCTATGGGAATAAATCTCCATAGGGAATAATAGAGTTCCCAGCAGACATTTCCCTCCCCTCCCCCCGCTTTCTGACAACCCTGAAGCGGGGGGAGGGCCTCCAAACCGGGGGATCCCCTGTCCCCACCTGGGGATTGGCAACCCTAGGATGAAAAGACATTTTGGAGTATTCATCATATTCCTCTTCCTACCCCCCCCCCAAAAAAAAACACAACACACCAAGGAACACTTTCTCTTCCATAACTGCTTTGCCACCCCCAATTCTCCGCAATTTAATTTCAATAGCTTTCTGGATATTTGTCATGTGATTTCAGTCTTTAGCACGTTGATATGGGTAGAAATGAGGGAAGCTTTAAACACAGGCCCACACAACTTGCAGTCCACCATCTTAAGGTTGTGTATGTATTTATGCTCCAATCCATGCGCCCAGTGGAGATGCACATCATTCTCCTCTCCTCCATCTTGTTTTCACAACCTGCAGGAAAGCCAGTTTGGTGTAGTGGTTAAGTGTGTGGACTCTTATCTGGGAGAACCAGGTTTGATTCCCCACTCTTCCACTTGCAGCTGCTGGAATGGCCTTGGGTCAGCCACTACTCTTGTAGGAGTTGTCCTTGAAAGGGCAGCTTCTGTGAGAGTTCTTTCAGCCCCACCCACCTCACAGGGTGTCTGTTGTGGGGGGGGGGGATATATAGGAGATTGTAAACCGCCCTGAGTCTCTGATTCAGAGAAAAGGGCGAGGCATAAATCTGCAGTAGTAGTCTTCCTCCCTTTGAGGTTGGGCTCAGGTCATCTAGAACAGGAGCATTGGACTCATTCATTATGAGAACCGGAGGAGACATAAACGAGACCTTGTCGAGCTGGGCCATGTGTGTCATAAAATGCAATGCCAGGTAGCAGTGATATAAACTTTGTAAAGGACACAAAAACAGTTTGTGCGTGCGTGTAGATTGCCAACCTACTTTGGATTTATTGGCATTCATTACAGAAATCTCATGGCCAATGCTTTGAGCCTAAAACCCAGGGGAAAATATGAAATGACTGGGCATTGTGAGCTTTTGTACATAAACGGCTTCATGCACTGGTCAGCCAGTGGAGAAAATAGAGGCTTTGCTCTGTAGCTCCTGTGCAGTTGAGCAAGCCTGGCAAAGCAAACTGTGATGCAGAAGGAAGCAAGAAAGAGAGCAGGAAGCAGATAACAGTGAGTTGCTCGCGAGCCTGATAGGAGCCCTCCAGAGACCTGATCCAGCCCTTGATCTGCACGTTTAACACCCCGATCTAGAAAGCTTTCCAGGGTAGAGAATCTTCCAAACCCTAGTTCAACAAACTAACTACTAACTACTACATCACATGGGACAAACAGACTCCCTCCCTACTTTTGCCAGTGGTTCAACACCATCAGGCCCTACTCTCAGCCACTAATCAGCTGGCCGATGGGGGACTTACCTGTAGAACGAGGAAGGCCTAAGCCACATTGCCAGCATACCACAAAAAGTAATGTCATCACACCAGTGACTTCCAGGTGACGCTCTGGTATTTCGGCAAAAACTCCATGGAAGGGACTGTAAGTCAGTTACTTGCTAGACTGAATGCAGTTAGATCTCATGCCAGTTGAAGGTAGTGCCTCCTTCTATAAATCCACATTTTTACCATCACAAATAGCATCTGATTCACAGCCAATGATATTCTATGACATGGGCCACCAACATTTTTGAGTCTTTGGAATTTTGACATAGCAAGGTGAGTAGAGCCACGAAATGGCTGCCTAAATGGCTTGTTGTAGGAGGTAGAGCCAGCCACAAAATGGCTGCCACCCATATCTTATTTTCAACCATCATCTTATTTTCAATTTTCAATCATATCTTATTTTCAGTCATCAATCACAAAGATCCTTGTGCTGTGGTGGCAATTTTTGCTAAAGCAAAAATCAGCACAGCCAATCAGAAGCCTTGCAGGGCAAAAGCACCACCAGACCCCACCCATTTTCTAAAACCCCATTGGGCACCAGGAATAGGGTTGCCAGGTCAAACTTAGACAATATCTGGGGACTTTGGCAGGGAGCCTGGAAACTTTGGGGGTGGAGTCAGGAGACTTTCCCATTCCCTAAAATAAATAAATAGAATGCAGCAGTGCAGTCCCTCTGAATATCGTCTTTGTTTCCTCATCTCCCAGCAGCTTCACTTTGACTAAATGAAAGTGAACACACACACACACAAGCATCCAAAATAAACAGTTTGCAAGCACACACTTTTGTGATTTCACTGGGGCAGTTTACTCACAGGAGTTGCTGTATTTACTCACCATCTGCTGTATTTCAACCAACTTCTTCAGACCAACCGGAAAAAGAAAGGAGAGCAGCCTAGGGGGGTGGGGGGGTGGAGTTTTCCTCCATTCCATAGCCAGGTTCCAGTTCATTCCATTTTACTATACACACAACTTTTGAAACCAATGGAAAACAAACAGGCGGCCTTTTTCTGGCTCTGTCTGAAGCGGGAGAGGGCTGGGCAAGGGGTGGGCCAAGCCGTGCATTCTTAAAGAAAGAACACGCAGCTCACCTGCCCCGTGCCCAGCCCTCTCCCACTTCAGAGGGAGCTGGGAAGAGTATAAGGGCTGGAAAGGGGGCACCCATCTTCCGCAAGGTGGAGTCGACCTTGCCGACTCCAATGCTCTGGCCCTGGGAGTTCCTATGCATATTAGGCCACACCTCCCTGATGTAGCCAGTCCTTCAGGAACTTACAGGGCTCTTATTCCAGGGCCTACTGGAAACTCTTGGAGGATTGGCTATATGCGGGGTGTGTGTGTGTGTGGCCTAATATGCAAAGGTCTTCTTGCTACAAAAAAAGCACCCTGTCTGCATGTAAGTTCTGTATTAGGATGACTATACGTAGGCAGGGATCAAGCTAACTGGTGGGATTCCTCTTTTCCCTGGATGGCCATGCTCATTGCCTGTACCTGGTTCTATTGCATAGAAAAGGCTGCTGTTCTCATAGAGATCATCATCAACATCTGTCCTTCCGCTCTCTCCCTTTTCTTTTGATTCCAAGAACCTTTTTCTTAAAGCTATTCTTCAAGTTCTGGCAAAGCAGCGTGAGGCCACTTGAAAGCATGTTCCCTCCATTTAATGCATTATGTAGAAGTTTTCATATTAAATCAAATTTCTAACTCCCTTTCATCGGCCGGTATTTGAAATCAATGCTCCAATTTTGCAGAATGACCCCAGCATCAAACAAGGGGGGCGGGGGAAGAGAACAAAAAGAGACACAAATCTGGCTTTCTTTTGAACCCATCTGATTTTTCTAATGAGCCATGTGCCAAGGAAGACTGCGGTGGAACAGGCCTGCTCTGCCCACCTGGGTTATTCTACCACCTGAAGAGACCCCTCCCTCCCCCCTCTCAGTTCGATGTAGTGGTTAAGTGTGGTGCCAGTCTGGTGTAGTGGTTAAGTGTGCAGACTCTTATTTGTGAGAACCGGGTTTGATTCCCCACTCCTCTACTTGCACCTGCTGGAATGGCCTTGAGTCAGCCTTAGCTCTTGTGGGAGTTGTCCTTGAAAGGGCAGCTGCTGCAAGAGGTCTGTCAGCCCCACTCACCTGACAGGATGTCTGTTGTGTGTGGGGGGGGAGGTAAAGGAGATTGTGACCACTTTGAGATTCAGAGTATAGGGTGGGATATAAATCCAATATCTTCTTCTCCTCCTCCTCTTCTCTCTCTCTCTGGTAACCCACCTCCACGACCTGACGTTTTGCCAGAACTGCCCACAGGGAGAGTAAGGATTCCCAGCTTCCCTTCCAAATTCTGAGGCCTTGCCTCTGTGTCTCCTGAGGCCTTCCACCACAACACGAGAATCTTCATTGTGTTGCTGAAGGTAAGATGTGGCAGCCATTTTGTTGCTGGCTACATCTCAGACAGCATTCTGTGACAGTCATTTTGTTGCTGTGCTCACCACACTGTGTCAGAATTCCAAAGGTGTCCGCTGTCTCAAAAAGTTTGGGAAGCACTGTAATCCAGGGTCAAGATTATGGAACTCCCTCCCTAGGGAATTCCACCTTGTCCCTCATTACACATCTTCCAGTGAAATCATAACATAGTTCCATTTAAAGGGCTTTTCACACAAAAAAAATAGTTGATATTTTAGATCAGTAGCCCCCAACCTTTTTGGCACCAGGGACCGACTCCAGGGCCAGCCCACTCACTGCAGCCCCAGGGCTGGCAGGGTGGGGGCACCAAATTTGCCCCCCCTGCCCCGTGTTTGCCTCTGTTCTTCACAATTTTAAGGCCAAGGAAGGGGCAGTGAAGCACCTCCTGGGCTCTTTAAAGGCGGGATCCGTGGGAAAAACTGTGCCAAAGGCTGGGCTCCTATGCCCCTCTGGCGTGCTCACGATCAGCACGGGGCAGCAGCAGCAAGCAACCCGTTCAAAAATTGGCTCCGCCCTTGCCTTCTCTGCACTTCCTTCCCACACCAAGGAAAGAAGTGGGGAGGAGACAAGGGTGGAGCTGCTTTTCCAAAAGGTCGCTTGCTGCTGCTGCCCCCAGCACTGATCGTGAGCACACTAGAGGGGCACAGGAGCCCAGCCTTCAGTGTGTTTTTTCCCGCTGATCAGCTAATCGGTGGGAGGGCAGCCTTTAAAAAGCCCATCAATGGAGCACTTCACTGCCCCTTCCCAGGCCTTAAAATTGTGAAGAACGGAGGGAGGAGAAGGTACTACAGGGGGCCAGGGTGGTGAGGCCCTGCGCAGGCCTGTTGCTAACAGGCCTTAAAATTGCTCCCAGGCCTTAACATTGTGAAGAACGGGGGGAGGAGAAGGTGCTACAGGGGGCCAGGGTGGTGAGGCCCTGTGCAGCCCTGTTGCAAACAGGTTGTGGACCAAAACTGCTCCACGACCCGGGGGTTGGGGTCCCCTGCTTTAGATTGCTTACTACATGGTTTTTTCTGTAGCCATATGTTCTGAGTTTTTCTTTAGATAATATTTCAGTTTGTGTAATATTTTAGAATTTCGGTAAGCCTCTTTGAGAAACCACTTTGGATGGCAGTTGGAACAGAAATGTGCTTAATCAAATAATTTATCAAAATTAATTAACTCATCCACCCTGAGCCTGCCTGGGGAGGGTGGGATACAAATGTAATACAATTAAATAAATAAAGTAAAAAAAAATTAAGGACATAAATATTCTTCTGTATCTCGGTAAGAGCCATCAAGTTGCATCTTACTTCATAGTGACTGTAGCAAGCAGCTTTCAAGCCCAATGAGAAGCAGAGGTGATTTGCCATTGCCTTCTTCTGCAGAGTTTTCCTTGGTGTTCTCCCATCCAAGTATGGACCCTGCTTAGTTTCTAAGATCAGGCAAGATGGAGCTATATTTAAACAATTTATAACAATTGCGTCTTTTCTGCCTGTGCTTTTAGAGCCCCTTTTCACCAGAAATACAATAATTCACAAACTGCTTGGTCCAAAGTAGTCCCATGGACTTGGGTAATGTTGGAAGCACACTGCTGCGTATAGAATACTAAAGCAAAAAGTAACGATGATGCATTAGATAAAACAGTACAAAAGAAGTGAGTCAAAAATGACAGGTAAATCTGCACAAAATAAATGGTGGGCTTATAGGTAAAGGAGGTCATCCCTGAAGGTTAATAGAAACTGTACACAACCACGATTTGAAGTTTTGGTCCGGTTATAGAATTCTTATCTAAGCCTAGAAACAGCTCTAAAGTGATATTAAATGAATCAGAGAAATACAGCTATGATTTGTGGCAAGCTGGGAGAATCAGAAAGACAGAATGAATAAAAAGAGAAGCTGATCACATGGCGTAAACTCTTGGCAGTGAGACATCAAAATATCAGGTTATTAAAGCAGCCCCAATTCTACAGGGTTGGAGCTAGAAAACTCAGTCTATTCCACCAAATTGTTGTCACTTGGCTGGAATTGGGTTTGGGTCAGTGACTAGAAAGGAAGACTCTGTTTTTAGACCATTCCATATGGCCCCGTGATGCAGAGGGGTAAAGCTGCAGTCCAAAACTCTGCTCATGACCTGAGTGCGATCCCAGCGAAAGCTGGTTCAGGTAGCCGACTCAAGGTTGACTCAGCCTTCCATCTTTCTGAGGTCAGTAAAATGAATACCCAGCTTGCTGGGGGGAAAGTGTAGATGACTGGGGAGGGCAATGGCAAAACGCCCAGTCAAAAAAGTCTGCCGGGAAAATGTTGTAATGTGACGTCACCCCAGAGTTGGAAATGACTGGTGCTTGCACAGGGGACTACCTTGATCTTTATATGGTCTAAACAGTGCGGAATTCACTCATGGAAAAGTAGCTTCCATTTTACTGTTGTTACATAAATGCAAAGAGGACTGGGTCTCCCTATACTAATTGCAGGGATGTACTGCTACCTAAATGGACTATGAGCGCATGATTCAGCAACATTTGGAACATCCTCTGTGCAGGTTAAAGGCAGACACATGTACATATCTGGTTAAAATTAAATGAGGGACCACTGTCTGTGTATACAAAAGTCCACTCTTTCATTACGGCAACTGGGAGATTCTCAAATATAAAACAAGCAGAATTAGGGTTGCCAGAGCTGTTTTGGAAAATACCTGGAGACCTTGGGGGTGGATCTGGGAGAGGGAGGGGCATGGGGAGGGGGGAGGCCTCAGCATGGCACAATGCCACAGAGTCCACCCTTCAAAGTAGCCATTTTCTCCAGGGGAACTGATTTCTGTAGACCGGAGATGAGCTGTAATTTGCTATTTGAAACCAGGTTTCGAAGATTCTAATCCAGCGCTCTAATCACTTGTTAGTAGGGATGGGCATGATGAACCAATTCACAAACTGTTATGTACTGAGTCTCTGTTTGGCAGGAAGTGATCACGTGTCCGGCAGCAGAGGGACTCTAGAGACTCTGATACAATAGAGACCTGGACCAATGAGCGGGTTTGGCGTGAAGCTTAACTGTTGGGATTTGGTATGGGGATCTGGGGGGAGGCTCTTTAGCATGCATACAAGCGGGGTCACGGCCCCACCATTTTGTCTTGTTCCAGAGTTATCAATAAAGCATGTTCCTGTTTTGAACATCTATCCATCGAACCCAGTATTTAATGCAACCTAACGTTCGCAACAAATTCTGCATGGTTCGCCAAGTGAAGTTCACCTCTGGGTGACTGGCACAAACTTTCCATGCACTTTCAGGTTGTTTTTGACTGTTCATGGCAGCTCACAAATGGATCCATTTCCAGGCAGACTATCTCCACTCAATTAAAATGTTTAACAAACTTCAAAGCAACAGTGCGGGGGGGGGGGGGACAGAATTCTCCAGCCTTAGAAACACCAATAGGGGCCCTCCAAAGCTGAACAGACAGTGCTGGCTGCAAATAACAGAGTTCTCATTCTGCTATTTGGGATCTATATGCTACATATATCCCCAGCTCAGTTCTGCAGCCTTTCTTCTGCAGGCTATTGGCAGTTACAGCAGCAGGGGACTTGTTAAAAGCGGATCACATTCATGATTGTGAACACTTCTCCCCTTCTGGGGTGTGGGTATTAGGTGGATTCTCAGTTCTGAGCTACCCCATCTCCCTGCTTATGCCAAGCAGAAGGGCTTAGTTGCTGGGTGCCTTGGCTGAGGAACCACATGTTATACCCTTCTGCTCTCTCCTGCTGGGATTTGAGTGTTAACAACAAGACAGGTGGCTAGGTTCTGTTCCCAGGTTTATAAAGAATGCAAAAAATGAGACAAATAGGCCAAACTGTAAATCTTTTAACAATTTTTAAGGTGACTTTTAAAAAGGTTTAAATAATAATCTTTTATATTCTTTTTTTTACTGTTATAACCCTCAAGGTCAAATCTTAAATATGTAGACCAGTGGTGGCCAACGGTAGCTCTCCAGATGTTTTTTGCCTACAACTCCCATCAGCCCCAGCCAGCATGGCCAATGGCTGGGACTGATGGGAGTTGTAGGCAAAAACATCTGGAGAGCTACCGTTGACCACCCCTGATGGGACTTTTTATAAGGTACTTATAAGGTTGTTCTAAATGACTTACATGTTCTGGTCAAGGACTGTAATAATAAATGGACTGACTGGCTGGCTGGCTAAGTGTTAACCTATTTCTCTGCTCATGCCAAGCAGTAGGGGCTGAGAATGTGTTTGGATGCTGGTAGGAGGACTGGAGAGGAGACTTATGGCCATGCAAGAAAGGTCAGGCCAGGTGACAGCCCTGTGCAACCAGTACTCCAGGGGAATGGCATCAGCAGGCTCAGGGGATCCCCCCATCATCACCTGTGCCAAATCTTCCACCACTGCACACCTGGCATCCCCACCACTGCTGACCTTCCAGTTCGCCACTGACAACTAGTAGTGGGTCTTCTTCCTGGTTGGGGTCTTTGAGGCAGAGGTGCTGAAGCTCTTCCTCCCCAGCCTCTTCCACCCGCTGTTCCCTTGGGCCACATCTGTTGGCCTGCAGTGCCTGATTAAACCCTGTGGAGGCCCCTAGGCAATTGAAATCTCAGGGGCCTCCCTTGCAAATGATCTCCTAATATCTCCTGCAGGTGCCTTCTCAAAAGCCCCTTTGACGAAGCTGCGGGGGTGAGGTGCAGAGAGGGGCAAACAGGCCTGGGGCCCCAAAAGGCAGGCTTGCCCACAGGCCAGCGCCTACTTGGCCTTAGGGTTGCCAAGTCCAATTCAAGAAATATCTGGGGACTTTGGGGGTGGAGCCAGGGGACTTTGGGGCGGAGCCAAGATCAAGGCTGTGACAAGCATAATTGAACCCCAAAGGGAGTTCTGGCCATCACATTTAAAGGGACGGCACACTTTCTCAATGCCTTCCTTCCATAGGAAATAATGAAGGATAGGGGCACCTTCTTTTGGGGCTCATCAAATTCGATCCCCAGTCCAATCTTTTTGAAACTTGGGGGCCTCAGATACCCGCGGATCAATTCTCCATGATTTTCTATGGGAATAAATCTCCAAAGGGAATAACAGAGTTCCCAGCAGACATTTCCCTCCCCTCCCCCCACTTTCTGACAACCCTGAAGCGAGGGGAGGGCCTCCAAACCAGGGGATCCCCTGCCCCCACCTGGGGATTGGCAACCCTACTTGGCCTATTTGTTAATCCGTCCCTGTTGGCCTGTAGCCTCCGCATTTCTTTGCAGATCTCATGCTTCCACTGCATGAGCTCTGCATTCCGGAAGGCAATGCTGCCTTTTATCCAGGGGTCACAGATACAGGCCAGCTTATATCCCCCTTTATTGTACCATGCGGTCTGCATCCATTCCCTGCACTAGGGTTGCCAAGTCCAATTCAAGAACTATCTGGGGACTTTGGGGGTGGAGCCAGGAGACATTGGGGGTGGAGCCAAGATCAAGGCTGCGATACACATAATTGAACTCCAAAGGGAGTTCTGGCCATCACATTTAAAGGGACGGCACACCTTTTCAATGCCTTCCTTCCATAGGAAATAATTAAGGATAGGGGCACCTTCTTTGGGGGCTCATAGAATTGGACCCCCTGGTCCAATCGTTTTGAAACTTGGGGGATATTTTAGGGAGAGGCACTAAATGCTGTACTGAAAATTTGGTGCCTCTACTGCAAAAAACACCCCCCCTCCCAGAGCCCCAGATACCCGCCAATCAATTCTCAATGATTTTCTATGGGAATAAATTTCCATAGGGAATAATGGAGTTCCCAGCAGACATTTCCCTCCCCTCCCCCTGCTTTCTAACGACCCTGAAGCGGGGCGAGGGTCTCCAAACCAGGGGATCCCCTGCCCCCACCTGGGGATTGGCAACCCTACCCTGCACATGAAGCAGAACCCCTTTGTAGCCTGGTTCCAGGACTGTCCCTTCCTGGGGACTGGGCTGTGCCCCGACAGCTCTGCCGGCTGCTTCCGAGGCCAGCCATGAAATGCACAGTTCTGCCTTGCGCTCTGGAGAGCTGAACTTGGACCAGAGGTGGAATTCTAGCAAGAGCTACTTTGCATATTAGACCGCACACCCCTGATGTAGCCAATCCTCTGAGAGTTTATAAGGCTTTTTTTTTGGGAAGCTCTTGGAGGATTGGCTACATCAGGAGGGTGTGGCCTAATATGCAAAGGACCTCCTGCTAGAATTCTACCCCTGGCTTTGTCCATCACCACTGCAGACAGTGAAAGGCTACTTCTCCCATAAGAGAGAAGGGCTCACCATCCACAGCAGACATCTCACCAATTAAGCGAACGACTGCTTTCTGGGTCCTCCATGTAGCCCTAATATTCTCACTTTGGTTCCGTGGCTTGATTCTGCTCTGAGTGGCACCTTTACGAAAAACCGTGCAAAAAGGCACTTAACCAGACAAATTGAGGGTGGCAGTTATTAGTAGTATCCCTAACAAGTACAGTGCAGAACAATGCCGTTAAATCATACGCACATTTGTCTAAGAGATTCTCATGTTCCTGCACCATCGTCTTTTAGGTCATAGGGTAGCTTTAATGAGTGTGCCTTGGCAGAAATGACTGACTGCCTTTTTCAGGCAGATACTACAATAGGCTAATGACCAATAGGCAAAGTTATATCGTGGATGAGCAGACTCTCCCAGCTCTGAGCCTTTATAGTTCCAAGGGTTTGTCCTGCTCTGTGCTTGTAACACACACACTTGCCAATAAGTACAATGGTCAAAAAATACATAAACCAAACCCACCAGGTTCCAATACAATCCCGGACTTCCAAGGAATGTGCAAAGAATATACACCACTCAAGAGCAGTATGAATATAAATTCTCCAAATGTGCATCAAGTAAGTTCTCAACAGAATTTCGATGGTTATACTTCCCGTTTCGATAAATATATAAGATAAGATAAGATAAATTTATTTTTGTATCCCGCCCTCCCCCGCCAAAGGCGGGCTCAGGGCAGCTCACAGACATGGAATACCATGATTTGAATAAAATACAATCTAGAGAAGCAAATTTAAATACAATTCAGTTACATAGGTTGGTTAAAATAAATAAATAAAACAGCTATTTTGAGATTAAAATTAGTTGAGGTGCTATAGATTACAATCGTATATAAGATGGCTAGGTGGTTACAAGTCATTTTAGCCAGGTTCTATCTTAAAAGCAAGCTGAAAGAGAAAGGTTTTGCAAGCCCTGCGGAATATTTATCAAGAAATGCACCTGGAGGTCTTCTACTATTACAGTTGATCAACACACAACCAAGATCAGTTGCCATGGCTGCTTTAGAGGGTGGACTTTGTTGCATTAGACCGTTCTGATATCCTGACCCTCCCCAAACCCTACCTCCCTGGGCTCCACCCTCAAAATCTCCAGACATTTCCCAACCCAGAGCTGGTAACTGCAAGTTCCCTTCCTAGGTCTCTCCCCTAAGCAGAGCTTCTTTTTTTTTGTAAGCAGGAGCTCTTTTGCATATTAGGCCACACACCCCCTGATATAGCCAATCCTCCAAGGGTTTGTTCTGCTGTGTGTTTCTCCAAGAGCTTACAGGGCTCTTTGTACAGGGCTTACATCAGGGAAGGTGTGGCCTAATATGCAAAGGAGTTCCTGCTACAAAAAAATCCCCTTACTCCTAAGCATTAGTAGCCTACATGAGGAAATTGCATCAAGTTTCTTTGGAGGAGAGCTGGAGTCACCCAAGCACTGGTGAATCACTTAATCTTTCAGTAGAAACGTCTTTCAAATGTCTTCTCTCCAAATTCTTTTGCAGCTGCTCAAGAGCAAGCCAGGCAAGGATTTACCACTTCACCAGACAAGCAACGGTCTCCTCCGTGTCTGAAGTCTACCCGAGCCATATCTGTGAGTAAAGGGGAAGTGTATGTGCAGCTGATCATAAGAACTGTGCTGGATTTGTTGGGTGGTCAATGTAGTTCAGCTTCCTGTTCCACAGCTGCCTTGGAAGGGCAACAGACTGGGTGTAGAGGCCAAGACCTTACCCAGTGGAGTTCCCCAGCTCTAGTATTCCTGGCCTTTAATGTGGCATTTCCCTTTAATCACTGTGGCTAATAACCATTGATGGACCTGTCCTCCATGAATCTAAACCATAATTTAAATGTAGTGACTTCTTCCACACTACCTTGCTCCGTGCCAGGCTTCTGTTTCTCTCCGGAGCAAGCTGCCAATTTCGCCCCAGTTGCTTCGTGCCGCCATTTTGCACTGGGAAAACCCGTGATATGCTGCTCCACAGAGTAAACCTGGTTTTTCCAAGCTTACACTGTGGCACGGCAAATCGCGGGTTTTCCCCGCACAAAATGGCGGCATGAAGCAACTGGTGCAAAATCGCCTGCTTGCTCCGGAGAGAAACGGAAGCATGGCACGGAGCAAGGTTAGTGCAGAATCAGCTTTGGTTGTCCGGACAGCTGGTTGATATAGCCCATAAAACTGTTTCTTGTTTATTTGTTCATTTTAAACATTTATTAGCTGCCTTTCTCCATTGCGAGACTCAAGGTGGCTTACAATATATCAAGAGTGATAAAACGTGGAATTTTCTCCCATAGAATGTAGTGATGGCCACATGCAGAGACAGCTTTAAGGGGGGATTAGATACATTCATGGAGGATAGGTTGCTATTAACCATGGTGTATCTACTAACCATGGTGACTAAAGAGGTGAGTAAAAGCATTGAATCGGGGAGGTGAAATGGATGAGTTAAATGGCTGTCAGTCATTTAAACCTTCCTGGCTGATCCTTCCTTTCTGTGGCAAGTCACAGCCGGGAGAAAGAGGGATACGAACTAGCCAGTTTGGTTCAGAGCACTTTAGGCTCAATTCGGTTTGGATTCGGTGGCCACCCTAAACCGAACCAGAATTTTTAGGTTCATCCCATCCCCAGTGGCCATTGTGAGACACTGAAGCTCATACTTGGAGCACGTGGAACATGAATGTCAGTGGCTTCACTGTTTAGCACAATGGGTTTTTCTAAATAAAGCATCTTGTAATTTCCTAGTTGATAGACCTACTTGTGTTTTTGGACTGATTCTTCATGATGAACATACTGCCAAACATTTATTCACTTTAAGATTTCTTGAAAGCATTGATGTGGCAGGGTTTTAAAGAAGGTGGTAGAAGCTAAATTATCCTTTGTGCTCTTTGCATAGAAATCTGGGTTGAAGGTCTGGCTTTTAACCATGTCTCTGTGAACTCATGAATAGGGGAAAGCTGATTTTCTGCTGTGTTTGAATTGTATGCAATTGAGGTGGAAGAACTTTCAATTAAATGCTAAGTGAAAGTCTCTGTGCTAGAATTTGGTAGGTGCTTCATGTCGTAAATGAATGCGGGTCTACCGATTTCGTAGATGTGTCTTCTGAGAGAATGCAAAAATGTTGGCTTGTACATGCAAAGAAAAATCCTCCTACTGCTAACAAAAATAGCCTCAAACCCACACCATCGGTCATCATGCGATAACGTTGCTATTAGTAGAAGGAGGTAATAAAGTCGATAATATCTTTTTGCCATATTGACTCTAGCAGTATTAGGTCTAAAGTGTGAAGTCAGGGCTGCCATGCTACTACTACAGTCTTGTTGGAAAAGAGATTCGATGTAAAAAAAGGAATCAGTGTTACATCTTCGTAATTTGTGTAAATAGATTATCTATGGAGAAAGTTGCCATCCTCCGGGTGGTGGCTGGGGATCTCCTGGGATTACTGCTGATCTTCAGCTGACAGAGATCAGTTCATCTGAACTGAATGGGCCCAGAGGAGGGCAACGAAGATGGTGAGGGGTCTGGAGACCTATGCAGAAAGGTTGAAGGAGCTGGGCATGTTTAGCCTGGAGAGGAGGAGGCTGAGAGGTGATATGATCACCATCTTCAGGTACTTGAAGGGCTGTCATATAGAGGATGGCGTGGAATTGTTTTCTGTGGCCCTGGAAGGTAGGACCAGAACCAATGGGTTGAAATTAAATCAAACGAGTTTCCGGCTCAACATTAGAAAGAACTTCCTGACCGTTAGAGCGGTTCCTCAGTGGAACAGGCTTCCTTGGGAGGTGGTGGGCTCTCCTTCCTTGGAGGTTTTTTTTAACAGAGACTAGATGGTCATCAGACAGCAATGAAGATCCTGTGAATTTAGGGGGAGGTGTTTGTGAATTTCCTGCATTGTGCAGGGGGTTGGACTAGATGACCCTAGAGGTCCCTTCCAACTCTATGATCTGAAGAAAATGGTCACTTTGGAAGATGGACACTAGAGTTGCCAATCCCCAGGTGGGGGCAGGGGATTCCCCGGTTTGGAGGCCCTCCCCCCACTTCAGGGTCATCAGAGAGCAGGGGGAGGTAAGGGAAATGTCTGCTGGGAACTCTATTATTCCCTATTGGGACATTCCCATTGGAAATAATGGAGAATTTATCCACTAGTATCTGGGTCTCGGGGGGGGCTGTTTTTTGAGGTAGAGGCACCAAATTTTCAATATAGCATCCAGTGCCTCTCTCCAAAATACCCCCCATATTTCAAAAAGTTTGGACCAGGGTGTCCAATTCTATGGGCTCCCAAAGAAGGTGCCCCTGTCCATTATTTCCTATGGAAGGAAGGCATTTAAAAAGGTGTGCGGTCCCTTTAAATGTGATGGCCAGAACTCCCTGTGGAGTTCAGTTATGCTTGCCACAACCTTGGTCCTGGCTCCACCCCCAAAGTCCCCAGATATCTCTTGAATTGGACTTGGCAACCCTAGCACTGGATGCTACGGCATCATACCCCATTGAAGTCCCTCCTCTCCCCAAACCCCAGCCTTCCCAGGTGTTTTCAACCCAGTGCTGGCAGCTCTACCAGAACCCCAAGTTCACACTTTGCTGCCTGTACGTGTTTGACAGAATGCCAAAGAGGCCCTTTGGTGACCTGAGATATGGGAATATTTCAGATTTTTACCCCCAGATTCCGATTTGCATTTTGTTTCTTTCTTGTATCACAATGATTCATTTTCATGCCATTTTCTTTGTTCTTGAACTCAGTTTTCTCATTCCATCATATGCAGTTTTTGATGCCATGTATTAAATCATGTTATGGGTTAGGTTCCGTAGACCATTGGTCCTCAACCTTTTTGGCACCGGGGACTAGTTTTGTGGAAGACCGTTTTTTTTCATAGACCTATTTGGGATGGTTTTGGGATGATACAATTGTGCACTTTATTTTGGTGTGTTGGTAAGTGTGCGGACTCTTACCTGGGAGAGCCAGCTTTGATTCTCCACTTGCAGCTGCTGGAATGGCCTTAGGCCTAGCCCTAGCAAACTTGTCCTTGAAAGGGCAGCTTTTGGGGAGAGCTCTCACAGCCCCACCCACCTCACAGGGTGTCTGTTGTGGGGGAGGAAGTTAAAAGAGATTGTGAGCCATTCTGAGATTTGGAGTGGAGGGCAGGATATAAATCCAATGTTGTTGTGTTATTATAATTACAACATTGCAATATATAATGAAATAATTATACAACTCACAGCCCAGTTGCTAACAGGCCACAGTCAGGTCCTGGTCCACGGACCGAGGGTTGGAGACTCCTGCTGTAGACGATTGCCACAGATACACGGGGGTGGGGTAGGGGTGATTTTCACCACCACTCTTACTTTCCCTTCATGTCCTTGCTGGAGGAGGGGGGTCCCCAGTTCTGCCAGAGCAGCATTTCAGGAGGCATTATGGGTTGTAGGAGAGGGAGGGGGGACGCCCCACAATGAGGATGAAAATCCCTTCCATTAGTGGAGATTTTCCATGAGAGACCAAAGCCTAAGTGTATAAAATGATGCACGCTGTATTATTAGGGTCACCAAGTCCAATTCAAGAAATATCTGGGGACTTTGGGGGTGGAGCCAGGAGACTTTGGGGGTGGAGCCAGGAGACATTGGAGGTGGAGCTAAGATCAAGCTTGTGACAAGCATAATTGAACTCCAAAGCGAGTTCTGGCCATCACATTTAAAGGGACGGCACACCTTTTCAATGCCTTCCTTCCATAGGAAATAATGAAGGATAGGGGCACCTTCTTTTGGGGATCATAGAATTGGACCCCATGGTCCAATCGTTTTGAAACTTGGGGGGTAGCTTGGGGAGAGGCACTAAATGCTATACTGAAAATTTGGTGCCTCTACCTCAAAATGCAGCCCCCCCCCCCGAGCCCCGGATACCCGCAGATCAATTCTCCATGATTTTCTATGGGAATAAATCTCCATAGGGAATAATAGAGTTCCCAGCAGACATTTCCTTCCCCTCCCCCTGCTTTCTGACGACCCTAAAGCGGGGGGGGGGGCTCCAAACTGGGGGATCCCCTGCCCCCACCTGGGGATTGGCACCCCACCTATGTATTATAAATACTATATATGCCCCCACCTATGTATTATAAATACTATATGGCCTTTGGGTTGCCAACTCTGGCTTGGGAAATTCCTGGAGATTTGGGGTCAGTGCCTGGGAAGGGCAGAAGTTGGGGAGGGGGCTCAGTGGGGGGATGACATCAAAGGGTTCACCTGATGAAATGGCCACTTCTTCCAAAGGAACAGATCTTTGCCCACCGGTTGTATGGCCCCACCTTGTGGTTGCTAACCCTGTATGAACTATGCATTAAACATGTATGCACAATAGAAAAAAACTCTACACAATCCTCCCTCCCTCCCTCCCTCCCTCCCTCCCTCCCTTCCTTCCTTCCTTCCTTCCTTCCTTCCTTCCTTCCTTCCTTCCTTCCTTCCTTCCTTCCTTCCTTCCTTCCTTCCTTCCTTCCTCCCTCCCTCCCTCCCTCCCTCCCTCCCTCCCTCCCTCCCTTCCTTCCTTCCTTCCTTCCTTCCTTCCTTCCTTCCTTCCTTCCTTCCTTCCTTCCTTCCTTTTTCGGCTCTCGAACATCTGGCGTTTATATGTTGCAGCTCTCCATATTTATTCAATGTGGCTCTTACATTAAGCAAGTTTGGCCACTCCTGAGCTGGAAGAACCGGGTTCCAACCTCCTCTTTTCCATAGAAACTCCCAGAGGGACCTCGGGCCAGTCACACGGTCTCAGCATAACCTTACCTCACAGGGTTGTTGTGAGGATAAAATAGAAAAGAGAATGATGTCACCGACTTTAGGTACCCATTGGGAGGAAGATGGGACTTAAATGAAGCAAGTAAATAAAGTCATTTTGCAACTCGTTTCTCATCTGCATTCCAGGAAAGCCCCAGGTATAGATTTCATTCCAAATGACTTATTGAAAAATCAATCCCGGCTGGTGGGCTGAAGTTTTAGCTCCAATACTTGGTACGGTCCAGGCAAATAGGCGTGAAAAACCTTAGCTTGAGACCCTGGAGAGCCGCTGCTGGCCTGAATAGACAATACTGACTTTGATGCTCTGATTCCAGAGGAGAGCGACAAAGATGGTGAGGAGTCTGGAGACCAAGTCCTGTCAAGAAAGGTTGAAGGAGCTGGGCTTGTTTAGCCTGGAGAGGAGGCAACTGAGAGGTGATAGGATCACCATCTTCAAGTACTTGAAGGGCTGTCATCAAGAGGATGGTGTGGAATTGTTTTCTGTGGCCCTGGAAGGTAGGAACAGAAACAATGGATTAAAATTAAATCAAAAGAGTTTCCAGCTCAACATTAGGAAGAACTTCCTGAGAGTTAGAGAGATTCCTTAGTGGAGCAGGCTTCCTCGGGAGGTCGTGGGCTCTCCTTCCTTGGAAGTTTTTAAGCAGAGGCTAGATGGCCATCTGACAGCAATGAAGATCCTGTGAATTTAGGGGGAGGTATTTGTGATCTCAGAAATGTGAAATCTGTCGCTACTTCCATGTCTTCCCCTTTTAATTGCAAGGTGTGATGGGGTCGGATGCCATGATCTTAGTTTTTTGGATGTTGAGTTTCAAGCCTACTTTTGTGCTCTTCTCTTTCACCCTCAACAAGAGGTTCTTTAGGTTCTCACTTTCTGCCATCTGCATATCTGTGGTTGTTGATTTTTTCCCGGCAATCTCAATTCCGGTTTCTGCTTCACCCAGGCCAGCATTGTGCATGAGGTACTCTGCATATAAATTAAATAACCAGGGTGACAATATACATCCTTGTCAAACTCCTTTTCCTATTCTAAACCAATCAGTTGTTCCATATCCCGTTCTGACAGTTGCTTCTTCACCCTTATACAGGTTTCTCAGGAGACATGTGAGGTGGTCTGGTACTCCCACCTCTTTAAGGACTTGCCACAGTTTGTTGTGATCCACACAATCAAAGCCTTTAGTGTAGTCAATGAAACAGAAATAGACATTTTTCTGATACTCCCTTACTTTCTCCATAACCCAGCAAATGTTGGCAATTTGATTTCTAGTTCTTCTACCTCTCCGAAACCCGGCTTGAACTTCTGGTAGTTCCCAATCTACGTACTGCTGAAGCCTAGCATGTGGGATCTTTAACATGACCTTGCTGGCATGTGAAATGAGTGCAATGGTATGATAGTTTGAACATTCTTTGGCATTACTCTTCTTTGGGATTGGAATATAAACTGACCTTTTCCAATCCTGGCTGGACAGCATTACTGATGTAACAAACACAAATTTGAGCAGACTTCGGAGGATGGTGGAAGACAGGAGGGCCTGGCGTGACTTTGTCCATGGAGTCGCAAAGAGTTAAACTCAACTGTGCGACTGAACAACAAAAATGTGTGAGTTTCCTGAATTGTGCAGGGGGTTGGATTAGATGACTCTGGAGGTCCCTTTGAACTCTATGATGCTATGATTCAGTATAAGGCAGCTTCATATGTTCATATGTTCTGGTGTCTGGGCAAAAAACCCTATGATAAATTTGGCTTCTACCATAGTTTTCGCCCAAATATCAGAGCATCGCCCCCGAAGACACAGACGTTATCATGTTACTTCTGGATCATGTGGGCAGTGAAGTGGACATGTCATTGCATGTCAGATGGAGCTCCCTTTTGGGGGGCTATTGTGGTTGATTGAAAATCTCCATCATGGCCAGAGTCCACTGTAATAGCAAGGGCAGCTGGTCAAAAAGCTTTCCAATTGACGAGGGAGCTGGGCAAAGTCAAGAGTGATTATTTGTCCCTTTTTTGCTTAAATTATTTTTAAACGATTTGTTTGCTTTCCTTGGTACAAACTGTCACCCTCCTTATTAAGCTAATTGAGAAATTCCATTATATGCCGATGACACATTTTTGTTCCTAAATTGGGCTCCAGAAGCCATTAAACCAGTCTGCTTGTTGCTGCCGCTCTGAAGGTTCAGAAGTGAACTCTAGCAAGTGCAAATATGGCTCTACGCGAAAGAAGAAGCCTCCTATATACCAGCGGTCTATTGTCGGTATTCAACCTCAATGAGTGAAAGAGCTGTTGGATCTTTTTCTCACAATTTGGATTGATCGTTTCATCAAAAGGCAGCCTTGGGTTAGTCATTACACAAAATAAGCACACACTTAGGGCATCAAGGGAAGGGAGAGGGATTTGGGGCTTATATCACTTACTGCTATTTGGTGTTAAAGAAACAAATTTTTAATTTAGTTGTGGGATCTGGCCTGCAGGATGGTCTGGAAGAAACTGATTTTTCAAGCTCTTCTTTCACCTTCAGCACTTACGGAGACCGATTTTCGCACTTCACTTGTTCTGGGTGGAGAGCCCTTTTGCTACCGGGGCGTCTCTCCATTTGCACACTAGTTGCCCCGGAGCTGCAATTTGGCGCTTGGCTATTCCGCAGCAAATGAGATCCTCTGACAAGCGATTGCCACTTGCTATGGAATAGCGGTGCACCAACTCCAGCTAAGGGGCAACTTGTGCGAAAACGGAGAGAAGCCTCGGTAGCAAAAGGGCTCTCCACCCAGAAAAAGCATAGTGTGAAATCAGTCACTGTCTTAATCAGTTAAGGAATGGAAGGGCTGTGGGGCACCCTTGCTGGGCTGACGGCACCAGTCAGCTTTCATCCAGCCCGATTAAGAGGCTAGGTCACTTGCTTAACGTAAGAGCCACATAGAATAAACGTCAGATGTTTTAGAGCTGCAAGACAGGAGGGAGAGGTGGAAAGAAAGCAACTTTACGTTAAATACATTCTCCAAGCCACCAGCTGGATTGGCTTGGAGAAGTGATTTAAAGAGAGAAATCCCCTCTCCAAGCTGGCCAACAGGGCGGTGGGGGCTTCAAGAGCCACACCGTATGTGTGAAAGAGCCAGGTGTGGCTGCTGAGCTACAGTTTGGCCTCCCCTGGGCTAGGTGGAAGAAGGCTAGACCTTGGATTGAAGGCATATTCATTGATTTTACATATCATGGCAGGGGGGGAGGAACATTATATTTCCAGGGCAGTTCAAATCTTTAATATGAACATTTTTTTCTGTTTTACTTTTTTTGGGGATGGCCATTCAGGTGCAATTGGTAAATCATCAGAATAGCCCTGCTGGATCAGATCAGTGGTCCATCCAGTCTGGCATCCTGTCTCACACACTGGCCAACCAGTTCCTCTGGAGGGCCAACAACAGGGCAGAGAGGCCGAGGCCTTCTCCTGATGTTGCTTCCTGGCTCTGGGATTCAGAACCTTTCAGTCTTCCCTTAATTTATTTTCTGTAGCTGGGTTGTCATTGTGAGCTGAATTGGGTCAATGATCCTTGGGGTGCGGTCACACGTACCATTAGTGGCGACACAGCTCCATCTCACTGACGGATTAAATACGTTCGTCCACACATCCACATCTGGCAATCGAGCATCATCCAGGGTCATTCCGACTTGCTGCGGATCAGTGCCGCATTAATTTGACAGCACAGAAAGTCCGGCCCTTTTTCAAAAAAGCAGCACAAGATTGGCTTTTTCCTGTTTGGACAGCTCACGCGCGACACTGCCCCTTGGAAGGTTTACCGCCCCTCTCACCTTTTTTTAAAAAAAAACCCTCAGCAGACATGTGCATTGCCAGATGATTCGGGAATGTGAGGTGATGCTTCTGCTTCTCCAATCAACACAAGATCGGAGGGTGGGGGGGGGAACGTTATCCCACTATTCAGAACAGGGAAAAAAATCTTTTTCAATGTGGAGGATTTCCAAATATCATTGTCACTGCCAATTTCTAGGAAAGTAATTCCTGGCAGTTCCTTGGTTTGAATCGGCAACGTTAATTCCGGAAACTTTCCCCCTTCCCCCCTGCTTCTGAAGCAACATTTGATTTCCCAACTCCAAACAGCTGGGTGCATGTTCAATGGACCCCCCCCTCCCAGAAATCACCATCTGATCACGCATGCACCAAGAAAAGAGCGTGATAGTATTGGATGTCTGAACGCTCAACAACAGAATGAGTAGCATTATTGGATGCTCATCTGAACGACCTTGCATCGAATCAATATTGAGCGGTTCAAATTTGAGCGCTACACACCCGCTTTTAATGTGACGTGTGACCGCACCCTTGGAGTCTAGACCTTGACAGCGGACTTTTTTGTAGGTTTGTACCTTCAGATGGTGACTGGAGATCTCCTAGGGCTGCCATCCTCCAGGTGGGGCCTGGGGATCTCCTGCTATTACGATTGATCTCCAGCTGGTAGATATCAGTTTCCTGAAGAAAATGACTGTTTTGAAGTGAGGACTCTATGGCATTGTACCATGCTGAGGCACCTCCCCTGCTGAAACTCTACCATCTCCTGGATCCACCCTCAAAGTCTCCAGGTATTTTCCGACACAGACCTGACAACCCTAACTTCTCCTGCAATTACAACTGATCTCCAGAGAACAGAGATCAGCCCCCCTGGACAAAATGGCTCCTTTGGAGGAGGGGCTCTATGCCATTGTAACCTTCTGAAGTGTCTCCCCTCCCCAAATCCACCTTCTTCAGGCTCTACTCCTTAAATATCTAGATGTTTCCCAACCCAGAGTTGGCAATCCTAGGTTTTCATTTCTATTCTGAAGTGTTTTTTTAAAAAAAAGAAAAGAAAAAATATTCTGGATATATAGCTTTGATGAAAGCAGATTTTTTTGAATCCTCCAAATTTAACATTTTTGAGTCAAAGCTTATTAGTTCAAGCTCTAACATTATTCAGGGACTTGGTCCTTCTACAGTAAATCCCATCATTAGAAAACCAATGCAGGTGATGGATTACCTGAGTACATATATTTGTGCCCAAAAGTTTGTTCTTCCTTATTTTTCAACTCTCTCCTTGCCTAGTTCATTGCCATTCTTATGCCTTCCAATTGTTTTAGAGCCTTTTTGCTGACTCAGCTAATGTGCAGTCCACCCCTGTCATGAGGGATAGGTTGGTGAGGACCCCTTTTACACAACACTTGTGCGACTGTTCTTTAGGTACATTGGTGAATGAATATTTTATTGGAATGTCCCCATTATGTGATTCCTTGGAAGTGATTTTTAGCATACTATTTGGACATTTCTTTTTCACCTCACTATCAGACAACTTCCCTCCTTTTATCTGATAGATCTCCTGATGTTACCCTCACTGTTGCCAATTTTGTTTTAATTGGGTGGGCTTAAAAATTCAAAGATGCTATTTATCAGAGAAGGGAACATGACTGTTCAAGATTCTTGATCAAAAGAGCTTTAGTCAGAGGAAAGGAAAGGAAGTAAATAAATTTGCTACGGTTTTGATCCAAAGAACTTCTGTGAGGAGGCAGCACTTAATGCTCATTCAGGGAGGGACCTTCAAGTTTTATGGGTTTCCCATTCAAACTGCAGACCACACTTCCCAAGGATTTCAGAGTCTCAAGACAAGACTAACTTTTTGGGTGGCACAGGGAATATGGGATGGGATCATGTAGGAAGAGTGTATTCCCCCAGAAGATAGAACCAAGTGGGCGGCCGTGTTGGTCTGAAGCAGTAAAACAAAGTCAGAGTCAAGTGCATCTTGAAGACCAATAAAATTTTATTCAGAATGGAAGCTTTCGTGTGTGCATGCACACTTCTTCAGACGAGGAATCATGTGCAGCGAGCAGAGCTACACGTAGCTGGTAGGCGGTGGTTTAGAATGCAAAAGGGTACAAATTTAAGATCCAGTGACAGAATAGCAAAAATTAACAAATTGAGCAAACCTTTAATCTGGGTAGCATGAGCATGAGAAAGCAATAAAACAGTAGTATGTCAAAATGTGAGAATGTCTCTTATAACAATTACTGATTAACAGACATTTTCACATTTTTGACATATTACTGTTTTATTGCTTGCTCATGCTCATGCTACCCAGATCAAAGGTTTGCTCAATTTGTTAATTTTGCTATTCTGTCACTGGATCTTAAATTTGTACCATTTTGCATTCTAAACCACTGCCTACCAGCTATATGTAGCTCTGCTTGCTGCACATGATTCCTTGTCTGAAGAAGTGTGCTTAGAAGCACACGGAAGCTTACATTCTGAATAAAACTTTGTTGGTCTTAAAGGTGCAACTTGGCTTCTACTTTGTTCCCTCAGAAGAGATGGCCATCTGACAGCAATATGGAACCTGTGAATTTAGGGGTGGTGTTTGTGACTTTCCTACATTGTGCAGGGGGTTGGACTAGATGACCCTGGCGGTCCCTTGCAATGCTATGATTCTATGTTCTCTTTCCTTTCTTTGACTCCAAGCTACTGTTTGTTGAAGTGTACAGTTACCAACCTCCATGTGGAGCCAGGAGATCCTTCAGAATCACAAGAGATTTCCAGACCACAGAGATCAGTTGCCCTGGAGAAAACTTAGACTAAAACTCTGCAAAGCAGAAGTTTTCTCCAGGGCAACTGATCTCTGTGGTCTGGAAATCTCTTGTGATTCTGAGGGATCTCCTGGCTCCACATGGAGGTTGGTAACTGTACACTTCAACAAACAGTAGCATGGAGACAAAGAAAGGAAAGAGAACATAGAATCATAGCATTGCAAGGGACCGCCAGGGTCATCTAGTCCAACCTCCGGCATTATAGTTGCAGCAGTGGCATTAAACTCCTCACCTCCCCAGGCTCCACCCCCAAACCTCCAGGAACTTCCCAGCCCAGAGTTGGTAACCCTATTTTCACATCACACCAGTAATCTAGCTCAGCCTGCTTGTCTGGAGCATTGATGCAAAGTTGCAGTAAGGGGAATTCGCAGCCCTGATCGATGGGCGCGTGTGTGAAAGTGAGCTCGAAGATACAGACCTCCAGAACAGAAAAAGGCTTCTTACTGCTGAGATAAGTGATAAAGTATAACCTGGAAGCTTCTATCCCAGAAGACTTGCCCTGGATTATAGATACTGGCCTGGCTACTAAATCTGTAACTAAACCTTTTATCCAGAGCCTTGGTAAGGGTGCCCAGACTGAACCTTTGTCTAAGATCTTTGGGGTGCTGGAACTGCTCTAGGTATAAATCCGGGGGTGGGGGGTTGCATTCATATTAGCAGATCTCCATTTCACCAAGCTGGGCACCTACTCTAAACAGTAATATAGAAGACTTGAATCCATACTAAACAAATAAGATTCCCGTGTCATGTTTTTGTGCAGTGCAGAGAATTTCGAAGCAGGTTCCTCTTAAGGATGGTGCCTCCTCTGATATTTCGGTAAGTCCCCCTCGTTTAGGATTGTGTTTTCAAGTGCAAGATAAGCCCAAGTATTCTAAAGCTACATCTGTTTGCGGCTTACAGATGGTCCTTTGTGTTATCTCTGGCTTCTGTATAATTATGTGCGACACTGCATTTATTTGGGAGGTGTCGGAATGTAGAGATACATTATAATTGAACTTGAATCTGTGTCTGCCCCCGTGGGGTTTTCCGCAACGGTTATAATGAATTCTTCAGTTTACACATTGGAACCTCCTAAGCAAAGATTAGATTTGTAGGCATTCGGCACAGTCTTTGTTGCTACATTACTCTGGGCTAGGTGGGAGAAAGAGTGTATTTTTATCTTGTTTAACGTTTTGGTTTTTTTAAAATAGCTGCAGCCATCTTCCTCTTTTATTCTCTCGTTTTTTGGAGGAAAACCTCACTAAAAAGTAATTGGTAAAAATGTTGTGAATTGAGTCATCCAGTAGAAAACTGCACGAGTGCTATCTAATTCATAAATTGCGTATAGCGTAAAAGTGGATTTAACAGAAAGCATTGAGTTTGATCCTTACTGATTTTTCTGCTAATGGAAGGGATGGGGAAACTTCTACCAGTTTCTTCTTCCTGCTGTTGACCCCCAGTTTTTCTTTCATAGAATCATAGAGTTCGAACGGACCTCCAGGGTCATCTATTCCAACCCCCTGCACAATGCAGGAAACTCACAAACACTTCCCCCTAAATTCGCAGGATCTTCATTGCTGTCAGAAGGCTATCTGGAAAGGAAAGGTCCCCTGTGCAAGCACCAGTCATTTCCGACTCTGGGGTGACGTTGCTTTCACGTTTTTACGGCAGACTATTTATGGCCTTCCATTGCCTTCCCCAGTCATCTACACTTTCCCCCCGGCAAGCTGGGTACTCATTTTAACAACCTCGGAAGGATGGAAGGCTGAGTCAACCTCAAACCGGCTACCTGAAAACCCAGCTTCTACCGGGGATTGAACTCAGATCATGAGCAGAGCTTAGGACTGCAGTACTGTAGCTTTAACACTGCGCCATGTGGCCATCTAGCCTCTGTTTAAAAACCTCCAAGGAAGGAAAGCCCACCACCTCCCGAGGAAGCCTGTTCCACTGAGGAACCACTCTAACGGTCAGGAAGTTCTTCCTGATAGAATCCTAGAGTTGGAAGGGACCTCTAGGGTCATCTAGTTCAACCCCCTGCACAATGCAGGAAACTCACAAACCCCTCCCCCTGAATTCACAGGATCTTCATTGTTGTCAGAGGGCCCTCTAGCCTCTGTTTCAAAACCTCCAAGGAAGGAGAGCCCACCACCTCCCAAGAAAGCCTGTTCCACTGAGGAACCGCTCTAACTGTCAGGAAGTTCTTCCTAATGTTGAGCCGGAAACTCTTCTGATTTAATTTCAACCTATTGGTTCTGGTCTGACCTTCCGGAGCCACAGAAGACAATTCCACACCCTCCTCTAGATGACAGCCCTTCAAGTCCTTGAAGATGGTGATCCTATCACCTCTCAGCCACCTCCTCTCCAGGCTAAACATCCCCAGCTCCTTCAACCTTTCTTCATAGGAGTTGGTCTCCAGACCCCTCACCATCTTCATTGCCCTCGTCTGGACTGTGCTTGGAGATCCCCTGGCAAGTAAAGTGGATGCAGGAGACAAAAATCTTCTGTTTTATGACTACAGGGTTGCCAGCCCTGGGTTGGGGAATACCTGGTGATTTTGGGGGTGCAGCCTGAGGCAGGTGAGGTTTAGGGGAAGGAGGGATCTCAGCTGGGTATAATGACATAGAATCCATCATCGAAAGCAGCCATTTTCTACTGATCTTGGTTGTTGAAAGAGCAACTGGAATAGCGGGAGATCTCCAGGTGCTGCCTGAAGGCTGGCAACCCAACAAAAGCGCCTTGTGTGGGTGGAAGATTTAGCCAGGATCCATCCAGTTTGGCGTAGTGGTTAAGTGTGCGGACTCTTATCTGGAAGAACTGGGTTTGATTCCCCACTCCTCCACTTGCACCTGCTGGCATGGCCTTGGGTCAGCCATAGCTCGGGCAGAGGTTGTCCTTGAAAGGGCAGCTGCTGTGAAAGCCCTCTCAGCCTCACTCACCTCACGGGGTGTCTGTTGTGGGGGGGAGAAGATATAGGAGATTGTAAGCCGCTCTGAGTCTCTGATTCAGAGAGAAAGGCGGGGTATAAATCTGCAATTCTTCTAATTCTTCTTCTTCCCATCATCTTCCCCTATTCAGTACCTTGTTCTCTGGGAACAGAGGGACAGACATGGTTTGCCGCCTCCTTTTAATTTTATATGATGTTGCGGAGCAACGGAGATTCCTCTGTTGTAACTGTAACCCAGTCACAAATTGTGGACATTTTACTTATTTATTACTTTCAAATCCTGCCCTCTCCGCAAGCAGACTCAGGGTGGCTAACAAGCAAATTCAGACCATACAATTGAAGTTTCAAACAATCTTCAAACTCTTGAAGCCTTACAGATGTTTGTGAGCCCCCTCTGGCCATAGGGCAGGGGGGGAAACCCTAAAGGGCCACAGAGAGGTAACCAAGTCCAGAATGTTTTGTAATTTTGTTTATGGCCCGGAGATGTATAAGTCTGTGTACAATGGATAAACTTCTTTTTTTGCTGTTTTTAACTTACCCTTATATTTTAGAGAACCTGTCATTGTTTCTCCAGGTCCTCTGTTATCCTTCAGTGAGAAAGGAGCTAGTTTATTGTGGATGTATTTAAATTTCTTAACCGCCCTCCCCTATCAATAGGGCTCAGGCAGTATACATCAGAGGCATTTAAAAATTCACGGTCTCCAGGAATGTAATCTAATTTACAGATTAAAACAACAACAATAAATGAACATATGAAGCTGCCTTATACTGAATCAGACCCTTGGTCCATCAAAGTCAGTCTTGTCTTCTCAGACTGGCAGCGGCTCTCCAGGGTCTCAAGCTGAGGTTGTTCACACCTATTTGCCTGGACCTTTTTTTGGAGATGCCAGGGATTGAACCTGGGACCTTCTGCTTCCCAAACAGATGCTCTACCACTGAGCCACCATCCCTCCCTTGAGCCACCGTCATGTAATGAATAGATAGTGATACGCTACCCAGAGCGTGCCTCCACCCAGTGAAGGAAGAGGCCAGGGGAGAGACGGGAGAACATTCTGGCTGTCCTGAGTCAATTATCTAGCAGAACATCTCTACCTTACATGCCCTGATGAACTGCGTTATTTCCCATACGGCACAAATGTTATTCAGCAGAGAGCTTGGAACCTCTTGGGAAAAGCAGGGGTGGAATTCTAGCAGGAGCTCCTTTGCATATTAGGCCACACACCCTTGCTGTAGCCAATCCTCCAAGAGCTTTCAAAAAGAGAGCCTTGAAAGCAATTGGAGGATTGGCTACATCAGGGGAGTGTGGCCTAATATGCAAAGGAGCTCCTGCTAGAACTCCACCCCTGGGGAAAAAAAAAACTTTCTACAGGTGTGTCAGAAATTTGGGACACTGAGAGTGGACCTCTTGGTTCTAGAGGACAACCTTCATCTGGCACTATTCCTGTCCAGATTACAAAATCCAAAGGCAGTAGCACAGACCCACTGAACAAAGATTGATTGGAGTTTGGCTCTGATAAATGCTTTGTCTTGAATGTGAAGCTTAGATGAAGCTTTCAGTGAAAACAAGGTTTGGAATTTCAGGAAAGGCCCATTTAGCTGTATGTTTGAATATTCGTATACTGCACATTTGAGAATCGAATTTGGACCAGAGTCCATCTAAGAATCCCTTCTACTGCAGGAGTTGTTGATATTTACCTGAGAAAAAAAAGAATGAAGTGAGCTTTACCTGTTGGACTTAAAGGTTATATGTCCCACTCTCTGTCGGTTGTTTTGTTTTGTAATATTTTGCTATGTTTTTGATCCTTTGAAAAATAATAATTGTTTTGTTCCAAGTAATTAGAGTGAAATTCTGTGACTTTAAGAGTATATTTGTAGACACTTTATATAGAGGAGGCGCCTTTTTTCTCCTTGCCAATTTATCCATGATTCTCACTTCTGTTGCCAAACCTCCAGGTAGTGGCTGGAGATCTCTGGGGATTACAACCAATGTTCCCTCTAAGCTGCAGAGTCCTGTGAGCAATAAATTCTACTTTGTGAGCTACTGGCATTAAAGTTGTGAGCAACTGCATAAATTAGCGTGCTCTGGGGTCATTCTTCCTGAGCCAAGTCAGAAATGTGTGAGCTGGAGGCTAAAAATCTGTGAGCTAGCTCACGCTAACTCAGCTTAG
The DNA here is from genome assembly GCF_032191835.1 of Heteronotia binoei. Lineage (NCBI taxonomy): Eukaryota > Metazoa > Chordata > Lepidosauria > Squamata > Gekkonidae > Heteronotia > Heteronotia binoei. Next base: position 128,689,741 of record NC_083229.1, read on the forward strand.
AGGGAACACTGATGACAACTGATCTCCAAGAGACAGAGATAAATCATTTGGAGAAAATAGCCACTTTGGAAGGTCCAGGGGTGTCGAACTCATCAGCTATGAGGGCTGGATCTGACATAAATGAGACCTTGTTGGGCCAGGCCATGTGTACCTATTTAAGATTAGATAGCAGGGATATAAACTTTATAAAGGACAAAGACAAACACAATTAAAGTGTTTTTTTAAAAAAAAAAAAACTTAAAACATTAGCACTCATTGGTCTTAAAGGTGCTTTCTTTGTATTTCTCCCAGGGGATCCAGAGTCTGGGCAAAGGAAGCTCTGGCTCTTTCCTTCCTTCCCCAGGGGACCAAGAGGGGGAGGAGCCTCAGCCAATAGAAGGAAGAGAGGCTTGGCTCAGTAGCTCTGCTGTGTGATTGTGATAGCCTGGCAAAGCAAGCTCTTCCTCCCCCCACCCTTTGTCAGCCAATGGAGAAAAATAGAAGTTTTGTTCTGTAGTTCCTGTGTGATTGAGCAAGCCTGGCAAACCAAGCTGTGATGCAGAAGGGAACAAGAGAGAGGGAGAAAGAAGCAGATGACAGCCAGTTGCTCGGGGGCCTGATTTGGCCCCCAGGACAGATGTTTGACACCCCTGCTCTATGGCATTATATCCCATTGAAGTCCCTCCCCAAACCCCACCCTCCCAGGCTCCACCCCCAAGTGAGGTGGTAGGGAAGGGCATGTAGAAAAATGCAGCAGGACAGGAATTCAGCTTGTGGGGCATCAGCTGACCATCCTTGTCTTCCAGTATAAAGAAAGGATTAAAAATGTTCAAGGAGAGTTCAAACATGTTGGGGAAGATTGAGCAGAATTTTTGGGATGAGTCATAGCCCTCTGAGAAAAGGACAAAAAAGGAGAGAAATGAGCAATGATGGACTATTTATTCTTTTGACAGCTCTGGGGAGGAAAAAAAAATACTTTCCTATTGAATAAATAACTGGTTCCCCAGGAACCCGCAAAATCTGTAGACTACAATATAAAGAACGCAGGAACTTTCTTTTGCTCAAATGAAAGCCTTCAGTTATGTAAGCGATAAGAATAATGAGCAATATCTCCAACAATCTGGAATAGAAAAAAATATACTTTCATCTTGAAGAAACCTTCTTTAAAATATTTTAAGCTCTTGAAGTCCACAAATGAAAAGTGAGGGGAAAACCTATATTCTTCCTACATGGTGATTTTTTTTTTTTTGTACTGCACAGTGTGTATTGCTAGATTTTCTTGTCACCATGCAATTAGGTCCTAACCACTCATTATTCATCAGAGCAGTTAATTGTTCTAGCAGAGTAACAAGGCAGAAAGTAAGTCTGTTGCTTGTCTTCCAAATCAGAATGCTGGCATGAAACTGGAAGACTGATAGTCTTCTTTCCCTGTTAGGCTTCCCAACCCCCCCGCCCTGCTGGGGGACCCCTGGATTAGCAGCCTAATCCCCCGCTCTCTAAAAATCTGATAGCGGGGGTGGAACGGTGCAGTGTCTCTTTCCCTGCCTGGCTTCAGGCTTCTCCCTTCCTCCGAGTCACAAAGACCCGCCCACCGCCGGCCTGCTATTCGCTCCAGTTTGGCCTCCCTTCGCGAGGTGCATGCTGGGACTTGTAGTCCTTGCATCCTCTCCAGCTGCTGGGTGGCGTCTCCTCGGGGAGTCTGGACCATGTGTGTTTCTACCTCCGGAGGCTTCAGTCGCTGATTGAAAGGCTTCCTCTTGGGATGGTGTGTCTGTGTTACTTTGAAGAAGTTGGCAGCATCCCCTTCAGAGTCGCCAGAAATGGGGGTGGGGGGGACACATCTGCTGAGCATTATTCTCTATGTGGAGATTGATTCTCATAGGGTATAATGGGGAATTGATCTGGAGGTTTCAGGGGCTCTGGGGAGCTGTTTTTTGAGGTAGAGGCACCAAATTTTCAGTATAGTATCTAGTGACTCTCCCCAAAGTATCTCCCAAGTTTCAAAACGATTGGACCAGGGGGTCCCATTCTATGAGCCCCAAAAAAGGTGCCCCTATCCTTCATTATTTCCTATGGAAGGAAGACATTTAAAAAGGTGTGCGGTTCCTTTAAATGTGATAGCCAGAACTCCCTTGGAGTTCAGTTATGCTTGTCACACCCTTATTCCTGGCTTCACCCCGATGTCTCCTGGCTCCACCCCCAAAGTCCCCAGATATTTCTTGAATTGGACTTGGCAACCCTATTCCCTGTACTTACGGTTCTGCTTTGGGGATTCCGGCCTTTAGAGATCAGACTACAGAGATCAGTTCCCATGGATAAAATGGATGGTTTGGAAGGTGGAGTCTCTGGCATTGTCCCTGTCTTCCATAGGCTTAGTCCCCAAATCTAGGAGTTTCTCAACCTGGAGCTGGAAATTCCTGATGATGAGTTAAATGCTAGCCAGACCCAGCCAGCTGTGTTTACACTTGCCAGAAGCAAAACTCTCACACATGAGATGGAAACAAGTGTTCTGACAATGCCTTCAAACCCAGGTTTTAAACATTAGTCATTCGTCATGCCAAAGAAAATGATTTTTTAAAAGAAAAAAAAATGCAGATGAAGGTCTAACATGGCAGATAAGGACAATTACAAATAAATATAAACCCTAATTACAAATAAGTCAAGTGTGGTAATGAAAGAGTTAAGGGCAGGCCTTTGCATATTAGGCCACACACCCCTGATGTAGCCAATCCTCCTGGAGCTTACAGTAGGCCCTGTATGAAGAGCCCTGTAAGGTCTTGGAGGAATGGCTACATTAGGGATATGTGGCCTACTATGCAAAGGAGTTCCTGCTAAAAGAAAACCAAACAAACGCTGGCTAAAGGCATGATAGCTGGAGGAGGGATCTATGGTGCCCCCCTCCCTTCATGTCCTGAGCACTTGCTTATTTGCTTAATGGTTAATTCAGGGCTGGTACACTCTCCCTTTTAGTTGGTGATGTGAAAAGAAGGGAAGTCTCTTTTCGTTTGGGAAACGGCACTGGGGTGGAAAGGTTAATCTCTGGGTTCCCTCCTTTGTTGCTGTAGCTCAAGTATAATTAAAACGATGCTTGGATCATGGACCTCCTGGTAATACATTCATTTTGACCCTATGTTGGAAGAATGCTTTCAAGAGCCAGTTTGGTGTAGTGGATAAGTGCGCAGACTCTTATCTGGGAGAACCGGGTTTGATTCCCCACTCCTCCGCTTGCACCTGCTGAGATGGCCTTGGGTCAGCCAGAGCTTTCATAGAAGCTGTCCTTGAAAGGGCAGCTGCTGTAAAAGCACTCTCAGTCCCACCTACTTCACAGGGTGTTTGTTGTGGTGTGTGTGGGGGAAGGTAGAGGAGATTGTGACCGCTCTGAGACTCTGCGATTCAGAGTATAGGATAGGATATAAATCCAAAAATCTTCCTTGCCTCTGTTTTATATTGTGCTGCGGAGAAGAAAGATTATTCAATCTGTGGGCTGGATGAAAATTGGTATATTAACTTCTGTTTGCGGAATGAAAAACTGAGAGTTTATTAACATTTCTATTGTAACGCTCTTCCTTTTGGCCCCCTCTTGAAGTCTACAGTTGTCAATTATTCTCTGTGCCACAACTAGGGGGGAAAGTCATTAAAAGCTCACACAAACTGTGCCCAAAGGCGCTCCCTTTGTGGCATGCAGGTTGCCTTAAGCAGCAGAGAAACGCATCTTAGACGTCCTATTATTTTAATGTAATTTGTCCACAGGGCTTTTAACAAACTCTTCCTTCCAGCTTCCTCCTAGAAACAATGAGCAGCCACCACCAACATAAGCGGTCACCGACAGTGATGGGTTTCAAGGGTTTCTCTCTTTGCCAGCGGAACATTTTGGTTTTAAACAATTTTATTAATAACATATGGTTACAATATTTAATTATATGCTTGCTATCTCTAACCCATATGATATTTTCAATCCCCCCTCCCTCCATTTCTAGACTTCTGCCGAGGTTATATACTTAAGTTCAATTATAAAGGTACCCCTAACCAATCAAAGATCAATGTCTTTCTTTTCTCCCATTCATATTAAAAAATTGTCCAATGTCTTTTTACATTCCACTCTTGCTCTATATATTCTCTAAATTTCTTCCACTCCTTTTTAAACAGATCCAAATCATAGTCTCTTAAAGTTCTTGTTAGCTTGTCCATCTCACTCCACGATAAAACTTTCACAATCCAGTCCCATTTCTCTGGTATTTTTTCTTGCTTCCACAACTGCGCATACAATGTCCTAGCAGCTGAGAGCAAATACCAAATTAAAGTCCTGTCTTCTTTTGAAAATGTTTCCATTTGTAATCCTAACAGAAAAGTCTCTGCAACTTTCTTAAAGTCATATCCCAAAATTTTAGAGATTTCTTGTTGTATCATCTGCCAAAACTTTCGCTTTTTCACAAGTCCACCACATATGAAAAAAAGAACCCTCATGATTTTTACATTTCCAACATCTATCCGACATCTTTTTACTCATCTTTGCCAGTTTTTTTGGAGTCATATACCATCTATACATCATCTTAAAACAATTCTCTTTAATATTCTGACATGTTGATATCTTCATCGAGTTCTTCCAAAGATACTCCCATGTATCCATTTGTATTTCTCTATTCACATTGATTGCCCATTTAACCATTTGAGATTTTACTACTTCTTCTTCTGTAGACCATTTCAATAGTAATTTATATACTTTCAATATTAATTTTTCGTTGTCTCCAAGCAGAACCCTTTCCAATTCTGTTTGCTCGCGTCTAATTCAATCAGATTTAATATCATTTTCCATCAAGCTTTTTATTTGTTGCATTTGAAACCAGTCATACTTGTTGTTCAAATCTTCTGCAGACTTTAATTCAACTTTATCACCTTGAATCTTGAGCAGTTGATTATATGACATCGCTCTTTCTTCATCAGATTCAGCTGTTATTTTTATTACTTCTGCTGGCACTATCCAAAGCGGCTTTCTCTCATCACCATATCTCTTATATTTTATCCAAGCGTTTAATAAGCTATTTCTAATATAGTGGTGAGAAAAAAGACCATCCATCTTATTTTTCCCATAATACAAATAAGCGTGCCAGCCGAATTTATTCCCATGAGCTTCTAACCGTAGAAGTTTTTTTATCTAACAGCATTATCCAATCTTCAATCCATGTCAAGCAAACTGCATCATGATACAGTCTTAAGCCAGCGGAACATTTTGCAGAAGAAAATGTTTCCTCCGAGATGGAGTGGGTGGTGGGGTGTAACTCGTTTCTCCGAAGGGAAAACCAGAGACTCCCCCTCTCCCCCAAAGTGATTTTTAGCCATTTGGGGCTATACCCGCTTCTTGCAGACAGCAAATATTAGCATACATTTGTTTTAAACGTTTGCCTTTTGCATGTATACATTCTCACATAGCTCGACTGAATTCTACTCCCTGTCCTCCTATGTTCTCGCTGTGCTACTGCTATACTTGGCAGCACTTGTTGAAACAGGCTGTTCACTCAGTCACAAACCATATACACCAATCATAACTGTTGTAGTCTTTTTAAAAAATCACACAAAGGCACTTGAAGCTGCCTTATCCTGAATCAGACCATCTATCTATCAAAGTCAGTATTGTCTACTCGTATTGGCAGCCGCACTCCAGGGTGTCAGGCTGAGGCCTTTCCCATCATCTCCTACCTCTTTCAACTGCAGATGCAGATGTATTTGGGACCGTCTGCACATCAAGCAGAGAGTCTACTGATGAGACACACCTCTTCCTCCTACAGTCCTACCACATCTGGGGTCCTACCACATCTACAGCAGGGGTGGCCAAACTTGCTTAACGTAAGAGCCGCATAAAATAAATGTTAGATGTTTGAGAGATGCAAGACATGAACATCAGATGATGAATGGAAGGGAGGGAGGAAGGGAGGAAGGAAGGGAGGGAGGGAGGGAGGGAGGAAGGAAGGAAGGAAGGAAGGAAGGAAGGAAGGAAGGAAGGAAGGAAGGAAGGAAGGAAGGAAGGAAGGAAGGAAGGAAGGAAGGAAGGAAGGAAGGAAGGAAAGAAAAGTGGAAAGAAAGTGACTTTAACATTTAATGCATTCTTCAAGCCACCAGCTGGCTTGGCTTGGAGAAAAATACTTTCTCCAAGCCAGCTGATGGGGCAGTGGGGGAGTTGAGAGACACACAATGTGTGTGAAAGAGTCACATATGACTCCTGAGCCACAGTTTGGCCACCCCTAATCTAGAGAGTGTTTTGTGACCCTAATGGCTGCTGTTGTATTTAGATAGACAGCCTTTTTGCACGTGCACAATTTTTAAAAGACGCAACCCTGTTTGGAGGAAGGGTGTTAGTCGTTCGATGCTGAACTGAAACTGTGATTGGCTCCCATCTGATTTTCAGAATTGAATACAAGAAGTCAGGTGCGTTCACCTTAACCCACATCATCCCTGGTCAAAGGCAGGGTGAGAGAGAGGGCAAGTATGCCTGAAGGCTGTCAAGAAGTCAGCTGGAGCAGGTCAAGCTAGTCTTGTGGGGAAAACAACCGGTTTAACAGTCTGAATAAATCCTCCTCAAATCCAAACATTCTCCAGAGTCCAAAGGTTTTATAATGAGAGGAGAATAGTGTATGCAGAAAGCCAGTACTTCTGAGATCTCCAAGCTGTTAAGGGACGATGGCTCAGTGATAGAGCATCTGCTTGGTAAGCAGAAGGTCCCAGGTCCAACCCCTAGCATCTCCAGCTAAAAAGGGTCCAGGCAAGTAGGTGTGAAAAACCTCCGCTTGAGACCTTGGAGAGCCGCCAGTCTGAGTAGACAATACTGACTTCAATGGACTGAGAGTCTGATTCAGTATAAGGCAGCTTCATATGTTGTAAGTTTTGTGCTGTGCCATGAGTAATGTTTTCAGCCTGAGCTCTCTTGAGGGCGAGGATGAAGGCCACGTGTGCTTTTGCAGCTTCTGGCACTGAACAGCCAGAGGTAAGCCAGGTTTCCAGAGGTAGTTTGTAAGTATTCCTGGGGACTTCATAAACATACCTTTGATGGTGCGATAGTGGATGGGAGCACATGAGACATCTGGCGTGGCAGTATCCTCGCTCTGAAAAAGATGGTTCTCTTTGATCCATGCCATGACATTCACACAGCCCTCACCCTGCTGCTGGGAGAGGCACGGGCCGGACACGCGCAAGAGGAGCATTGAGACTGTCCGCGTGCATGCAGGGCGCTTGCATCACACACCCCGGGCATTCAGACAGCTGGAAAATGCACCTTCTGTACATTGTAGAGGTTTTCTCATTCTCGGAAGCATATTGTACAAATCCCTCAACACTTTGTGTAAAATGACAAGTTAAGCTTTACTGCGGAATGATTTTACAGAGTGATAACTGATATACTGCATGGCACAGCATATAACAAAAGAAGAACGGAAAAAAGAATGCTCAGAGATGCAAATTAGCATCCAATAAACAAAAGGTACTTCACCTTCACTATACCTGAGGTGCTGTCGACTTGTAAATCCTAACAGCTTTGCTACCAGGAAGATCTGGTAGCTATTTAATCTGGTCCCAGCCCGTCCTAAGATGAGGTAGGTACGGGTGAGGCTCGGGACAGATGTGCACATATGATTGTGCACATTGCACTTGGATGCAAGGCATGGCTAGGTCAGGTGAAATTTCTTATGTGATCACACCCAGTGTCTCCATACCTTCTGTTGACACACATATCTGGGGCCTCAGTTGAGTATCTATACATGGTAGGTGAATGGAATCGGGTTGCCAGCTCTGACCCAGGAAAGATCTGAGAACTTTTGAGGTGGAGCCAGACGACTTTGGGGGTGGAGCCAGGAGCAAGGTCGTGACAAGCATGATTGAATTCTGAAGGGAATTCTGGCCATCACACTTAAAGGGACCATGCTTCTTTTAAATGCCGTCCCTTTGTTGGAAATAACGGAAGATCAGGGTACCTTCTTTCGGGGCTCATAGAACTGGACCCTCTGGTACAATCTTTTTGAAAGTGGGAGGGTTTTTTTTTTTTTTTTAAAAAAAGAGGCACCAGATGCTATGCTGAATACTAGTAACACTAGTATTACTTATGAGAAAAATTCAAAATACACACACTGTTGCCAATCAATACATTTCAGAATAACATGAACCAAACCACCAAGTTCTATTACCGTTCCAGGCTTCCAAGGAATATGTAAAGACTTGTACATATTTAATTCATATTTATACATACTGTACTTAGTACATATTTAGTATGTACTAAATTTAGTACATATTTAGTATGCACTATATTTAGTACATATTCAGTACATTGTTTTCATTATACAAGGGAGATATTTGGTGTTTTCTGGTTGTTTGGTCTTCCTCTCTGTCCGTTTTTTTTTTTCATTCTTGCAGTGTAAACCTCAGCAAAGCAAGGTGAGTGCGGAATCAGCCGGAATGACAGTTGCAAAGGTGAACGCTCATCTTGAAAGACTGTAGAAATGGTGTTGTCTACTCAGTCACGTTTGGGTACCGCAAGACTAGAGTTTGGACGGCTTCAGAATAACACTCTGAAATGCTAGTAGAATAAATCCTGACTTACGGAAATGCACAAACCAAAGGGCTGGGCAGCGTCTCCTTTGAGGAATATGAAGGCTAAGAACTCATTTGGTGAACTGCCGTTTCATCATAACCCAAGTAATCTGTAGTGACAAGGAGAATCCATTTGGGTAAGAGTTAACTGTATCAGGTTAAACGGAAGTGAGCTGCTTTGGTGTGTTTTTGCCTTGCTCACCTTTGAGCAAGTCATTTTCTTTTAACATCTAGAAAATAAGAATACTGGCCTACCTCAATGAATAAAGGCAAAAAGGAAGGGATATAATGAACCAGTCTGCCATTTAAATATGCTATATATTTTAGATTTTTTAAACTAAATATATAGAACTAGGAAGCCAACTTGCAAATAAATGTTGCATAAATTAATGTTCAGTCAATTGGATGCCATTATTTAAATACATTTTATTATATTTATTTACAAAATTTATATCTTGCCTTTCCACTTTTAAAGGGCCCCTGAAGGCTTCTAACAATTCAAAGCATGCATGATAAAATGCATTATAAGACCACTGCAACAAATCTATCTCACAAATATACTGCACGAAAGCAACTTTTTAAAGGGTTTAAAAACAGAATTAAGATACTTTAAAAGTGTTAAAATGCATACAAAACATAATGCATTGGTTAGGAAGGAGAGATCATTGCAAGAATGCCAAGCGAAACAAAAAAAAAAGTCTCCACCTGCTGGTAGAAGACGGTAATAGAAGGGGATGGATGAATCTCCCAGGTGTGTGTGTAAAGGGAGTTCTAGAGCTTTGGTGCCATGACCTAGAAGGCCCTCTCCCGGGGTGCTAACCACCTAATCTCAGAAGATGGGGGCACTTGAAGCAGGTTCTCCAAAGATGATCACGGTGGTTGGGCAGGTTCATAAAGGATTCACTCTTAAAATCAACCCCCCCCCCCAAACATACATCATTAAAATGTTTTCTAAGAGTTAAAATACATACAATACATTAAAAAAAGCAATCAAAACATTGGTTTGGGAAGAGGAATCGAGGAAATGCTAAATGAAAAAAAAAAGTCTTCGGCTGTTCATGGAAGATGGCAACAACTGGGGACAGACAAATCTTCCTGGAGAGAGAGAGTGTTCTGGGACTTTGGTGCCATGAATGGGAAGGCCCTGTCCTGGGTTACTACCTGCCTTATCTCAGAATTGGGGTCACCTGAAGCAAGTTCTCCAAAGATGACTATGGCAGGTTCATAAGTGATTAAGCGGTCCTGCATGTCTGTTGGTTCCAAATCAAATAGAACTTTGAAGATCAAGGCCAGCCCCTTGAATTGTGTCTGGAAGCAAACTGGAAACCAGTGTTGGTGGGTGAAGACTGGAGTGATAAGGACCCTATGACCCACTCAACATGCTGGCTGCAGCTTTCTGTACCAACTGAAGCTTCTGAACACTTTCCAAGGGCAGCCTTATGCAGAGCACATTGTAGCAGCCAAAGCTAGATATAACCAGGACATGCACCACAGTGGTCAGATCTTTTCTGTCCAGGAAAGGCTGCAGCTGGCTAATCAGTCAAAGGTGGTAAAAGCCACTCTTGGCCACAGCTGCCACTTTCTCTTCCAGTGGTAGGCCTGTGTCTGATGGCATCCCCTAACTACAGATCTGTTTCTTCAAGGGAAGCTCAACCCCATCCACAACTGGTGACGCCTTAAATCCCTGGTCAGATCTTCTGCCCACCAGCAGCACCTCCATCTAGTTGGGATGAAGACTTAGTTATTAACCTGCACCCACTCCAAAACTGCCTCCAAGCACCGGTTCAGGGTTTCAACAGCCTCCCTGGGATCGGCTGGGAGTGCAAGATAGATCTGTCATCTGCCTATTGGTAACAGTCCAGTCCCAATTGCCAGATAACCTCACCCACCATGGAGGACCAGATGGAATCTTGTGGGACCCCACAGGCCAAAGGTCAAGAGGCTGAGCAGCAGTCCTTCAGCACCACCTTCTGAAACTCGCCCTCCAGGTAGGTTTGGAATCACCACCAAACAGTCCCTCCCAATCCCAGTCCAGAAAGGTTGTCCAGGAGGATACCATGATTAGTGGTATCAAAAGCCACTGAGTAGTCCAAGAGAACCAAGAGGGTCTCACTCCCTCAGTCCATCTCCCTGCAGAAGTCATCCATCATAGTGACCAAGGCTGTTTCAGTCCCATAACCAGGCCAGAAACCGGATTGGAAGGGATCTAAACAATTTACCTTAGTCAAGGAAGTTTGCAGTTGTCCAGTCATCAGCCTTTAAATTTCCTTGCTTAAGAATGGAACAATTGAGACTGATAATTATTGAGTTCCCCTGGCAGGCTTCAGCTTCCAGGTGGTAGTTGGAGACCTCCTGGGATTACAACTGATCAGTTCACCTGCAGAAAGTGGCCACTTTGGAAGGTAGAATCTGTGGCATTATAACCCCATTGAAGCCCTTCCCCTCTCTGTGGGGACACCATCAGATGTGATGGCCAGAAGGTAGAATTTGTGGCATTATAACCCCACCCTCTTCAAGCTCCATCTCCTAAATCTCCAGATATTTCCCAAACTGGAGCTGGCAACCTTATCTCCAGGAGTCAAGGGTAGGCTTCTTTAGAAATAGATGCACCACAGCCAGTTTCAAGGTTGGGATGACCACCCTCTCTTTTGAGGAAGTGGTAGCTACTTCTTGAACCTTGTCAGCCAGCCCCACCCCAGAAGATTTAAATAACCAGGAAGAGCAAGAGTCATACAATGAGATGATAGGCCTCAAATTTCCAAGGATCCTCAGGAACCGAAAAATATTCCACACAATTGGATCAGTTGGCACCTTGGAACTATTCTACCCTGTCACTGCTAAAGTAGAGCCCAAGTCAGAATGGATGCAAGAGATGTTATCTGCAAAATGCTTAGGAAAATGGTTACAGTGGGCCACCAAGCTGTCTACCTCTGCCTGCAGGCCAGATCCCAACTGCCCTTTGACCACTTGGAACAGCTCCACTGACCTACACTATGCAGATATAGTGGTGGTGGGAAAGTGTTGCTTCTTTGCTTCTTTGCTTCCATCACTGCCATGGAGTATCCTTTAAAATGAACTTTTGACCATATCCTATGGGATTTGGCCCAAATCTTCCCCAACTGTCACTCTAGCTGTCTCTTGGCCTTCAATGCCATTGATAACACAAAGCAAAATACTTTGGTTCTCAAGGTACATCTCTTGTGACTTGTCAAAGCAGTTCCGGAAGCATGCTAAACAAGTACTTTAAGCTAAACAACAGGTGGGAAAGAATGTCAATACAATACATGTAGCCTTTCCACATTTTGTTAACCCCATTACAGTAAGGTACTTGACAATGGGGCTTGATTTAATTCCTGGAGAATGGAAACATCTCCTGGAAAGGGTGGCATCCCCACTGCTCCCCAAATGCCACCCTTTCCAGGAATTAAATCAAGCCCCATTGTCAAGTCTATCTTTAAGGTGCCAACTTCAGTCTTGACTCAAGCCAAATGTTGAGTCAGTACCTTTTCTGATGCTAGAATAAACTGAACCATTTTTGAACCCCCCCAAGTTCCATCAAGAGGTCCACCAGTGGGGCCAGGATACTAGAAGTCCTCCCACTGCACCCCCCCCCCCAATCACCAAGAATACAGAGCAAAACTGTCCGAGACAGAGAGTTCCAACAATAAGCTGTGGCTAATAACCACTGATGGACCTTTGCTCCATATGCTTATCCAATCTCCTCTTGAAGCTGTCTATGCTTGTAGCTGCCACCACTTCCTGTGGCAGTGAATTCCATGTGTTAATCACCCTTTGGGTGAAGAAGTATTTCCTTTTATCAGTTCCAACCTGACCAGCAATTTCATTAAATGTCCACGAGTTCTCGTATTGTGAGAAAGGGAGAAAAGTACTTCTTTTTCTATCTTCTCTATCACAGGTGCATCCCCAATATCTGGCAAATCTATCAGTGGAAAGTCTATCAGTTGAAGCTTCCTTTGGATCTGAGATTATTAGGAATATGCTTTAGTTTGTTTTTTTTCCCCAGACAAGAATTATGCTTTTAAGTGACTAATTCAAAGACAGGCTTCTAAAGTATGCCTTTCATTTACTATTTTCTCCTTACCAAGAATTCAGATATCTAGCCTCTGGGGTTTTTTGCCTGTGGGGGGAAGACAATGTAAATCAGTTACCCGGGATTAACCTCAAGTTATGATAGAGCTAATTAAAAATGTAGTTCTTCCTGTGGTGAAAAATCTGTTCTTCATTTCCACATTTATTCTTATGCGTAAACCTCCTTGAGAATGTAAAAACACCCGATGACTAATTTGGATGTCACAAAAAACGCAAAATAAAAACCTGATTTTATTTTCTTGGGGCTGAATTTCAAAACAAACCATTTCAATAACAGCATGTGCTTGCACGTATGCCAGAAATTGTACTTGTTTGGTATTAGATGGGACTTTGAGGAAACACAGAAACATAGATACAGAGAGCTGGAAGGGGCCTCAACAGTTATCTAGTCTAACAACGCAGTTAGGATTGCCAATCGCCAGGTGGGGACAAGGGATCCCCCAGTTTGGAGGCCCTCCCCTCACTTCAGGGTCATCAGAAAGTGGGGGGAATGTCTACTGGGCACTCCATTATTCCCTATGGAGACTGATTCCCATATGGCAGGGGTGGCCAATGGTAGCTCTCCAGACGTTTTTGGTCTACAACTCCCATCAGGCCCAGCCAGCATGGCCAATGGCTGGGGCTGATGGAAGTTGTAGGCAAAAAACATCTGGAGAGCTACCATTGGCCACCCCTGCCATATGATATAATTGAGAATTGAACTGTGGTTATCTGAGGCTCGGTATAATTGAGAATTGATATAATTGAGAATTGAACTGTGGTTATCTGAGGCTCTGGAGGGGGGGTTGTTGTTTTTCAGTTAGAAGCACCAAATTCGCAGCATAGCATCCAATGCCTCTCCTCAAAACACCCTCCTGGTTTCAAAAGGATTGGACCAGAGGGTCCAATTCTGCGAGCCCCCAAAGAAGGTGCCCCTATCCTTCATAATTTCCAATGGAGGGAAGGCATTTAAAAGGTCTGTGGTCCCTTTAAATGTGATGGCCAGAACTCCCTTTGGAGTTCAATTATGCTTGCCACAACCTTGCTCCTGGCTCCACCCCCAATGTCTCCTGACTCCACCCCCACAGTTCCCAGATATTTCTTGAATTGGACTTGGCAGCCCTATATGCAGGAGATTCAATTACTCCACACACCCCAGTGACCCCTGCTCTATGCCCAGAGGAAAGCAAAAAATCTCCAGGATCTCTGGGCCAACCTGATTTGGAGGAAAATGCCTTCCTGACCCCAAAGTGATGAATGACATTGCATGTAAGAAAGGGCCATGACCACTGGCACATCTCTTCCTGTCCTTCCTCTTGCAATCTGCCTAAATTCACAGGATCTGCAGGGGCGGATTAACCATTAAGCAGACTAAGCATGTGCTTAGGGCACCAGGGCCAAAGGGGGCACCACAAAGTTGGGAAAAGGGTGAAAAGAAAAACAAATGAAGATTTGTAAAAAAAAAAAGAAAGAAAGATGAAACTAATGCAAATTGATCATGGTGCACCCTAGGGTTATCTTCTATTTTTTGTTGGCGAGGTGCAGTATCATAGGCTATGTTTAAAAGTAAAATGATGGAGCCAAATTCAGTTGTCATGACAGTCATTTCAATGATCCTCTCTGCCCCTTTTTAATTTCAGCCCCATGTAAACATCAAAAATGAAGTGTGTTCAGTTGAGTGGTGCGCAAAAGAGAATGAGCAAAAGAATCTGTCTCTTGTAGCCAAGACAGGAAAGCTGACAGATTTCTTCTTACAAACTGCAGAGAAAGATGATCCAGATCAAAACCAGTGTCAGTCTTCAGAGACAGGAAGTGAATCAAACTATCTCCTTCATCAGAAACAGGCAGTGTTGGTTCAAGGCCAGATTTTCATGATGATGTTGCACATGATGAAGTGCCACAACCTGGACCTACTTCCGCGACAAGATGTGTAAATGCTTTTGAACTGTCCAAGGAGTTTAGAGAACTGACCAAGGATGAAATGAACAAAGCTAAGGACCCAGGGTTGTGGGATGAATTTTATGGTGATGATGTGACTCATTGCAGATTTTTTTTGCCTACAACTCCCATCAGCCCCAGCCATTGGCCATGCTGGTGGGAGCTGATGGGAGTTGTAGGCAAAAACATCTGGAGAGCTACTGCTGGCCACCCCTGACTTATTGGGTTGCTTGTGGACCCAGTGAATGTCAGCATCACAATGGGCCATTTGACAAATCATGTCGCAATTTCATCAGTGGGAAGCCAAAGAGATACTGTTCACAGAAGATATTTTTTTGGAATAAAAGCCAATGGTGAACACTACAAGAGAGAATGGCTGTTGTACTCTCCTTCCAAAGGATCAGTTCGCTGTTTTGTTTGTAAACTATTCACGCCCAAAGGGTTAATGCATTTTGCTAGAAATGAGGGATTCAGTGACTGGCAAAACACTGCTATAATTGACAACCATGAAAAAAGTACAACTCACCGAGATGCCATGTTAACATGTTTAACTCGGAAACAAGGCTTAGACTTGACACAGCCACTGGAAAAACAAATTGAAGAGTACAGTTACTGGGAGAATGTGCTTTGGCATGTTGTAGCAGTCATTTGCACACTGGCTGAACGAGGATTGGCATTCCGAGGAAAAGTGGAAAAATTTGGGTCTCTCAATAATAGGAATTATTTGGGGCTACTCAAATGGATAAGTTGGTTTGACCCATTCTTGGCTGCTCACATATCATGGTATGGTAATGCTGGAAAAGGTAACCCTTCATACCTGTCCAAAACAATATGTGAGGAACTTATTGAGTTAATGGCAAAGAAAGTGCGCTTCATCATCATTGATGAAATTAATGTTTCTGGGTACTTCAGTCTGTCTGTGGACACCATGCCTGATCTTTTGCATGTTGACCAGCAAAGCATAGTGCTCTGATACTTGCAAGATGGACAGCCAGTTGAATGATTTATCACATTTTTGGAATTACAGAAGCACACTGGTGAAGCTATGGCACAGCAGGTGTTGAAGTACTTCTGTGATGATTGTAAATTGGATTTTGCTAAATGCAGAGGGCAGTCATACGACAATGCTGCCAACATGTCTGGACATTACAATGACATGCAGCAAAAACTTTTGGATGCAAATCAGTTTGCCATTTACTTACCTTGTGCAGCTCATTCACTAAATTTAGTTGGACGAAGTGCTGTGGATTGCAGTCAAGTTGCAGTAGATTTCTTTTCCACTGTGCAACTGCTCTACACATTCTTTTCAGCCTCAACTGCTCGGTGGAGAATTCTCAAAGATTCCATTGGAAATGAAAAAATGTTGAAATCACTTTCAGACACCAGATGGGAAGCACATGCTGTGGCAACTGCAGCAATTATCAACTCTTTCTTCAAGATTCTGGAAGCTTTGGAAGATTTATCAGATGACCAGTTGCAAAAAGCTGACACTAGAAGGGAGGCAAAGAACTGGAATTTGTGTTCATGCTGAATTTTCTTCAAAGTGAAAACGTGATCTTGCAAACATGTGCAGGTTTGTATTCATAATTGGCAGACCAGTTGCACACATCAAGAGATGAGTTTGAGAGATTTGAATCACTTGCAAAGGACATGCTCCCTGATGTAGAATACAAAGTAACTCAAACGCGTAAGCATATAAGAAAGATAATGCCCAATGATGAAAATGCACCAGAGGTCATTCTCAGTGCCAGAGACAAATTCCATATCTCCACTTTTTATGTAATTGTTGAAAAGTTAGAAACGGAAATGAGGAGGAGACGCAAGGTGTACACTGAAATAGCAGACAGAGTCTCTTGTCTGACAGATGGTCCTAATGCCACCCAACAAGGTGCTAATTCCCAATTATCAGAAAGTGAAAGGTACTCAAAGACTTGTCAGACACTCATTGATGCTTTTCCAGATGACATGAACAACACTTTATCTACAGAGCTTCAGCAGTTCCATTCATATGTTCTTCATAAGTTTAAAACAACCAAGAAAACATCTTTCACTCACATGGAACTTTGCAACACAATTACAGAAGACAAACTAGAGAGTGCCTTTCCAAATATTGAAATTGCCTTAAGAATATTTTTTAACATTAATAGTCACCAACTGCACAACAGAGAGGTCTTTCTCACAACTGAGAAGTGTAAAAAACCCAAATAGATCAGTTATGCTTCAAGACTCAACTCACTGTGTATATTAACAATTGAAGCAGACATTCTGAGAAGTATTAATTTCGAGGATGTTATCAGTGGTTTTGCAAAAAAGAAATGTAAAAAAATGCCTTTCCGGTCATGATTATTGGAACTTTGATACATTTAATTTGTGAAATATTTTTTAAAAAGATGTTTTATTGCATTTTTGTAGAACTTTATGTAACCCAAGCTTGGCTTAGTTTGTACAGTATATTGTGTTATCATATGAATGAATTTTTGAATTGCTGCAACCTGCATTGTATATCTGGTCAGACAGGTCAACAACTAAAATAGACTGGGTCAGTGTGGAAAGGAGGGGGTCACCAAGATTGATCAGTGCTTAGGACACCAGTGAGACTTAATCTGCCCCTGAGGATCTGTGTTGCTGTCAGATGGCCATCTAGCCTTTGCGTAAAATTCTCCAAAAGAGGAGAGCCCACTACCTCCCGAGAAAGCCTGTTCCACTGAGAAACCACCCTACCTGTCAGGAGCTTCTTCATAATGCCAGGGTCTCAGGCTGAGATCTTTTACATCACCTAATATTTGATCTTTTTAACTGGAAATGCCGGGGGTTTAACCTGGGACCTTCTGCATGCCAAGCAGATGCTGTACCACTGAGCCACACCCCATCCCCAAGTCTGCACAAATAGTGATTAACTCCCCCCACCCCAGGGCTTTTGTTATAGCAGGAGCTCCTTTGCATATTAGGCCACGCATCCCTGATGTAACCAAACCTCCAAGAGCTTACAGGGCTCTTAATACAGGGGCTCCTTCAAGCTCCAGGAAGATTGGCTACATCAGAGGGGTGTGGCCTAATATGCAAAGGAGTCCCTGCTACAAAAAAAGCCCTGCCCCACCACAATACAAAAATAGTGTGTTGTTGTTTAGAAAACCCCCTTTTTTAGTATTCTCAGAAGCCATTAGAAACTGGATGTTTATCAAGACCTTGGTAAGCTGTCATGCACAGCTGGTGAAATATTTTTGGCTGAAGACTGCTCTTCTTGGCTTAAGAAAGGGCCATTATTCTTATTCACCTGTATTCAGAGCCAGGATGATTATTCTTTGGGAACGCTTCTATCTTGTTATTACGTGATATAAAGAAGTAGGAATGCCAAACCATCTTATTCTCCCCAGGAAATTGCAGTTGTCATATCGCTATTCTTAAAGCTGCTGAACAGCTTTCTCTCTAAAGCTGGAACTCCAAGACAAAATTGGTCCCAGCGTTCTTTCCTCAGGTGATAGGGCTGCCAAGCCCCCGGTCCAGGTGGGGAATCTCCCGCCCGGGAGAACCTCCCCCTGCATTGCTGGCGTAATGATGTCACCTGGAAGTGACATCATCAAAATGGTGGCGCCCGTGCAAGGGTCGCTCTAGGCATTTCCGGGAAAACTCTTATGGTTTTCCCAGATGCTCTAGCCATTTGGGAGGTAAAAACTCTATGGTGCAATGGAGACTCCAACAATACATCTTGTGAAGGCTGTTTGGTTTTGTGCCTGTATGAGTTGTTGTTTACTCTGAATATTTTATTTCTCTCGGAAGATCTTCAAATACCTCCTCTTTGATAAAGAAACATTGAAACGGCGTGGCAACCTTTCAGCCAGCTCTGGGCTCGGTCAGCGACAGTGTTGTTGGAGTCTCCATTGCACAGAAATTTTGGACTTTTGGAAGTATATTAATTATCTTCAAGCACTTTTTGCACTTTGCACTTTCGGTAGTAGTATCCGGCTAAAACTATTCCATGTGCTCTGTCATATGTGAAGTTTCTTGTATGAGAACTTTTACCCTGGATTTCATTATCATATTAACTGGCATTGATCTCACTTTAAATAAGAGTTTATAAATATTGTATGAATTATTTTCAAGCATTTCGTTATTACATCGCAGTATTTGTCTGTTTTCAACGTCTCTGTGACTCTCCCTTATTTTGACTTCTGACCCACCTGGGGATTGGCACCTCTACTCATGAGTTGCTGAACTTCCAAGTTTTTCACAGGGCAACCAAAGGTTCAAGTTGACCTTCACACTATGCAAACGACCTCTGAAAGGATTGTGCAACAAACGGAGGGTCTGGGCTCCTTTCATGGCCATGTGTTTCTGCCTCCTCCCCCCCTAGCCCGCTCCCCTTCAGCCTTAAAGACTCAGACACACCATCCTAAGAGGAAGGCTTTCCAGGCAGAGACTGAAGCCTCCGGAGGGGGAAAGGCACATGATGGCTGTGCGGGTGGGGCTTCCACTGCTGCCAGCCAGCTGACTGGGGGTGGGAAGGAGCCCGGGAAAGTGGGAGAACCCCCGCTGGGACCTGGGGATTGGCACGCAACTAGCCCCCCCCACCCACACTTTCTGATGACCCTGAAGCAGGGAGAGGGCCTCCAAACAGGTGGATCCCCTGCTCCCACTTGGGGATTGGCAGCCCTAAGAATGACACATGATCTCCAGTCTCCCAAGACCTTCTCTCCTGCAGCTTTGGAAGGTGCCATCACATCCCTGCTGAGCTTAGGGTTTCCAATCCCCAGATGGGGACAGAGGATCTCTCAGTTTGGAGGCCCTCCCCCCGCTTCAGAGTCATCAGAAAGTGGGGGGTGGGGAGGGAAATGTCTCCTGGGCACTCCATTATTCCATATGGAGACCTATTCCTATAGGCAGGGGTGGGGAACGTCAGGCCCAAGGGCCGTTTACAGCCCTTGAGATCACTTGGTCTGGCCCTAAGGGATTGCTGGGCCAAGTCCCCCCCCCCTCTCATGGACATTGTGAAGGACTGCTGCTGGGGTATGTGGGTGCCTTTAAAGGTCTGCTGGGAGCAGCTGAAGGGAGGGAGGGAGGGCTGGCAGGGGTGGGAGGTGGAAGCCAGACACCACCAGTTCAGTTTGCATGTGATTATCCCAGATGGTGTGGCCTAATATGCTAATGAGTGTGTGACCTAATATGCTAATATTAGGAGATGTGGTCTAATATGTCTGGACCTAGACATTTGCCTAGGGTGGCAGGCCAGTGTGTGTTTGCTGAATTAAGCTCTCCCTACGTGACTTCAAATAGAAAAACAATTCTTTGCATTAATTTTGCTAGTCTGAATCCTTCTTCCTTGGCAGAGCACTGTTTTTTAAGTTGATAGTTTTGTATGGGCCACGAATGATGTTACAAATATCCAAATGGCCCTTGGCAGAAAAAAGGTTCCCCACCCCTGCTATAGGGTATAACAAGGATGCTTCCTCCCATCGTCTTGAAATTTTAAGAGGGGGAATTCTGTGAGCAAGTGGTCCAATTCTTCAGCGTTTCGACCCAGTTTGGTAGAAGGCAAGACAAACACCCCAGAATGTATTTCTCATTAAAATCAATGGCAATTTCTGTTGCATTGATTTATCCAGACGACGAGCTATGATAAATGATTTCTAACAAAATGTCTAATGAACAAAATGTGCTGAACCTGAGCCCAATTTCATGCATGTTTTTACCTGAGTGACTTCTCAAAACAAGCGAGTGCAAAAAATGAAATCCAAAGTGGGTGCCCCGCTCCTCAGTATAAGGAGGTGTTTTGCTCCAGTTAGATTCTTTCTCGTATTTTTCCTCATAAAGCAAGGGAATCTGCCGCAGTTTGCAGTCATGTGGAGTCGAAATGATAACCTTTGCTTAAATTTAATGATCTCCTTTTTTCTGTGCTTGAAACAAGAGACCTTGAGGGCAGGACGTGTTGTTTCTCTTCTTTGCATGCAAGTAATTAAAACAATGAGCCATATCAAAAAGTCATATTTTATTTCCTTCAGGGGAGTGACAAGATACTTTTTATGCCTGAGGGGCAAGCTTGTTTCTTTTGTGAAAGCCACCCCCCAGAAATGCTTAGTCTTGCTAACAGCTTTTTTCATGTACTGAAATCCAGTTGAACATGTCATCTTATGCTCCTTAGAACATGAGAATTTTCTTAATGAATGTATGTTGGTTAGTCCGTACCTTCACTGCATCGTGTGCACAAATCACTTCTGAATTTGTATACCAGCCGGCCTCATTTTGGGCAGGAGCTCACAGGAGCAGAGCTCCAGAACCTCTAATGTTATTGTGCTTTTTCTTTCTTACCCCACCCCCTCCAAATACTTGCTTCTGGGCTCCGTTGTTCAAACCCTCTGTGTGAACTTTGCTGAACTCTAAGGTTTGACAAACTTTCTAATATCACCACCCCTCCCCCCAAGAAAAAGGGAAAATAACCAAAACATATAAAGCTGACAGATGGAAATCTTCACCAAGCCACTGTGGCCAGATTTGTTGTTGTTCAGTCGCACAGTCGAGTTCGACTCTTTGCGACCCCATAGACAAAGTCACGCCAGGCCCTCCTGTCTTCCCCCACCTTCCAAAGTCTGCTCAAATTTGTGTTTGTTACATCAATAACACTGTCCAGCCATCTCATATTTTGCCGTCCCCTTCTTCTTTTGCCTTCTGTCTTTCCCAGCATCAGGGTCTTCTCATTTGGTAGCCAAAGTATTTGAGCTTCATCTTCAGCATCTGACCTTCCAGGGAACAGTCTGGGTTGATTTCCCTTAGGACTGACTGACTGGATCTTCTTGCAGTCCAAGGTACTCTCAAGAGTCTTCTCCAGCACGACAGCTCAAAAGCATCTCTTCTTCTGCCCTTGGCCTTCCTTATGGTCCAACTCCCAGCCATACATTATAGATTATAGAAGAAAGTAATTTAAAAGTATGATGGGAGCAATGTTCCCTCTAAGCTGAGTTAGTGTGAGATTAGTCATAGATTTTTAGCTTCCAGCTCACACATTTTTGTCTTACCTCAAGACAGATGACCCCGGAGCACACTAATGTATGCAGTAGCTCACAACTTTAATGCCAGTAGCTCACAAAGCAAAATTTTTGCTCACAGCACTCTGCAGCTTTGAGGGAACATTGGATGGGAGTAAGGTTTTATTATGGCAATTATAATTCAAGAAGCATTTTAATATTGATGCTGGGGTGATATAACTTAGTACACCTTCCAGTGATGTCAGGGGTGTTTGGCATATGCAAATGAGTTCTGCAAATAAGTTGTGCTAATGAGCTCCAGCACATCTTTCTTCTACAAAATGACCCTGCGTATGCCCATGAAAACACAGAACATGCCATACTGAGTCCTAAGGGATTACATTTACAGAGCCCTTTAGCAAAATCAAGCTGTAAACATAAGAAAGGAATTACCGAGACCCTCTCTGGATCTATCCTGTTAGGCATACAAGCTAAAACATTAAGGTTACCAGCTCTGGGTTGGAAAATACCCAGAGATTTTGAGGGTGGAGTCTGACAAGGACAGAGTTTGGGGAGGGGAAGGACTTCACTGGGTGATGATGTCATACAGTTCACCTACTGAAGCAGCCATTTTCTCTAGTGGAATTGACCTCTGTCCCCTGGAGATGAGTTGTAATCAGTGTTCCCTCAAAGCTGAGTTGGTGTGAGCTAGCTCACAGCATTTTTTAGCCTCCGGCTCCCACATGTTTATCTTGGCTCAGGAAAAATGGCCTCAGAGCAAACTAGTTCATGCAGTAGCTCACAACTTTCATATCAGTAGCTCACAAAGTAGAATATTTTGCTCATAAGACTCCACAGCTTAGAAGGAGTGTTGGTTGTAATAGTGGGAGATCTTCAGCCACTACCTGAAGGCTGGCAAACCTATAAGCCATGAAAGAAGTCTGAGCAGGGCCAGAACGAACAGGCCATTCCATTTGCAGGGGAAATTCCAGGTGGGCTGCTCTCTCGGAGAGCTGCCAGATGCAAGAAGGCATTTTGACTCCCAGGGCACTCCTAGAAAAGAGGTAAAGACCCTCTCACCCTGCAACCCTTCCCCAGTCTTCAAAGCCACTGGAAGGGATTACTAATTACCAGAGTGAAAGTGGTGTAATGGTTCACCTGGAGAACAGGGTTTGATTCTCCACTCCCCCACATGAAACCTGCTAGGTGACCTTGGACCAGTCGCAGTTCTGTCTGAACTAGGGATGGACACAAACTGGCTGGCAAAGTAAAGTCTGCCACAAATTTTGACTACTTCATGTTTCAGGAAACAGTGTTTGTGAACTGAAGAACCACCATGAACTTTCATAAACGTTGGTGCCAGGGGTCATTTTGTAGAAAAATAGGTGGTGGAGCTCATCCAGGGATTGTTATGCAGCTGCACATACTATTCAATGGACAAGGAGGTGGAACTCTCAAAAGGAGGAACTCTCAGAAAGGTTCAGGAGCTGTGCTCCTGTGAGCTCCCACTGAATCTGAGGCCTGGTTGGTCCAATTTATGGTGGTCATTTAAACCACTACTTTCTGTGGGGAGCAGAAAGCAGGGGTATAGCCCCACCTACCTCACAAGGTGCCTGTTGTAGGGAGAGGAAAGAATTGTGATTATAAAGCCGCTTTGACACTCTTTAAGGTAGACACAGCCGCACAGGCATGTTAAGAAGTTATGAATGTGCAAATCTTTTAATGTGCATAGTTGCACTTTCAGGTTGCAAAAATTCGAGCTTGTTGAGGATGCCACAATCTCCAGTGAGGCACATTATGTATCAGTCACGGAACATGATCATATTTTTATCAGCAAGTGAGATCTCTTCTCTGCAGCTGAGGCTCTAAACACTATATGAGCAAAGGAATGGAGATCTTACCCTAGATACTGTTAAATACTAGAGTGAGCATGCTATTTAAGGAGAGACTTGAAAAGTAGGAAAGGGGCTGAGAGGTCATGCTAAGCCATCTACTTAGATGTCTCCGAAATGAACTGGAATGGATGGTAGGCTTTGTTCTTTGCATTTCTTTTTAATTTCCAATGTGTAGCACAAATCTCACATGTTATCACTGTACATTGCCCTGTGAGCCCAAAACAGGTCTGATATAACCTTTTTACAGGTATAACTTGAAGTGCAAGGCCTGCTCTTCTTTTTTCCCAGAAGATACTGTTCAGACTCTCCAAAAATCCCACTGGTGACATTTTAGCAGTTAATGTCTCAAAAGGTGAAGTGCTATGGCCAGCTATTAACAATGCAATCAATTCACAGTGAATAGATGACGTTACTACATTCTCTAGACCAGCCATGAGAGCCAGTTTGGTATAGTTTGGTGTAGTGGTTAAGTGTGTGGACTCTTATCTGGGAGAACCAGGTTTGATTCCCCACTCCTCCACTTGCACTTGCGGGAATGGCCTTGGGTCAGCCATAGCTTTCATAGAAGCTATCCTTGAAAGGCCAGCTGCTGTGAGAGCCCTCTCAGCCCCACCAACCTCACGGGGTGTCTGTTGTGGGGGAGGAAGGTAAAGGAGATTGTGAGCCACTCTGAGACTCTGAGATTCGGAGTGGAGGGAGGGATATAAATTAGATTTCTTCTTCTTCTTAATTATAGTCTGCTTGCCATTTACGACAAAGACGTTCTTTAGTATTGCCTAGATGAATCAGAATGTCATAAACTTTGTAGATTAAGCCTTTAATGAATTATTCTTGTTGTCCAGTAGAGTTTCGAAGGTCATTTTAGGAGCAGTCAAAACACCTGTAGTTTGGAGATGTGAGATCAGATGGTAAAGTTGAATTTTTTAAAAAAACAACAACTGTGGAATAGGATGGTTTACTTTTTGCTCTAATAATTGCTTTGATAACAATCCTGTTGATGAAATGATATCCACTAATCATGTTAAATTAACTTGGTTCCAGAGTTTGGCAATCACAATATCATTCCCTGGGGGAAACCATTTTTGAAAGAGGGAAGTAGAATATTTAGATATTCTTGGGAGAAATTTGTTTTTAATATTGTCCCGTATCTTGAGTGAGGTAAGGAACCTATTGGATGGGATCCCCTTAGGACGATCAGACAAATCTTGCCAGATGATGTCCTGAATAGATGTAGGGTAAATCAAAGGATAAAGACGGTGCCCCCAGGTAGCATGGTCTTCTTTGATCAGCATTTTAATTCTATTGGTAAAGACATGAAGCAGTTTGATGGAGAGGGAGGGGGGAGTCCGAGGATGTCTTTCTGAAGTATTTTGTTTGGTTTATAGCCTTTTCATTTTCCAAGGGCTTTTTTTAAAAATAAATAAATAAATAGCAAAGTTATCTCAGGATAGATTCAGAAAGCTCTGGCCTTTAACCTGTCTTTTTGGCCCTAAGCAGGTAAAAAGGCAGTGCAGAGAAAGAGCTTGAGCAGCCAGGTGGAAGGTCAGGGGTTCTAATGCATGCATAAAAGCAGAGCTTAGCATCACACATCGCAATGCGGGCCGAATGTATGAGACTAGCCAGCCACGGCTGACACTTTTGGCTGAGAAGGGGAAAAAAACCCAATTCTAATGGGTTGCAATATGTTTAATGAACAATGCTTGAATGAATTACTAATAATAAATAATAAAACAATTCAATCAAAACCAAATGTGGTTTGGCTTCCTGAAGCCGTAGAGCTACAAGTCATTCTGACCTTGCTTAAAGAAATATTTAGACAATGAATAACAACAATCTGGAAAAAAAATGATTTCTGGCATTCTTAATTTATCCCACTAATGAAGTCGGATCTACCTAGTTAATGAACTGGCCCTGTTTCTTGTGTGTGTGTGTGTGTGTGTGCTGGTTTAAAGCTCAGGACAGAGATGTTGTATTTTGAACAATTTTCCTTTATGGTATATATTTTAATTAATTGAACCACAGAGAAAAGCCTTGTGGTCAAAAAGCATTCGGTTGGAATGTAATTTTTTTATCATTATTTATTCTTTCTAATGCAGTAAAGTTTGTTAATTAAATGCCTTGCAACTCACAAGAATTTATCGTGTTATAAGACTTCCCCCCCCCCCCAGAAAAATTCTCTTTGGGTCACATGGTCAAATTAACCTGATGAAGAATGCTGAAGATTTCACCAAGAACCTATTTGTCAGGCAAACGTATTCTTTATGACCGCCACAATCACTTCATTTATTTATTTCTTCTCTTTGTATCCCACTCTCCCCCACTATCATGGGGCTCAGAGCAGGTCACAACATGCAATAAACAAAATTACAACATGAATTTAAAAATGGGGAAAAAGAGGCTGGTAAATCTGTAAGTGTGGGAGTTCCCTTTAGGGTTGCCAGATCCAGCTTAGGAAACATCAGCGGACTTTGGGGGTGAAGCCAGGAGCAAGGATGTGACATTCTGCGATATCAAATCCAGGTCAATGGTCAGCTGATGTCACTTCCCAAACTCCACCCCTTCCAGTGACATCACTTCCAGTACAGTGCATCAAAGAAACCCACCCCTTCCTGTGATGTCCCTTGCAGGGTACTCCTGCAGACTTGCCTCTTCCTCTGAAGTCATGGATAAGGGCATAGAATCGCCAGCTCCAGGCTGGGAAATTCTTGAAGACTTGGAGGTGGAGAGGATAGGCACCTCAGTGGGGTACAACACCCTCCAAAGCATCCATTTCCTCCAGGGGAGCTAGAGCTGCCAGGCTTCCGCTGGGGGTGGGCTTCCCTCAAGTTGGGGGGGGGGGCAACCTGCCAGTGCAGAACGGGCCATAGAGTTTTTACCCCAAATGCTAGAGTATCCCCCACATGATGTGCCCAGCATAGTGATATCACTTCCAGGTGATGTCATCACTCCATGCATGCGAGAGGACTCCCCTGCTGCAGCCAAGGTAAGACTTGGCAACACTAAGGGGAACTGATTTCTGTAGTCTTGGTATGGGTTGTAATTCTGGGGGATCCTCAGGTCCCACGTGAAGGCTGGCATTCCTAGCTCTAACAGCAACCCTGAAATGGTCCAGTTTGGATGGTGACCCATGTCCAGAAGGTGATGCTTGTTGCGAGCTGAACCTCTGTGGTATATCATTCTCTTCTCGTGCACCAGATGGAGGTGCCACCACTAGCAGAACAGATCCATGGAATCCAGACCATTGAGATAATAGTTCAAGGATATGTGCAACCTTATTTCTACTTTTTCTACCTCCTGTGGAACAGATCCACAAGATCCAACCTGTTAAGCTTAGGACAGCCTGCTTGGACCAGCTGCAACTTTGTGGGACTTTTCCTTCAACCCTTTTGTTGGAGCTACTGCTCCGAAGAAGCGATGCTGGGCAGATGATACTTTGCCACAAAACTTTTCCCTCCAGAAGAGGATGCTTGCATTTCATGATGTAGTAGAGACAATGTTACATCCTCCAGCCGATGAAGAAACCTTTCACTAATTGAAATGAAGTGCACTCAATATCTCAAGACTCATTTGAAAGTAAGCTTTTGCACATCCAGAAGGGTTCTGATGAACTAAAAAAAAAAGGCTGTTCATTTCTCAGTGAGGCTGTCTGCTAATTTAATTAAGGTCATGTAATGAGAAACAACCAGGCTTTTATAATATCCCCGTATGCCTCTTTGTTTGACGAATATTGTACGAACTAAATGGTTCCCTTGTCCTCGTTTGTGAAAGCCCAGCAGATAAAGTCAAGGAGGGGAAAAAAAAATTGTCCCGAAATGTACCCTTATTACTGTTTTTACATAATATTTATATTGCTAAATAATTTACACCAAAATGCATGTCAAAACTGTTCATGCATATAAATATGTATTGAATCATCTTTTCCATTGTTTTTTTTTTTCTACAGCAGAAATAATCCCAAAGTAGAAAGGACTTTTTTGATTGCAAGCTCCAGGTTGGAAAACAGCTGGAGATTTGGGGGTGGGGCCTGAGGAGGGCAGGGTTTGGGGAAGGGCCTTAGTGAGATAATGGCACAGAACCCACCTCCCAAAGCAGCCATTGTCTCCAGGGGAACTGATCTCCATCGTCTGGCAGCCAGTGGTAATCCCAGAAGATCTCCAGTTACCACATGGAGGTTGGCAACCCTAGCACTCAAGGAAAAACGAAACTAAAAGGTTGTATTGGGTTCGCATTCTCACTTGGACACAGATTCAGAACCCTTTGACTTTTCTTCGTCTTCTTTTCTTGTTATTCATTTATGTTGTCATCTTGACTGACATCATTCCTCCTGCTTCTGTTGTTGGATTGGGTGATCCATTGGTGTCCTCCCAGATAAGAGTCCGCACACTTAACCACCACACCAAACTAATAGAAATAAAGTGCACAATTGTATCATCCACAAACTCCACCCTCCATTCCATGGAAAAATTGTGTTCCACAAAACCGGTTCCTGGTGCCAAAAAGGTTGGGGACCACTGCCCTATGGGAATCAGTCTCCATAGGGAATAATGGAGTGCCTAGCAGACATTTCCCTCCCCCCCCCCACTTTCTGATGACCCTGAACTGGGGGGAAGGCCTCCAAACTGGGGGATTGGCAACTTTATTGCCAGCTCTGGGTTGGGAAATACCTGGCGATTTTGGTGGTGGGGCCTGAGGAAGGCGGGGTCTGGGGCATAATTCCATGGGGTCCAACTTCCAAAGAGGCCATTTCCCCCAGATGAACTGATCTCTGTTGTCTGAAGACCGGTTCTATCATACAGGGTGTTTGAGTGCGTAGTTTTGATCCAGTTAAATCTCATCCGTGATGATCTCTTCAGGGGAGGTCATGGAAAATGCCTCCTGTGGTATTCCAGCCATTTATTCATCCTAATAAAGCCTTCCCTCAGCATCTTACCCCCAGAACTCACGTTGGAGATCTTTAAATGGCTTTATTGGCAAGTCCATTGATATGGCCTTCATTATTCTATAATTGTCCATAACACTCTGCCCTGTTTTTTCCCTATTAAAGGTAGGGACGCTAAAAGCAGTTCAATAGCTGAGGCACTTCAGAATGATTGGTAATTTAATCTCCTTCCACACTTCTCCTTTTCAAATGAATTTAGCCTCTCAAAAGTGGAGGCAGGGTCATCCCTTTCATTCACCTCGTCTCCATTTAGAACAAGTGAGATGCAGCTGTGAGCATTTTGGGAGATACAGCAAAGTAGAAAGGAAAGCACTTAGGAGGAAGGAAAATAAAAGTCATTTGCAAGCCGCCCTGCTTCAAGACTTAAAATCTTGAAAGGCTTCAGTGTACAGCAGGGGACTTGTTAGAGTCCTTTGTACCTCTTATTTAAAAAAAAAAAAATCCAGGCTACAGTCCAGTGATAGTCGCACAAGGCAAAGGTTCTTGTGTTGCGGGCCAATTTGGTGAGTGCTTCGACACAGCGGGTCCCTCCCCGGCGAAAACCCGCCTGGCCTGTGATCATCAAAGACAAATGTAGCCCCGGGATGATTTTCTCATCCCTGCTGCTTTTAGTCCCAAATCCCTGTTTTGATTTCACTTCTCCCTGGTGTGAATCAAACACGATTCTGTTTCCCGTTTCTGTTTCTTCGTACTATTTTTCTCCTGCAAAAACATTCCGATTTTTTGATGTGCTTTGTGCATTAACTCAATCAGCATTCTCTATCTATCTATCTATCTATCTATCTATCTATCTATCTATCTATCTATCTATCTATCTATCTGTCTGTCTGTCTGTCTGTCTGTCTGTCTGTCTGTCTGTCTGTCTGTCTGTCTGTCTATCTATCATCTATCTATCTATCTATCTATCTATCTATCTATCTATCTATCTATCTATCATCTATCTATCTATCTATCTATCTATCTATCTATCTATCTATCTATCTATCATCTATCTATCATCTATCTATCATCTATCTATCTATCTATCTATCTATCTATCTATCTATCTATCTATCTATCTATCTATCTATCCATCTATCATCTCTCTCTCTCTCTCTCATCTATCTATCTATCTATCTATCTATCTATCTATCTATCTATCATCTATCTATCTATCTATCTATCTATCTATCTATCTATCTATCTATCATCTCTCTCTCTCTCTCATCTATCTATCTATCTATCTATCTATCTATCTATCTATCTATCTATCTATCTATCTATCTATCTATCATCTCTCTCTCTCTCTCTCTCTCTCTCTCTCATCTATCTATCTATCTGCTGCAATCTTTTCAGATTTTTTGATGTGGTTTGTGCATCAACTCAAACAGCATTCTATCTATCTATCTATCTATCTATCTATCTATCTATCTATCTATCTATCTATCTATCTATCTATCTATCATCTATCTATCTGCTGCAAAAACTTTCAGATTTTTTGATGTGGTTTGTGCATCAACTCAATCAGCATTCTCTCTATCTCTCTATCTATCTATCTATCTATCTATCTATCTATCTATCTATCTATCATCTATCTATCTATCATCTATCTATCTGCTGCAAAAACTTTCAGATTTTTTGATGTGGTTTGTACATCAACTCAATCAGCATTCTCTCTCTCTCTCTCAATTCCATTTATACCCTACCTGGTGCTAGTTGTCTAATCTGCCGAAGATAGTAAAAGGCAGATCAAGCAAGTGTTGTGATCTGGGCCTCCATGGAAAGTGAACAGTTAGATTTGAGTCCCATGGCACCTTGGAGTTAATTCACAATCTCAGAACAGTGGAAACCCCACCCCACCCCACCCCCCACGGCTGAATTGAGTTTTTATCTCACTACAGATGCTAATGTGTGCAGGTGGGGCCAGGATGTCATTCACAGGTGAGTCTTCGTTTAGAGGTCAATTGTAATAGCAGGCGACCTCCAGTGTCATTTGGATGCTTGGCAACCCCAATCACATGTTAAACTGGGAGATGGGTGGAACTTTGATTTTGCTGCTATCGCATTCATTATTTAGCAGAAAGAAATAGTTTACGGGCCTGCATGAAATGATGTACTTTTATGTAAGATAACAATCCCGCGTAAGACTCTGGAATAGAAAGATATACAGGGTGATGCATCTGGAGACGGTACGAAGCAGCCAACACCTGGGTGCGATGCAATAATTTTGATGAAGTTACCTATCGGATTGTTTTAGTGTGCAGTTTAGGAAATCTCGGCAAGGCACTTCTCATAAGCTCCTGGGAAGCGGGCAAAACATAAACAGGTGTTTTTAGGCATTTTCCCAAATTAGGGTTGTTACATCCCAGTCCTCAAAAGGTTTTGCTGAAACAAACTTCAATTGGATCTAAGTGTTTATGATCTTTGAGTGGGGAGTGCTAAGTGTCTGCAGGTTCATAAGATATGTAGCTTTTCTACTGACTAGACATTCTCTGAAGAAGTACTAGGACACAGGGATATTAAGCACAGCGCTCTACGCTGGCTTACCCCCGAGACTGATCCGGAAACTGCAGCAGGTGCAGAATGCGGCGGCTCACCTGCTGACTACACCACCTTTACAGGTGGGCATTTGGCCGGTGCTCCGCAGTCTGCACTGGCTGTCCATCGAGTACTGGATCTGCTTCAAGGTTCTAGTGCTAACATTTAAAGCCTTATGCAGCCTGGGACCAACATACCTGCGGGACCGTCTCTTTCCATATATGCCCAGGAGGTCGTTATGTTCGGCCTCCCAACATCTGTTGGCCGTCCCCGGCCCAAGATGGGGACCGTCCCTGTCCCTGGCCTGCTTCGCCTCAACTAGGGCCAGGGCTTTTTCAGGCCTGGCCCCAACCTGGTGGAATCAGCTCCCTATGAGATCTGGGCCCTACCTGGCTTATTAGCCTTCTGTAGGGCCTGTAAAACGGAGCTGTTCCGCCAGGCTTTTAGCTGAGGCTGTGGGCTTCTGTTCTTGATCTATTCCTGATCTGGTTGGCCTCCCCAGCCAGCACTGTCATCTGTGCTAGGAATTGGAATAAAAACTGCCATCCCTATGAGATATCACGATGTGAGATGGCTAGGCTGGGCAATATGCGATGTCATGGTCATCTGAGTGCTGTTGAGTTGTCTGTTTATAAAATGTTTCATTGTCTTTTATTGTTTTATTATATGTTGTACTCCACCCTGAGTCCTACGGGGAATAGGCGGAATAGAAATTTACTAAAATAAATAAACAAATAAAAAATCCTTCCTTCCTTCCTTCCTTCCTTCCTTCCTTCCTTCCTTCCTTCCTTCCTTCCTTCCTTCCTTCCTTCCTTCCTTCCTCCCTTCCTTCCTTCCTTCCTCCCTTCCTCCCTTCCTTCCTTCCTTCCTCCCTTCCTCCCTCCCTCCCTCCCTCCCTCCCTCCCTCCCTCCCTCCCTTCCTTCCTTCCTTCCTTCCTTCCTTCCTTCCTTCCTTCCTTCCTTCCTTCCTTCCTTCCTCCCTCCCTCCCTCCCTCCCTTCCTTCCTTCCTTCCTTCCTTCCTTCCTTCCTTCCTTCCTTCCTCCCTCCCTCCCTCCCTCCCTCCCTTCCTCCCTTCCTTCCTTCCTTCCTTCCTTCCTTCCTTCCTTCCTTCCTATGGAATTACATTTGTAATAACTGGAATAATGCACTGAAGAGGTCGATCAAATGTTCTCTGCAGGGCTTTTTTTTAAGACCCTGTAAGAAGAGCCCTGTAAGCTCTTGGAGGATTGGCTGCATCAGGGGTGTGTGGCCTAATATACAAAGGAGTTCCTGCGAAGAAGAAGAAGAAGAAGAAGAAGAAGAAGAAGAAGAAGAAGAAGAAGAAGAAGAAGAAGAAGAAGAAGAAGAAGAAGAAGAAGAAGAAGAAGAAGAAGAAGAAGAAGAAGAAGAAGCAGCAGCAACAGCAGCCCTGGTTCTCTGTGGGTTAGCTCAAAATACCCAATGTCTCTGTGCCAGACACTTCCAAATATCCCACCTTTCTCCTTGCGCTAGCTGCATTCCATAAAGACATTTGGACTTTGGTGACATCATCTTCCTCCGCATCACCATCGGATTCTCTGGCAAGAGACAACATTGATTTGCTTTGAATATGGACTTGATTTCTGATGGTCTTTAAGACATTCTGTCCTTTGCATAAGAGACTGAATTGGTTCTGTTTTGAATATCACTCTAGATAAGATGTTCCATCTTTTGTATTGAATTGGCTTTATATAAGATGTTCCGTCTTTTGACTGAATTGGCTCTGTTTTGAACATTACTTTTTATTACACAAGTCCTCACTGGGAGGCTGGCATTCCTGGTGCTGCTGGATTCAAGGATAACTTTGAGCAGGTGTGCAGGTGGGGGCAGGATGTTGTTCCAAGAGTGAGTCTTCATTTCACTGTAGGAGGAACATTCAGGACTGTTGCACCTCTTTGTTCTGAATAGGTTGGAAATGTGTTCTGAAACTCATGCAGTGCCTGCACCCCTCCCCATGCTGTTGCAAAGTGAACTGAAAGTGGATCGAAAGGGCATGATTTAGCATGTGTGACAACATCCTATGGCTGTTTCTACACTTGACAGAAGATCCTCTCTTGGTGCACATTTAGAATGTTCATCTACATTGCACACTGCCGCCACTTCCGTCTTGCTTTGCATTATCTTAAATCGTCTACACTCATAGTCTTGAATTGGCACTGAAAGCGGTTTCACCCTGGAGTTGCTCCTCACTTTACAAGAGTACTTTTGAACAGGAGTTTTCTGCAGGTGGATTCCATGCTCATAAAATCAGAATCACTCCTGAGTATAGAAACATCCTCTGTGTCAAGTGTTAGTGCCATTTCCATTTCCATCTCCATGACTGTGACCTCTGCAAAAAAGTGCAGCTCTGACAATAAAGATGGCAGTCCCTTATATTTACAACTAACATCACACTTGTCTGACTAGTCTTTCCCTCAACACAGGCATGTATTTCATCATCATTTCACCAAAGATGAAATTTATTATTTCAGGGTGGCAAGAGAGTGTCTTTCCAGAGTTTTCTGTGACTGAGATGGAAGTTGGAACCAGGTCCAAACTCAATATTCTGTCCCGCCACGGTATGCTAGAAAGGGGGGGTTCCCATCCTTTTTGATGGAATTCTGCACGGCATGGTGGGCACTGCCACAAAATGGCTGCCGCAGGAGGCAGCGGCAGCCAGGAAACTGTTGCACAGCTTCACTTCAGTACTACAGTGCAGATCCTTGTGCTGTGGTGACAGCTGCTGTTTTGAAAAACCTGCACAGCCAGTCAAATCTCTAATGGCCAATCAGAAGCTGTGCTGGGCAAAAGCCCTACCTGGCCCCACCCACTTCCTAAAATCACTGGCCAGCCTCCAGAAAAGGTGTCTGTTGGTGTCCATGTGCACCATGTTGGAGACCCCTGTGCCAGCATGTAAAACTATTCGCTGTTTGATGCTTTCCATGCAGTTCTTCCACTTTTAAACCCTGCGGGGAGGCTGCTGATGTAGCCAGTCAATCTACAAGCGCTGTTATCCATGGCAAGGATTGCAACAAGCCAATTTCTAGGAATAACTGTATCTTACTCTTAAAATTGCCCACCTAGTTCCATGAGGTGATATTCAGACACTTTCACCCCTTTGTATGCCTGCATTGCCACCACACAAGTCAATTCCCCGCATTATCCTTCAGATCAATGCAATTTTTAATGGATTCCTTCAGTCCAATACTCTGTTCTTATCTCCCACCCCACAGGAGAAGTGCATCAAGGGAAAAAAAAAACTACACACAACCTCCAGCATCCGGTACCCCAGAGATCCCAAATTATTAGTCCCTCTTTCTTTCCAATCATTTGCTTCATTCTTTCTTTCCCTTCCCTCTTGGGAGGAGAGACAGCAACATGCTCTGGAAATAACATTTTTTTCCCCTTCTTCTTTCCTCTTTTGACTGGAAGATAATTCCTCATAGGAAATGGCTGTGAATCCCCCCCCTCTCTCTCCCCCTCCCCACTCCTCCCTTCGCCACCTCCATTCTCATCAAAATACCAACCATCTGTCGGACAACAATTGGTAAAAGGCATGTCGGAGACAGTTCTCTGAGAAATTGATGCTGGCACATTCTGTAGGTGTCAATGCCATTGATTTGAGGCAGGGTTTTCTTTTTTTCCGTGAATGACAAGAGGAGTCAAGGATACAGAAAGTACATATTCCTCCTGTCAATCATCCCATTCTCTCTTGGCTCTCTGAAGTCGACTTGGAATGGTGTCTAAGTTTTCTTTGCAGATTTATGCTTAACTCGGTAATATTTCATTTGCTAAACACATTACTGAAGCAAATCACGGCAGCCGATATTCCTGATTCCCCGGGAGAGATCCACACATGCAGCTGATGCAGATGGGTGTTGTGATGCTTGTTGTGTCTTCATTGAACCAATGGAGGTGAGGATGAGTGGTCCCATCTGGAACCACTGTGTGCATGTGCAAAAACAGCAGAGTGGATCATGGTATGCCCACATTCTGGAACAAAATATACTATAAATCGATGGTGCTGCTTCATTTGGAATACTTTGTACAATTCTGGTCACCGCACCTCAGAAAGGATATTATAGCATTGAAAAAAGTGCAGAAAAGGGCAACTAGAATGATTAAAGGGTTGGGACGCTTTTCATATGAAGAAAGGTTAAAACCCTTGGGGCTCTTTAATCTTTGAAGTTGGAGAAACGTCAACTGAGGGGTGACATGATGGAGGTTCATAAGATTATGCATGGGATAGAGAAAGTAGAGAAAGAAGTACTTTTCTCTCTTTCTCACAATACAAGAACTCATGGACATTCAATGAAATTGCTGAGCAGTTGGGTTAGAACTGATAAAAGGAAGTACTTCTTCACCCAAAGGGTGATTAACACATGGAATTCACTGCCACAGGAGGTGGTGGCAGCTACTGTCAAGCATATGATTTATACTCAGTATTAAATGTTAAATTTGATGTTCCTGTAGAATGCTTTACCATGTAATTGCATATCAAAGCCAAAGAACCATCCTGCCTTCTATCCTCCCTTTTCCCTTTCCCACCGTTGAGTAGGAAATGTAGGAATGTGCTGCTTTGATAACTGGCGCCTCCCGGAAGGATTCCACACTGTAACCATCAATTGTATGTGTGAGACCAGGAAAGTTTTAACCACAGAGATAGCTATGTGTAAATACGTAGTTATGTCTTTGAACTATCATTCCCAAAATGCTTTGATGTAACCCTTAAAGCTTTAGGCATTGCAATACTTTGTATCACTTTCAAGGAGTCTTACCGACAAGCAACAAGGGATTATCAATAAACTAAGAATTTGTATTAAACAAGTACTTGGTTATCTGCATCTTCCATGCTTGACAGCTACAAGCGTAGACAGTTTCAAGAGGGGATTGGATAAACATATGGAGCAGAGGTCCATCAGTGACTATTAGCCACAGCATATTGTTGGAACTCTCTGTTTGGGGCAGTGATGCTCTGTATTCTTGTGCTTTGGGGGGGGGCACAGTGGAGGGGCTTCTAGCTCCACTGGTGAACCTCTTGATGGCACTTGGGTTTTCTGGCCACTGTGTGACACAGAGTATTGGATTGGATCCAACATGGCTTCTCTTATGTTCTTACTCTTAACCATATCAAAACATAACCTGACCTGGATAGCCCTGGGATGATTCTGAGACCTCAGAAGATAAGCAATGTTGGTACTGTTTAGTACTTGGAGGGGAGACCATCAAGGAAGTCCAGGATTGCCACACAGAGGCAGGCAACGGTAAACCAACTGTGCTTATCTCTTGCCATGGAAACCCTACGAGGTCACCATAACTTGACTGCAACTTGACTGCACTTTCCACCACCAGCATATCCATACAAGGCCCCTGAAAAGAATCCTTCAGGAAAGAAGGAGTGAGGACTGTAAACCTGTATGATGAAGAATATGGGGGAAAGGCAGAAGAAGAAAATGTTGAATTTATACCCCACCCTTCACTCTGAATCTCACAGTCTCAGAGCAGCTCACAATCGCCTTTACCTTCCTCCCCCACAACAGACACCCTGTGAGATATGTGGGTCTGAAAGAGCTCTCACAGAAGCTGCCCTTTCAAGGACAAGCTCTGTGAGAGTTATGGCTGACCAAAGGCCATTGCAGCAGCTGCAAGTTGAGGAGTGGGGAATCAAACCCGTTTCTCCCAGATGAGAGTCCGCACACTTCACCACTACACCAAACTGGTATAGCCCAATCTTGTCAGATCTTGGATCCTGCTAGAATTCCACCCCTGATCATCACAATTGATATTTTTATCCAATCCCCTCTTAAAGCTGGCTATGCTTGTGGCCGCCACCGCCTCCTGTGGCAGTGAATTCCACATGTTAATCACCCTTTGGGTGAAGAAGGACTTCCTTTTATCCGTTCTAACCTGACTGCTCAGCAATTTCATCGAATGCCCACGAGTTCTTGCATTGTGAGAAAAGGAGAAAAGGACTTCTTTCTCTGCTTTCTCCATCCCAGGCATAATCAGAAATAGAACAGGGCCTTTGCAAAATACAACTCCTTCCACACTGATAGTATCCATTTTTTTAATGATAACTTTTCTAATTCAAATGATCCCACGTACGATAGCTGTTGCAGTTGTGGCTTTCTTGACTGGAGCATTTGTTGAACTTTAAAGGTCTAGATGCAGGATCTGTCTTCCTCGAGGGGCAATGCCGACTGGGATCTCAAGTTTCTCTCTGAGACCGTGTTTTCTGTGCGCTTGCAAATTATGAGTCTAGCTTAAACTATGCCAGAGGAAGAAATGTTATGCACTGCATCCCATTTACATTATGTCACCTTGAATATTTTCTTCCTGATGGTTTAATATAATCTCTTCTGCAATTTCATACAGGAGGAATTGCAGTACCGAAAATGGATCACTCTTCAGACTTTATTATTACTATCAACATGTTCACCCTGGAGAAATACTCCTCCCCGAAGCACTAGACTGGCTGAGTCTGGTGATCAGTTGTTTTAGAAATTAAGAGAGACAATAGAATATAGGTCATTAACTTTCATTGGCCTTAGTCTTAATGCGCGAAACCTGAACCTCTGCCAAGATCGGGAGTGACGCATTCCAGCAGCAGGCACAGTTTCAACTCTTCCCATCTCCACTGCTTAGGGAATATCTTGGTTACAAAGGTGATATGATTGAGCTCTTTCTTTGTCACTGACTTTCTTTGGGGCTGACCGTAAGGACTATGTTAGAAATTGCATGCAGTGGGAGGAACCATTCTGTAGTCAAGTAGAGAGAGTTACTGTACTATGTGTCAAGTCGGCTGAATTCAATAACGAGTCTCTTGATAAAGTAGCAAGTTTATTGTAATCAGAACTGTGGACCATGGCAGAGATTGAAGGACTGAAACACATATGCACTAATCCAGTATTTAAAGTATGAATCTAAAGGATTCCTACGGGGGGCAATCTATGCAACACATCTTCACACTAGGATGCTACTTCTTTCGTTCCCAGACCGAAGTCTTGACACCCCATACTCCCCACAGAGAACAAGGCTGGGAAGGCGCCACTATCTTGTTCACAGGTTAGCATTTCAAAGCAGGTTACACAACAAAGGCATTTCTAGAGAGGGGGCAGGAGAGTGAGCTAGCAGCCCCCGGTGTACACTGTAAAGTACCCAGACTCCTTCACTTCAGAACCAACCTTAATACAGATATTGAGTAACCCATAGCAGACTTGACATACTGCCCCCCCTAGGATCCCCCTCCTGCCGGGCGGCCTTGCAAGGAGGGCGAGTCACATTTATGGCTCCGGAACTCGGGCCCCGAGAGGCTCCGGCACTCCCCCTTCGAGGGGAGGGTTGGTGAATCTTGTGAATGCCATTTGGACGGCCCCGGAGATCTGCGCAGTAGGCTGCAATGAAAAACAGGGTGGACTTTACCAAGAGCAGGGGGGAGGTCTAACTCTACTGTCACCGGGTTGATTACCCGCTTGATTTTGAATGGCCCTAAGAACTTAAAAGCCAATTTCCTAGACGGTTGTGCCAGAGGCAGGTTTTTTGTTGACAGGTACACGGAGTCCCCCACCTTCAAGTCCCAGACTGGCACATGGCTTTTATCGTACTGTTTCTTATACGCCTCCTTGGCCAGCTTCAGGTTTTCTTGAATGGCTGGCCAACATTGGCTGGGACCTTGCCACCATTGCTCGAAACTTGAGCCCGTCAATCCCTCCCCCCCTGGCAGCATGGGAATCGGCTTTCCCTCATACCCGAACACTGTTGCAAAGGGAGATGCTTTTGTGGAACTGTGAGCGCTGTTGTTGTAAGCGTATTCAGCGAAGGGGAGGAGGTCCACCCAGTCCGACTGGCGTAGGCTCACAAAGCACCGTAGGTACTGCTCTAGCACCCCGTTCACTCTCTCAGTCTGTCCGTCCGTCTGGGGGTGATAGGCAGACCTTAGCCCCTGTTCCATCCCTAGTAACTTACAAAACTCCCGCCAGAAGGTGGCAACGAACTGAGGCCCCCTGTCACTTATGACCTTGTCAGGGATGGAGTGATGTTTGGCCACGTGGTCGAAAAATAAAGTCGCTAGTTTCTTGGCCGTGGGTAATTGGCTGCAGGGGATGAAGTGGGCTTGTTTTGAAAACGTGTCCACCACCACCAGTATGACTGTTTTCCCCCGGGAGGGGGGTAGCTCGACTATGAAGTCCATGGACACCATAGCCCATGGCCGTTTTGCTGTTTCCAGAGGCTGTAGGAGTCCCGGGGGTTTCCCCCCCCTCCTTTTTGCCATCACACACACCGGGCAACCAGCTACAAAGTCCGACACATCCTTCTTTAGGGACGGCCACCAGAACTGCCGGTGCACCAAGTGCAAGGTTTTTACATAGCCGAAGTGCCCAGCTAATTTGGAGCAGTGACATAGTTGGAGAATTTCTTTCCTTAATATTTCCGGGATGTACAGTTTCTCCCCCTTGTACCAAAGAGCGTCTTTTCTTTTTTGCAACCCCTCCGGCCGCCCACCTCCCTCCCGTTCGGCCTCTAGGGTGATTCGTTCTTTGCTTAGCCCGCTCAATTCCTTTTTCCTCTGCGAGCGGGTAGTGACCATAGCCGCCACTTGTGTGGGGGGGATCAGGGAATCTACCACTTCCTCTCTCTGGCTCTCATGCTGTGGGAGCCTGGACAGGGCATCTGCTAGGAAATTGCGGGTCCCCGGGATGTGTTTCAGGGTGAAGTCGAATCTGGAGAAGAAGCCCGCCCACCTGATTTGCTTTTCACTCAATTTCCTTTTCCCTGTTAGTGCCTCTAGATTTTTGTGGTCCGTCCATATCTCAAAGGGCACCCTGGCTCCCTCCAACCAGGACCTCCAAGTTTTCAGTGCAAACATGACAGCGAAAGCCTCTTTGTCCCACACTGACCAGTTCCTCTGCTCCTCCGAGAACTTTCGCGAAATGTAAGCGCAGGGTCTCAGCTTCCCCTCCTCATCCCTCTGCATGAGAATGGCTCCTACGGCGACGTCGGAGGCGTTGCATTGGACCACAAACCCCTTCCGCTCATCTGGGTGGCTTAAGACCGGCTCGCTTGTGAACAGTTGTTTAAGCCGGTCGAAAGCCGCCTGACAAGTCGGTGTCCAATTCAGCCTGGCCCCTGGTCGCTTTGCCTCCTCCCCCTTCCCCTTCGTCTTCAGGAGGTCTGTTAGGGGCAGAGCGATCTGGGCGAACCCCTCAATGAATGTCCTATAGAAATTGGAGAATCCGAGGAAACTTTGGAGCTGTCTACGTGTCCTCGGGGGGGCCCACTCTAGAACTGCCTGAACTTTGGCTGGATCCATGGCCAGCCCGTCCCCAGACACCCGGAAGCCCAAATAGTCTAGTTCCGTGCGGTGGAACTCGCATTTAGACAGCTTGGCGTAGAGCTGGTGCTTCAGCAGGGTGGCCAGCACTTCCCTCACTAGTTTCACATGGGATTGTTCGTCTTGCGAATAAATAATGATGTCATCAAGGTACACCACCACCCCCTTGTACAGAAATTCCCGCAATACATCATTTATGAAATTCATGAACACCCCCGGTGCCCCTTGCAATCCAAACGGCATGACTAAATATTCAAATTGCCCCATCGGGGTGTTGAACGCCGTTTTCCACTCATCCCCCTCCTTGATGCGCACTCGGAAGTACGCGTCCCGCAGGTCAAGCTTTGTGAAAATCTTCCCCCCCGCCACCGTGCTTAGCAAATCTTTGATGAGGGGGATGGGGTAGGCGTTTGACATGGAAATCGCGTTAATCCCACGAAAATCCGTGCAAAGCCTAAGACTGTGGTCCTTTTTCTTTCTAAACAACACGGGGGCCGCGTGGGGGGCCGTCGCGGGTCTGATGAACCCCCTTTTCAAGTTCAAGTCTAGGAATTTTCGCAGCTCCTTCTTCTCAGCCCACCCCATTTGGTAGAGCTTGGCCCTGGGAAGGCTTTCCCCGGGGATTAGTTCTATCGCACAGTCTGTGCTCCTGTGGGGGGGTAGCTGGTTGGCCTCCCGCTCACTAAATACCTCCATCAGGTCGCGGTAGGCGTCCGGGACATGGTGCACCTCTTCCACCAGGACGCACGCCCTCTCCCGAGCGGCTGGCGCTCGTGGCCCCCATGCTGCCTGCCAAAGGTGCTGGTTGCAACTTGGGTCGGGAAATCTGATGGTCTGGGCTCTCCAGCGGATGAGGGGCTCGTGCTTTTCCAACCACCCCACTCCCAGGACCACGGGGTAGCCGCAGGCGGGCGCGATCACAAACGTCTCTGAGTCCCAGTGATCCTCAATCCCCAGGGGGCACGGCTCAGTCTCTTGCGTGCAGGGTTCCCCCCCCATTACTGACTCATCCATCTGTTCAAAGTGCATGGGGTGGGGCAGTTGTAAGCGTTTCAATCCCAGAGCCTCCACCACCTTGGGGGAAATCAGCTCTCTATTACAGCCCGAGTCTATGAGGGCCCGGATCTGTAGGAACCTTTTTAGCTTTGGGTTCAACAATTTGACCACTATAAAGTACAACCTTCCCGTGGGTCTCACCGTGAGCGGTGCCTCCTCTCGGTCGACCTGCTGGTTGGCACCGTTCAAAGCAGGTCGGCGTCGTTTCCCGCCGGCTCCTCTTCCCACGCCAGCTCGGCCAGCTCCTCTGACAGACGCACCTCCTCCTCTTGTAGGTCGTCTTGCACCAGGAGCGCGCTGCTCTTCGCCGCGTCCTTAGGGCGGCCGGTGGTTTTCTTGGGGCCGGGGGTGCCCGGGCGGGTGGCTCCCTGCGGTGGGGCGGCCCCGGTGGCTGATTGGGGGCAGCCGGAGGCTAGATGGTTGGGGTCCCCACACCGAAAACAACGTCGGGCCCCCCCCGGGGCAGCCACCGCCTGCTTCTTGACTTTAGGTGGCTCAGCCTTCCCGGGGCTTGCTTTCGGCGTTCCCCTGCCGGCGGCCAGTGCTTGGCACAGCATCGCCACTCGTTTCAGGTTGGTCTCCACCTCCCCCGCCAGCTGAATCCACCCCACCAGGGTATCGGGGCGGGCTTGCGTGAGCGCTCTATCCAGGATGCTCGGGTTCAGCCCATTGGTGAAGTGCTCGATCTTCATCACCTCGTTCCAGTTCCGAGCCCGGGCGGCGTTGGCCTGGAAGTCGGCCGCGTACTCCCGGATGGATCGGGCCCCTTGCTTCATGTTCCGCAGCGCCGCCAGCGCTCGGGTTTCTTGCAGGGGGTCCTCGTACTGGGTCAGCAGGGCCTGCACGAAAGTGTTTACGAAATGGAGGACCGGGCTGTTGGTTTCGCATAGGCTCACATACCACTTCTTCGCTGCGCCCCGTAGCTTCGACCCGAGGTAGTCCACGCGGCTCATCTCATCGGGGAATGAGTCCCCCCAGTAGTGCATGTAGCTGTTTGCTTGGATCGCGAAGTAGTTCACTTCCTCCGGGTCCCCGTCGAACGTGGCGTCCAGCTCCCGGCCCCCCCCCAGGTCTCTTTGTCTGACCGGGGCAGGGGGGGCGCCGCTGGGGCTTGCGGGGCCGCTCCGGGTGGAGGAGCGGCGGGGCCCTGTCGAGCCGGGGGTCCCCGCGGACCCGCCGGGGCTGGCTGTTGCTGGCGAGCCCCGGTCACCCCCAGCGCTCTGCCCAGCTGCGCGGTCAGGGTCTGCATCTGGTCCTTTAGGTCTCTCACCGCCCCGTCGATCTCCCTGCGGACCATCGCGCGAAACGTCTCGTACTCCTCATCGGTCTGGTCCTTGGGGCTCGCCCCTCCGTCCTCCGCTCCGCACTCGGCCCCTTCGCTTCCACTCTCGAGGTCCTGCGCCCCCGCGGCGCTGGCGCCTTCGCTCGCCTCGCCCGGGTGGACGGCGGCGGCCTCGGCCAGTTGGACCCGCTTGGTGTGGCGGGTCATGATCGCCTCCCGACGGACCGGGGCTTGATCCATCAGCGTAGTGGAGGTTCTTGGCTGGTATTGCCGTGGGGTCGCCACCAGCTGAAACTGTGGAGGGGAGGCCGCGGTCCTTCTGGCAGTATGGATGTGCCAGGGTGTCTCGGCCCCCTCCACTCTGGTTGGGAATCCTCCATTCTCCGGAGACTGT
Organism: Heteronotia binoei; assembly: GCF_032191835.1. Classification (NCBI taxonomy): domain Eukaryota; kingdom Metazoa; phylum Chordata; class Lepidosauria; order Squamata; family Gekkonidae; genus Heteronotia; species Heteronotia binoei. The sequence continues at coordinate 128,732,686 of NC_083229.1, forward strand.
TCGGACATCGCCTTTTCAGTTGCCGGAAAGGTTGAACTCCAAGATAGGGAGTCCTTCAAAATGTCAAGTCGGCTGAATTCAATAACGAGTCTCTTGATAAAGTAGCAAGTTTATTGTAATCAGAACTGTGGACCATGGCAGAGATTGAAGGACTGAAACACATATGCACTAATCCAGTATTTAAAGTATGAATCTAAAGGATTCCTACGGGGGGCAATCTATGCAACACATCTTCACACTAGGATGCTACTTCTTTCGTTCCCAGACCGAAGTCTTGACACCCCATACTCCCCACAGAGAACAAGGCTGGGAAGGCGCCACTATCTTGTTCACAGGTTAGCATTTCAAAGCAGGTTACACAACAAAGGCATTTCTAGAGAGGGGGCAGGAGAGTGAGCTAGCAGCCCCCGGTGTACACTGTAAAGTACCCAGACTCCTTCACTTCAGAACCAACCTTAATACAGATATTGAGTAACCCATAGCAGACTTGACACTATGACTTTTGATCATGCAGTGACTTGTATGGCTGAAAGGAGGTGGCTGAGAGATGATAGGATCGCCATCTTCAAGGACTTGAAGGGCTGTCATATAGAGGATGGAATGGAGCTGTTTTCTGTGGCCCTGGAAGGTAGGACCAGAACCAACAGGTTGAAATTAAATCAAAAGAGTTTCCGGCTCAACATTAAGAAGAACTTCCTGACCGTTAGAGCAATTCCTCAGTGGAACAGGCTTCCTTGGGAGGTGGTGGGCTCTCCTTCCTTGGAGGTTTTTAAACAGAGGCTGAATGGCCATCTGACAGCAATGAAGATCCTGTGAATTTAGGGGGAGGTCTTTGTGAGTTTCCTGCATTGTGCAGGGGATTGAACTAGATGACCCTAGAAGTCCCTTCCAATCTCTATAATTTTATGATTCTATGAATAAAATGGCACTGATTAACAGTGTCATCTTAAACAGGGTTACCCTTGGCAGAATTATAATTATTTGCCTTTATTTATTATTTATTTATTACCTTTAATCTATGCCCCAAGCAGCAAGCAGACTCAGGGCGGCTAACAGTCAATTCCAAATTTCAGACAATAAATACTAATTAAACAATCAAACTTCAAACAATAAACACTATTAAAACATTTTTAAAAACATTCTAAAACCATTTTACGGTGCTGTTAAATTACCTAGGCGGAGTTGTCCTTTACTAACAGTTAAACCCGGTAGTAGTTCCAACATCTCAGTAGTGCAGGTGGCAGTCCTCTCTCGGTTTAAGTATCAAAAGCCTGTCAGAATAACTAAGTTTTGCAGGCCCTGTGGAATTGAGAGAGGTCCCGCAGGGCCCTTATAGCCTCCGGGAGTGCATTCCATATTTCAGGTGCTGCTACTGAGAAGGCCATGGACCGTGTAGAACACAGCCTGGCCTTCCTTGTGTCAGCGAAGGTTCAATGAAGTTCCCAAAATGAGCAGACTTTGTTACTTGAAACAAAAGAGAGCCAGTTTGGTGTAGTGGTTAAGAGTGCGGACTCTTATCTGGGAGAACCGGGTTTGATTCCCCACTTGCACCTGCTGAAATGGCCTTGGGTCAGCCATAGCTCTGGCAGAGGTTGTCCTTGAAAGGGCAGCTGCTGTGAGAGCCCTCTCCAGCCCCACCCACCTCACAGGGTGTCTGTTGTGGGGGAGTGCATTCCATATTTCAGGTGCTGCTACTGAGAAGGCCATGGACCGTATAGAACACAGCCTGGCCTCCCTTGTGTCAGTGAAGGTTCAATGAAGTTCCCAAAATGAGCAGACTTAGTTATTTGAAACAAAGGAGAGCCAGTTTGGTGTAGTGGTTAAGTGTGCAGACTCTTATCTGGGAGAACCGGGTTTGATTCCCCACTTGCACCTGCTGAAATGGCCTTGGGTCAGCCATAGCTCTGGCAGAGGTTGTACTTGAAAGGGCAGCTGCTGTGAGAGCCCTCTCCAGCCCCACCCACCTCACAGGGTGTCTGTTGTGGGGGAGGAAGGTAAAGGAGATTGTGAGCCACTCTGAGACTCTTCGGAGTGGAGGGCGGGATATAAATCCAATATCTTCTTCTTCTTCTTCTTCTTCTTCTTCTTCTTCTTCTTCTTCTTCAAAGTTGCATTTATTGTATTCTCCAAAGTTACTTCAGCATGAAAGACATTGGAACCGATGGCTAGCAGTTCGAGTCATTGGTATTTAACATTATACATCAAAGCATTCACATCTACTTCTAATTCCCAAAACAAAGGCTGTCTTTGCATGTGAGACTTTTCACACGGCTCCCCCTTATCTCCTACAGTTGGTGGTTACATTTCCCAGCGGCAATGTCCTTGCCACCTCTAGGGGGAAGGTGAGAATCGGCCCAGGAACTTTCTACTTCAAAGACCAGCTAACAACCTTTGATATTCCTGGGAAGCTACTCTTGGGCTAGCCTCTACTTGCCATCCCCCTCTACTACTATACTAATGCAAGTTAGTAATCATATATCTTTTATTAATCAGTATGGTTAGTGGTTAGTATTCAAGAAGAGCATCAATGAACAGAGTCTGACACCTTGATCCGGGGATGGACAGTAGATGTTGCGTCCCTGAACGCAGTGCTCTCTGGGGAACATGTGGAGAAAGGCAGTCCCAAAGATAGATAGGCCCCCGATCATAAAGGGCTTTAAAGGTCAACACCAACACCTTGAAACGGACTCAGAACACAATAGGTAGCCAGTGCAGTTCTTTCAGCACCAGATGAATGTGCTTCCATCAAGGGAGCCTCATTAACAGCTGTGCTGCTGCGTTCTGCACTAGCTGCAGTTTCTGAGTCAGGGTCAAGGGTAGCCCCATGTAGAGGGCATTACAGTGATCTATCCTCAAGGTGACCATGGCATGGATCACCATTGCTAGGTCGGCGTGTTCCAGGAAAGCGTCCAACTGCCAAGCCCGCTGGAGATGGAAAAAGGCAGATTTGTCAGTGGCTGCAACTTTGGCCTCCATTGTCAAAGAGGACTCAAGAAGCACTCCCAAACTCTTGACCTTAGGGGCCAGTATCAGCGGCACCCCATCAAGAGTTGGTAAAGGGATCTCTTATTTGGGGAAATTAGCTTCAAAAGGCAGAGCATGGCAAGAAGTGGGGCAAAGCAGGATCTTTTCTCTATGTTTATGGAGATAGTCCCAAATAGATGCTCTAATCAGAACCAATAACCAGGCCAAGCAGTCAAATAAAATGGGTTTTATTTATAAAATAAAATAATAAAATCTAAACATACATACAGATAATAATAATAATAATAATAATAATAATAATAATAATAATAATAATAATAATAATAATAAAATAAAATAAAATAAAATAAAAATAAAATGGGGTGATCAATGGGGTGGCTTACACACAAGATATAGAAACAAACAGAGGAGTGGGTGAGATAGGGGTGTGGGAGATGGGGTAATACCAGGGCTTTTTTGGTAGAAATAGTCTAGTGGGGATTCATTTGCATATTAGGCCACACACCCTGACACCAAGCCAGCCGGAACTGCGTTCCTGTGCATTCCTGCTCAAAAAGAGCCCTGGGTTATACTAAACCAGATCTTGGAGAATGGTTCAGCTTAAAGATGGACAAAAGGAGGGGAGCATGTAGAACAACCAGTGCTCTGTGAAGAAAATGAGTTCATTTATTATTAACTTATTAAATCACATGTCTAAATTGTCCTCCCCTCTGGAACAGGGCTCAAAGCGGTGTACAATGATAAAAAAAAATGCATATATTAAATTCAAAGTTCCAAACAATTAAAGTAGAGCATTTGGTCTAAGTAGATGACACAAAAACTTCCAATTATGCCACTGCCGGGGGCAAGGAGCAGGAGTGCCGGATGGATGGAAACCATTGCTGTCCTCAATCAAAACTCCTGGTGGAAGATTTCTGCCTTACAGGCCCTGCAGAATTGCATTAAATCCTGCAGGGCTTGGATGTTATTCAGCCGAGAGCTCCACTAGACTGGAGACCTATGAACTGAACAAACTGCTGCAAAAAAACCCATGGTGGTTCATGGGGGCAGGGGGCTCGTGAACAATGCAATAGTCCAGATCTCGGTTCACAAACCAATGAACTGGCCCAGTTCATCATGAACTTTGGCTCATAAGTCGGTTTGTGCCCTCCCTACAGTGATGAGTTCCCATGGAGAAAATGACAGCTTTGGAGCAGCTTTGGTGTGGCATCACCTCCCTGAGGCACTCCCTTCTGTCCTCAAAGTCTGCCCTCTCCAGGTTCTGGTTCAAGGTTGCCAACCCCCAGGCAAGTTGCTTACAGTGATTTGAAGTTTGGAGACTTGAATTGCTCGGCGTTCATATCTCTATACCTACAATTGACTACTTGACGCTTGAAGAAGCAATTGTGAAACAAGGCAATAGTACATCCTCGTCACAACAATTGGACTGCTGGCTGCCTTATGATGTAAATTTGAATCTATTTGGACATTGCTCATCATTCTTATTCCGTGCTACATCAGAAACAGCATTGGACTGTTTTAAAAATCAAGGTAACAGCATTGGACTGCTTTAAAAATTGGACTTATTTTCCAAAGGCCACTTTGGAATGTTCTGTTCTTTAAATAATTGAGTTCTGCCTGTTCTTTATGTTATATAGAATATACGAAGTTTTTGATAATATTATTATTGTTTCTTTAGTGCTTGAGACTGGTAATCATGGAAGCTTTGTGCTTTATTTTCCTGCTACGTACTACCGTGGTTCTCTTGTTGGGTTGCTTAACCCTCCGGCAGAGCCTGCAGATCTTCAGGAATTACAACTTTTCTCCATTTCCGCTTTAGGAAATGACAGCTTCAGAAGGTGGATTCTGTAGCATTATATCCTGCTGAAGTCCCTCCCTCTCCATCCCCCACATCTCCAGGAATTTCCCAGTCTGAAGATGGCAACCCTATCACACAAAATCTCCAGAAATTTTCTGACCAGGTGTTGGAAACCCTGGTGCCTTCCTGTGTTGTCTGCAGGAGAAAGAGGAGAGAAGCTGTTGTGGTTACTTTAAAGAGAACAACAAGAAAGTGAGGCGAGCAGAGGTGGAGGGAAGGGTTGGCGGCTAAATGGAATTGCTAGGAGAGTGACTGGTAAACTCCTGAGTGATATTTTACGCCCCCCTAGTCTAAGATGCATTCTTTTGGTGTGGATACTTTATTTGGGTTGCCAACTCTAGGTCAGGAAATTCCTGGATATTCACTTGTGGGGTCTCGAAAGGGCAGAGTTTGAGGAGGGGTGTCAAGTTCTGTGCAGCACAGTTGTGAGCCACCCTGAGCCTGCTTCGGTAGGGTGGGCGGGATATAAATCTAATAAATCAAATCAAATTAACCCCAGCTCATAATTACGCAGGCATTAAGGTGCACAAGCCTTGGCGCAAAATTAGTAGGCAGCAATAATTCGAAGACAGACACTCTTCTTCTCCCCACCCCCCCAATTCAGACAGTTTTCTCCAGAATCAAAAGTTAACAGTCTCTAGCTAGAGAGATAACAGATTACCTTTGCCACTCAGGAAAGGAATGTTTGCTGCTAGACAGGGCAGAAAGATTACTTATAACAGTGTTTCAAAGGATGTAGGCATACAGACAGAGCCAAAGCAAAAATGTGAAAATGCAGGTTACATGATCTCATGGCAAGACCCAGCTCTTGACAAGGGGAGGGGAAGAGAGGGAACTCAATAGGACAGGGGTGGCCAACGGTAGCTCTCCAGATGTCTTTTGCCTACAACTCCCATCAGCCCCAGCCAGCATGGCCAACGGCTGGGGCTGATGGGAGTTGTAGGCAAAAAACATCTGGAGAGCTACCGTTGGCCACCCCTGCAATAGGGTATTTTGCCATATTGATCACCCTGTAAAGCAGCCATCCCGTCCCCTTCCAGGGGAGCTATCCTCTGTCCGTTTGAGATAAGGAGTAATTCTAGGAGGCCTCCCAAGCCCAACTATTAAAACGCAATCCTAAACAGAGTTACATCCTTCTAAGCCCATTGACTTCAATGTACTTAGAAAGTCATAACTCTACTTAGGTTGATCCAAGTGGGCAGCCGTGTTGGTCTGAACCAGTAGAACAAAGTAGGAGTCAAGGTGCATCTTTAAGACCAACAAAGTTTTATTCAGAACGTAGAAGAAGAAGAAGATGATATTGGATTTATATCCTGCCCTCCACTCTGAAGAGTCTCAGAGCAGCTCATAATCTCCTTTACCTTCCTCCCCCAACAACAGACACCCTGTGAGGTAGATGAAGACATTGGATTTATATCCCGCCCTCCACTCCAAAGAGTCTCAGAATGGCTCACAGTCTCCTTTCCCTTCCTCCCCCACAACAGACACCCTGTGAGGTGGGTGGGGTTGAGAGGGCTCTTATAGCAGCTGCCCTTTCAAGGACAACTCTGGCAAGAGCTCTGGCTGACCCAAGGCCATGCCAGCAGGTGCAAGTGGAGGAGTGGGGAATCAAACCCGGTTCTCCCAGATTAGAATCCACACACTTAATCACTACACCAAACGGGCTCTCCGAATGTAAGCTTTTGTGTGTGCGTTCACACTTCTTCAGACGAGGAAACGACTTAGGTTGTCACTGTGCATAGTCATCCCTGCTCCCTATTCCTGCTTTCTCTTGGGTTTTGTCTGTGCGGTGATGTGTTTTGATAGAATAATATCGAATGGAAAGCAGGCTTGAGTCATATCCCCATATTGAAATGGGTTTGCTATTTCCCGGTTTGGAAACACTTGAAGAATTGGAAGAAGCGGTGCCTGGGGAAGGTGCGGTGTGGGGAGGGGAGGGACCTGAAGAGGCTACAGTGTCCTAGAGGCCACCCTCCAAAGCAGCCATTTTCTCCAAGGGATTTAGAGATTTCTCATATGGAGATCAATTATAACACCAGGAGATCTCCAGGTAGCACCTGGAGGGCTGGCAACCCTTGCTGCTGACAGAATGCAGGCTGCCCCCTTCAAGGTTAGTGCTATTAAGCTTCTTGGGAAATATTACATTCACAGCACAGCGTCTAAAATAACTATTGGTTGATTAAGCTTCAAATATTAAATAACACAGGGAAAGCAGCCCTGTGGCATTTTGTGGCTTTCATATAAATTACCAACAATGGCAAAAAAAGACCTAAATATGAATAATGTGCTCAAATGTGACAGTGTATAAATAAAAACAGATTCTGTTGACTGCGCCAGGACTTGAAAACATGATAAAGGAACCCTTTATAAGGCCATTTATTTCCAGGTTTCAAGCAGAAGGCCAGTGCAAGCCACAATTCATGGTTGCACTGAAACACGAGAAGGTTGTCCCAGTATCACAGGCAGTGATGTATTCTCACTCTGCAATCAGAGCCCGATCACAGATTGTCAGCAACTCACTCCAAAATGTGAAAATCTGTTTGCTTTCTTCTGGGGACTTCTGATCAGAGGCCTTCAACTTGATACCTGTGCGTACCTGCCCACACCTCTCCTAGTGCTCCCCCAAGTGTTCATAGAAAGTGGGTGGACCCGGGGCTTTTTTTTTGGTAGCCTGAACTCCTTTGCCTATTAGGCCACACCCTCCTGATGTAGCCAATCCTCCTGGAGCTTACAGTAGGTCCTGTACGAAGAACCCTGTAAGCTCTTGGAGGAGTGGCTACATAAGAGAGGTGTGGTGTAATATGCAAAGTTCCTGCTACACACAAAAAAAGCCCTGGGTGGAACTGGCAGACGTTTTGCAGCAAGACCTCGGATTGGCCAGGGAGATCAAATTTTTAAAAGTATTCCTTTGGCAGTAGCTGCCACCCTCAGTGTCAAGCATGCGATTTTCAAAAGAACAAGTCAAGTTGATACAAAACTACGTTTATTGCTAGGATCGAACTCGCCGCCGCGCTGCTCTTCACCGCATCCTTAGGGCGGCTGCTCTGCTTCTTTGGTGTCGGGGTGCTTGTCTTCAAAATGTTCGAAGCTGGTCTCGGGGGGTTAGGACAGTTAACCACCAGGTGGTTTGGGTCCCCACAACGAAAGCACTTGCGGGCCGGCGGGAGTTTTCCCGCTCTTCCACCCACCTGGGTCTTCTTTGCCTCTGTCTTCACCCCGGTTTTCGGATCCTGCCCCCCTTGCCACTCTGTTGCTGGGGTTGGAGGGCCACTCTTTTCATGTTGGTCTCAACTTCACCCGCTAGTTGTATCCACCCAATCAGGGTAGCCGGCCTTGCCTGTTGCAGGGCCCGATTCAGTATGCTTGCGTTTAGACCTCGAGTGAAGTGCTCGATTTTCATCAGCTCACTCCATCCCCTCACTTTAGCCGCATTGGAATGGAACTCGGCAGCATACTCATGGATCAACTTGGACCCCTGCTGAATGTCCCTCAGAGTGGCCAGCGCGCGGTTCTCTTGTAGGGGGTCGTCATACTGGGTCAGCAGCGCCTGGAGAAAAGTGGCCACGTCGTCCAATTCAGGGCTCATTGCTTCATATAAGCTCACGTACCAGCGTTTAGCTGCTCCCTTCAGCTTCGACCCAAGGTAGTCGACCCGACTGAATTCATCAGGGAAGGTGTTTCCCCAACAGTGCATGTAGCTGTTGGCTTGAATGGTGAAGTATTCCACCTCCTCTGGATACCCATCAAAGGTGGCGTCCAGCTATCTTCCTTGGGGCCCCTCTCGAGGAAGGGGCACTCTCGCTGGCTGCGCCCTGGGTGGGACTGCCGAGGGTCTAGCCACGGGTGGCTGCGGGATTCCCCTTGGGTCTGCAGGTCTCAGGATGTATTCAACCTGCTTCTTGAATTCTCTGGCCATGAGAGAGGCCATCGCTTGCATCTCATCCCGCAGCCCCTTGGCGACCTCATCGACCTACTTTCTCACCATTAGGCGAAACTCCTGGGCCCCCTCATCTTCCTCTCCACCAGGGCCTGATGGCTCATGGGACCCTTCTCCCTCCATCTCTAACAGGGGTGTTCCCCCCTCCGCTAGGGTGGTAGCGGCAGCTCCGCATTCCTCCCCCGGCTCACACTCCTTGTCCGCTCCCATCGCCATTCTCACCTTTTGCATATGCCTGGTCAGAATAGCCTCTCGGCGTGCTTGCGCCTCATCCATTGTGGTTGTGGACATGCGTGGGTGCCAATGACAAGGGGTGACCAAGAGTTGTTGGATATGGAGAGAGGAGCCTCTCCCCATGACTCTCCGGATGTCTAGAACGTGCCATGGCGATGTCGGTGCTCTCGCCCCTTCTTCAGGTTCTAGAAGTTCATTGCTCTTTGGAATCTTTTCAACCATCTGGTTACAAAGTTGCCAGGGCCGTTAAACTTCTTCTAGGATCACTCTCAAAATGTCAAGCATGCGATTTTCAAAAGAATGAGTCAAGTTGATACAAAACTACGCTTGTTGCTAAATTGAGATGCTCTCTCTTGGTGCAGGACCTTGAGACTGATACCAGTAATACATTGATACACTTCTGTTGAGACATACATCAAAGGGTTCTCATGGGAAGGGATGTGGAATGCCAGCCGACGCATAAACTATCATAAAAGTCTACATTCTCACTATGTTATTGTTATCTCGTCCTTGCTTTCCCCAGATGGTCCACACTCCCATGCAGGAATGTATGGGAAGGTGTTACTCCTTCTCTTCTCTACTAGTTTCCTTTCCTAATTCACTACAAAAGCCATAAAGCCAGGAGCAAGGGTGTGACAAGCATAATTTAATTTCAAAGGGAGTTCTGGCCATCACATTTAAAGGAACCACACACCTTTTAAATGTCTTCCCTCCACTGGAAATAATAAAGGTTAGGGCACCTTCCTTTGGGGCTCATAGAATTGGACCTCCCCCCCCCCAGTTCAATCCTTTTGAAACCTGGAGGGTATTTTGAGGAAAGGTATTGGATACTATGCTGCAAATTTGGTGTCTCTACCTCAATAAACAGCCCCCCCCCCAGAGCCCCAGATACCTGCAGATCAATTCTCCATTATACCCTATGGGAATCGGTCTCCATAGGAAACAATAGGGTGTCCAACAGACATTTCTCCCCTCCCCCCGCTTTCTGATGACCTTGAAGTGGGGCAAGGGTCTCCAAACTGGAGGATCCCCTGACCCAACCTGGGGATTGGCAACCCTAGGATCTTCACGATGTGACTGAAGGGAATCTGTAGCGGTTATTTTTGTGGCTGGCTCCACCTCCCATAACAGCCATTTTGCGGCAGCCATTTTGCAGCTGCGCCCCCTGTTCAAAAAAGGTTGGGTGCCCCTGCTGTAGACTGTTCTAAACTGCATTGCAAACGCTCCATGCTTGTGTATGCTCATGATGCTTTAGGGTTGTGAGACCCTACTTTAGTTACTCGTTACTCTAGTCTTAAACCCACTGGAATCAGTGAGTTTATAGGATTATACGACCAGTTGTATTAAAGAGTCTGCTATGCCCATATGCCTCTTTAGACTCTCCTCCTAATCCTTCATCCAATTTATCGACAGCAAATCCCTAGTGCTCGAGGCCGGTCTTAGAAATCTTATATCCAGAGAGGGATTTCCTTCTCAATGTGCAATCCTGCGCAGTTACTCCAGTCTAAGTCTGTTGATGTCCTGTGATGGCTGCCTGGTGCTAGCTCAGTCTTGTTACAGCTTGGAAAGCTAAGCAGGGTCACTACATGGATGGGACACCACAGAGGAAGTCCAAGGCTGCTATGCGGAGGCAGGCAGTGGCCATCAGCTTCTGAACGTCTGTTGCCTTGAAAAGTCCAGGAGGGGTTGAGACATTTCTATCGTTTTTTGGTGAGATTTTTGCCTTCATAATTAGTGTGTATTAGAAATCATAAACCCCCTTCTTCAGTGGAATTGTCTCTTTCACGTAAGAAGAACCCTGCTGGATCACACCAGTGGTCTATCTAGTCTTACACAGTGGCCAAGCAATTCCTCTGAATGACCAACAACCGGGCAGAGAGGCCAGGACTCTCCTCTGGTGGTGGGTCTTGTCTCCTGGATTCAGAGGTTTTGTGCCTCTGAATGTGGAGGTTTCCTTCAGTCACCAAGACTAAAAGCAACTGATAGACTTAATCCTCCATGAATCTATCTAATCCCCTTTTAAAGCTTTTGCCTAATATGCAGTTTTGGGCTGTATCAACAGAAGTGTAGCGTCCAGATCGTGTGATGTGATGGTATCGCTTTACTCTGCTCTGGTAAGTCCTCATCTGGAGTCTTGTGTTCAGTTTTGGGCACCACATTTTAAGAAGGATCTAGACAAGCTGGAACGGGTCCAGAGGAGGGCGATGAAGATGGTGAGGGGTCTGGAGACCAAGTTCTATGAGGAAAGGTTGAAGGAGCTGGGCATGTTTAGCCTGGAGAGGAGGCGGCTGAGAGGTGATATGATCACCATCTTCAAGTACTTGAAGGGCTGTCATATAGAGGATGGTGTGGAATTGTTTTCTGTGGCCCCGGAAGGTAGGACCGGAACCAACGGGTTGAAATTAAATCAAAAGAGTTTCCGGCTCAACATTAGGAAGAACTTCCTGACTGTTAGAGCGATTCCTCAGTGGAACAGGCTTTCTCAGGAGGTGGTGGGCTCTCCTTCCTTGGAGGTTTTTAAACAGAGGCTAGATGGCCATCTGACAGCAATGAAGATCCTGTGAATTTAGGGGGAGGTGTTTGTGAGTTTCCTGCATTGTGCAGGGGGTTGGACTAGATGACCCTGGAGGTCCCTTCCAACTCTATGATTCTATTCCAGTGGCCATCACTACATCCTCTGGCAGCAAACCTTACATGTTAATCACTCTCTGTGCAAAGAAGCATTGCCTTTTGTCCATCCTGAATCTACTACCCATCAACTTCATTGGAAGCCCTCGAGCTCCAGTATTTTGGGAAAGGGAGAAAACTTTCTCTTTGTCCACTCTCTCCATCCCATGTTTAATTTTATAAACCTCTATAATGTCCCCTCTTGGACATCTCTTTTCTAAACTGGGAAGTCCCAAACTCTTCAGCTTTTCCTCATAGGGAAGGTGCTCCAACCCCCTAATTTCATAATTACCTTCTTGTCATTCCTATTATAAGGCAAATACCTCTCATCCCGAGCAAACAATATGATGTAATCAGTTTGTTGTTACATGAGTAAGACATTTTGTGTGTGTGTGTGTGTGTGTGTGAGAGAGAGAGAACATAAGAACATAAGAGAAGCCATGTTGGATCAGGCCAACGGCCCATCAAGTCCAACACTCTGTGTCACACAGTGGCAAAAAATTTTATATACACACATACACTGTGGCTAATAGCCACTGATGGACCTGTGCTCCATATTTTTATCTAAACCCTTCTTGAAGGTGGCTATACTTGTGGCCACCACCACCTCCTGTGGCAGTGAATTCCACATGTTAATCGCCCTTTGGGTGAAGAAGTACTTCCTTTTATCTGTTTTAACCTGTCTGCTCAGCAATTTCATCGAATGCCCACGAGTTCTTGTATTGTGAGAAAGGGAGAAAAGTACTTCTTTCTCTACTTTCTCCATCCCATGCATTATCTTGATAATGGCACAGCTTTTCTGATAAAGGCACAGCTTTTCTGAGTTTGAAATGTTGATGAAGTTTGAGAACACTTCACTCTCAGCCCCACCCACCTCACAGGGTGTCTGTTGCGGGGGAAGAAGATATAGGAGATTGTAAGCTGCTCTGAGACTCTGGTTCAGAGAAAAGGGCGGGGTATAAATCTGCAATCCTTCTTCTTCCTAGTATTGAACTGTAGAACAAAGACTGATTCCCGGAGCTCCTTTAAGACTAACCAAGTTTCATTCAAGGTATGAGCTTTTGTGTGCATGCACCCTTCCTCAGATACATTGCAATGGAAGTTACCGGACCATACATATAATATAGAGGTTGAACAGCAAATGAGCATACAACGTAATGAAAATGCTTTCACAGATGTTAACAGGAATAATAATATAAGTTTATATGGTCAACGTTTGTTTGGACTTAATTCTGGGGGGGGGGGGAACAGTGAAGCAAATAAATATGTCAAACTGGAGATAGATCTGTAAATGTGTATTTTTATGGACTGGTAGCTTCCGTTTCAATGTATCTGAAGAACTGTGTGCGCACACAGAGGCTCATACCTTGAATAAAACTCGGTTGGTCTCCAAGGTGGCCCTGGACTCAACTTTGATCTACTGCTTCAGACCAACACAATTGTCCACCTGGGTCTATCTTCTTGGAAATGTTGAACTGTGCTTTTTGGCTATCGATGTAGAACTGAAGTAGGGATAAGAAGGAATGGCAAATACCTTATACTCAGGGCTTTTTTTTTTTTTTTTGAGCAGGAACACAGGAACACAGTTCCAGCTGCCTTTGCCAGGAGTCTGGCTCAAAAAAAGGGTCTCTGGCAGAGGGAAAGCCCTAGGCAGCAACATGCTCCCAGACCACGCACTCCATTCTCTCTGCCTCCAGCCTCCAACGGACTTGCAAAGAGAGTGAGAGCCATCAATGAGCGCCCCCTCCTGGGAGAAGCTGGGCCTGCTGCTGCCTGCTCGGCTGCACGTGGTGCTCTCTCTCTCTCTCTGGCCGTGTTGGGGGTGCGTGTGCAAAACAAGGTCTCTCATTGGGCTGTGTGAAAACACACATCCATGAAATGCAGCAGATGGCACTGTACTGTTCTGTGTCAATATGCAGAAAGCAGTCTACTGAATGGGTCATGTCACTTCCTGTGCCGTCAGGGGATGTGGCCTAATATGCAAATGAGTTCCTGCTGGGCTTTTTCTACCAAAAAAGCCCTGCTCATACTGATGTCCCCCCCCCTATAGGAATTACATATAATATAACCCTTTTCATAGTAGATAGATCAAGAATATGTAGTCTTTCTGGGACGTTTGCTGATAAGGCATGCTCTGAACATATGTGGTTGGTAAGGTTCTGACATGTATGATTCTGACAACTGGAAAGGGGTTGTGTAAAACATCATATTATCCTTCCTTTGTGAATGTAGACGTCGCATGAAGCATCCGTCTCTAGTCTGACATATTTTTTTGCTTCTTTGTCTATGCTATTTCAGTTTTGCTCATGTATTATTAAGGGGATGGCATTTTAAGGTTAAAAAAGGGACATTGCTGCCAATTCTGTGTGGCACTGTGACTGCACATGAACCTGTGCAGCTGCCTTATACTGAATCAGACCAGGCCTCGGATGCAGTGGGAGCTCACAGGAGTGCAGCTCCTGAACCTTCTGAGAGTTCCTCCTCCTCCTTCTATGAGTTCCACTTCCTTGTCCATTGAATAGTAGGCGCAGCTGCATAACAATCCCTGGATGAGCTCCACCACCTATTTTTCTACAAAACAACCCCCGAATCAGACCCATGGTCAATCAAAGTCAGTCTTGTCTACCCAGAATGACAGCTCTCCAGGGACTTAGGCAGAAGTTCATCAATGGATATTAGCCTCAACATATAGATGGAATACTATATCTGAGGCAGTGATGCTCTGTGTTCTTGGTGCTTGGGGGTGAGGGACAACAGTGAGAGGGTTTCTGGAGTTCTGGCCCCACTGGTGGACCTCCTGATGGCACTTGGCCATTGTGCGACACAGTGTGTTGGACTGGATGGGCCATTGGCCCAATCCAACATAGCTTCTGTTATGTTTTTACTACCTGATCCTTTTAACTGGAAATGCTAGGGCTTGAGCTTGGGACCTTCTGCATGCCAAGCAGATGCTCTACCACCAAGCCACAGCCCAGATCATGTTTCCTGATGCCTGTTCTCATGCATATCAAAGTGCCATTGGCTTTAGTTGCTTCTCTCCATTGTCTCTTCCCCTTCTTCTCCCCCATTACTGGATTACATTTTGTGCTAACAGCAGTAACTGTTTGAACTTATTTAATGGTATTGACTGAAATAACCCTGAAATCTCCTCTTGGGTGGGTTGATTTAGCCACAAATCACCTGTTTCAGCACTGAGATCATTAATCAGCCAGAGGCTAGATACATTAGGAGGAACTTCAGCACAAAAAAAGAAGGGGGGGAAATATATATGAAGAGTATCTTGGAAGACCCGTTACTATCAGATTAGCTGTGATTCCCTACTGGAACACCAAATTACCCTGAAGGAATAATTAAAATACATTAGTAGAGATTTAATTTCCAATAAGTGCTATCTGTTTAAGTGATAGCAATCTCACCATGGCTCAGAGAACAATAGATCACAGTATGGGTGCAAAGAAACCTGGGTAGAATGAAAAGACGGATCATAAAACATTCATTCTCTTTAGAAAACAAGGGAGGGAGGGAGGGAGGGGGGAGAGGTGGAAAGAAAGGAACTTTAAATGCATTCTTCAAGACACCGATTGGCTTGACTTGGAAAAGTGATTTAAAGAGACAAATGCTTTGTCCAAGCTGGTCAATGGGGCCACACGATGTGTGTGAAAGAGCCACATATGGCTCCTGAGTCACAGTTTGGCCACCCCCGGTCCAAGGAGATCAGTGGCTTCCTACTATTTTCAAATCATCTCCTTTCTGTCTCCTGATTGTCTCCATTAGGGTTCTTTCCTGCTCACACTGAGACCCAGTTTGGTGTAATGGTTAAGTGTGCGGACTCTTATCTGGGAGAAACGGGTTTGATTCCCCACTCCTCCACTTGCACCTGTTGGAATGGCCTTGGGTCAGCTATAGCTCTCACAGGAGTTGTCCTTGAAAGGGCAGCTTCTAGGAGAGCTCCCAGCCCCACCCACATCACAGGGTGTCTGTTATGGGGGGAGAAGCTAAAGGAGATTGTATGCTGCTCTGAGTCTCTGATTCAGAGAAAAAGGCGGGGTAGAAATTTGCAATTCTTCTTCTTCTTCCTGACTCCCTGCTAACTAGTTAGACTTCTCTTCTTTTCTCTCTCTTATTTCCTACAAAGTTTGTTCTTTTCTTGCCTTTAAATAGCTTGTGGTAGGCTTCCCAACCCCTTCGCCCTGGCGGGGGACCCCTGAATTTGCAGCCTCCTCCCCCGCTCTCCAAAAATCCAGAAGCGGGGGGGGAGGGGGAGAAGAACATGCGGGTAGACATCATGTAGTTGTAGAGCTCCTGCAGGTTTAGAAACCTGCAAACTGATCCATTTGTAAAATGTGTGCCTTTAAGGCTGTGCAGGAAACAGGAAGGGCTTCATGGGAAAGGGTCAGTAATAGTTTCCATGGAGAACGGCCCCTCCCTTTCTTTTGCTTTCGTTTTCACAGCAAGTAGAGTTCTGCAGGAAGAAGATCTAGTAAGTATTGTGTGTGTGAGAGAGGGAGGGGGCAGGGGATTCCCTGGTTTGGAGGCCCTCCCCCCCTTTAGAAAGCGGGGGAGGGGGAGGGAAATGTCTACTGGGCACTCTATTATTCCCTATGGAGAACGATTCCCATAGGGAATAATAGGGAATTGATCCGTGGGTAACGGGGGCTCTGGGGGGGCTATTTTTTGAGGTAAAAGCACCAAATTTTTAGTATTGCATCTAGTGCCTCTCCCCAAAATACCCCCCAAGTTTCAAAACGATTGGACCAGAGGGTCCAATTATATGAGCCCCAAAAGATGGTGCCCCTATCCTTAATTATTTCCTATGGAAGAAAGGCATTTTAAAAAGTGTGCTGTCCCTTTAAATGTGATGGCCAGAACTCCCTTGGAGTTCAATTATGCTTGTCACACCCTTGTTCCTGGCTCCACCCCCAAAGTCTCCTGGCTCCGTCCCCAAAGTCTCCAGATTTTTCTTTAATTGGACTTGGCAACCCTAGCTTGTGGCCTGCTTTACTGCATATCTACACTCTGCCAACATTTGAACTCTGGTCTCCCAATTCTTAGTCCAAACCTCTAACCCATGCACTACATTTAATTTGCTTGCATTTAGCTCTGGTTTCCAACCAACCTCTTCACCAAACAGTGGAGACAGATTCTGACAGTCAGGCATACCTGGCTTCAAATTTCACCTGGCCTAGAAGATCCCTGGAGAAACATGGGCCATTCACTGTCTCTCAGCCTAACCTACCTTACAGGGTTCTCAGGAAGATAAAATAGTCTCTTTTCGGGTATGCCTGGAAGGAAGGGCTGCTACTGAGAACAAGAGCCCTAATTGTGAGATGCTTGAGAAAGTGAAGGAAGTGTGTCTGTGTACAAAAGAGAGACTAGGAGAGAATCATAGAGTTGGAAGGGGCCATAAGGACCATCTCGTCCAACCCCCTGCTCCATGCAGGATCAGCCTCAAGCATCTCCAACAAATAATCATCCAGCCATATTTTGAAGACTGCCAATGAAGGGCAGCTCACCACCTTTCTAGGCAGCTGGTTCCACCTATGAACTACTCTGACCATAATTCCCCCCCACTGCCAAATAACTAGCCGGTACTTTTCTGCTTGTAATTTGAGCCCATTACTTCGGGTCCTGTCTTTGGCTGCCAAGTGGAACAGCTCCTTGCCCTCCTCTAAATGACAGCCTTTCAAATATTTAAAGAGAGCAATCATGTCCCCCCTCAGTCTCCTCTTCTCCAGACTGAACATTCCCAAGGCCTTCCTCAGCCTTTCCTCAGAGGGTTCTTCCTCCAGGTCCTCGATCATCCTCGTCACTCTCTTCTGCACCCGCTCGGTTTTGTCCACATCTCTTTTTTTGAAGTGAGGCCTCCAGAACTGCACACAAGATTCCAGATATGGCCTGACCAAGGCAGTATGCAGTCTTTAAGTCAGTGAGCTTAGAAGGGAGTAACCCTGTTTAGGGTTGGGGGTACGCTTGCTATACCTGGAAAATACCTGGAGATTTTGAAGGTGGATTCTGAGGAACGTGGGGTTTGAGGAAGGGAGGGACATTCTTCAGTGGAACTGATCTCTGTCACTTGGAGGTTAGTTGTAATCCTAGGAGATCTACAGCCATCACCTGGAGGTTGGAGCAACCTACAAAGAGCAACACGGATAATAGAGCAGGAAATTAAGGTAATAAACCTCCGCAAAACCCAGCCTCAAATGACCAAATATTAATATCAAATCAATACAAATTCTAGAAATTTATATTCAATTGTGCAAAAGCATTCCGTATATAAATGGCAAATAAAAAACATCAACCTTCACCCAAAGTCATTTACAGACAAATCAATGTCCAGGAAATTCTAAAGGATGGATGAAGGCAGAAATTCAAACGGTCTTCATGAAGAACAATGCTTCCAGAAGAAGTTTTTTTGCATTGAAGAACTTCAAATAGAGAACGATGCTCCAAAGAACTTATCCTTTTGTACAGCAAGGCACATCAGTTTTGGAACGCGACGCGGTAGTCCTTTGGTCCACGTATCGCACTTGCTTCTGCAAGCTTCTCACAAATTCATTACATCTCGATGCTGCTGCTTGCAACAAATATCACAAGGTGTGGTCAATTTACTGCCTGGAGGTTGCATAGTAGGTAACAAGTGCAGATACACAACAAAGGAAGAGAAAGAAGAAGAGAACAATGAAACTTTAAAGTACCCACCTGTACAGGATTAAAAGCAGCCGGCAAGTCCTGGGTAAACCCACCCGTAGGGCCTGAATTTTTCTGAGGTCAAGTTATCTTCCAGTAGATGTCTCTCTACCCAGCAGGTTCCTGGCATGTAGAACTTTTGATGGAGTTCTTAAGACAGTTTCCTGAGGGTCAGACGCGAATTAACAAAATTGGCCTGGGTTTGTTGGAAATATTAAATGCCGACACAGGATGAAATGTTTTTTGTAGAAAGCCGGGATCCTGCTCAAGACAACTCCTGCAAATTGTTGTGGTTGTTGTTCCTCATGTGGCTCAGCACTTTGGAGCTGTTGAAACTGGTTGTATATTTTAATTATAAATAAATAGTTAGAATTTTAAAGGAATTGGCAGTATGTGTTTGATTGTTTTATTATGGGATATATTGTTTGATCTTTTTTGCGTTTAACTTTTTGTGAGGTTAGATGGCAAATGCGCTTTTAAAAGAAACTAAACACAAGCCTGTGTGGCCAGTGATTCTTCCTCTGAATAAGTCAACAGCGAGGCCGACAGGCCTACCAGCGGCTTCCGCTCTCACCATAAACTCCGAATATGCACTGGCTGAATCCCAGAGGCGTGACCCTGCTAGCATTCGATGAAATTGCTGAGCAGACAGGTTGAAACAGATAAAAGGAAGTACTTCTTCACCCAAAGGGTGATTAACATGTGGAATTCACTGCCACAGGAGGTGGTGGCAGCCACAAGCATAGCCACCTTCACGAGGGGGTTAGATAAAAATATGGAGCAGAGGTCCATCAGTGGCTATTAGCCACAGTGTGCGTGTGTGTATATATATATATATATATATATATTGCCACTGTGTGACCCAGTACCGAGCCCTGTGGCACCCCACTGCTTACTGTCCTCCACTGCGAAGACTGCCCATTTATACTCACTCTTGATCCACAAGAGGACCTGTCCTTTTACTCCATGACTCTCAAGCTTTCTAAGGAGCCTTTGATGAGGAACTTTATCAAAAGCTTTCTGGAAGTCAAGGTAAACAACATCTATCGAGTCTCCTTTGTCCACATGTTTGTTCACCCCCTCAAAGAAATGTAACAGGTTAGTGAGGCAAGATCTTCCCTTACAGAACCCATGCTGAGTCTTCCTCAATAACCCATGTTCATCAATGTGCCTACTCATTCTGTCCTTGATAATGCTTTCTACCAACTTTCCCGGTATTGAAGTCAGACTGACTGGCCTGTAATTTCCCGGATCTCCTCTGGAACTCTTTTTAAAGATGGGGGTGACATTTGCTACCTTCCAGTCCTCAGAAACGAAGGCAGATTTCAATGAAATATTACATATTTTTTTCAAGAGATCCACAAGATCACCTTTGAGTTCTTTCAGAACTCTTGGATGTATGCCATCTGGACCTTGTGACTTATTAGTTTTTAATTCATCTATCAGTTGTAGGACCTCCTCTCTTGTCCCCTCAATCTGACTCAGGTCTTTCAACACCCCTTCCAAAATTAGCGGTTCTGGAGCGGACAAACACTTCTCATCTTTCACAGTGAAGACGGAGGCAAAAAATTCATTCAGCTTCTCAGCTGAATGAATAATGGGCAGGAGGATGCAAATCTCAACTGCCCTGCTCCAATCACAGGCTCCAATCACAGGCTGGTTTGAATGACCCAATAATGTGCTTGCGTGAGAATCCAGTGTTGTATATTGCTGGCCCAGCGGGCCCCATTCTCCAGTTCAGTTAGTACAGCCGCCATGCTGTACTCCAAGGTTGGCCAACGGTAGCTCTCCAGATGTTTTTTGCCTACAACTCCCATCAGCCCCAGCCATTGGCCATGCTGGCTGGGGCTGATGGGAGTTGTAGGCAAAAAACATCTGGAGAGCTACTGTTGGCCACCCCTGCTGTACTCAATGAATAGCTTGTTATCACGACCACCTTGCCTCTTCAATGCCTAAGAACCCACTATATTATACTGGCCTAAATGCTCGCCCCCCCTCAAGTGCAAGCGGCCAGAGGATGTGTAGAGGGAACTACAGCTGCTCGAAAGTGCAGGAGACCATTTTGGGGGTGTTCTCTGGATAAGAAGCTGGAAGAAGGTAGCTGCGGTCAGTAGGAAGCAACAGTTCAGGAGTTTTTCCTCTGGTTAGTGAAACCCCAAACTCTTCGAATCAAAATACACATGACGTGTGACATGAGCTGTGTCTAGGTTTGCCAGGTTTCAGGATGGGAAATCCCAGGAGCTTTAGGGGTGGAGCCTGAGGAGGACAAGGACCTCAGTGGGGTACAATCCATAGAGCCCACCTTCCAAAGCATCCATTTTCTCTGTCATCTGGAGATCAGTTGTAATTCCGGGGATCCCCAGTTTTCACCTGGAGGCTGGCATCCCTTGTGGAGTCATGGGTCTCTGACCTGATTCTCAGTCAAAAGGTCATGTTGGGATTAACCTTGAAAAACTGCTTAGTCTCTCCATGTGGCTTCCAACATGCTGAGGGTGAAGAAGGGCTTCAGGCTTCCTCCCCAGTCCATTTTCTCCAATAGGAAGAGCCGTGAGGGAGCTGTTTGCCCCTACCATAGTCTTCATGTGTCCATTCCAGGGTCTACACATATCGTGTATTTGGGTCCTTAGTGGCCCTGAAAGTGTGCAGTTCTCTTCCTCTGGAGATTCACCAAACTGGATCTTTATACACATTCATTCATTCATTCATTCATTCATTCATTCATTCATTCATTCATTCATTCAGCTTTCGATCCCACCCTCTTCGCAAGCATCTTCAAATGTTCCAGCTTATCCAGAATTTAGGTGTTTTTTCCGCCCCAGAGGTAGTATTTACAAGCAGGATTGCCATCCCCAGGTTAGGAAATACCTGGAGATTTTGGGGGTGGGGCCTAAGGAGGGTGGGGTTTGGGGAGGGGAGGGACTTCAGTGGGGTATAAAGCCACAGAGTTCCCCTTCCAAAGTGACCCTTTGCTCTGGGTGAACTGATCTCTGACGAGAGAGCAGTTGCAATCTCAGGAGTTCTCCAGCCAGTTGGCAACCCTATTTCCAAGGCTGCTTGTTTGTGCAAATATGTTTCCATTTGTTTATATTAGCGTTTGATAGGGTTGCCAAGTCCAATTCAAGAAATATCTGTGGACTTTGGGGGTGGAGCCAGGATACTCTGGGGGTGGAGCCAGGAGACATTAGGGGTGGAGCCAAGATCAAGGCTGTGGCAAGCATAATTGAACACCAATAACAAACTAAGAGGAACGGATCCTCCATGACAATGCACAGACCAGCTTATGCAGGACCCTCAAACAATCAATTACCACCATGCTTGACATTGGGAGGTATGCCAAGTATGCCAAAGCAGTCGCCATCACCTTCCCCCGCCTGAATACGGCCAGCTGTTTCTTGGGAGGGAAGGTGCGGCAAAGCAGCCCAGTGCAAGGCGCCTCTTCCAAGCCCCTGCCGCCTCCAGGCCCAGCCACTGCCTGCTGCTCCTCCCCACCCCTCCCAGGGCCCGGCGGAGCATCCCAGCAGTAGGCCCGGGTGGGTGCCCCAGCGGCAGCAGGCCGCGCAAGGCCATCCTCCTCCAGGCCGCCAGGCACCTTTGCACGCCTGGTCGGGAAAGCAGCAGCAGCGGCTGCATCGTCCCGTCACCCCCGCGGCCCTGATCAGCCTCTCCCTGCCTGCAAGCAGTGAGTAGCGGGGCGGCACAGACAGAGCGGGTGACAAGGAGGGTGGAGGCAGGCCAGGAGCGTGGCGAGCCGTGAGTCTGGGTCCTAGAAGGACCCAGATTCGCGGCTTGCCACGCTCCTGGCCTGCCTGCAGCCTCCCCTTCTCTGATTTTAACATCAGAGGCGGAGCGGGCGACGCTGCTGCGCTGCCGCCTCTTTTCCGTAGCTGCTCCTCCGAGATGGGCTCAGGCTGAGCCCATCTCGGAGGAGCAGCTACGGAGAAGAGGCGGCAGCGCAGCGGCATCGCCCGCTCCGAGAAGGGGGGGCTCGCCATGCTCCTTGGCACCGTTTCCCCCCTCCCCCCGCTTCCATTTTTTTGGGAGAGCGGGGGAAGAGGCTGGAAAACCTCGGGTCCCCCGCCAGGGCGGGAGGGTTGGGACCCCTAGCGTTTGAGTGTGGTGCTGATGGATATGACCTCTGGCATTTTCTTGAAGTGTTTTGCACTTTTCCTAGGGGGGAAGTGGCATGTCTATTGTTGATTTGTACATTCAGGTGAGTAGCTGTGTTGGTCTGGAAGCCTCAGAACAAAGTTCAAGTCAAAGTTCAAGCCTCAGAACAAAGTTCAATTGGCTGTTCTGTTAGAACCAGCCCATTGGGATGTTAGGAATTTCTCTCAGGAAATGCAAATGTAGGATCCTGGAGAGACCAATAGGGTGGGTTGCTGCCCACATAAGGGGGCGTGTTTAACGTAGGCCAAATGGATATAAGGTTGAGTTGCTTGTTTGTGTTCAGTTCTGCTCTTGTTCAATAAACGTTCTTGCTTACCTCAAGCTGGCTGAACTCTCTATATAATAGTCTCATTCATTATCAGAATTAACCAGACAAATCACTCCACCGACTATGAACAGCCGTGCACAGTGAACAAAACTCTGTCATACTACAGCTGTGCTGTAGCCAATCCTCCAAGAGCTTACAGCAGGCGCTTAACTAAGAGCCCTGTAAACTCTTGGAGGATTGGCTACATAAGAGGGGTGTGGCCTAATATGCAAAGGAGTTTCTGCTACAAAAAAGTCCTGGTCATACTAACTAGTCATGTGACCCCCCCCAAGTGTACCTTGAAGATGTCATTGGACTCAAACTTTGTTCTTCATTTAAAAAAAAAAAAATAACTACTGGTATTTTTATTTTATTGCGTTAATATTTCTTTTCACCATATTGTATCTGTTCATCTTAGCAATGCTTATGAGGCAATAGATAAACGAGCTAAGTAAGTCATTGACCTTCTTCAAAATGGAGTCTACTCAATTGTGGCCCCTTTTTCTATCTTGCTGCCACCACCAGCCGTCACTTAAAATTGCTTGGAATTTCAGTTGCAAATGTGTCCTTTTCCCGCTCGTTAGTAATCACATTTCCCCCCTCCTGCTTCCCTTTAATAGTAAGCAGACCCTGCCTAGTTTCAGCAAAGTTTTGTTTCTGGTAGTCGGCATTTTGATATGTTCATTTGATTTCTCTCTTGACATTTAAGGTATGCCCCCCCCCCCAGTCTCCAGTATATATTTTCTCTTGCGCCGTAATGTGTGGGTTATGTATAAGGCACTTGCTCAACTCTGCACTTTGGGTTTGCCCAAGTATTGATTTATGAAATCCAATGTGATTCCATTACAGTGTAAAGAGATTAATATTTTCTTAATCTTGTCAGGTTTGCGGTTGGATTTATATTTGTCAGAAATGCGCATAGGTGAAGGTTTTTCTTATTTTTCAGCTTGATAGATTTAAAGTCTGGGTGTCAGATACAGATCTAAATAAAAAATATGAGGGGGGCAGACCAATATCTCTTACAGTAGTCAGGCGCTGGCTTAAAATAAATAGGATGTGGATCAGCAAGAAAAAGGGTTTGTCTCGAACAAGGTCCTTGAGAGAAACAGGCCACACCCCACACAAGTCTAGAAGAGCTGAGTAAGCTTTTTAAAAAGCAAGTCTTTAGTCTTTTTACTTTGAAACTTTTTTTTTTTTTAAGTTGTGTATATAGGGGCTGAGGGAGCTTTCTCCATTACCAGCAGAAACTGGGCTGGGTTGGTAGATGGGGCTGAGGGAGCTTTCTCCATTACCGGCAGAAACTGGGCTGGGTTGGTAGATGGGTTGAGAACAGCTAGGGTTGCCCAGATGCAGAAGTGGCTTGCTCCATATAGAAAAGTAGTTTGCAACGGTGGGTGAGTTTTAAGAGTGTATGTTCCCTGTAATAGCTAAATTGTTTGGAGATAAAGTTTTGGTTTCACCCCTGGGTCCTTGAAATATTAGTTCATAAATAACCCGTATTAGAGTTTTGTTATCTATATTTTCATAGTGGTTCCTTCATGAAGCCTCAGTGCTTGTATCCAGTATGCATGGCGAGCGTTGTGGCCAGCAATGGAGTGGAAGGAACTGGCTCATTCCCTTGTAATATACAGCACAAGTGGAAGATATTATAATACCAATGAAGTGGGAACACGAAACGCGTCTATGATATCATTGTAACTAGTTACTTGTGTGCTGTATTAGTAAATCACCATGGGCTCTGTTTATAAGGATTTAATTGTATTTTATGGTTGTCAGTGTAGACTTTGCGTCAAATGTATTGATTAAGTCTGAAGCAGCTTTATATTTAAAAAGCATACGGATATATTTAAAAAGTATTAAATGTCTGGTATAGGGCTCCCAACCCTCCTGCCCTGGCGGGGGACTCCAGGATTTCCACCCTCTTCCCCCGCTCCCCCCAAAACGGAAGCGGGGGGAGGGGGGGAAATGGCGAGCCGCTGCCACCCCCTCCCTGCCCAGTGAAGCCGTAGGCGGCGGGCCCGCCGGCGCCCAGCAGCAGGAGGAGGCGGCGGCGGAGGAGCTGGCGGCTGAGGGCCTCGCTGGCGGCGTTGGCGCAGCAGGAGCGCAGCGAGGAGATCGGGTGCGCCGGAGCAGCAGAGGCGGCGGAGCCAGGCGCGGCCCAGGGCGGTGAGGGAGCTCTTGAAGGGGTGCAGCACAGCCCCGCCAGCACCAGCGCGGCAGCGCCGGAGGCTGAGGAGGAGGCCCCTGGCCCCGCTCTCCATGCCCGCGCCACCGCCCTGCTTCACCCAGGCCTCCAGCCTCAGGCGGCCGCCGAGGGGCGGGGAGGACGAGCGGGAGGAGGAGGGAGGGACAGCTGCTAGTGCGGCTGTGGCGCAGGAACCTGTGGCTGCGGCGCTTGTCACAGCCTTGATATTGGCTCCACCCCTAACATCTCCTGGCTCCACCCCCAAAGTCTCCTGGCTCCACCCCCAAAGTCCCCAGCTATTTCTTCAATTGGACTTGGCAACCCTAGTCTGGTAGCCTATTTAAATCACAGACATGTTGTTTGTTTTTTGTATATATCCCCAGTTGAGGGCAGGAGATCCCCCGATTTGGAGGCCCTCTCCCCACTTCAGGGTTATAAGAAAGTGGCAACAGAGGGGAGGGAAATGTCTGCTGAGTACTCCATTATTCCAGAGGACCAAGATCAATTCCCAGTTTGGCATTGTGGTTAAGAGCGGCAGACTCTACTCTGGGGAAGTGGGTTAGATTCTCCACTCCTTCACATGCAACTGCTGGAGTGACCTTGGGTCAGTCACAGTTTTCTCAGAGCTGCTCTCCCAAGAACAGTTTCTGTTAGAGCTTTCTCAGCCCCACCTACTTCACAGGATGTCTGTTTTGGGAGGGGAAGGGAATGGAGATTGTGAGCTGCTCTGAGACTCCGATTGAAGGGTGGGGTATAAATCCAATCTCTTTTATATTCTCTTCTAATTTTTTTGTATTTTCTTATTTTTCAGCTTAATAGATTTAAAGTCCAGGTGTCAGATACAGATCTAAATTAAAAATATAAGGGGGGCAGAGCAATATCTCTTACAGCAGTGAGGTGCCAGTTTGGTGTAGTGGTTAGGAGCATGAACTCTAATCTGGAAGGACCGGGTTTGATTCCCCACTCCTCCACATGCAGCTGCTGGGCGACCCTGGGTCAGTCACAGTACTTTCTCTTGTTACCATTGGAGTCTAATCATTTTCATATTTTTGTGAACATTTCCCATTAGTTGGGAAATTCTGAGGATTCTGCAAAAAGGATTCATTGCTTCCAAGGATTCTGCAAAAAGCTTCTATGCTTCCCAGACAAATTACACACACACTCACACACACAGAGGGTTTATTTTTAACCTAATGATCTCCTGGTGTCATCTGCAGGTTGGCAACTCTCCCCATCTTGTAAATTCCTTTATAAGTGTTCAGGGCTTTTTTTTTGTAGCAGGAACTTCTTTGCATATTAGGCCACACACCCCTGATGTCCTCCTGGAGCTTACAGGGCTCTTAGTACAGGCACTAATGCAAGCTCCAGGAGGATTGGCTACATCAGGGGGCGTAGCCTAATATGCGAAGGAGCTCCTGCTACAAAAGCCCTGTGTTCATTGATGAGAGGGGTGGGAGGGAGGACACGGATACTTTTGACTATGTCAGAAATCATCTGCTGCATTATGAAATGGTGCAGCATTCCTCCTAACTGTGAAGTTCAGTGAATGGGAACTTGGAACACTTCCATGTTAAAACAATTTTATTTAGTAACATATGGTAACAATATCCATTTCTTACATCATTAATAACTTCTTTTTATCTATCCCCTATATTACTTTCCAACCACCCCTCCCCCTATTACTTGACCCCCGCCAGTGTTATTTACTTAAAATACTAATATTTAAAGGTACCCTTAACTAATAAAAACAAAGATTAAGTATCCTTCTTCCTTCTGTTACTTAATTATTATCAAAAATTGCCCAATGTCCTTTTACTTTCCACTCTTTTTCTACATATCTTCTAAACTTTTTCCACTCCATCTTAAAATCTTCTAGATCATAGTTTTTTAAGGTTCTTGTTAATTTGTCCATTTCACTCCATGTCATAACTTCTACAATGCAATCCCATTTCTCTGGTGTTTTTTCTTTCTTCCACAACTGCGCATACAATGTCCTAGCAGCTGAAAGCAAGTTCCAAATTATAATTCTGTCTTCTTTTGGAAATTTTTCCATTTGTAATCCCAACAGAAAAGTCACTGCAACTTTCTTAAATTCATATCCCAAGATCCTAGAAATTTCTTGTTGAATCATCTGCCAATACTGTTTTGCTCTTTCACAAGTCCACCACATATGGTAGAAAGAACCTTCATGCATACAGTCCCAATAACAATGGGGTTTTTTTTGCATTTAATGTTATTTCCACCGCTATAAATCTCCCATCTTTATCTTTTAACAATAATTTTGGATCCAATTCTTGTTTAATATAAAAAATCACCTCCCTTTTCTTCTGTTCAGCCAATGAATGAGATTCTAGTCCCAACTGCTTATTCCATAAAAAAAAATTGTAATCCTTGTGTTTAATATGTACTTTTTGCAGACAAACTATATTACAATTTTGCTTTTTAATCCAGTGAAACGTTGCCTTTCTTTTTTGTGGTGCATTTAGTCCATTTACATTCCAAGATAATAATTTGTGGAACACTTTCTTTCACCGCATCTCTCACAAACATGTGCTGGGTTTCGAGGACTGTTGTAGATAAGTTCGTTAAATCTGCTAAAGATCCCTGGGCTCCCATCTGACCACTACAAGGGCAAGAGCTTTCTCCGCGGCTGCGCCTGCGCTCTGGAACGCCCTCCCGCAGGAGACTAGGGCCCTGCGGGACTTGTCACAATTCCGCAGGGCCTGTAATACATATCTGTTCAGGCAGGTTTTTAAGAACTACAAGGAGGTACTCTTAACAACTATGGGGGTGTGTATCATCTGCCCCACAGCATCACGACAAACTAATTCAAACAGAAGCCATCTGAGTTGATATTTTGAGCAGTATTTAACTTGTTTCGATATTTTAATGTTTTAATAATGTTTTGTTGTCATAATGTGAATTGTCATCAAATTGTGACTGTTGTCAGCCGCCCTGAGCCCGTTTGGGGAGGGTGGGGTAGAAATGCAATGCAATCAATCAATAATTAAATAAATAAAGGTGCTTGAGGAACCAAAGAGCCACTGCCAATCAGAGTAGACAATGCTGAACTGAATGGACCAATGGCATCAGTTGGTATTACAGCTTCTCGTGTTCATATGAGATGAGAGAAGAGGGGGAAATCTCAGCTGAGCTGTCATTGTGAGAAACAGAAGTGAGAATGGAGCGATCTAGGTTAGAAGGCCAATCTGAATTCATGTGGGTCTTATTTTAGAAGAAGAAAATACATCGCCGGTCTGAAAACAGTATCTTGCTTTAAGACCACTTACGAGGTTGACCTGAATGGGGGAAGGAAAGCATTTCATTTAACTTGCTTCTGTCTTGAAGAGTTTGGCACCCGCAGAGCTCAGGGCAGCAATTTTGCAGATGATCTTCAGCTCTTTTCATTGCCCCAAGACGTAGTTGCAAAATCAAATCCACTGTGGTGGCAGAGGAGTGGGGAGGAGGCAGGCATTGACTGATAGCCCGATGGCTGCTCCAGCTGCTATAGTCACAGAGCCTTAAAAGGGAATATTCATTGGCGCCCATTAAATTAAAGAAAGACCTAGTCGGCCACTCTGTTGTGCTCAACATGAACCATGAAGGAGAGCTTTGCCATTTAGGGTTGACAGACCCCACCAGTGAAGACAGGGTCCCTCACAGCAAAGCCCCACTGCCCTTCCACTGATCAGCGGGCCAGGGGAGACCTACCCCAGAAAAAGAAGGAGATCCATTTGATGTGCAGTGACATGTCGCTGTCACTGACCACGTGATCCATAGAAGTGATGTCATCATGTCCAGTTCACTGGAGCGATGCGCTGGTATTTGGGCAGAGATGGTAGAAGTGGAAGCCAAGTTTACCATATGATTTTTGCCCAAATGCCACAGTGTCATCCTGACATCCCAGAAGAGATGTCACTTCTGGGTCATGAGATCATTGATGCAGACACATCTCTGCATGTCAGATGGGCCTCCCTGCTGCTCCCAGTGAATCCTCCCAGCCCCCACTGATTGCCAGGAGAGACCTGGCAACCCTACTACCATGATCCTCTTCCTCTTGGACGTAGAGTTTTCAATAAACAGACAAACACTGAGTTCCCTTGTCTGCTCAAACTCTACCCTCCCCAACCTCTACCCCCAAATTTCCAGGAATTTTCAGGCCAGAGTTGGCAACCCTACTTCTCAAATACCCCCCACTTGACAACCCAGAGCATAAACATAAGAACATAAGAGAAGCCATGTTGGATCAGGCCAATGGCCCATCCAGTCCAACACTCTGTATCACATAAGAACATAAGAGAAGTCATGTTGGATCAGGCCAATGGCCCATCCAATCCAACATCTGTGTCACGCAGTGGCCAAGAAACCAGGCACCATCAGGAGGTCCACCAGTGGGGCCAGGACACTAGAAGCCCTCCCACCGTTGACCCTCCCAAGCACCAAGAATAGAGAGACCATGTTGGGTCAGGCCAATGGCTGTGCCAGACCTTTGTGCCAGATCTTTGTAGCATGAAATCCCTGCCAGACCTTTGTAGCCCTCCTCTTGGGAAAACTGTAGAGACAGACACCATCTTCCTGACTTAGCCAGTGATCGCAAAATGTTGCATAGATACTGTGTGGTGGGGAAAATAGTGATTGGTTGTTTGATAGTACAAGAATACTCTTGCTCAGCTTCCAGGATGTTATTAAAAAAACCCAAAATTCTAGCCAGTGAAGCAAGAGATTAGAGTACCCAATCACCAACATGTCTCTTCTGAACTCAACAACATGGCGGAGTGAGTTGAGGGCTAATATATTGGAATAGCAGGATGGAAAGAAGAAATTCAGACATAGCCCCCAAATTGTGGCCACTTTAGGCGGTCCACTTGACTTAAATCATGTGAAGATTGGGCTGTGGTCAGATGAGCATTGGAATCTATACTACCTTATTTCTCTGGCCTCTTAGAGGACACAAGATTCTGTTGAAGAAGCCTGTGGCCTCCATATAACCTTCCCAAGAGTCTCTAGTTCAAAAAGATCTCATAAAGAAGTATGCTGAATGAGCTGGTAATCTGCAGATAGGCTCCTGCTATGCTTTCAGTGCTCAGTGTAATTGGGGACAGAGAAACTTGACTGGTTAACATTTGTCTCCCTCCACACTTCCTAGCAGAAAATGATTTCTTCTGATCATGTGAAAAAAAGATGTGAGTCAAGTGCTCGATAAATCAAAATAACTTTTGGGTTTTATGGATTCATCTTCAATAAGTTGCAAAGAAAGGACACCCAATTAAGATGAATTTCACTCTTTTCTTGTCTGGTTCTGAACAGCAACAGCAAGCTCTAGGGAGGGAACTGTTGGACAGGCCACAGTATCTAGAAGCTCTGTCCAAAGTGTGCAGACAAGCCAATTTAGTCCTTTCCTTGGTGATATTTGCATTACACCTTCTCTTGGTACTCCTTTTCCCCCAAGCAAAAATTTAAGCTGTGAGAAATTTCGCCAGCCTTATCACTTACTTTCCCTCAAAAGTTCATCAGAAGACGATCTGAGAGAGAAATCCTAGTGATGCATGGATCTTAACTGCTGGGGTTTTTTTAGGTAGAGACACCAAAACAACCTCCAAGTTTCAAAAATATTGGACCAGGGGGTCTAATTTTATGAGGAAAGGCATTTAAAAGAACTGTGGCTCCTTTAATGTGATGGCCAGAACTCCCTTTGGAGTTCAATTGTGCTTGTCACACCCTTGCTTCTGGCTCCACCCCCAAAGTCTCCTGGATCCAACCCAAAGTCTCCTGGCTCCACCCCCCAAAGTCCCCAGATATTTCTTGAGTCAGACCTGGCAACCCTAGCATTAAGGAGAAATAAGCTGTGAGCCAGGGACTCCATGGTTAAATTCTTATTTTGATTTTGAATTTGCTGGTCAGCCTTTCCTAGACTTGGTCCCTCCCAGTCCGTATTACGAGGTCGAATAATTCAAACGAAGCCCTTGCCAAATGTACCGAGGGTTCTTCTAGAATGCACATATGAAAACAACTGATTTTTTTTATTGTATTATTTTGCAATATAAAATAAAAAAGGTAATATTTTTATGTTAAAAAGATTTTTTAAAAAATCTTGCTTTTTATGTTGCTCAGGAATGCAATTGTTTTCTGCTTTGGTGAAAAAGTTGTGAGGAGAGATATTTATTCAGAGAAGTTGGTTAGTTGATCTGTTTCTGAGTTAAATATAATGGGTTGCATCTAGTGATGTTCAGCTCCAGACTATGAGATGGGTTCCCCTGAGGGTAGATTTTGTGACCTTGCATTCCTCTGAGGTCCTTGTCCTGCCAGGCTCCATCACCAAATCTCCAGGAGTTTCCCAACCTGAATGTAGCAACTCTACCCCACCATCCCCCTCTAGTTGGATCTCATGCACATTTGCGACTCATACAAGAATAGGAAGTGTTCCTCTGTCACAAGAGGCTTGCATGGTGCAAGAAGTGGGAGCGGTGATCTTGCTTCTTTCTTCCTCCTTTGCTGCAGCCAGGGGTGGGATTCTAGCAGGAGCTCCTTTGCATATTAGGCCACACACCCCTGATGTAGCCAATCCTCCAAGAGCTTACAAAAAAAAAAGAACCTTGTAAGCTCTTGGAGGATTGGCTACATCAGAGGGTGTGGCCTAATATGCAAAGGAGCTCCTGCTAGAATTCCACCCCTGGCTGCAGCTGTTTGTGTTGCATTACTTTGTATCCTTGAAGCACCCCCCCCAAACTTTGGTACTGCTGGTGGGAAAAAGAAGGCAGGGAACATGCACTTTATATTGGTGTTGCATTAGATCTGATGATATGTATAATCTCAAAGGTATAAATTATTTGCTTGTGCAAAGGCAGTTATCAACTATCTGGACTTCTTTTTACTTGTATTTTATGGTCATTAATTAGGGATGCCAGACCTCCAGTGGGGGCAGGGGTCTCCTGCTGGCTGTTGGGAGGTGGGGGGGGCTTACCTCTTCAAAAGGGAGGAACACCAGACATTTCAGTGACATGCCTACATTGTCAAGATCCCTTGCCATGCTGTAACATGCCATATTATTCCCGTGATGTCTTAAACTAGCTTATTCTGTTATCTTGTCTCTTGTGTATCGAAACTAAGAATATGCCCGGTTTTAAAAGCTGGCTCTCAAGGTCACGATTATCTAGTGCAGGGGTGGCCAGCGGTAGCTCTCCAGATGTTTTTTTGCCTACAACTCCCATCAGCCCCAGCCAGCATGGCCATGGAGAGCTGCCGTTGGCCACCACTGATCTAGTGGTAAAAGTACTTGTTATTACAAACCATTTGTTTTCTTTTTACTGTGAGAACCAATTGTCTTTGCAAGCACGTGCTTTCAGTAACCCAAATTCTGGTGGGATCCTGGTAACGGTCCCATATGGTCTATATAACCTATGACACCTATAGCCATCTTTAGTTCTGACACTTCCCTGGAAGTGTCGGTATTCCGTCTGTCAAATAAAGGTCTTCTCCTTACAACCTGGAGAGCATCTTTCATTGAGGACAGTCGCAGAGCTGACATGCATGACATCAACATGTCAAGCATGCGGGTTCAATGACGAGTCGAAGTTGATACAAAGACTATGTTTATTGATAGACCGATACTTTGGCTAGAGCCATTGCTTGAGAAGAATGAAACCGATTCATTGATACACAACTTTTAAGACACACTTCAAAGGGATTCCTATGGGAGGGGAAGCAGGGGAGCATTCACACATAGAATATCAAAACTACATACATTCCCAGGGCGTTATCAGGCATTCAGCCTTGCAATGCCCAGATGGCTCATCCTCCCGGAGAAGAATTCATGGGAAGGTGCTGAATGCTTTGTTCCCTCTAATTAACAGTCATAAAGCAAGAGGAGCCAGGAAAGAATAATAAACTAACAACATTTGGTTCTCTGGGATCCTTCCCAGGTCTGCTTCTAGTCAGGCCCTAGAACCATTAGTTATTGATCAGAATTAGCCATGCTTGACACAACATGACCCTGAAAGGATGTAGGTGTCAGGGATGGCAGGGTGATGATCTGGTTTTGGGGCAAAAACTCTGTGGTAGAAGCCAATTCTACCATAGAGATTTTGCCCCCAAACCAGAGTGTTGCCCCAATGCCCCTGATGTGCCTGCTTCATTTTCAAGTCATGTTGAAGTCACATAGGTGTGTTGCTGAGATGTGGGATAAATTCCGAGTAAGGCCACCTCTCCACCCACTGCTGGCTGCTCAAACTAGCTCCTTAGTTCATCAGAGAATATTAGATGCAGAGAGGCAAAATGCCATTGCCAGAGCCCCTAACTTTTTAGCCTCCTCCCAAACAAGATATGTCGTGTCCCCAGCCTTGTATCTATCAAACTTAGACATTCCAGCTTATCAAAAGACCTTTTTTATGGCCCATTGTAATATTTTCCCCTCAGAAATTATAGTGAGCCACTGCAAAAAGACACCAACGGTCAAGCGTGGTACTGGAGAATTGGATACGATTACACATATTCTACTCAGCTACAAGTACTATGATCAAATACGAGCTAGATTTATCCAACCTATACAGGAAAAACTCTCATGTCTCTCAAACAGTGCAATAAGGTAATATGCTTCTCTTAGGTCGTTTTCGCACTCACCTTAATCAGCAGCGATGACCCTCTTCACCGCGCAGGATCTGCGCGGATTTCGCACTAATTGCCGCGGAGCACCCAGAAGAGCCGGAAAGTCCCAGCACTTTTGCGGCGCAAATGGAAACTGGTTTTTGGCGGTTTCCGTTTGCGCCGCAAAAGTGCCGGGACTTTCCGGCTCTTCTGGGTGCTCCGCGGCAATTAGTGCGAAATCCGCGCAGATCCTGCGCGGTGAAGAGGGTCGTCGCTGCTGATTATGGTGAGTGCAAAAACGACCTTAGACTCTAACCCTCAGATCATGTTGGTGTGCCCCAAATTTTAAGCAACAGCTTACAGAATTCGTAAACAGTACATAAAAGTGTGATATGGACTGTAAGGTATTGTAAACGTTGCAGTCTTAATTTGTTTATATATCTGTATCCAGATCTTTATATTATTATGGTTGTATTATTATTTGGTCCACAGCATGGACTGTTTTGTGCTGGTTATGAATTGTAATAAAATCACTGTACTGAACCGGGCAACCCTATTATTAAGGAATTTGCCGCAATCTCTGCTCTGTTGAATTCGCTTGCTATCTGTTGCTACCTGAACAACTGATATTTAAAATCCAATAAAAAAACTGTTGCCATCTGTAGTACCTCTGGCTTTCTGGAAAAGTTTCCAATTTATCTAATTGAATGTGGGTTTCCCCCCCTCCCCCCGACAGTTGTATTTACAGATAGAAGGCATAAGTAATCACAACCGGTTTCTATTTTTTTTGCCAGATTTAATTACAATTCTTCAAAACAAATACTCCGATTTTAATTTTTAAAAAACCCCACTAACAATAGTGGAACCTAATTGCTTGGGCAGCAATGATTACGGGGCATGATGAAGAAAAGAAATGATTGTAAAGTCTAATTAGCACTGAGTCACTCAAGCATCATAATGACTAAGGGTTCTTAATCACGAAAGCGTCTCACACCGTTATATAATTATCTTTGCCCAACAACAACACAATTCAAAGCAGAGTTTAGTATGAGAGAATGCAGTAGTGACTTGAAAAAAATTCTGTCAAACTGACAACTAGCATGCTAAGAGTCTAACACTAATTTCTACTTTGCACATGAGCACATGTACTTATTTGCCCGTTGAATGTGTGAACTGACTTTTGTACTGTTTACAGTCTTAGCCACTGCGATCTCAAAAAAACCCACAAAACACATTACAGAGCTAGAAAAGGTACAGGGGAGGGCAACCAAGATGATTATGGGGTTGGAGCACCTTCCCTGTGAGCCAATTTGCTGTAGTGGTTAAGTGTGCATCTGGGAGAACCGGGTTTGATTCCCCCCTCCTCCACTTGTAGCTGCTGGAATGGCCTTGGGTCAGCCATAGCTCTCTCAGGAGTTGTCCTTGAAAGGGCAGCTGCTGTGAGAGCCCTCTCAGCTCCACCCACCTCACAGGGTGTCTGTTATTGGGGAGGAAGATAAAGGAGATTGTGAGCCGCTCTGAGACTCTTCGGAGTGGAGGGCGGGATATAAATCCAATATCTTCATTTACCTCACACGGTGTCTGCTGTGGGGGAGGAAGGTAAAGGAGATCGTGAGCCGCTCTGAGACTCTTCGGAGTGGAGGGCGGGATATAAATCCAATATCTTCATTTACCTCACAGGGTGTCTGTTGTGGGGGAGGAAGGTAAAGGAGATCGTGAGCCGCTCTGAGACTCTTCGGAGTGAAGGGCGGGATATAAATCCAATATCTTCAAGTACCTCACAGGGTGTCTGTTGTGGGGGAGGAAGGGAAAGGAGATTGTGAGCCGCTCTGAGACTCTTCGGAGTGGAGGGCGGGATATAAATCCAATATCTTCTTCTACCTCACAGGGTGTCTGTTGTGTGGAAATGGGGGGGAAAGGTAAAGGAGATTGTGAGCCGCTCTGAGACTCTTCGGAGTGAAGGGTGGGATATAAATCCAATATCTTCATCTACCTCACAGGGTGTCTGTTGTGGGGGAGGAAGAGAAAGGAGATTGTGAGCCGCTCTGAGACTCTTCAGAGTGGAGGGCGGGATATAAATCCGATATCTTCATCTACCTCACAGGGTGTCTGTTGTGGGAGAGGAAGGGAAAGGAGATTGTGAGCCGCTCTGAGACTCTACGGAGTGGAGGGGGGGATATAAATCCAATATCTTCATCTACCTCACAGGGTGTCTGTTGTGGGGGAGGAAGGTAAAGGAGATTGTGAGCCGCTCTGAGACTCTTCGGAGTGGAGGGCGGGATATAAATCCAATCTCTTCATCTACCCCACAGGGTGTCTGTTGTGGGGGAGGAAGGGAAAGGAGATTGTGAGCCGCTCTGAGACTCTTCGGAGTGGAGGGGGGGATATAAATCCAATATCTTCATCTACCTCACAGGGTGTCTGTTGTGGGGGAGGAAGGTAAAGGAGATTGTGAGCCGCTCTGAGACTCTTCGGAGTGGAGGGCGGGATATAAATCCAATATCTTCATCTACCTCACAGGGTGTCTGTTGTGGGGGAGGAAGGGAAAGGAGATTGTGAGCCGCTCTGAGACTCTTCGGAGTGGAGGGCAGGATATAAATCCAATATCTTCATCTACCTCACAGGGTGTCTGTTGTGGGGGAGGAAGGGAAAGGAGATTGTGAGCCGCTCTGAGACTCTTTGGAGTGGAGGGCGGGATATAAATCCAATATCTTCATCTACCTCACAGGGTGTCTGTTGTGGGGGGGGGGGGAGGAAGGTAAAGGAGATTGTGAGCCGCTCTGAGACTCTTCGGAGTGGAGGGCGGGATATAAATCCAATATCTTCATCTACCTCACAGGGTGTCTGTTGTGGGGGAGGAAGGGAAAGGAGATTGTGAGCCACTCTGAGACTTTTCGGAGTGGAGGGCGGGATATAAATCCAATATCTTCTTCTACCTCACAGGGTGTCTGTTGTGCGGGGGGGGGGGAGGAAGGTAAAGGAGATTGTGAGCCGCTCTGAGACTCTTCGGAGTGGAGGGCGGGATATAAATCCAATATCATCATCTTCACCATCATCATTATCATGGACTTTTCAGTTTAGAAAAGATGACAACAAAGAAGGGACGTGATAGAGGTTGATAACATTATGCATGGGGCAGACAGAGCTGATAAAGGGCACTTTTTCTCCCTCTCCCAAAAGATCTGAACTCGAGGGTGTCCAATGAAGCTGATGGGCAGTAGGTTCAAGACAGACAAAAGGAAATACTACTTTACAGGGAGAGTGATTAAAATGAGGGATTCATTGCCATAGGATGTAGTGATGGCCATAGGAATAAAAGCTTTAAAAGGGAGTTCAGTAGATTCATGTAGGATAAGTCTATGAATGGCTACTGGCCATGGTGACTGAAGGGAACCTCCATGTTCAAAGGTACTAATCATTTGAATCCTAGATCCTGGAGGCAACATCAGAGGAAGGCCTTGACCTCTATGCCCTGTTGTTGGCCATCCAGAGGAACTGGCTGGCCACTATGTGAGAAAAGATGCTATACTTGATGGGCTGTAGTTTCTAGGTCTGATCCAGCAGGGCTCTTCTTATGTTCTTGTGAGACATTGGATTGGATCCAATTAATTTTTCCACATGTGAAAGCGGGAACGAGGGTCCCCTTTCTTCACCAAAAAGCTATGCTAGGGAACATCTGCATGGGTGAAAACCATATGAACTAGTGGTGTAAGGAGGGAAATAGGTAAAGAACAAGTGGTGAACACATAGGGTTCCTCTTTCTTTTCCCAGAGAGCAACCATACACTCTTCCCTTCTTCCTGCTTCCTTATTTCCTTTCAGCTCATTAGCCAACCTCCCCTTATATCCCTCTCCTGACTTCCCTCTTCCCGCCTTCCCTTCTCCTGGCAGCATCTGACCAGGGAAACTGACCGAGAACCAGGTTTGATTCCTCACTCCTCCACTTGCAGCTGCTGGAATGGCCTTGGGTGAGCCATAGCTCTCACATGAGTTGTCCTTGAAAGGGCAGCTGCTGTGAGAGTCCTCTCAGCCCCACCCATCTCACAGGATGTTTGTTGTGAGGGAGGAAGGGAAAAGAGATTGTAAGCCACTCTGAAATTCAGAGTGAAGGGTGGCGTGTAACTCCAATATCCTCTT
Source organism: Heteronotia binoei (assembly GCF_032191835.1). NCBI lineage: Eukaryota > Metazoa > Chordata > Lepidosauria > Squamata > Gekkonidae > Heteronotia > Heteronotia binoei. The sequence goes on from NC_083229.1 coordinate 128,770,429, forward strand.
CCTCTTCTTCTTCTAACCTGCAAGGATGGAATGGGGGGGGACCCTCACTTCCCCATGTATCCTCTCACCCACACTTTCCTCTTTTCCTTCTCTTGGTAGCCAACATATCCTCAGGTTCTCCTCTTTCCTTCTCTCCTTCCCATCCAGAGACAAATCTACTGTTGTGTTCAAGGCCAAGACTGATGTTTACTGAATACAAGCCTCCGGAATGCACAACCAGTTGATAGTAAGCAAAACAAATGTCTCACTCAGGGCAGATTTTGATGCTTTTTACTCTACCCGGGACTCTGGGATGCACAGATGGAATTGCAATCAATTAAGCCGAAGACAAGAGCCAAGTCAACAAAGCAGTACAGAGTCAGGGAGCTGAAGGTTCTGCCCAAATCTCAGGGAAACAGGAAAGTCTGGAGAACAGGATTCAAACCTCGGAAGCTAGGACAGGAGACAGAGAGTGTGATCAGATGAGGGATTTGCTGTGGCCATCTCCCTGCTTTGAAAAAAGCCAATGTTCTTTGAGGCACACTGCAGCGATCACACAGCCTCCACCCTGCTGCTGGGAGAGGCATGGGCTGCTCACATGGCATGTGCATCCCATGACCTGGCTGTCTGAACATGTGCTTGGGAGATTTGCTACCAGGAAGTTTGTGGTGGCTGTTTAATCTGATCCCACCCATCCTACAATGTGGTAAGAACAGGCGGGCCATGGGGGGCACACATTAAATCTAGGGGTAGGGGGTGGCTGTGGTGGATCAAACCTGCCATGTGATCGCACCCTGAGTCTGGCTTTCTAGCTGAAAAGCAAACACAGGTTAGCAAGACAGGGTACAAGGCAGCAAACAAGGCCATACTCTGTTCCCTGAAAGAATCAGCTCAGAGTAGTGGCAAACAAAATTGCTACCACCATGAGCTCTGCTCAGCATGTGTCTTTTATCAACCTAATTAGCTGACTCACCCCAGAAACACAGATCTTGCTTCTCCCCAGCTTGTCATTCGTGCTCCTGAAACAACTCTGCTTCAGCAATAAGGACAGATTGCTGCTGTGCAATTAAATGGGCACTTCTCCATCTCCCCTGTCAAATGCTTCTGACATCTCCTGTGCTCAGCTGGTTCAGGAGACGCTGATGGTGATTGACACTCTGATTTCTGTCCCACTTCCTTTGTTGCCTGCCAGAATGAGCAACCTTCATCTCCTGGTGCTTCTTTGGTTGTCTCTACTTGCCACTCAGGCAGGCATTCAACTGGTGAAGTCCTGATTCTTCCAGTTCCACATCCTTGGAGGAGGAGGCAGCTGACTGACTTATGACACCTACTTTTTATCTGCACCCCACATGTTCAGCTACCTTTATTATTTATGTACTTCATTTATACTCTGCCTTTCTACACAGTGGGGACCATAATCAGCTTATGTCATTCACCATTCCTCCATTTTATTCTCACCACAATCCCACAACCCTATGAGGTAGGTTAGGCTGTGTGTGTGACTGGCCCAAAGTCACCCCATGAGATTCCATGTCGGAGCAGAGATTTGAGCTTGGCTCTTCCAGAGTCTGGTCAGAAACTGTAATCACTACACCGTACTGCCATTCAGGTGTGTGTGAGAGACTGTACAGTAGCAAGCAGCCAATCCTGGCGGAATCAAGTTGAGCAGTAACATGTCATTGAGTTGGATTTATACCTCAACCTTAACTCAGACTCTCAGAGCAGCTTACAATTCCCTTCCCTTCCTCTCCCAACAACAGACACCCTGTGAGGAAGGTGGGGTTCGAGAATTGCTCTTGAACTGTGACTGACTCAAGGTCGCTCCAGCAGCTGTATGCGGAGAAGCATGGGATCAGACTCGGTTCTCCAAGATTAGAGTCTATGCACTTAATCCAACTGGCTTCCCTCAAAGGCCAAAAAGGCCAAAATAGCTTTGGAAAAAGTCCTGCCCACTCTCCTGCATTTTACTGAAAAGAATTAAGACTTGGAGACAGTACTGTTGAAGTTGCCTAGCAGCAGCCATTGTAGGCTTTCATTTCTTAAAGCTACAGATATGGCTTCTTTTATTGTGAGGTTTTTGTTTGTTTGTTTTTAAACTCCCCAATGTAATTTAAGAGTTCAGATTTTGCTGCAAATCTGGGGCTTTTCTCAAGGTTACAGAAACATCTGTCATTTCTATTTGAAACCCCAATCCCCAGATTGAAGTGTCTACTGATGGGGCCATGTAGAATTGAAAACAAATCAGGCAGTATCATAATGCCCCTGTATAAATCGATGGTGTGGTCTCATTTGGAATACTGTATACAATTCTGGTCGCCACACATCAAAAAGGATATTATAGCATTGGAAAAAGTCCAGAAAAGGGAAACTAGAATGATCAAAGGTTTGGAACACTTTCCCTATGAAGAAAGGTTAAAACACTTGGGGCTCTTTAGCTTGGAGAAACGTTGACTGCGGGGTGACATGAGAGAGGTTTACAAGATTATGCATGGGATGGAGAAAGTAGAGAAAGAAGTACTTTTCTCCCTTTCCCACAATACAAGAACTCGTGGGCATTCAATGAAATTCCTGATCAGTCGGGTTAGAATGGATAAAAGGAAATACTTCTTCACCCAAAGGGTGATTAACATGTGGAATTCACTGCTACAGGAGGTGGTGGCAGCTACAAGCATAGCCAGCTTAAAGAGGGGATTGGATAAACATATGGAGCAGAGGTCCATCAATGACTATTAGCCACAACATTTTGTTGAAACTCTCTGTCTAGGGCAGTGATGCTCTGTATTCTTGGTGCTTGTGGGGGGGGGGGGGCAAAGTGGAAGGGCTTCTAGCCCCACTTGTGAACTTCCTGAGGGCACTTTTTTTTTTTTTGCTTTTGGCCACTGTGTGACACAGGGTGTTGGACTGGATGGGCCATTGGCCTGATCCAACATGGCTTCTCTTATGTTCTTATGTGACACAGAGCGTTGGACGGGATGGTTCACTGGCATGATCCAACATGGCTTCTCTTATGTTCTTATGTGACACAGAGTGTTGGACTGGATGGGCCATTGGCCTGATCCAACATGGCTTCTCTTATGTTCTTAGATAAATTGATGGCTGAAAAAGGTGCCTTAAACCCATTGATTTTGAGGAAAAAACAGAGGCCCAATGACTTGATGTTGCAAGGATTAACTGCTGGACACAGTTCTTTAGGATTCCCTGGCATGCCGGAAAAACACCATCAAGTCTCAGCTGATTTTTGGTGTCCCCTGTAGGGTTTTCAAGGCAAGAGACTAAGAGAGGTGGTTTGCCAGTGCCTCCCTTTGAACATCAACCCTGGAGTTCCTGGGTGGTCTCCCATCCACCAGCCAGCGCTGACCCTGCTTGGCTTCTGAGACCTGATGAGATTAGGCTAGCCTGGGCCATCCAGATCTGGGCAAGGTTACCTAGGAGGGCTATAAATGAAGGGAATAAGTAATGCAAAATTAAAAGTGCCAAAAAAATAGCAAACTGCAGCATTTGATTTGTATATTGCATCTCTCAGCACTAATTGTCCAAGAAAATCAGGAGCTTTTAGCCAAATCACGTGGAGCTGGATCCAAGAATTTCCTCCTGCCAAGTGAAGAGTCTTCCTTTTCTCTTAGAGGAAGGACGTCCTTAGGTCCAGCCTTATGGTCTTTACTCCGCTCAGATTGATCTTCTGCTTACATGCTCTCCTTCACTCTGTTCTTTTCCCCTCCATGTATTCTGAGGGTTTGTGATTTCCCTGGTTTTGAGCCATTCTGCTTAATCCCTCATATTTAGTTTCGCTGCCCTCTTCCCCTCTATACTCTTGATCTTTTTCTGGTTTATGTTCTCTGTCATTTCTTCTCCTTTGCCGAACTCCTCTCCACCAATCTTTAATCCTTAATTTAGCATTAGCTACCATTTATCGCTGATGACCTTCAGCTACATTTTTTCCTCTGTCGACCCTGCTCTTGCTACTTTAGCTAATATTGATTAATATAGTGGCTCCTTCATCTTGGGTGTTTTCTCAATATTTGAAATATCTCTCTTTTTTAAAAAAAAAATAAAAATAAAATTCTGATCTGTTGTCCTTGATGTTCAGCAGTTGCCTCTGTCCTGTCCTGTCCTCTCCTCAATTTCGTAATGATTTTGATAACTTTAACTTATTATTCACATCACTCTATAATCCTGCTATTTCAATGTGTTGCATTTTCAGTTGCTTGTTTCTCATTCTACAGTTAAAATACTTCCTCTCTAGCTATTGCTCTTGGTTACTAAATAATTAATTCTCCTTTCCTGCATCTCCCCTAGTTTTTGTCCTTTTTTATGGTATGTTACCCAACTTGATTGTATTTGTTCTCTTCTTTCTGTACTTCGCTGGCTTCCATTTCCATATTATATTCATGTTAAATTTCTGTTTAATGCATCAAACACTTCCATAAGGATTCTCCAACTTTTGCTCTGTTTGGGGCACTTTTAGAATTTTAAGGAAATGGCAGGTGGAAGTTTCCACAAAATATTGAAAGGTTTCAAGCCAAATTTCCTCCTCCTGAAATGGTGATTGATTTTACTAAACAAGTGCATTCTCCTGGTATTTTATCCTGGGTTCTTCCTTTAGGTTGTATCTCCAAAAGTCAAAAAGTAAGTGGTCTGCACCACACTGGGAATCCCTGGTTTACACTAATCCCCACCCCCCAAAGATCTCTCTTCTCCCACTAGTCTGATGACTTTCTGCTCACCAAGTCTGAGGCATGGACTTCACATGCAGCAGAATAAGGAGGTAACTTGCAGGCTTGTATGGAAACTAAACCCTCGGGATGCATAAAACGTGGATTCCGATGTCTCTACATTAATGCATAGAGTATGGGAAACAAACAGGAGGAAGTCCTAATAAAGGAAGGAGACTATGATATAATAGGCCTTACTGAAACTTGGTGGGATGACACTCACAACTGTAATATTAGGATTCAGGGGTACAACTTATTTAAAAGGGACAGGCAAATGAGAAAGGGTGGAGGCGTAGCAATATATGTGAAGGAGGTATATACTTGAGAGGAAATATGTGAATCGGAGCATGGCAGCTCAGTTGAGAGTCTCTGGGTAAAAATAAAAGGAGTAAGAAACAACAGTGATATTATTGTGGGGGTCTGCTATAGACCACCAAATCAGGCAAAGGACTTGGATGAGATACTTCTACAGCAGGCTGCAAAGTTCTCCAAGAGAAGGGATACAGTGATCATGGGAGATTTCAATTACCTGTTGGAAGTCCAACTCTGCTAAAATGCAAAGTCAAAGAGATTCCTGACTTGTCTTGCTGACAACTTCCTTTTCCAGAAAGTGAAGAAGGAAACAAGGGGATCTGCTATCTTAGATTTGATTCTCACCAACAAGGAAGAATTGATTGAAGAAGTGGAAATAGTGGGCACCCTGGGCAGTAGTGACCATGTGATTTTGGAATTTACATTCTTAGGGAAGGGAAAAGCTATATGTAGTCAGACTTATAGGTTGGACTTCAGAAAGGCAAACTTTGATAAACTTAGAACTATGATGGGTAAAATCCCATGATGAGAAATATTTAGGAGGAAGGGGGTTCAGGAGGGGTGGGAGTTTCTTAAAAGCGAAATACTAAAAGCGCAATCACAGATGATTCCTATGAAAAGAAAAAATGGAAAAAAGCCTAAAGAAGCCGAAGTGGCTCCATAAACAGCTCTCTAAAGACTTGAGAAATAAAAAAAAGACTATTTGATATTTTAGAGGGGGAAGCCTGGGAAAGGCAGAGTTTGGGAGCAGAGGGATCTCACTGATCTATAATATCATAGAGTCCACCCTCCAAAACAGCCATTTACTCCAAGGGCGCTGACTTCTATCATCTAGGGGTCATACCGGAAGATCTCCAAGTAGCACCTGGAGCTTGGCAATCATATCCCCCAACATTAATAACGACACATAACTTGAAAAGTAGCACATCACGGAGAGGGAAGGCTAGCCTTCTCCTTGATATGCTGGCATTTTCAGTGAGTTGAGATGGGGCAGTGTTCAAAATGAGACCCCTGACCTCAAGTGCAGACACCACCTGCACCTTCAGTTTCTACTGGTGCATGTTCAAAACCAGAGATTACTTGGGCAGTTAAAAGGGCCCTGGAACCCATCAGACTCAACCACCATGCTCTCTGGTCATCTCTGGTACCGCTGCCAAGTTGAGCGGTCCCTGCAAAAAACAAAAACAAAACAAAACAATGGGAAGAGGAACCAGCTTGCTCATCCTTTGCCACCAGTGACTGGGCTGGAGCCAAGCAGCCTTCCTTGCTCCTTCCAGAGCAGCGGCCTGCAAGGAACCTTCTTGGCCAATCAAAGGAGCCATCTGTCCTTGTTCCAATGACAGGGTAGCCAGACAAAGTTCAAAGATGCAGGGGTGTTTGCCTTTGCCATTGTTGAGGGCGCTGGCTAAGCAGCTGGGCAAGTCATGGAGAGGAAGAGGAGGATGGCAGGAGAAGCACAGGAGCCATTGCTTTCTGCTCCCCAACTCATTCAGCTCCTTGATGGCTTGTGGTAGCTGTTAGTGTAGCCATTGGGCCCTTTTACTGGCTTGGCAGCTTCACACACTGTTGACAAGGGCAATGGATTAACACAAGCAACTTCTCTTTTTTCTGAATCCGGTGTAATACCTGGGGGGACTGTTTCTCCCACCAAGCTACACAAGCAGTTGCTTAAGATGTAGGGTTGCCAGACCCCCAGTAGAAGTGGGGGTTCCCCACCACCAGGCCTTGCCCCTCAGCCACCAGGCACCTGACTGGTAGGGGGACTTAACTGGAGAAAAAGACCTAGACCTCATGGCTGGCATTACACAGGAAGAGATGTCACCACTCCAGAAACATCCATGTGACACTCTGGTATTTGGGCAAAATCTCAATGGTAGAAGCTGGTTTTACCATAGAGTTTTTTGCCAAAATACCAGAGTATTGTCTGGACATCACTGATGATATGAATTCCTGTGGCGACACTGCCCACAAGACTCCAGAAGAAGAAGAAAATAGAAGATATTGGATTTGTATCCTGCCCTCCACTCCAAAGAGTCTCAGAGCGGCCTACAATCTCCTTTACCTTCCTCCCCCACAACAGACACCCTGTAAGGTGGGTGGGGCTGGAGAGGGCTCTCACAGCAGCTGCCCTTTCAAGGACAACCTCTGCCAGAGCTATGGCTGACCCAAGGCCATGCTAGCAGGTGCAAGTGGAGGAGTGGGGAATCAAACCCGGTTCTCCCAGATAAGAGTCCACTCACTTAACCACTACACCAAACTGGCTCTCCAGGTTAAGTTCTTTAATATTGCATCTTGTGTTTTCTTGCAGGTGACTCAAACCAGTATATTTTGAGGTTGCTTATTCTTGAATGCAAATCTTGAATTCACCCTAAAAATCTGGTCAATGTCAGGAGAGTCTTCATCTACCTCCAAATAATTCTGAAGTAAATCACAAAAGCTTTTCTTTCCACTTTGGCCTTCCAAAATCCTCTTGGGTTCCTCTAAAACACTGATTATTAGATCTGCATAGAGTTTCCCGGATTACAGTCATTTGTTCTGCCTTCTCATTCCAAAGATCTCAACTTTCTAAATATGTGTCATAATTTTGCTTCTCTTTGTGATTTTTATAATTTCTTGTGTTAGTTCTTGTAATTTAAAATTAATTTCTGATAGTCCAGTCAATATCTCTTGACACACTTCTTGAATATGCTTCCGGGTTCTTTCAAAAAATAATTCAATTGGGATTAATATTCAAATCTATTTCTGCATACAGAAAAATCAGCTTTCTTACTGATTAGACAAAGATTGGTTGATATTGAATTGCAGGTTCTTGAGAGCCTTGCTAAAGGCGGTTTCTCACCCTTGAGTTTGGGGTTTTTACCTCCTGGGTATAGGGCTGAATATCTCACCTGCCTAACAGCCCCTTGGCAATGCACAGTCGATTGCTAGCTAGTTTCCTAGCCCCATGGCGCAGTGTTAAAGCTGCAGTCCTGCAGTCTTAAACTCTGCTCACAACCTGAGTTCAATCCCCGGCAGAAGCTGGGTTTTCAGGTAGCTGGCTCGAGGTTGACTCAGCCTTCCATCCTTCCAAGGTTGGTCAAATGAGTACCCAGCTTGTTGGGGGGAAAGAGTAGATGACCGGGGAAGGCAATGGCAAACCACCCCATAAAAAGTCTGCCATGAAAACTTCGTGAAAGCAACGTCACCCTATAGTCGGAAACGACTGGTGCTTGCACAGGGGACCTTTCTTTTCCTTTCCTTCAGTGCGCTACCATCTGTGATACTTCTTGGAAGATTCCATAAAACTCTCTTTGTTAACAGACTGTGCACTTGTGCACGTCCAGAGAGAGAAACTTTAGAACGTGTGTTTCTAAAATGTACTTTTTACTCTGACCTGCGCTCCATACTCATTGACCCCTGTCTGAGTGAGCAAACAGCGAAGCATGAAAAATGTAAAATTGTCTTCTTGCTGTCAACTTGGAACCAATTGGTAATTGAAAGTGTTGCAAAATTTTCATACTTAGCATCTGGGAGACTCTTAATATATTTGTAATCTGCCATTTGAGGGACAGATTGGTTCCTTGCTATGATGGATATCATGCCAATAAAGGTTATTGATTGATTCTGGGTTCTTGCCTCAGATTCTTGAATATTTATCTGAGTACTCTGGATATCCATTAAAGTTCTAGATAATTTCCCCACCATTTAAGTTCTCTGGTCCTCATTTGTTTCAACTGTACTCCTTTACTCTTTGTCTCTTTGACACGTTCCTGTTGCCATTCTCCTTTGCATTCTTCTATTTTTAAAATATATCGTACACCATATCCATATATTATTCCCATATACTATTTTCGATGCATATATCAAGCGCACAACAAAGTTTGCACTATTAAATAACTCATCTAAAGTGTATGTCCATTAAAATGAAAAATGGTATTGTCTACAATTCATATTAAAAAGGTCAAAAAGGTAAAAGTAGTCCCCTGTGCAAGCACTAGTCATTTTTGACTCTGTGGTGACTAGGCTTCCCAAACCTCCCGCTCTGGCGGGAGACCCCTGGGTTTGCAGCCTCATCTCCCGCTCTTCAAAAATTGGGAAGTGGGGGGTGGAGGGGGGGGAGAACATACCTGTAGGCTTCATGTTATTATAGAGCTCCTGAGCCATTTGTAAAATGTATGCCCCTTTAAGGCTGGGCAGGAAGCAAGAAGGGCTTGGGAGAACAGCCCCTCCCTTTCTTTTGCTTTCGTTTTCACAGCAAGAGTTCTCCGGAAGAAGATCTGGTAAGTATTTGTGTGTGAGAGAGAGGGAGGGGGCAGGGGATTCCCTGGTTTGGAGGCCCTCCCCCCTTTAGAAAGCGTGGGGGGGAGGGAAATGTCTACTGGGCACTCTATTATTCCCTATGGAGAACAATTCCCATAGGGAATAATAGGGAATTCATCCGTGGGTATTGGGGGCTCTGGGGGGGGTCTATTTTTTGAGGTAGAGGCACCAAATTTTTAGTATAGCATCTAGTGCCTCTCCCCAAAATACCCCCCAAGTTTCAAAACGATTGGACCAGAGGGTCCAATTCTATGAGCCCCAAAAGAAGGTGCCCCTATCCTTCATTATTTCCTATGGAAGAAAGGCATTTTAAAAGGTGTGCTGTCCCTTTAAATGTGATGGCCAGAACTCCCTTGGAGTTCAATTATGCTTGTCACATCCTTGTTCTTGGTTCCACCCCCAATGTCTCCTGGCCCCACCCCCAAAGTCTCCTGGCTCCGCCCCCAAAGTCCCCAGATTTTTCTCTATTTGGACTTGGCAACCCTAGTGGTGACGTTGCTTTCACATCGTTTTCATGGCAGACTTTTTCCGGGGTGGTTTGCCATTGCCTTCCCCAGTCATCTAAACTTTCCCCCCAGCAAGCTGGGTACTCATTTTACCGACCTCGGAAAGATGGAAGGCTGAGTCAACCTCGAGCTGGCTACCTGAACCAGCTTCCACTGGGATCGAACTCAGGTCATGAGCAGAGGGCTGCAATACTGCAGCTCTACCACTCTGCACCACGGGGCTCTTGATACAGTTCATATTAAAAAGGGCTAAATATAGCAAGTAATGAATGGTTCTGAATAGATATAGTATCAATTAGACAGGTAGCTTATCTTCTAATAACTCTAATCATTGTCACAAGCATCTATCTATCACCAACAGAATAATTTTCTATTAAAATCACAGTGCAGCAGGGGAGAAAGTTGATAAATGAGAAGGGGGAAAACAGGAGGGAGAAAGGTAACAAGGAAATAGAGAAAAAACCAGCAGCAGCTTGGTTTCAGGATACGCTGATTCATCTAAGGGCTACAGAGTTTCATGCTGTTTTTCATTCTGGGGGAATTCAAATGTCCAAATAGGAAAATATATAACAGAGGGAATTAAATAAATTTTGTCTTTCCAGTGAGCAGACTGTCTGGCAAAACTGATTAAAAAAAAAAAATCCCTGCTGAGTCACGTCGCAGCCGAAACACTAAACGCGTCAAAGAAACGTCGATCATCAAAGATGAAAAAAAAAGATGAAAAAGGAAAATAACCAATTATATATTCCGCAGAGTAGATAGTATTTGAAAAGATAGCTTCGGTTAGTATTTTTGCTCTATTAATGAAGCGGAACTTTCCTTGGAAAGCAGCCAAGTGCAATTCTACCAAAATAAAGTTCTTTAAAGCTGGTTACAAAAATCTCTTGGGAATAGTTGTCATTAAAGATCAAAGTTGATCAGAAACTTTGCTCCAACCCAGGACTTTCCCCCCTTTTTTGTTAGCAGGAACTCCTTTGCATATTAGGCTATACCCCCTGATGTAGCCAATCCTCCAAGAGCTTACAGTAGGCCCTGTACGAAGAGCCCTGTAAGCTCTTGGAGGATTGGCCACATCAGGAGTCTGTGGCTTAATATGCAAAGGAATTCCTGCTACAAAAAACAACAGCAGCCTGCTCCAACCATAAATTTTTGAAGCAGGTCCCTCTTACCACTATATATTGGAAACTGACTTCAAACGCTGCTAGTAGACTGCCAGTCTTTTCAATTATGATCACAATTCCAGGAGTCCAAAACATTGTAAAGATTGCTGGATCCAGATAGACTTTAAAAAAAAAAAGGAGGAGAAGAAAAGGATTTGTTGGAGTCAGCTGACCTTATCAGCAAAAAGTCCTCTGTATCTCAGCTGCCCTTGATATTTCCAGAACCCAGGTGGAACCCTGGTTTATCAACCCCCCCCCCCAATTCCGGTTCACCTGTCAGTTGAATCTCCCCTGTGGGGGACGGGTAAGGATAGAGAAGTAAATCCCCTCCTTCCCCCCACAGCAAGAAAGGACTGGAGGCTTTGAAAGTGCTCCATAGCAGATCATCCCACATTCCCTGGAAGTCAAGTCTTTTTATGCTTGATTGTCATTTACCAATAATGGAAGGTTGACTGTCTCTAGCACCTTTACAGCTTTCTCTAACACGTCATCTGTAACACACTATGCATTTTTTTTGTTGGTGGAATCTTACTGGTACGGTGAGCTGTTTCCACACACTGAGCTGGAAGAGAAAGGGCATCTACCTTTCAATTTCATAAAGCATCCGGGACTTAAACCTGTCATTTTTAAAAGGTCAGCATTAGAGTTGTGCTTCTTGGGGCGGGCGGGGGGGGGGGAGAGATGCTTCTCTGAGGGTTCTTTTTTTTTTCCTGATTAAAAGCAGCTTATTAAACTTCTGGGTTTCCCCCCCCCCAATTAGAAAATCATTAAGAAATCCTATTTAAAACTAGATTTGCTGCTTTTTTTTTCTTTCCTGGAGGAAGAAGGAGCAGCTTTTGCCCCCAGCTTGTAGCGTCAGCATATTTTCTTTTCCCCTTATTTGTGGTTGTTGAGAGGGACTGGCTTGATCTCGCTGGGCACCCGGAGAGGACAAGAGCTCCTGTCTCTCTCTCTTAAAATAATGTATACTGACATGCACTTAAAAAAACAAGTGAAGTGCAAATTTAAATCATATATATCTCAATGTCATCATCCCCTTTATTATATGGTCAACAGATCATTCAGGGATACATTTTTATTACACATAGTGACTGGCAACTGACAGGAGACTTACTGGGCTTAGAAGGAGGGAAGAAGAAGAGGAAGAGGAGGAGGAAGAAGAAGAGGAAGAGGAGGAGATGATTGGATTTATACCTTGCCCTTCACTACTCAAAGAAGTCTCAGAGCAGCTTATAATCCTTTCCCTTCCCCTCCTCACAGCAGACACCCTGTGAGATAGGTGGGGCTGAGAGAGCTCTGACAGAAACTGCTCTTGAGCAGAATAGCTCTGTGAGAACTTGTGGCTGACCCAAGGTCACATCAGCAGGTGTATGTGGAGGAGTGGGGAATCAAACCGGGTTCTTCCAGATAAGAGTCCACACCTTAACCATTATACCAAACTGGCTTTCATAGATCCAAGTAGGCAGCCGTGTTGGTCTGAAGCAGTAGAACAAAATAGGAGTCAGTTGCACCTTTAAGACCAACTTAGTTTGATTCAGAACGTCAGCTTTCGTGTGCTCTCTAAGCACACTTCATCAGACGAGGAATGAGGTACAATGAGCAGAGCCATATCTAGCTGATAAGCGGTGGCCCAGAATGCAATATGGTATAGATTTAAGAACTAATGACAGTGAAGTAAAATTATCTGGTAGGCAGTGATTTAGAATATAAAGGTACAAATGTTAGATTCAGCGACAGAATAGTAAAAATTAACAAATTGAGCAAACCTTTGATCTGAATAGCATGAGCATGCGAAAGCAAGGAAACAGTAGTATGTCAAAATGTGAGCGTGTCTGTCGATGACTCTATTGCTATGGACCTGGGTCAAAAGGAAGGGATTATTATTATGTTTTCCCATCCAACTAACCCACCTTTAAACATGCAACATACATCTAATTTGTCATTAGGAGAAAAATACATTAAAATTTAGTGGGAGATGGGTTCAATATAGTGGCTTTCAGAGTCTACACCAAACTGGCTTTCAGAGTTAAGCTGGGTATAGCCGTGCGGCTTGGGGTGGCAGGCAGCCTTCCATCCTGGAAGTAAGCCGGCAAAGGAGAAAGCACCCCCAGGGTGGTCAGACGGCATGCGCCCCGCTGCTAGGAGAGCAACAGGCCACACGCACTGGGGAAGAGCAGTCAGACCACTCATGTTCATGACAGACGCTTTCCGTTCAGACAGACGGGAAAGGTGGCAGGGAAGCCCTTGGGGGAATTGCTACCACTCCGTAAATGGTAGCTTTTTGAAGTGGCAGGAAGACGGGTTAGGACGAGGTAAGGGCGGGAGTCGGGCAGGACCCAGATGTGCACGTTTGAACGTGCCTTTTTGGTCCAAACGTAGGATGCCTTCTTCAAAATGCGGCTGGATGATTATTTGTCAGAGATTCTTTAGGCTGATCCTGCATGGAGCAAGGGGTTGGACTAGATCAGGGGTAGGGAACGTTGGCTCTCCAGATGTTTTTTTTTGCCTACAACTCCCATCAGCCCCAGTCATTGGCCATGCTGGCTGAGGCTGATGGGAGTTGTAGGCAAAAAGCATCTGGAGAGCCAACGTTCCCCACCCCTGGACTAGATGGTCCGTATGGCCCCTTCCAACTCTGTGATTCTATGTTCCGGAGGCAGCTTAAACTGGCTGTCTGGATTCAGCCAAAGAGTCTAGAACCCATGGATCCCCTTTCCCACAAGGCTCTGGCCTCAGCTAGGTGTTTGTTCAGTCCTTCAGGCTCCTGGTGCAAGGAAAAAAAAGCTGCCTCAAGGCTCAGAAATTCCCCTTCCTGCTCCATCCACCATTCACTTCAGCCAGCATCTCCCTACTGCTCTTAAGCTTTGCCTTCACAAGCACCCTGGTTTGGCTGTCTGGCTGTCCCACCTACTCCCAGCTGCTGCTAAAAGCTCTATCAGTCTCCAGGGCTGCTGGCCCTCACCAGCTCTACCTGGGGCTTGCCCATCCTTTTCTGAGCGAGCTTCTCAGAGCTGCTGGGGGAGCCTTTTGCTTCCAGCGGTGCTTCAGGGCTTCCCTCCTGAGGAGCGCCTCTGGGCCTCTGCTAAGTGGTTTCCTTCTCTAGCCTGTCACTGCCCGACGTTTCATTTTTGCGCCTGGTGCTCTCAGATGTGGCATTTGCATCCCTGCTTCCATGCCAGTATACCTGAGAACGGAAACTGGTGGCTGTGTACTTCAACATAACCTTTGGATTGCCTCAGACAAAAGGCCCTCGGTTTGGGGATGCTGTTCTGTGCAATACTGTAGCATAATAGCTGTCCTACTTCCCCCCCACCGTGTGCTGGCAGCTGTGATAATCCTCACTTGCCAGTGCGCTTATGAAAAGAAACCAGGACTTTGTGTACTTAGGAGGAAGCCTTAATTAGAAACTAGAGGGCCAAAACTAGGGTCGCCAATCCCCAGGTGGGGCCAGGGGATCCCCCAGTTTGGAGGCCTTCCCCCCACTTCAAGGTCATCAGAAAGTGGTGGGAGAGGGAAATGTCTGCCGGGGACTCCATTATTCCCTATGGAAACTGACTCCCGTAGGGTATAATGGATGACATCCTGAGATATCTGGATCAGGGCAGCTCGGCAGTACCGCTCCTATTAGACCCGTCGGCTGCATTCGATGCAGTCGACCACCAGCTGCTGTCTAGCTGTCTTGCTGAGGTGGGGATACAGGGGTCTGCCTTACAGTGGCTCTCCTCGTTCCTCCAAGGTTGGGGACAAAGGGTGGTGATTGGGGAAATGCTGTCTCAGAGACACCCACTTATTTGCGGGGTGCCCCAGGGGGCAGTTCTTTCCCCAATGTTGTTTAATATCTCTATGTATCCCCTTGCCCAGACGGTCAGGAGGTATGGGCTGGGTTGTCATCAGTATACGGATGACACCCAGCTGTATGTATTGATGGGCTGGCTGCACTCCAGAGAATTTGGACCTGGTGCTGCAAGCTGTGGTATTATGGCTCAGGCTGAGTCAGCTAAAATTGAATCCAACGAAGACGGAGGTTCTCTATCTAAGTCACAGCGACCCGGGAAGGGTGATTCCTCTACCAGCCTTTGATGGGGCGCCGTTGACACCAGCGTCGAGGGTTAAGAGCTTGGGAGGCCTCCTGGCGTCCTCCTTAACTATGGATGCCCAAATAGCAGCCACTGCCAGAGCTGCTTTTTTTCACCTTTGGCGAACACGGCAGTTGGTCCCCTACCTGGAGCGCAGCGACTTAGCAATGGTGATCCATGCCTCGGTCACCTCAAGAATCAATTACTGTAACACTCTCGACATGGGGCTGCCCTTGACTCAGATTCGGAAGCTGCAGCTGGGGCTTCCTCGTCAGGAGGACATTCAGCCTGTGCCTGAGAGCGCTGCACTGGCTGCGTGTTGCGTACCGAATCCGTTTCAAGGTCCTGGTATTAACCTTCAAAGCCCCATATGGCCTAGGACCTACCTATCTGTGGATCCGCCTTGCCCCACATGTTCCCCAGAGAGCACTGTGATCAAGCTCTCAAAATCTTCTGGCTGTCCCTGGGCTAAAAGAAGCTAGGCTCAGTTCCACCAGAGCAAGAGCCTTCTCGGTTGCAGCCCCAATACTTTGGAACCCCCTCCCAAAAGCCATCAGGGCCCTGCGGGATTGATCACAGTTCTGCAGGGCCTGCAAGACTGAAATGTTTTGGATGGCACAGAACATCTCATGGGAGAGGGCTGCCACCACATCTGGATCCATCGTGCTTGTATTACTAACTGCCCAGGATCTGTGCGCGTGAGGAAGAAAATATTACATGGTCTCCTTGAAGTAGCACCATTGTCATTTATCTGATTCTTTTATTTACCGAGCCATCTTATACGCTATTCGACTGTATTTTAATGTCTTACTGTTTTATTGTTTTATTTTTAAATTATTAACTGCATTATTTATTGTCTATTTGTATCATGGTTTTCACCATGTCCTGTTAGCCGCCCTGAGCCTGCCTTGGCAGGGAGGGCGGGGTATAAATAAAAGTTATTATTATTATTATTATTATTATTATTATTATTATTATTATTATTATTATTATTATTATTATTATTATTATTATTATTATTGTTGTTGTTGTTGTTGTTGTTGTTGTTGTTGTTGTTGTTTTAATATTGTTTGTTTACTGTCTATTTTATGCTGTTAGCTGCCTTGAGTCTGTATGGAATGGGTGGGATATAACTATAACGTAAATAAATAAATAATGGAGAATTAATCTGCAGGTATCTTGGGCTTTGGGGGGACTGTTTTTTGCGGTAGAGGCACCAAACATTCAACATAGCATTCGGTGCCTCTCCCTAAAATAACCTCCAAGTTTCAAAAAGGTTTAACCAGGGGGTCCAATTCTATGAATCCCAATTCTATGAATCCCAAAATCCTTCATTACTTCCAATGGAGGGAAGGCATTGGAAAGGTGTGCAGTCCCTTTGAATGTGATGCCCAGAACTCCCTTTGGAGTTCAATTATGCCTGTCTCACAGCCTTGCTCCTGGTTCCACCCCCAATGTCTCCTGGCTCCACCCCTAAAGTCCCCAGATATTTCTTGAATTGGACTTGGCAACCTTAGCCAAAACACATCTCATTCACTGTGATGTTTCCCCACTCCTCCACTTGCAGCTGCTAGAATGGCCTTGGGTCAGCCATAGCTCTGGCAGAGGTTGTCCTTGAAAGGGCAGCTGCTGTGAGAGCCCTCTCAGCCCCACCCACCTCACAGGGGGGTTTGTTGTAGGGGAGAAAGATAAAGGAGATGCGAGATTCAGAGTAAAAGATGGGGTATAAACCCAATAGCTGCTTCATGTTGTTGTTTGTGCATCATTGACCTTGCGATATTGCATTATACATTGTAAGGACTATTTTGTTTGGTGTCTTTCAGTCCAGCGGCTAAAATTCAAGGCCTGTGTTTTAATTGTGTGTTTTAAGTGCACTCTTGATTTGTGCTGTTCAACTCATACTGTTTCTGCCTGACCTTTGCAGTACCTAAGATAAAAAATTATTACAACAATTATAAAAACAGATAAAGAGTCACAAAATACCACAGAGAAGTATGTGTTCGTGCCACAGTCCCAGTTCAGGGTCCCACCATGGACCTGATTAATGAGTTTTGAAAAGGAATGGATGCTCTGTGCTGGGGGGGCATCCCGTCTAAGTCCTGGGTGCCAGATTGGTTTGATTCTTTACAGATAAGGAGGTCTGTACCAAGTTGTGTTGAACTCTAAAATGAAATAATAATTACCCTGCTATTAGAGATGTGTCTGGTAACAGTAGTCCATCATTTGGGGAAGGGGGGACTTATCATAATAATAACAACAACAACAACATTCAATTTATATCCCACCTTCCGTGCCAAAGAAGGCTCGGGGCGGCTCACAACATAATATAAAATACAAAGATTACATAATAAAACAGCAATCTACAACATTATACAATTTCCTTAAAATTCCCTTAAAACCAACCATTTCATGCAATCGTACTCGGTGCTACATTTTCAAAACTGGAACTGAGCAAGACTCCACAGGGCCTGCACCTCCTCTGGTAATTGATTCCACCAGTGGGGAGCCATGATAGAGAAGGCCCTTTCTCTTGTCGTTTTCAGTTTGGCCTCCTTCGGCCCAGGGATTATCAGTAGATTTTGTGAACCTCAGCACCCTCTGGGGTACATATGGGGAGAGACGGTCCCTAAGGTAGACAGGTCCTTGGTCATATAGGGCTTTAAAGGTAATGACCAGCACCTTGTAACGGATCCGGTACACAGTTGGCAGCCAGTGCAGCTCCCGCACCTTCGGCTGTATGTGCTCCGACTTAGCGAGCCCTAATAACAGCCTGGCTGTCACGTTCTGCACTAGCTGTAGTTTGCGGGTTCAGCACAAGGGCAGCACCATGTAGAGGGCATTACAGTAGTCCAACCTCGAGGTGACCGTTGCATGGATCACTGTTGCCAGATTGTCACGCTCCAGGAAGGGAGTCAACTGCCTCACGCGCCTAAGATGAAAGAAGGCGGATTTGGCAGTGGCTGCTATCTGGACCTCCATTGACAAAGAAAGCTCCAGTAGCACCCCCAAGCTCTTGACCTTGTGTAAATTGTGTTAGAAGAGTGCAGGATTGGCTACAATGTTTTTTTTGTTCATTAAATCACCAGCAACTCATTTGAATATAGGCCACACCCCCTGACATCGCCATTGTTTCTGCAGGGCTTTTTTGTAGAAAAAGCCCAGCGGGAACTCATTTGCATATTAGGCTACACACCCCAACACTAAGCCAGCTGGAACTGTGTTCCTGTGCATTCCTGCTAAAACAAAAAAACAAAAAAAGCCCTGATTAAAATAATATTTTTGTTGGTTCTGCACAGGGGTCGTTTTGTAGAAAAATAGGTGGTGGAGATCATTAACACAACTCATTAGCATATGCTGTCCCCCCCAGCCAAAAGGAGAGTCCCAGGCAAGCGAGGCCTACTTGGGCTGGCTAGAGATCCAGCCAGCCCAAGCAGGCCTCGCTCACCTGGGACTCTCCTTGGTTGCCCCACCCCTAGTCAAAAGGCCAGCAAGCCACCCGCCACCCAAAATCACATAAGAAGTGGATAAAGGGTGGTGTGGGCTTCTCCAGGGGTTCATGAGGGCTGCTGGGAGTGTGTCAAAGCCCCTCGTGGCTGGTTGGCTGTCCGTTCTCCTAATCCAGGGATTGTTATGCAACTACTGTTCAATGGACAAGGTAGGTGGGGAGGAGGAGGGGAACCCTCAGAAAGGTTCAGGAGCTGCACTCCTCTGAGCTCCTGCTGAATTCAAGGCCTGGTTCTGCAGAACTCCAGAGTTGCTGTAAGGTTTGCAAATGTGACTTGAAAGCAGAACTAGCGCTAGTCGGAAGCTGTGTGCCGAACTGGATAGTTTGCCGAATTGAAGCGAGGTGACCTAGATCCAAATTTCTGAGAAGCTGCACCGCTCGCTAGATGACCTCAGACATCTTTTCGTCATCTTAACCTGCTTCTCAGGCTGGAAAAGAGATTTAAAAGGGATGAAGCCTGTATATATCACCTTGGGCTCCTTCTACGGAGTCTTGACACAAAATTAGTTTTGAGAGAGAGTGTGCTGTTGGAGATTTGGAGGTCACTCTACAAGCATTGCAGGCACGTCCTGAGGTAAATATAGTCAAATAATACAGTGTCACAAGAAGCAGAAGGAGAGGAGGTTTTTATACCCCACTTTGCTCTACCTTAAGGAGTCCCCAAGTAGCATACAGTCGCCTTCCCTCTCTCTCCCCACAACAGGCATCTTGTGAGGCAGGTGGGACTGAAAGAGTTCAGAGAGAACAGGAACTGGCCCAAGGTCACCGAGCAGGCTTCATGGGGGGGAGCGGAAAACCCTTTCCTTTCATCCAACAAAAGCTCTGTGATACACTCATTTGAACAGTGAATAGTGATTGTTATTCACTTACCACCCAGTAGACAAAAAGACTAAATTGATGTAGACTGCTAGAGTAAGAAGTATGGAAGGTGGCCATGACATAGCCCAGTGGCGGCCAAACTTGCTTAACATAAGAGCCACATAGAGTAAATGTCAGATGTTTGAGAACCGCAAGATGTGAACATCAGATATAGGAAGGAAGGAAGGAAGGAAGGAAGGAAGGAAGGAAGGAAGGAAGGAAGGAAGGAAGGAAGGAAGGAAGGAAGGAAGGAAGGAAGGAAGGAAGGAAGGAAGGAAGGAAGGAGGGAGGGAGGAGGGAGGGAGGGAGGGAGGGAGGGAGGGAGGGAGGGAGGGAGGGAGGTAGGGAGGGAGGAAGGGAGGAAGGAAGGAGATATTGCATTTATATCCCGCCCTCCACTCCGAATCTCAGAGTGGCTCACAATCTCCATTACCTTCTTCCCCCACAACAGACTCCCTGTGAGGTGGATGGGGCTGAGAGGACTCTCACAGCAGCTGCCCTTTCAAGGACAACCTCTGCCAGTGCTACGGCTGACCCAAGGCCATTCCAGCAGGTGTAAGTGGAGGCGTGGGGAATCAAACCTGGTTCTCCCAGATAAGAGCCCGCACACTTAACCACTACACCAAACTGGCTCTCAGGAGGGAGGGAGGGAGGGAGGAAGGAAGGAAGGAAGGAAGGAAGGAAGGAAGGAAGGAAGGAAGGAAGGAAGGAAGGAAGGAAGGAAGGAAGGAAGGAAGGAAGGAAGGAAGGAAGGAAGGAAACTTTAAATGCATTCTCCAAGATGTAGGCTGGCTTGGCTTAGAGAAGTGGTTTAAAGAGAGCAATGCCTTCTCCAAGCTGGCCAGTGGGGCAGTTGTTGGCTTCAAGAGTCACACACTATGTGTGAAAGAGCCGCATACGGCTCCCAAGCCACAGTTTGGCCGCCCCTGGTCTAGCCTGATCTCATCAGATCTCGGACACTAAGCAGGGTCATTCCTGGTTGGCACTTGGATGGGAGACCTCCAAGGAAAACTGCAGAGGAAGGCAATGACAAACCACCTCTGCTTGTTCCCTTGCCTAGAAAGCTCTGTGAGGTTGGCTGCGTCTTGACAACTGTTTACACGCAGAGAGAGAGAGTTCTCACCGGATCCCTGTCAGCAAGTAGATATGTGACGTCATAGGAATATATTTCAGAATGAGCTTGCAAACACGAGGAAATAGAATGCTTCCTGAACTTAGCAGACAAAGGACACTCCAGAAGGATATGTGCAATCGTGTTGATATCTTACTTAAGGGACAGTGGCAGGTCAATTCTGAATAAGGCCAGTGTATGAACCTTCTCATAACTTTCATGGAGTGTGAGCATTGAGTCTGGCCAGAATGAAGGCCCTTAAAGGGCTTCTGGGAAGTCAACAGATAAGTGTAGAAGGGAAGAGATTTTGGGGAGAAGATATAAAAAAACAACTTTGGGATGAACAGGTTGAGTATGCTGTAAAGAAAGAACTTTGATGATCGATCAATTTTACACCATTTCCCACCAAAGCAAATGCTGCAAAGGAGCCCAGGTCCTGGATAGTATCCAAGTTAATACCAAGAGCTGGAAGTCTCTCTTAAGTTTCTCTTAAACCACATTGACCTCTAAGAGTCTTCTTTTAGGAATGCCAGGTAGTCCTTGCTGCTCAAATATGACTTGATGAATGGGTCAAAATGCAGGCCACCAAGCCTGTATCTCAAGGGAAAGTTGACCCAGTTCTGAATGGAGAGCCACGTCGGCTACAGATGGTCAGTATTTTCATTTACCAAAAAAATCCTTTTGACTACTCCAAAAAGAATAATAGGGATGACTTTTGGTTAAGGACTTGAACAGCATCTGAAACATAGTTCCCACCTTTTGGGGGGGTGGGGGTGGGGGGTGGGATATGTTGCAGGCACAAGTTTGTGCTTTTTTCTTTATCAGTGCCTGATATGGCTCCCGTTTTAGATTAGATGAGTAAAGGATACCCAAATGTTCACTTTTTGGATTTTTTCACCATTCAGAGTCCATCTGAAGGATGGAGAGGGGGACCAAACCACCATTAGTGTATACTTCTGGGATTACTGTTCCAAGCTCAGGGTATTAAAACCTCCTGGTATTAAAACTGATTCCCAGATGGCAGATATCAGCTGCCCTGGAGGATATGGTTGCATTGTGGGGTGGACTCTATAGCACTTAACCCCACTGAGACTCCTCCCCTACCCAAACCCCACCCCCAGGATCCTCCCTGAAATCGCCAGGAATTCCCCAACCTGGGCTTGACAACTCTAAAGAACCACAGGAAGCCTGATGAGTTACCTTCAGAGACCCATTCCTTACTAAAAGCGAGCATGAAGATAGGTGTCAGGAACCTCTCCTGGTCTTCTGCCATGCATGGCTATTATAAAAAAAGAACAATGGGTTGGCATGGCTATTATAACTGCAAGGCGTCTTTGTTGTATTCCTGAAACCAACTATTGATGTAGACTGCTTGCCATAGTTTCCATCCCTTCTATTTCTCTTTCCTCATTCCCTTACCCTTCTCCCACTTGCTCTTCTTTGTGCCTAACTGTCTGGGAGACATCTCTCATCCTTGGGGGAACTGAATTACAACATGAAACACATTCCCATGCAAATTGCCTGAGATCTGGAAACACTCATATGTTAACCCCTTCCATATGGGTCATCATTGAGCCTAAAGAATAATGTCTTTTACTGCTTTGACTAGGATGTGGGTTGTTGGTGGGTGGAGGGAGCGTGAGTCTAGTTTAGAACACCTTGCTTGGCATTAATTATTCCTGGCATTAATTATTATGCTCCCTCAGGGGAGAGAGAGCGCTTGTAACAAATCACTAATAAAGCTTCATCTACCATTGTGAAAGAGACATCTACCTGAGTGTTACTTGCAAATTTTACAATTTGCCAGCGATCTAGTTTTCTTTGTTCCCAACTACTTTCAGCATCCAGAGACGGATACCATGTCAGGCCACAGCTCGGGAAGTGGAGGGTCAAATGCAGAGGATGATACCAAACAACCCCAGGACAATCGGGGCGAGCCTGATGACTCCCAACCCAAGGGAGTACCAGACTGAGTTCTGATAGGATGAGGGGTTGCTTGGAATAGGTATTGCAGACTAGGGATCATTTCCCGGAGCCTCCAGTGGGACCTTGACCCGGCCAATTGGTGTGGACAGGCCCCACAAATGTGGGAGTTGTGAATGACATCAGCCTATGGTGAAGCTGCTGCCCATGAGAAGGACCGATGGCTGAGTCATACCCTTGAGGCAGCCAGATCCTGAACCTTCAGAGCCTTGGAGAAGAGAAGATGATGATGATGATATTGGATTTATATCCCACCCTATACTCTGAATCTCAGAGTGGACACAATCTCCTTTTACCTTCCCTCCCCCCACAACAGACACCCTGTGATGTAGGTGGGGCTAAGAGAGCTCTTAAAGCAGCTGCCCTTTCAAGGACAACTCCTGAAATAGCTGTGGCTGACCCAAGGCCATTCCAGCAGCGGCAAGTGAAGAAGTGGGGAATCAAACCCAGTTCTCCCAGATAAGAGTCCACCCACTTCGCCACTACACCAAACTGGCTCTCAGGAGGACTACGGCCAGCACCTTGGGAGTGGCTACTGCTTTGTTGCAGGACCCAAGAGCCTATTCTCAGATGGACGGTATCTTGCAAGCTGGCATGACCCTGATACAGGAAAAGATGGTGGAGTTCATGCATATGGTGCGAGACGTGATAACTACAGCCATCCAAATAGCTCGTCTTCAGGCTCCTCAGCTGGCCCTGCTGCAGGTAGCCCCAGGCAAAGGTGTCCCTGGCCAAATCCTGGATGACCAACTGGTAAGGCCTGCTCTGCCACCACCTCCAGCTGCCCCTCCAGTTCCCCCTACACCAGTTGGCAGCAGTATTCCCTCTAAGCTGAGCTGGCTCACTGTTTTTTGGCCTCGGGCTCACCCATTTTTGTCTTAGCTCATGGAAAAAGGCCCCAGAGCAAACTCAATTGATGCAGCAGCTCACAACTTTAGCGCCAGTAGCTCACAAAATAGAATTTTTGCTCACAAGACTTCACCACGTAGAGGGATTCTTTATGGTGCAAGTGGCTGAGTTCTCCCAGGAGTGGGGCCAGACACCCTCCGATGCGGCACGCGTGGTGAACTATCTGGAGTCCCGTTTGGAAGGGACCGCTGCTAAATGGTTTGTGACCTTATATGAAATGGGGGCCCCAGAACTGAGGCCTCTAGGGCAGGGGTGGCCAACGGTAGCTCTCTAGATTTTTTTGCCTACAACTCCCATCAGCCCCAGCCAGCATGGCCGATGGCTGGGGCTGATGGGAATTGTAGGCAAACAACACCTGGAGCGCTACCGTTGGCCACCCCTGCTCCATGGCACTGTACTCCACTGATGTCCCTATCCTCTCCAGACTCCATCCTCAAATCTCCAATCAACCTGGATCTGGTAACCCTACGCCCCCCATCCCCCAGTGGTTGACCAAGGAGTACCTGACCACCCTACCAGAGGCTTAAGCCAACCTGGGAAAACGCAATGCAACTCAGCAAGATGAAGCCCAGAGCCCTGTAACTTTCAGTTCATTCATTTAGATGGCAAAAAAAGCTGCGGTTAAAACCTTCCCTGTTTAGCCACCACTTTTTGGCTCAACATAAACGTAACGTTTCCAAGGCACCTTATTAAACAAATGGATAGGTTGGAGGCTTAAAGGGGTTTTTCCTTCTCTCCGACTAATGGAGAGAAGCAGCTGGCTTTCTAATTGCAAATTCAGCTTGACTGGGATTTGGGGCACCTTTAGGAACACAACAAAAGGCCTAGTGACAAATCTGTACCCTGTGGCCGCTGACCACAAATGGTTTCAATTGTAGCTTTTGACACCCCCCCCGCCCCTCCCCGCCCGATCCTGACTTTTAAGTACAAACTTCCCAAACACTTACTGCAAATTAAAGAAATTAAATTGTCCTTTGGCACCTTGTTTTCTTGTACTCCCACGGGCAAAATCTTCATTTAAATAACTGTTTGCTTGTTTGCCTTTTCCATTTTGCATCTATACGCGGAATAAGTCTGGGATGTTTTGTTATTCCATCCGAACTCTCCAAAGGAATCTCTCCCCCCTCCCCTTTCAGTAGGCGCACAAATGAACGACAAATTCACAAGGGGAAGTTTTATACTTATCAAATACAGTTCTGGGCCTGGGGGAGTTCATATAGGAAATGTCATCTGCTTATTTTTTTGTGCATTTCATTATGACTTGCCATTTGCATTTAATAGTTGGGAGTAACATCTGGCAAGTCACAGTCAGCGATAGCTAATGTGAGGTACATTCAGTGGGGTTCTGTCCTGGTGTATCCATTCTTACTGTCAGCTCACACCTGCAGATTTAACCCCTGTGTGACTGCTGCATGGTGTGTCACATGCGTGAATGGGGCAACAGCATAAATGTAACACCACTGGTGGAACTTTGGGTGTAACCTCAGAACAAAGCTAATGGAGTCCATTCGCACAATCTTCCTTGGGAGGTGGTGGGCTCTCCTTCCTTGGAGGCCTTTAAAAAGAGGCTGGATGGCCATCTGACAGCAATGCTGATTCTGTGAATTTAGGGGGCGGGATCTGTGAATTAAGAGCCCCATGGTGCAGAGCGGTAAAGCTGCAGAGACGGAAACGCCTGGTGCTTGCACAGAGGACTACCTTTACTTCTGAAGCGGGGAAATGTGGTTTTCTTTTTAAATTTATGACTTAATACGATTAAGCATTGCCAGGGATGTTGATAATTTTAGCACTTATCTTTACAGTAATTGTAGGGTTAACTTTTTTCATGCCATTGGGTTTCCCCCCCTCTATCTTGCATAATATAGAGAACAATTTCTTTTCTCAGTTTTTTTTTAAAAAAGAGTCTCTACAGGTTTTTAATTTAGTGCGCTGGGTGTAGTTCAAAGAACCCAACTCACCTTCTCAGTCTTTTGTATTATCAGATTTAATGGTTGCTAATTGTCCTTTGGCAGATAAATCCTGCAGAACTCTGCTGCTAAATGGTTTGCATA
Organism: Heteronotia binoei; assembly: GCF_032191835.1. Classification (NCBI taxonomy): domain Eukaryota; kingdom Metazoa; phylum Chordata; class Lepidosauria; order Squamata; family Gekkonidae; genus Heteronotia; species Heteronotia binoei. The sequence continues at coordinate 128,795,890 of NC_083229.1, forward strand.
GGCAAAGCCTTTTGAAGTTGTTTCATCCAAATTCTCTAATTGGATGAGGGAATAAACCTCTTGTTATCCCCCCCACCCCCCATTTTCCCCACTAAATGAAAAATGTTTCACACTTTTTTAACATTTCTGTATAGGGGATGACCTCCAACCCCTCGATCATTCTGGTTGGCTTTCTGTGTGTGTTTCCATCTCTACGCCACCTTTTTTTTGGGGGGGGGGGGGTGATAGGAAGACCAGAAGTGTACCAAGCACGCCAAAAGCAGCTGCACTGCAGATTTCAGTAACACCATTAGGATTGTCTGTTTCAGTTTCACTCTTTCCCCATGATCTGTAACCTGTTTAACAATCTTAACATGTATGCGTGAACCAGTCTCAGCATTAATTAACCGAGTGATAGATCATGATGGGTAGCTGGGTTAGACTGTCTGTAGCAGCAGAAAAAGCCCCGTGGTGCAGAGTGGTAAAGCTTCAGTACTGCAGTCCTAAGCTCTGCTCACGACCTGAGTTCGATCCCGGTGGAAGCTGGGTTTTCAGGTAGCTTGCTCGAGGTTGACTCAGTCCTCCATCCTTCTGAGATCGGTAAAATGAGTCCCCAGCTTGCTGGGGGAGAAGTGTAGATAATAATATAATATAATAATAAATTTTTATTTGTACCCCGCCCTCCCCTGCCGAAGCAGGCTCAGGGCGGCTAACAATACGATGACCAATGGTGCACCAAACAATAAAACAGTTACATTAGAAACATTAAATTAAACATTAATTAACCTTAAAAACCTGTTAAAACAATTAACTAAAACATATTATAACACTATCCTTGACGCTCTTCTAGTTAGTACTGATGGCGGATTTTCTTCGTTGTCGGTATAATTCAGTTATTCATAAAAGCTAATTTAAAAAGGGTGGTCTTGCAGGCCCTGCGGAACTGATCAAGGTTCCGCAGGGCCCGCACCTCCTCTGGGAGTTGGTTCCAGAGATATGGGGCTGCGGCCGAAAAGGCCCGAGAGTGAGTATTCTGTAGTTTAATTTGTCTTGGCCCAGGGGTAGTCAGTCTGTTCTTTCCTACTGACCTCAGTGCTCTCTGGGGTTCATACGGGGAGAGACGGTCCTTCAGGTAGGCTGGTCCTCGGCCATATAGGGCTTTAAAGGTGATAACCAGCACTTTGTACTGGACCCGGTATACAATCGGTAACCAGTGCAGTTTGCGTAGCCCCGGCCGTACATGTTCCCATCTTGGGAGACCGAGCAACAGCCTGGCCGCCGCGTTCTGCACTAGCTGTAACTTCCGGGTCCGGCACAGAGGCAGCCCCATGTAGAGGGCGTTACAGTAGTCCAATCGTGAGGTGACCGTCGCATGGATCCCCAGATGACTGGGGAAGGCATTGGCAAATCACCCCGTAAAAAGTCTGACGTGAAAACATTGTAAAAGCAACATCACCCCAGAGTCAGAAACGACTGGTGTTTGCACAGCAGTCCTTCAGAAGCAGAAAAGAGCAGTAGTCCAGGTACATCTTAAAAACTAACAACATTTGTTGCAGGGGTGGAGCTTTCATGAGTCTTTAAGGTGTTCCCGGACTCTCGCTCTTTTCTACTAATGGAGTGATGTTATCTCAACTTACAACTGGCCCATTTGTTTCACAAACCTCTTCCCAGCTTGTGAAATCCGCTATGAAGTTAATCTCCTCCCTGGTTTTAGCGAATGCCACTAGATCAACCGCTTTATAGGTTACCATCGACAGCCCAGATAACAGCCGGGCATGAGGGGAGAGGTGATATTGTTGAACGATAATAAAGCTAAGCGGGTCTCAGAAAGCTGGGTGGGAGATAGCCTGGGGTGCCCTGTAAAATGTCCCGACATTTCCCCCACTGCAACAGTGGCATGAATGCATGAAAGGATGCGAGTAAATGAAATTTCTCCGAAGCACAAACACAGGACAGTAACACTGACATTGACTGATACGTTGATATACTGGTTGTTTTTAATTACGCAAATTATTATTGTATTTTAATTTTTAAACCTTATTGTTAGAATTGTTACGCTGTGAGCCGCTCTGAGCCCGCCTCGGTGGGGTAGGGCGGGATATAAATGAAATGAAAAAGGACCAACAAACGTATTCTGCTGGGGAGGGAGGAATGGCCCCTTAAAAGGTTGACATAGTACATCTGTACTTTATTGCCCCTGCCAGATCTCAGGCATAACCTGAGAAATGGCAAATGCTGTTGGAGACAGTGAATTTTCCGTGCATCGGGATGCAACAAAATCTCACGTTTCCCTTCACAGCGTCTGCCATAAAGTGTACAAGTCACGTGAGGCCACATAACAAGAATTTGACTGGGCAACGGATCTTCCTCCGTTGACAGCTGCTGGGAAGTCAGTGTGTCCAATAGCCTCAGCGCAACACATAAGGATAAAACCCACAGACTTTCTGCAAGTGATACGGCCCATTAAAATCCCTTAGATCTTTCTCTTTTTTCCCCCCCTCCAGTGTGCGTGCACTTAATTGGCATGTGGGTATAAATCAAAAGGGATAATAGTCTTATTGATTCAGAATTAAAAGACCTTCCCTTTACTGTCTGCGCTGCAGGAAACGAATGAAGTTCCCTCCTGCCCCATTTTAAAAAGTTGGTCTGCTCTCTGCTGTGTGTGTAAACTCAGGCCACAATTAATTGGCTTGTTTTGATAATCCTCCGGCCCTTGTTAAGCAGAGGAGATTATTTTTATTTATTTTTTATTTATTTGGGATTTATATCCCGCCCTTCCCACGAATGGCTCAGGGCAGCTTCCAACAATAAAATTTAAACAATTTCAAGTATAAACAGTTAAATATTTAAACAGTTAAAAACATTAAAAACAGAGGAGCTGTTTATGAGGAGCAGAGGAGCTGTTATGAGGAGCTCCTGGTGGTTTAGCGGTGACCAAGTTGGACTTTAGAGGCCAGGATTTAAGCCTCTGCTCAGTCATAAAGTTCACTGGGGCTCCTTACAGATGGGCAGTTTGGGGCACATGGGAAGCATCTCAAAACGGACCAGCTCAGAAAGAAGCAGCCTAAACTGTCCACGTACTCCCCTTCAAGATGTTCCCATCCTGCCCGTGGGGCGACACAGGCATGATCAGAGGGCTGTTGCGCACCATCCCTGCAGCTTGGTTTGGGTAAGAACATAAGAGAAGCCATGTTGGATCAGGCCAGTGGCCTTTCCAGTCCAGCAAACTGTGCCACATAAGAACATAAGAGAAGCCCTGTTGGATCAGGCCAATGGCCCCTCCAGTCCAACACTCTGTGTCACATAAGAACATAAGAGAAGCCATGTTAGATCAGGCCAATGGCCCCTCCAGTCCAACACTCTGTGTCACAAAAGAACATAAGAGAAGCCCTGTTGGATCAGGCCAATGGCCCCTCCAGTCCAGCACTCTGTGTCACATAAGAACATAAGAGAAGCCCTGTTGGATCAGGCCAATGGCCCCTCCAGTCCAACACTCTGTGTCACATAAGAACATAAGAGAAGCCCTGTTGGATCAGGCCAATGGCCCCTCCAGTCCAGCACTCTGTGTCACATAAGAACATAAGAGAAGCCCTGTTGGATCAGGCCAATGGCCCCTCCAGTCCAACACTCTGTGTCACATAAGAACATAAGAGAAGCCATGTTGGATCAGGCCAATGGCCCCTCCAGTCCAGCACTCTGTGTCACATAAGAACATAAGAGAAGCCATGTTGGATCGGGCCAATGGCCCATCCAGTCCAACACTCTGTGTCACATAAGAACATAAGAGAAGCCATGTTGGATCAGGCCAATGGCCAATCCAGTCCAGCACACTGTGTCACATAAGAACATAAGAGAAGCCCTGTTGGATCAGGCCAATGGCCCTCCAGTCCAGCACTCTGTGTCACATAAGAACATAAGAAAAGCCCTGTTGGATCAGGCCAAAGGCCCCTCCAGTCCAGCACTCTGTGTCACATAAGAACATAAGAGAAGCCCTGTTGGATCAGGCCAATGGCCCCTCCAGTCCAACACTCTGTGTCACATAAGAACATAAGAGAAGCCCTGTTGGATCAGGCTAATGGCCCCTCCAGTCCAGCACTCTGTGTCACATAAGAACATAAGAGAAGCCCTGTTGGATCAGGCCAATGGCCCCTCCAGTCCAACACTCTGTGTCACATAAGAACATAAGAGAAGCCCTGTTGGATCAGGCCAATGGCCCCTCCAGTCCAGCACTCTGTGTCACATAAGAACATAAGAGAAGCCATGTTGGATCTGGCCAATGGCCCATCCAGTCCAACACTCTGTGTCACATAAGAACATAAGAGAAGCCGTGTTGGATCAGGCCAATGGCCCCTCCAGTCCAGCACACTGTGTCACGTAACATAAGAGAAGCCCTGTTGGATCAGGCCAATGGCCCATCCAGTCCAACACTCTGTGTCACATAAGAACATAAGAGAAGCCCTGTTGGATCAGGCCAATGGCCCCTCCAGTCCAGCACTCTGTGTCACATAAGAACATAAGAGAAGCCATGTTGGATCTGGCCAATGGCCCATCCAGTCCAACACTCTGTGTCACATAAGAACATAAGAGAAGCCGTGTTGGATCAGGCCAATGGCCCCTCGAGTCCAGCACACTGTGTCACATAAGAACATAAGAGAAGCCCTGTTGGATCAGGCCAATGGCCCATCCAGTCCAACACGCTGTGTCACATAAGAACATAAGAGAAGCCCTGTTGGATCAGGCCAATGGCCCATCCAGTCCAGCACTCTGTGTCACATAAGAACATAAGAGAAGCCATGTTGGATCGGGCCAATGGCCCATCCAGTCCAACACTCTGTGACAAATAAGAACATAAGAGAAGCCCTGTTGGATCAGGCCAATGGCCCATCCAGTCCAATACTCTGTGTCACATAAGAACATAAGAGAAGCCATGTTGGATCAGGCCAATGGCCCCTCCAGTCCAGCACACTGTGTCACATAAGAACATAAGAGAAGCCCTGTTGGATCAGGCCAATGGCCCATCCAGTCCAACACTCTGTGTCACATAAGAACATAAGAGAAGCCCTGTTGGATCAGGCCAATGGCCCCTCCAGTCCAGCACTCTGTGTCACATAAGAACATAAGAGAAGCCATGTTGGATCGGGCCAATGGCCTATCCAGTCCAACACACTGTGTCACATAAGAACATAAGAGAAGCCCTGTTGGATCAGGCCAATGGCCCCTCCAGTTCAGCACACTGTGTCACATAAGAACATAAGAGAAGCCCTGTTGGATCAGGCCAATGGCCCATCCAGTCCAACACTCTGGGCGTTTTCGCACTCACCTTCAGCCGGCGCGACCCCCCTCTTCACCGCGCAGGATCTGCGCGGATTTCGCACTAAACGCCGCGGAGCAGCCTTTTGCGCCGGAAACTCCCGGCGCAAAAGCCGCTCAAACGGAAACTGCTTTTTGGCGGTTTCCTTTTGAGCGGCTTTTGCGCCGGGAGTTTCCGGCGCAAAAGGCTGCTCCGTGGCGTTTAGTGCGAAATCTGCGCAGATCCTGCGCGGTGAAGAGGGGGGTCGCGCCGGCTGAAGGTGAGTGCGAAAACGCCCTCTGTGTCACATAAGAGAAGCCCTGTTGGATCAGGCTAATGGCCCCTCCAGTCCAACACTCTGTGTCACATAAGAACATAAGAGAAGCCATGTTGGATCAGGCCAATGGGCCATCCAGTCCAACACTCTGAGTCACATAAGAACATAAAAGAAGCCATGTTGGATCAGGCCAATGGGCCATCCAGTCCAACACTCTGTGTCACATAAGAACATAAGAGAAGCCATGTTGGATCAGGCCAATAGGCCATCCAGTCCAACACTCTGAGTCACATAAGAACATAAAAGAAGCCATGTTGTCAAGTGGAGCTAGAAGGTTGTCAAGTGGAGCTAGAAGCCCTTCCACTTTGCCCCACACCAAGCACCAAGAATATAGAGCATTACTGCCCCAGACAGTTCCAATAATATGCTGTGGCTAATAGCCAGTGATGGACTTCAGCTCCATATTTTTATCCAAAGCCCTCATGAAGCTGGCTATGCTTGTAGCCTCCACCACCTCCTGTGGCAGTGAATTCCAGCTGTTAATCACCCTTTTGGTGAAGAAGGACTTCCTTTTATCTGTTCCAACCCTACTGCTCAGCAATTTCATTGAATGCCCATGAGTTCTTGTATTGTGAGAAAGAGAGAAAAGTACTTTTTTCCTACTTTCTCCATCTCATGCATAATCTTGTAAACCTCCATCATGTCACCCTGCAATTGACGTTTCTCCAAGCTAAAGAGCCTCAAGCGTTTTAAACTTTCTTCATAGGGAAAGTGTTCCAAACCTTTAATCATTTGCGTTGCCCTTTTCTGGACTTTTTCCAATGCTATAATATCCTTTTTGAGATGCAGTGAGCAGAATTGCACACAGTATTCCAAATGAGACGGCACCATCGATTTATACAGGGGCATTATGATACTGGCTGATTTGTTTTCAATTCCTTCCTAATAATTCCCAGCATGGTGTTGGCCTTTTTTATTGCAATCACACACTGTCTTGACATTTTCAGTGAGTTATCTACCACGACCCCAAGATCTCTCTCTTGGTCAGTCTCTGCCAGTTCACACCCCATCAACTTGTATTTGTAGCTGGGATTTTTGGCCCCAGTGTGCATTACTTTGCACTTGGCCACATTGAACCTCATCTGCCACGTTGATGCCCACTCACCAAGCCTCATCAGATCCCTTTGGAGTGCCCCACAATCCTCTCTGGTTCTCACCACCCTGAACAATTCAGTGTCATCTGCAAACTTGGCCACTTCACTGCTTACTCCCAACTCCAAATCATTAATGAACAAGTTAAAGAGCATGGGACCCAGTACTGAGCCCTGTGGCACCCCACTGCTTACCATAGTCCACTGCAAAGATTGCCCATTTATACTCACTCTCTGTTTCCTATTAATTATCCAGTTTTTGATTCACAAGAGGACTTGTCCTTTTACTGCACGACTCTTGAGCTTACTAAGGAGCCTTTGATGAAGAACTTTATCAAAAGCTTTCTGGAAGTCAAGGTAAACAACATCTATTGGGTCCCCTTTGTCCACATGTTTGTTCACCCCCTCAAAGAACTGTAACAGGTTAGTGAGGCAAGATCTTCCGTTACAGAACCCATGTTGAGTCTTCCTCAATAACTTGTGTTCATCAATGTGCCTACTCATTCTGTCCTTGATAATGGTTTCTACCAACTTTCCCAGTATTGAAGTCAGACTGACTGGACTGTAATTTGCTGGATCTCCTCTGGAACCCTTTTGAAAGATGGAGGTGACAATTGCTACCTTCCATTCCTCAGAAACAGAGGCGGATTTCAATGAAATATTACATATTTTTGTCAAGAGGTCCACAAGATCACCTTTGAGTTCTTTCAGAACTCTTGGATGTATGCCATCTGGACCTGGTGACTTATTACTTTTTAATTAATCTATCAGTTGTAGGACCTCCTCTCTTGCCCCCTCAATCTGACTCAGGTCTTTCAACACCCCTTCCAAAATTAGCAGTTCTGGAGCAGGCAAACACTTCTCATCTTTCACAGTGAAGACGGAGGCAAAAAATGCATTCAGCTTCTCAGCCATCTCCTTTTTTCCATTCATTTGTTGGTTATGCACTTGCCCCCCCCCCCAGGTTGAAATAGTCAGATGCAATAATTGGATTAAACTAAGGGCCACTTTATTTAATTTATTAATAAACAACAAGGGCTAAACAGAACCTGCGGCCTGGTCAGGGCTAGGGGTCTCAACAGACACCTCCCCTGCCATTTAACGGGCAAGCAACCCAGCCCCTGGCTAGAGCTGTACACCGCAGCTCACACCAGGCCAGCTCGGCAAATAGGCAACAAACCGGGAAGGCAAACGAGCCAGGCAACTCCATGAAAGGAACCTTCCAGGTAAGCCCCAATTACGGTCTGCATTCTCCCACCCCGGGCTGGCAAACCCAAGGTCGATCCTGACAGACCCCTAACCCCACAAAAGGGGGGTGCTTTCTGGTCCTCCCCTAACCACAGAAACCTGCCATAACCAAAGTGACCAACCTATTTAACAGCACATCCCTACAGCCAAATTCCCAATCCACTGACATACTATGTAGGGTAGGCAAAAAAACACCCCAGCAGTTCCGCCAATCAGCTGGGGATCAAAAAATTCCTACCTGGCCCCCCTAATAAGAGGCAACCAGCAAATGCCTGCATACCAATCAGGGTGGGAGGGAGGGCCAATCACCAGACGGAGACTGGCAGGAGTGGGGAAGACGCACTGCTGCTGCAGCCAGCCCCGCCCCCAAGCACAAGCCCATCGGGCTGTCAATCTTCCTCTCTTCCCCCAAGCGTGACAAATGTCTCCCTCCATCCTGACAGCGAGGCTGCAGGCGGTTGGGACGAAATGTCTGCTCATGCACCCGTTCGTCTATCTGCTTGAAATCACTATTTTTAAAAACAAAAGAGGCCGGAAGCGACTTGAGGCGGCTTGGCAGGTTGAGCGGCTTGGCAGGCTTCAGGGTGAGCAGCAGATGTGCTCCTTTGGATGGGTTTTTCTAGTCAGCTTCTGAGGCGTCTCTGGGTCGCCTCAAACGTCCCATCTGTAAGCAGCCGGGGTGTCCTTGGGCCAGTCATTCCTTCTCGGCCTAACCAACCTTGTAGGGTTTTGTGAGGCTAAAATGGGTGCGGGAAAGTCATTGGGTTGCAACTGTTTTAAATTGCTGGTTTTATTGATTTTATTGATTTTTTGTTGTACAGACAGGGCCCCGTGGTGCAGTGTTAAAGCTGCAGTACTGCAGTCCTAAGCTCTGCTCACGACCTGAGTTCGATCCCGGCGGAAGCTGGGTTCAGGTAGCCGGCTCAAGGTTGACTCAGCCTTTGATCCTTCCGAGGTCGGTAAAATGAGTACCCGGCTTGCTGGGGGAAAGTGTAGATCAGAGGTGTCCAACGGTAGCTCTCCAGATGTTTTTTGCCTACACCTCCCATCAGCCCCAGCCATTGGCCATGCTGGCTGGGGCTGATGGGAGTTGTAGGCAAAACACATCTGGAAAGCTACCGTTGGGCACCCTTGGTGCAGATGACTAGGGAAGGTAATGGCAAACCACCCCGTAAAAAGTCTGCCGTGAAAATGTTGTAAGAGCAACGTCACCCCAGAGTCGGAAACGACTGGTGCTTGCACAGGGGATCTTTCCTTTGTTGTACATCGCCTAGTGCCCGGCATTGGCAGGGATGAGGTGATTTATAAATTTAAATAACAACAACAACAACAACAATTATTATTATTATTATTATTATTATTATTATCATCATTATCATTATCATTATCATTTAATTTATATTGCCGTGAGATCCCTATGGGCGGGCTGGAAAAATAATGTATTTAAGGGTGGCATGTGTTGGAGTGAGGCAGCTCAACATACCCGTACATTGGGGGGCATTTCCTTGAATGGGATGCTTCTTGGTCTTAACCTGGGAGCTGCCCTCTGAGCCCTCTTCCCTCTCTCGCTTTGTCCTCTGCATATGGCCTTCCGTGAAGAAGGTCTCTGCAGGTCTCTCCAGTTGATACAGTGCCCTCATCCTCCCACACGCATGATGCTGGACAAGCTGGCCATTTGGGATAGCCATTAGGCTTCTCTCCTCCTTTGGACTGCAACCTGAACGTGAGCTGGATCAACCCAGATCCAACGTGAGCTGGATCAACCCAGATAAATGTAAGCTTTTACCTTTTGCGATATGCTTCTTGGGAGATTTATTTTCTGTACTCAGTACCGCACTTCTATGACCGGCAAAGTTCTGCTATATTAATCAAATAGCCCAATAGCATGTAGGGCTGCTATATTCCGCCCACCACCCCGGCCACTTGGGGGGGGGGGAGTGTAGGGTTGCCAGAGCCAGGTTCGGAAGCTTCTGGAGATTGTGGGATGGAGCCTGGGGAGGACATGGACCAAAGCAGCCTTTTTCTTCAGGGGAATTGGCCTCTGTGGTCTGGAGATGATCTGTAATTCCAGGGGATCCCCAGGTCCCACCTGGAGGTTGGCATCCCTAGTGGCATCTGCTTTCTTCTTCTTTTTGCGGTGTTTCTGCTTGCAGTTGGTTGTTCTCTGCAGGGATTAATTTTGTCTTGCTGCTTGTTTGAAATCTGTTCGATGGCCTGCTGAACTTTGAGGATGTCTTGTGGATTGTATATTGATGATATAGCACTAGGGTTTCTGTGTCATTATTGATGTTAACTGCCTTTGACGCTTTGGCAGAGAGGTGATATTTCATTACTTTAAATGAGATATAAGCCATTTATATATGTACTTTGGCAAAAAAAAAAGTGATTGACTTGTGTTTCTCCTCTGAACATCATATTTTTTAGGGCATCTTAGAGTAAGTAAACATTGAACTGGAAATCAAGAGGACTCTCCATTGGTTCAAATTTCACTGTCATAGAATCATGGAACCATAGAGTTGGAAGGCATCTCCAGGATCACCTAGTCCAACCCCCTGCACAATGCAGGAAGCTCACAAATACCTCCCCCTAAATTCACAGGATCTTCATTGCTGTCAGATGGCCATCTAGCCTCTGTTTAAAAAGCCTGTTCCACTGAGGATCTGCTCTAACAGTCAGGAGGTTCTTCCTAATGTTGAGCCGGAAACTCTTTTGATTTAATTTCAACCCATCGGTTCTGGTCCTACCAGAACAAGAGCTGGTGACAGTCGGGTAATGTCATGTCCCTATGGAGCACAGGATGGATCTGCTTCTGAAAGTTCCCTGTCTTCTTAGGGTTGCTAAGTCCCTTGCGGTCTCCATAGATTTTTCCTCCCAAATTGCTAGAATGTCCAGGAAAACCGTAGAGTTTTCCTGGAAGCTTCTAGAGCAGCCAGCGTGCGACATCACTATGTGATGATGTCACTTACACGTGATGTAGGGTTGCCAAGTCCCCAGCTTCCCGGAGCGGGGGACTTTAGCGCGTGCAAAGCACACGCGCGGCACAATGACGTCATCCGGAAGTGATGTCATCAAAATGGCAGCGCCCGTGCGGGGCCACTCTAGGCATTTCCAGGAAAATTATATGGTTTTCCCAGATGCTCTAGACATTTGGGAGGTAAAAACTCGATGGTACCTATTGAGCTGTTCCCAACAGTTCCCCTGAAGGAAATGGCTGCTTTGGAGGGCGGGGTCAGTTTTGTTATACCCTGCTAAGGTCCCTCCCCTCTGCAGCTTCCCCTCCAAATCTCCGGATATTTCCCAAACCCTGAAGGGCTACCATTCGGCTCATGCCCAGGGCCGCACTAGTCAGCTCTTCATAGTGGCCCCCGGGTTGCTGTTGGTGTTTCCACGCAAGTCAGAGTGGCGGTTCCTCCCCAACCGGGTGTATGAGGCCACCGTTAAGTGTTGTAGTGTCAGCTCAGCCGTGCCACAGCTCTCTGGGCTTGTGGGGGGGTTGGGGCTCTGCCCAAGTCTTGGCCACAACAGACACCTTGTGAGGTAGGTGGGTAGGAGAGATCTTTCAAAGACAACTTTGTCAGAGCTATGGCTGACTCAAGGCCATTCTAGCAGCTGCAAGTGGAGGAGTGGGGAATCGTTGAGACACTAAACTACTCTCACCAACGCTTGTTTTCAGCCACCTCCTGGCTTAGCATTGCAGTAGAGATAGCAGTAACTCAGCAGCACTGTCTTCAGTCAGCTTAGTGGAAGTTCTGAAGGAATTAAAGAAAAACCTCCCTTCGAAGCATTCAGATCCACAGCCTTCTAACGTCATCCTTTGGCAGAGCGTCAAGCTACTCCTTGAGCTTCTAGATTCTGGATCTCTCTTCTCTCTGCTTCTGCAGGAATGGATGCTGATCCTGAATGGTGTTGACGGGGATTCCTTTATACAAAGCTGGCTGTCATTTCCTTAATGAAACAACCTATCACTGTCCCCAGCTGCTCAAACGATTGATCTCAGGTGATCTAGATCAGAGGTTCCCAAACATATGCGGCTTAATGCCCCCTTTTCAGAAAAAAAAATACTCAGTGCCCCCCTGGAAATCTTCAACTCCAACTAGTGCAATGGGAAGGTGTCCCCACGGAGCCTCTTTCAGCCCCAAATCAGCAGGATAAAAGGAAGTACTTCTTCACCCAAAGGGTGATTAACATGTGGAATTCACTGCCACAGGAGGTGGTGGCGGCCACAAGTATAGCCACCTTCAAGAAGGGTTTAGATAAAAATATGGAGCACAGGTCCATCAGTGGCTATTAGCCACAGTGTATGTGTGTATATAATTTTTTTTGCCACTGTGTGACACAGAGTGTTGGACTTGATGGGCCGTTGGCCTGATCCAACATGGCTTCTCTTATGTTCTTAGGTAGCCATAAAATGGGGTGCTCTTCGGAGGCTTCCTTGGAAGCCTCAGACAAGTGCAGGCAATGTTTGCCCTGCAAAGAAAAGCAGTGGTGCAGCAGTGCCATCCAGGGCTCTCAGCTTGCCTGCTGGCTGGCGCAATTGTGCCACATGGGAAGGGGGAGTAAGGGGGTGCCCAGCATTACCCCCTGGCAGGGTGGCACCGTAGGTGGTTGTCTACCCCGCCTACTCCCATGCGCTGGTCCTACAGAAGACACTCTGTGTCTGGGGCATTGCAGTTGGCTGAAATCAACAAAAGCAACCACCAGTGGTAACCAGAGGACTGTAAGAAGCTTGACACTGCAGAAAACCTTGTGAGGAGAAAGCTACAGGTTGGAAATCTTCAGAGAAGTTTGTGCAATTGGCTCAGTGCTTCCACTGTCCTGACTTGAACTATATTGCTGAGAGAGAAACTGCAAGCAACCTTGAGAAGCTGCTAGCTGTAGCAAATATTGGCTAGGATAGACTAGTAAGGTTTTTTTGTTTTTTGTGTTTCTTATTTGTCTTTACACCTCTATGTTTAGTTCTGTCTTGTAAATAAACTGCATCCTTCTTATATTTTAATTGGAAGGAGTTCTGGTCCTCATTACTAGTTTAATTGGGTGAATTCACACTAAGTAGCAGACAAAAAGGAACCCTCTATTTTTGTTAATTGGAATTTTTCTCTAAATTAGAAATTCTGGACCCCTCCCAGAAATGTGATGACACCTCCCACTCTCCTCTCCTCTCCCCTTCCCTTCCCTTCTTCCTTTATGCTTCCACAACCCCCTTATTTTTATTCACTGCTCCCAAATTGCACCCAAGGCTACTACTGCCCCCCTGGATTGTTCCAGAGCCCCCATGGGGCAATATCGTCCACTTTGGGAAACACTGATCTAGATATTGAGCTGTCAAACAAAGTAGAAGTCAACTTTCACCTTTAAGACCAACAAAATTTTTATTCAGAATGTAAGCTTTCGTATGCATACTTCTTCAGATGAGGGGATACGGTACAGTGGGCTGAAATACATGTTATAGGTGGGTTAAGAGTGTAAACTGATACAAAGTTAGGATCAAATTGTGAAATACTGTAATAAATTGGAAGGCCATTTAGTCTGGATATCAATAAAAGGTAATAAAAGCTGCCTGTTAGATGCCAACTGTCAGATGGAAAAAGAAGACTGCAGATTTATACCCCACCCTTCTCTCTGAATCAGAGACTCAGAGCGGCTCACAATCTCCTATATCTTCTCCCCCCACAACAGACATCCTGTGAGGTAGGTGGGGCTGAGAGACCTCTCACTGAAGCTGCCCTTTCAAGGACAACTCTGCCAGAGCTATGGCTGACCCAAGGCCATTCCAGCAGCTGCAAGTGGAGGAGTGGGGAATCAAACCTGGTTCTCCCAGATAAGAGTCGGTACACTTAACCAATACACTTGACAGGTCTCAGGTGAACACAGTTAACAGGTGAATGCTATATAAAACTGTTACCTCTTAAATTGTCCTGTATATCCATCCAAAAAACACTTACAGGCCAAGGGTGTTACTCTTTGCAGAATTAAAGGCCAGGGTACAAACAAAGCACTTACATACAAACTGTATGATGGAAGGTCAGTTTCTTGACAGATTCAAACTATTCCATATGTCTTGTTCTTTCTAAGTGCTTCTTAATAACCAAACATCTTCATCAGTGTCCTGTGCAGGGCTTTTTTTTGTATCAGGAACTTCTTTGCATAGTAGGCCACGCCCCCAAATGTAGCCAATCCTTCTGGAACTTACAGTAGGCCCTGTACTAGGAGCCCTGTTAGCTCTTGGAGGATTGCCTTCATCGGGGTGTGTGGCTTAATATGCTTAAGAACATAAGAGAAGCCATGTTGGATCAGGCCAATGGCTCATCCAGTCCAACACTCTGTGTCACACAGTGCCCAAAATATACACACACACATATATACATACACACTGTGGCTAATAGCCACTGATGGACCTCTGCTCCATATTTTTATCTAACCCCCTCTTGAAGCTGTCTATGCTTGTAGCCACCACCACCTCCTGTGGCAGTGAATTCCACATGTTAATCACCCTTTGGGTGAAAAAGGACTTCCTTTTATCCGTTCTAACCCAACTGCTCAGCAATTTCATCGAATGCCCACGAGTTCTTGTATTGTGAGAAAGGGAGCAAAGGATTTCTTTCTCTAATTTCTCCATCCCATGCATAATCTTGTAATGTAATGCAAAGGAGTTCTTGCTAAAAAAAAAAAGTGCCTGGGTCCTGTGAGTGCCTTTTCTTCAAATATTCTGATGGTTTAGAGTTTAAGAACAAACTGAAAAGACTTCAGTTAGATGTAGAGAACCTGCATTTTGACTTTCTGTCATGCTGGGCACTCTTCCCATATGCCCCAAGACTCTAGGCTGTCCGTGTGGATTGAAACACATATAGGCTTTTATTAACTTTTAAGTAAGAGAGAAAAATCTGTTTGCTATCAGGAAACACCATGCATTCATTTAAAGCTATTTTTTCCCACACAATTCCTAATTACAAGTACCTCTGAGACCCCTTTCAACTGCATTACCACTCAGAACGGATCTCTTCACTGAAGCTCGATTTCCTCGTTCTTAATTAGTTTCTTTTTATACCATAGCAAGATTGCCGGCCCTTAACAAAGTATCTAGACTCTGATTAATTTTATAGGTATCGATAATAATTAATACAGGAGGGAATTTTATGGGGCATTGTTTCAGTTACCTTTCATGAAACAAATTTTGCCATACAGCTCAGGAACTTTCCATTAGAACTGATATTTCTTTCATCGGCAAATTTAAAAAAAAACAAAGAAAGAAAGTGAGGTTAGTTTTCCCGTCACTAATTCCAAGTGATTGGGGATATCTCTCTTCCGGTTGTTACAGTATTATTATTGTTGTTGTTGTTTATTATATTTGATGAATTGCCCTATCCCAGCTAGAGCCAGGTGATGTACAACATTAACTATATATATATATATATATATATATATATGGCACTCTAGGTCAAACCCCAGTCTCAATGGCTGTTGCTGTAGAGCAGGGGTCCTCAAACTACGGCCCGCGGGCCAGATGTGGCCCGCTGAGGACGTTTATGCGGCCCGCCGGGTTATGGCAAAATCAGACCGGAAGTGACGTTCGACTTAAACTCGCGTTAGCAACGCACACTTCCGGCACTGGGCTGAGGCGGCGGAGACAGAGTGTGAGGTGATACCGAGGTGAGGTGAGTTCCCAGGCCGGGGTGTGTGGTGTGGGGAAGGAAGAGAGATGCAGAAGACGGAGAACTGACGGCCCGCGGCCTTGTACAGTAACGGCAGTCCGGCCCTCCAACAGTCTGAGGGACAGTGAACTGGCCCCCTATTTAAAAAGTTTGAGGATCCCTGCTGTAGAGGCTGTAGGGGCTGGGGAAAATCCCTAAAGCGTCACCCAGCAATGCTGTTTCCCACCCTGTTTTATCTTCTATTGCTAAAATTAGTGAGCATGGGGGGCTGGGGGCAGTGGTGGAAGATAGATGGCAAACCCTACTCAGCACCCATGGAGTTGTCACTTTAGATATGCCCTGTGCTGTCAGCAAAGGGTTCATTGAAGTTCCACAATGATCAGACTTCTCTTTGTTTAAAAGAAAGTTTCATTTATTGATTACAACAATGTTGCTCTCTACAGGGACTAAAATTGAAACTGATAACGGCTAGCTGGGATCAGTTGGCATTTATGGGCATACATCAAAAAGTAGGGGGTTTAAATCACTTCTCATAATAAAATCTACAAGTTGCTTTCCCTGTATCACTTTCACACGCCTGGCTTATCTCTCACATAAACAGACTGCATCCTCCTCCCGATGGTGTCCTTGCCCTGCCAGCAGGCGCCTGAGAAACGGGCCGTGCATTCCGCACTTCAAAGACCTCGCTGGCCTTTTGGCACTACAATTACCTCTCTCACCCCCTCCCTGGATTCTATGCATTTTTTCATGGCACTGGGGTTAGTAAGACAGAAATTTACTAGGGTTAGTTAGCAGTAAATAAACATTTCAAAGAACGGTGTTTGCTTCAATGGAACACAATGCTGACATGTACAAGTACACATGCATTTTTTTTTAAAAAAATACTATTATTATTATTATTATTATTATTATTATTATTATTATTATTATTATTATTATTATTATTATTATTATTATTATTATTATTATTATTTAGGATTGATGTGGGAAAGCACTTAATTTAATGTAATTTATTTTTTCGATTTATGCCTCATCCTATCCCGCAAGCAGACTCTGGGCAGCTTACGACATTAAAAACCTTACAGAAACATTAAGCAAACCACATCCAGGCTAGGTAATCTCATAATTGCAGAATTAACAGAAAGCATGACCCACATCGTTGGCAACAAGTCACAAACCACATATAGGCCGGTAGTGTCCAGCATGACATGAACACCTAGATGGTAACGTACTAATAAGGTGCTGGGGGGAGCGGTGCTTTCAGGGGACACCCGCTGGATCAACTTCTGCACTTTCCTTGGCTTCCACTGGTCTTTGGGAAGCTCCAGGCCTTTTTTTTAAGCCCAGCAGGAACTCATTTGCATATTAGGCCACCCCCTCGATGGTGAGCCAATTGGAACTGCGTTCCTGGGCATTCCTGTTCAAACAAAGCCTTGTGAACATCCATACACTTTCAATTAATGTGCAGCCCTAGAGCAGGGGTCCCCAACCCCTGGTCCAGGACCACTCCATGGCCATGAGTTGTATAATTATTTCATTATATATTACAATGCAATAATAATAACAACAATAACAATAACACATTGGATTTATATCCTGCCCTCCACTCCGAATCTCCGAATGGCTCATAATCTCCTTTATCTTCCTCCCCCACAACAGACACCCTGTGAGGTGGGTGGGGCTGAGAGACCTCTCCCAGAAGCTGCCCTTTCAAGGACAGCTCTGCGAGAGCTATGGCTGACCCAAGGCCATTCCAGCAGCTGCAAGTGGAGGAGGGGGGACTCAAACCTGGCTCTCCCAGATAAGAGTCCGCACACTTTACCACCACACCAAAATAAAGTACACAATTGTATCATCCTGAAGTCATTTCCCCTCCTCCCCGTCTCTGGTCCATGGAAAAATTGTCTTTCACAAAACTGGTCCCTGGGGCCAAAAAGGTTGGGGACTGCTGCCCTAGAGCACTGTTCCCTGTGTAAGTGTATGGAAGTCATGGGGAGGAGGGAGTTCAAAATTCCTCTTCCCTGTATTTATTAAAGATGTGAGAGACCAAGTTTTCTTGGGCTGCCCCAGTTATGAGGTGTGCAACTGTGTGAGCTCAGAGCACTCAAAATCCAGCGACACCATAACACAACACAACCACAACCCTTCCTTTAAAAAAAAAAATGATTTCCCAGGTCACTTAAAAAAATGATTTCCCAAGTCACTGAGACAAAGTTTCTGCTGCTGTCCTGTAGTCCAGTGGGCAAATGTGACTTCCTGCTATATTCCTAGAGACTAGGACCAATGTCTTTTCATTGCAACTGATTTGCAATGTCTCACTTCTGTTGTGTCCCATCCATCAACACGTTCTACACAGCAAAAGGGAGAACTTCTGCCATTTTGTATCAGCTATAGGTTGGGTACAGATGGGCAGCTTTGGGCACACCAGAGGTGCCCAAACTGTGCCGCCCCAAACTGGAATGGACAAAGAACGAGGCGCCTGCATCTTGCACGAGGAGTGCTTCAGTACAGTCATATGGTTGTTGCGCACCATCCCTTTAGTGTGGTTTAAGCTCCTTTTGTTCTTTACAATTTTTTAGAGGCCACGCACTCATGCACCCATGCACCTAGAGCGTTTTTTAAGAAGAATACTGGTGAGCAGCTAGAGTGGATTGGTGGGCTTACAACAGCAACCCCCCTCGCTTGCGCTCCCCACCATTCAGACTCCCAGAAAGGTTGATGATGTGCAGAAAATGAATTTGCTACCACTTCCTAAGTAGTAGCTTTTGGAGCCGACCCCCAAGCTGTCGGAGGATGGGGCGAGTGTGGGAGCTGGACAGGAGGTGGAAGAACACGTTTGGACTTGATTTTTTAATCCATTTTTGAGCCATCCCGATGTTGGCTTAAATTGGCTACCTGCAGCCTGCCTTTCCTCTCCCTTCCGTGGACCCAAAGCAGCTTATTGCCTCATTCCCCCCTCTTTCACTTTACCCTCGTCACAACCACTCTGTGAGGCATGTTAGTCAGAGAGGTTGTGATGGGCCCAAAGTCACCCGGTCAGCTTCCTGGGCAGAATGGGTCTTAAAACCCAGTTGTGCAAAATCCAGCTCTAACCTTGTTACGTCCAGGAAGTAGAGGCGGTAAGAGACTATGCAGTTCCTGCCAGTCTCGTTGGAGCCTTGAGAAATGAGCTTGGGGACACAGAGACAATGGGAAGCAAGATCCAAATCCTCGCTTCCTTGGACCAATCAAGAGTCCCCCTGCTGGCTCAAATGGTCCAATGGTGCGTTAGCGCGGGAACATGAACTGTATATAGTCAGCCCATTTGGCCTAGTTGAGTAGTCTTGGTTTCCAGTGTAATGCTGTAATCAGGGGTCATTTTATAGAAAAAAATCGGTGGTGGAGCTCATCAGCATAAGTCATTAGCATATGCTGCCCCCACCAGCCAAAAGCAACCTGATGCAAGAAAAGAGAGCCCCGGACAAGCGAGGCCTGCTTGGGCTGGCTAGAGATCCAGCCAGCCCAAGCAGGTCTCGCTCACTTGGGGCTCTCTTTGGCCATCTCCCCCCCCCACACACACACACAGTCAAAAGGCCAGCAAGCTACCCACCACCACAAATCACATAAGAAGTGGAGAAAGGGTGGTATGGGCTTCTCCAGGGGTTAATGAGGGCTGCTTGGGGCATGGCAAATCCACTGGTGGCTGGCTGGCTGCCCGCTCTCCTAATCCAGGGATTGTTATGCAGCTGCACCTACTATTCAGTGGACAAGATGGGCGAGGAGGAAGAGGTGGAACCCTCAGAAAGGTTCAGGAGCTCCTGCTGAATTCAGGGCCCGGCTGTAATCGCTAATAAAGAGCTGTGATCGCTATGCTACGTGCCTCCCCATGTATCGAACCCAGTATTTAACAAACCCTCCCTCCACATCACCGGCTCTCAATATTCCTCCAACTTGCTCCACAGAAGTCTGTAGTCCACAACAATAACTGTTTGCTCAATAGGAAACCAACTCTGGTGCTTTTCTCAGAGGAACTTCGGTGCCAAAAGCGTTTCTAAGCAGTTGCAATCGGGAAGAGAGGGAAACACGCTTGTCCTCTAACGAGCAAACAAAAGTCAAGGGAAGAGAGTCACCGGCATGAGCCGCCTTAATGAGAAAATGCTTTTTAATCATGAGATGGTCATGCGAGAGAAGCCATGATTGAAGCCACTTCAGCTGTCCCACCCGGGGCAATATATTCTCATTTATTGTCTTGCTGGGAAATAGCAAGCCAGCACTTGGGGTTGGCGCAGTAATTCAAAGCAGTTGGAATTCGCTACCCAGAAAGTGCCTTTCCCCGCATCTGCCATTCCTCATTGTCTTGATATCAGGAGATCTGATTCTGAGTGAAGCGACCAGTGATAGGAAGAGATTAGAGCCAACAGAGCTGTGCGTTAGCTGAAAAGTCAGCTTTTTCTCAGGCCAGTATTTCTGGGGAGAGTCTGCTTTCCGTAGTGATGTAGAAGCAGACTCTCCCCAGAAATATTGACCTGAATCAGAAAGAGGTGCAGCTTTCAAAAGCTACACCCCCAAATTGTTGAGGGGTGCAACCGGTCTTGAATCTAATTGGGGTTGCCAATTGGTGATGGGTGGATGGGTTGGGTTGCCAGATCCGGATTGGTAAACTCCTGGAAATTTGGGGATGGAGCCTGGGGAAGTCAGGGACTTCAGTGGGGCTAAATACCATAGAGTCTACCCTCCATAGTAGCTGTTTTCTCCAGGGGAACTTATCTCGGTAATCTAAAGAAGATCAGCTGTAATTCTGGGGGATCCTCAGGTCCCACCTGGAGGCTGGCATCTTTCATCTTGCTCTAATAACAGAGTGTCTGAACCATCAGCCCAAAGATGGCTGGTTTAAATATTTTCTAGGTTGCCAAGTCCAATTCAAGAAATATCTGGGGACTTTGGGGGTGGAGTCAGGAGAATTTGGGGGTGCAACCAAGAGACTTTGGGGTGGAGCTAGGAGCAAGGTTGTGGCAAACATACTTGAACTCTAAAGGGAGTTCTAGCCATCACGTTTAAAGGGATCACATACCTTTTAAATGCCTCCCCTCCATTGGAATTAATGAAAGATAGGGGCACCTTCTTTGGGGGCTCATAGAATCGCACCCCCTGGTCCAATCTTTTTGAAACTTGGAGGGTGTTTTGAGGAAAGGCAATGGATGCTATGCTGCAAATGTGGTGCCTCTACCTCAAAAAACAGCCCCCCCCCCAGAGTCCCAGATACCCACAGATCAATTCTCCATTACACCCTATGGGAATTTGTCTCCATAGGAAAGAATGGAGTGCCCAGCAGTCATTTCCCCCCCCCCCACTTTATAATGACCCAGAAGTGGCGGGAGGGCCTCCAAACCACGGGATCCCCTGACCCCACCTGGGGATCGGCAACTCTAACTGTGAGCATGATTGGGCTGAGTGTTGGTACTCTTGGATGTCACAAGCTGAGGCTAGGTCAGGCAAAGTCCAGGGGCAGTCCAAGGTCGGTAGCTGGGGAGTCAAGAGGGTCCAATACACCAACGCCAAATCACAGTCCAGGTATCGCAGGTCAGAGGTCCAGGAGCCGTAGTCAGGGGGGTCCAGAAGTCAAAGCCAATGTCAGGGGGTTCAGAAGCCAAAGTCAGACGCCGAAGTGGAGGCTAGAACGTCAGGTAAGAGACTAGTTGCTTCCACAAAGCCTTCTCCCAAAGCCCACAGCTATATAGCCCTCTGCTGTCTGTTGCCCATTTGGACTAATTGCTGACTCAGAGGGCGGCCAGGATCCTGCTGAGACTCAAGCACCCTCACTCCTAGAGGGGCCAGGATCCTTTTAGAACTCAGGGCTCAGGGAGCATCTTGCTCGTGAGCATGCCGCCCTCCTCCGATCCCTGAGGCCCTGACGCAGGCGGTCACGCACACGAGCCACCCGTGTTAGGGGAACTGCTCTCAAAATGAGATTGGGGAATTAGATTGAGAGACAGTTAGCCCCAAAAAGGAATCTTTGTTATCAATTGTATACCAGGCTCAACCGTTCAGAGAGTCAATGCTCAATAAGAGACTCTAATTTAGTAAAAATCAATTGTAATTTATTTAGAATAATATTTCTTTCATACAAGGTAAAAATACAAAACACTCACACATTCACACAGGTCTAGGAAATATAGATAGATCAATAGGGGAACATATATGGATAAACAGACAGGGTAATATTTACCATCGTAGTCTTCCAGGAAGGTTTCCAATGGCGACTTAAGAGGACAGGGGAAATGGACCCAACACTGTGGCCAGAATTGGGGATGGATCTAGACAGCGGGTAATAGGGGTTGCTGAATAGAAAGCACACATGAGTGGAGTTGGGTCAGAGGTTAAATAGGCTTCCTCAGACCCTTAGGGACTGGGAGGTCCAAGGGAGGAGAGATGGGAGGTTCAAGAAGGCTGGACATTCCTTACTGACACCTAATTGGATGCCTGCTTTGGCCAATGAACTTCACCTTAGTCCAGTGAACCTGGAAATTTCCAAGCTGCAATGTTGCCTGGGTTGGCCCCAAGGTATTAGACTGGGGTAAGAATGGGAATGACTGGATACTTAAGTTTAAATGGGATTAACTAGGAGGGTGACAATAGGTAATCAAATGCTGGCCTAGGTACCACCCAAGTTAGACAAAAGACTTGATGAAGACAGGAGATGTCCTACCTCTTATCTCATCTTCTGCTGGGCAAGATTTATTGTTCTGGTATTGCTGAGCAATTAGGATCAACAGTTGAGCTATTAATCCATTCTTAAAACAGATGGGTTGCTTGCAGGCTCAGGGTGTGTACGTGTGACTTTCCCACTAAGAAGGAATGAGTTCAGCCTGGCAGGGTAAGCTTGGGTCAGGAAAGCAAGCTGGATTCTGCTGTTGTTAGCTCTAGGTCCATGGAGCCAGGCTGGAAACATGGTGGCTTCTTCCACTGCAGTGGCCAAGACTGGGCACACAAGGAGCAGCTGGAGCATGTCTGTATTTCTGGCTCACACCCTTCAGAGATGTAGAATGCAAAGCTGCCACATAAGCCTTAGAAAGTGTAAGCAAAGTCCACTTCTTAGAGCAGATGTGTGAGAGTCAAATCTCCAGGCACCCTGGCAACCATGCTGGTGATCATGATGTTCACATGTATGAAAAGTAGGGGGCTTTTCCTCACAGTTCCCCCCCTCAAGACCTATGTCACCATCTGGTGGCGAGGTCTTGCAATAACACAATGTCCATATCTGTAGTTGACAGGCGGCGAGTCCACGTAGCTTCAATTGTCTACCGGGGTGTACCGTCTATCTAAAAAGGTTGGAGCCACTATCTAAACTACTCAAAAATCAATTTGGAAAAATATTCCAATAGGCCAAAGGTTCCTTCCTTTGAATACTACGATGCAGGGATAACAGGCATTGGCAACGTTGTAGGGCATACAGTATTAAAACACAGGGTTACAATCATTGAAATAAAAGTTGAGTTCATAAAATCATTACTGCCATTTAAACCAGATAAATAACAAGAATTGATCTATAAATCACACACAATCATGACAATAATTGATTAGAAAAACACACAGGTACATTAGAGTTCATGGTTACAAGTGGATCCATATCTTAATCTTGGGTCTTCTTTTCTTCTTCTCCCCCCCTTGATAAGCTTCTTATACTGGGGTTTGAAGAGGATCTTCTTCCAGGTACCTATTGGGTATGTGAAAGTCCTAGTGGAGGGTGAACTAAAGAGTCTTCCCACCCCCCCTAGCACCCAGCGAAATCTGTCTTTATTGTTGCTAAAAGGGAATTCTCCCTGTAACCCAGCATGGAATTGGCAATGGTGCTTTTCAGCCTGTATCACCGATGGTTCATAGAGCAACAATGGGCTTGAGGAAAGAACCAAAAAGGAACCAAAAACATTCACACATGACAACATGGAGATGATTCTGTACCATTGTAGGGAGCAGTGAAAGCAGATCAAAAACGCATACATTCAACCATGAAGAAAGGAGTTTTAAAAAGCTATTAGTGAAGTGTCCTCCTGTCCAAAGTATGGTGACCAGTGAGCTTTTACGTCACAAGCTTACATATGTCATGTTAGGGGCCTGCATTGGGCAGGTTTGCCTATTACACTAAGCATTCAGGACTTTTAGGAGGCTTTTTCCTTGTCAAGGAAGGAAAGTAAGATACACAATACAGAAAACACAACCCAAAATATTCTTTGTTGCAACATAAAACTTAAAACAAAACATTGTGCACAAGGGAAATGACCATAGTTGGGGCGTCCCCCATATGATGAAAATAGTTCACAAAGAAGAGAGGAGACAAAATAAAACCTTTGCTATAGCTTTGGAATATAATAAATTGTCAAAACAATAGAAAAACGTCAAAAACAAAAACTGAGGCCTCAATAGAACAATGCTAGCTAGCTTTATATGAGAGGGATCATACCCAAAATGACAGGTGAGCTAGAGCAGAGAAATTAAAACCTGGACCTAAGTGAGGTGATCAGGTCCCACTAAATCCAGTTTTTCTCTGGGCTAGTTCAGCTAAAACGATCTCACATGTGAGCACAGATTTCAACAAAAACTTAACAAAACAAGAATTCTGAAAAGCAACATAATGGTTACACATACATAAAACAATTCTTAACAGGACTATCAACAATTAGAACTACGGAGCATACATTAGACTTGATTTGCAGGTCCAGATTCCCTGCACATCTATATTGAAAGAAAAGATGAGCAAACTAAACAAAACAAATCCTAGAAATCAAATTATGGTTAATTCACCTTGACAAACACACTAAAACAATTCATAAAAAGAGAAAAGATGGGGGCAGGGCATCTGTAGTACCAAGAGAAAATGCTGAGTTGTTGCAAGAGCAAGTCAAAAGAAAGACTTGAAGCACGAAAGCATATCCCTTTAAGAAGAAACCTTTTATGGAGTAAAAGGTAGAACTAGGATGATGGCACAATGCTCCAGGTTTAAGGCTTGTGCCAGAGAATGATTTTCCTCTGTGCATACACAGAGTGCAAAGAATGTGTTGCTGGAAGGCAACATCCTGTCAGAAATACCAAGTAGACCAACATTTGAACATGATACAACAAGACTTGAATTGGGGAGCCTTGATAGGCTCAGCCAACTGGTTATAGATGCACAAATAACACAAAAGGACATTTAGTAGCAAGAAGAAAATCATGATCAGAAATGAACCCTGAGGAATCTACATTAAGAATCTAACAGGTTATTGCTCATTTCCTTGAGAACATGGGAAAAATAGAAAAGGGTTTTCGCTCAGAGAAAATTTTCTTAGCTCTAACAAGATATATATTATAGGTGGAGGCAGAACCATCCATTGGTCATTATATTGCTTAAGACCAAACAAAGATATTGAGCCCACAAGTTGGGGCCTCTTAAGAACATGTGGATACCTCTTTCCACAGGCAGACTGGATTAAACTAAAATTAAAACTCAAGCTTCACCAAATAGCTAAAAGGGAAGATTGATGATGCAAATGGCATTCAGAGAGAAAATGAAGATATCAATAGTTGAAGTACATTTGAGGAATCCAAATTTCTAATGGAGACCAAAAACCTTCAGGAATTCTGTCAAAACAAGAGTATTAATTCTTGAGGCTTGAGAGAGAAAAAGCACAGGGAGAGGGTAATTTTACCCCAAGGGAGTGTACAGATGTCCTGTACTTCTTGTAGGAACCAAAATTTGTGAGATAAAATTTTCTTAGCTCTAATGTTTAGCAAAGGGCCTATAGATTGCACAGCACTTTCCTTTTACTACAAAGCACTGGGAATGCCCAATAGACTTTGAGGAGCAATTTCCTAAAAGTGTTTCCCTTAAAATTAAAAGCTACAAAACCTGAGTATAGGAGAGATTGGTACCAGTCACTAGAAAAAATATTTTAAGACCTAAAAGGTGCAGCAAAAATAAATAACAGAAAGAAAGCTTCTAATCTAAGAGAACTCTTAGTATTAGGGCAGTTTACAGACAGGGGATTTTCTCTAGCAGAGAAGGACTGGCTGTAAGTAGAGCTTTGGGATGCCAGCTCCAGGCTGGAGATTTCTAGAAATTTGGGTCAAATTTGGAGATCACAAGGCATGCAGTCCATGTCCTTGGACACTCATTTCCTCCAGAGGCTTAGCCTCAATGTACTGGGGGAAAGGCTATGATTTTGGGAGAGACCTCCAGGTCTCACCTGGAGACTGGCAACCTTACAAAAACACAGTAGTATGCACATCTTCCACCCAGGTATCTCTCTGGCTGGGAAGAGGCTGTCTCTGTGAGAGACTGCAATATTAAAAAAAAGTTTTGTAATGAAAAACTTTTGAAATTATATATTTTTAGACCCAAAATCAGAAGATGAGAATTCAAAATAGCACAAAAATACCTCAACTGTATTTCCACCCTCCCTAGATGAAGAAGGTGGGGAGGGTTTTAACAGACAAACCAAAATGCCTTCCCTCTTGCATGAAGTTTAGCTTAACAAAAGGCTAAAACAGACACAATGGATCTGGCCAGTACTCTTATCTAATCCTGATAAGTTTTTACAAAGAAAGGTGGAGGAGGAGGAAAATGATGAGCTTTCTGCCTGGGTGGGGCTCAAAAGTGTAACTCTTTCCCAGTTTCTTTAACTCAAGCTGGATTTGGCTGAGTTTATTTCAAGAGGGTCTGCATGAGATTTGCCAATCAGTACTACATTAGTTGTTGCTGCTCCTGCAGCTGGAGGTTCTACTTTCTGTACTTTCAAATTTAAATGACAGACTTGCCCATTTGAGGTTAGCTGTCTTGTGTTGCTGTGACCGTTGAGAAGGAGAGGCAACACCTCTTATAAGACAATGAGGCTCTCTCTCTCAAAGACACTGAGTTGCTTGTGCCTTAAGGAGACCTGAGATAGACAAAAATTTAATTTCTCAGGGCAATGCATTTAAAACTCCATTCCTTTGCCTTAGTTACTTATCAAATCTTTACTGCTACAGATCTCCATTGAGCAAGAGGGAGCACAATTAGCATTTCTTCCTGATGGCAGGAGTGCTGAGCATTTGCAATACTTTAGCCAGCTCTATTTGGGCCAATCTGCAGGCACTCTGTACAAGCTCAGAGGCTATACCATTTAAAATTCATAGAACTGAGGCAATAAATATTTTCTGACTTTATAAGCAAGAGAGAGAAAGATGAACTTGTGAGTTTCACAGATTTTCATTCAGCCAATTTGAAAGTTAAAACAGTCAGTTTCTTACATTTTGCTCTGAATGCTTTGAATTAACAAAAACTAGTTCAGTCTCTCTTTCTCAGGTACTTGATGCTGGCCTTTTTTAAAGGGTTAAACTAAATATATATTACATCAAGCTCCCATTACCCTGCAGAGAAAACTAACTCTGTAGGCTGGAACCCTTGCTGGGACTCCAGGAGATCTCCAGGCCTTACCTGGAGAAATGGCCTGGTCTAATTGTAGTCCAAGTCATTGCTTGTATGTTTTCTTATTTAGTCAAGGGAAAAGGCGCCCTTGTTACCTTTAAACCTAATAAAGCCAGATCTCTCTGTTTTAAGAGACATTCAAGTCTAGATGTTAGATTTTCCTTTGGGTGGGGGGAGGTTCAGAGACAAAGGAACCTTGCCTGCCCATGTGGGACTACCATTCTCTGAAGTTCCACAGAATTCTGGCTTTCAAATTCCCCAAATGGGATGAGCTAAAGACAGAAAATTTCTGGCGTAAAGGGCTGAGACTTGCTCATGTAGGAGTGTCTGGAGCAAGTCCTTGCTAAAATGAATACCTTGTGCCATGATTGTGGAACTCTGCATAGGCTCAGAGACCACATTTCCTTCATGATTCTGGGGTAAGAGAACTGAAACAGGGACTGTTCTCTCATTTTCATGGGGGAAAGAAGTCTGAGGCTGCACAGCTGGGTTTGCCCCACCATGTTTCCTTTTGTCCTGCACTTCCAGAATTTCCAGTCTCCTCTCTGTGGCCCTGCAAGACTCCAGAACATTTTGAAGGAGACTGGCAGTTTCCTTTTCTTTCCTAGCTTCTAACCTTTTCTGAAGTTCCTGATTTTTCTCAGCAAGCTGTTGGATTTCTAAATCTTTTTCATGAGTAGGATTTGTAAGTTTCCCTACCCTTTCCTTATTAGGGAAGTCTTCCAAAGCAGTAGCTTTGGGGAAGCTAGCTCCATTTTCTGCAAACCCTGGGGCTTTGGGAACCATGTGCCCTGGTGGCTTCATGGCATCTGAAAGGGCAGCAAGTAGCACATGTGTGGGCTGCTTATCAAACTGCCTCATGTCTGCTCCAGTGGCTCTAAGCTGGGACCAAGCTGCCATTCTGACTTTGTCTCGAGGGGTCCGCTGAGGCCAGGGTTGCCCAGAGGCTGACTGTGTCTGCCTAGGAGCATAAGCCTGCTTGTGAAGGGGAACCTTTGGGGCAAGCTGGGGATGGCAAGAAGAGCTGGAACCAAGGCCATTGTTTTGGAACTTCCAGTTCTGGCTCTCTTTTCCATGCCCACCCTGCTCTTGATTATATTGTGCCTGAGTGAGCTGTGTTTCTAAAACAGCAACTCTTTGTTCAGAGACTTGGGCATGCTTTAAAGCATTCTCCAGTCTCCATTTGACCTCATGGAGAGAGTGGGTTAAATTTGCTATCTCCTTCTCATGCGCACTTAATCTAGCTGTGTAGTCTTCATGAACTATTTCCCTTTTTGCATAGTCAGCTTTCATTCTACTCTCTCTTTCCATAAAATTGCCAACTCTGTCAAGATTAGCCTCTAGATCTTTCCAGGTGGTGTTTACCAGGGCTGTTATGCCATAGCACCTCAAGGTGGGTATATTGAGACCTCTGATCACATCGGATATGAAATTTTGATTCTCATAATCTGGTTCCCCATTGTCTTTGGGTAATACTACCTTAGCTGCTTCTGCTAGGAATTTCTTCCTTATTAGATAGCTCACTGGACGCTCATCATGACCTTGTAAGGTCTGATGGTAGAGATCTTTTATATCCTCTCCATCCCAGGTGGCAAATAGTACCTCAGCCATCCATTCTAAGATGGTGGCATTAGACAGGTTCAGGCGATACATTACATTTCTTACTTTGTCTAGTTCAGGGCCTGAGGCGCATAATCTCAGCACATGGTTTAATTCAGTTAAGGAGGCTTCTTTGTAGTGAATTCTAGCGCTGGCCATCCACAACACTGAGGTGTCTATGTTATAGGGGCCAAGGAAGCTGGCAGCCATTTTAATGTCCTCTGCTCCCCAAGATCTGGTTTCCTTCACTACTTTTACAGATTCAGCTCCATTCTGTTTTCTGGCTGTGGTCTTTTTAGTGACCACAGGACGGACTGGGGCTGACCTGCTTTTATTTCCTTCTACCACCTCTTCATCCTCACTCTCCTCGTCTGATGAAAACTCATAGAGGCCAGGGGGTGAGACGGCAGCTATGAAAGCACTTTTAAGGGCCAACTTCTTTTGTAGAGCGGCAATCTCCTTTTTACATGCCTCATGATTGGCTGCTTCTCTCGCTTTGCGGTTCTTTTCCGCAGCGTATTCAGCAGCATGTTGCAATTTATCATTTCTGGCTTTAGCTTGTTCTAATTCTTTTTCCAAAGAGGCTACCTGCATTTGGGCCTTTCTTAGAGCAGGCAGCATGTCTTGCTGTTCTAGGGTTAAGGTGCGTTTTTCCAGTTTAAGGTCGTCCACCTTGTCCTTTAAATTTTGGATCTCCCATCTCAGACTATTATTCTCCTTCATAATCTTCCTGACATGTATTTCATGTCCTTCACTCAATCTTGTCCTTTCTTTCTCATGAGTCTCTAGCATTTGCTTTACTTTTGCCTCGTGACTCATGAGGATCTGCTCTTTCTCTGCCACATGGCTTTGAAAGGGTTGCTCCAATTCTGCTGCATGAGCCTGGAGCACGAGTTTCTTCTCTGCCACATGGTTTTGCCAAAATTCTGCTTTTTCTGCCTCATGGTTTTGCCGAATTGTATCTATCTCTGCTGCATGAGACTGGAGTAAGAGTTCTTTTTCCGCTGTATGCTTCCGGAACTCATTCTCCAGCACCTCTGCATCTGGATCGAGGCGGATCGAGGCAACTGGATCGAGGCGGCGTTGCGGTGCTGATGTTGTTAGATCTGTCGGCTGCATTCGATACAGTCGACCATCGGCTACTGACGCGCCGCCTCGCCGACATTGGGGTTGAGGGGTCGGCCTTGCAATGGCTTTCCTCCTTTCTCCTAGGTCGGGGACAGAGGGTGGCTATTGGGGGGGAACGGTCCCGGAGGCGCACACTGGATTGCGGGGTGCCTCAGGGAGCAGTTCTCTCCCCGATGTTGTTCAACATCTATATGCGCCCCCTCGCCCAGATTGCCCGGCGGTTTGGGCTGGGTTGCCATCAATATGCAGATGACACCCAGCTCTATCTACTAATGGACGGCTGGCCCGACTCCGCACCAGGGAATCTCGACCGGGCTTTACAGGCTGTTGCGACATGGCTCAGGCTGAGTGGGCTGAAACTGAACCCAGCGAAGACAGAGGTCCTTTGCGTGGGTCGCGGCGCTCTGGGAAGGGAAATAGCTCTCCCGGCCTTCGATGGTGCGCTATTGAAAGCAGCGCGCCAGGTAAAGAGCCTGGGTGTTTTACTGGAGCCTTCACTATCAATGGAGGCCCAGATAGCAGCCACTGCCAAGTCAGCATTCTTCCATCTGAAGCGGGCAAGGCAGTTGGCCCCTTTCCTCGAGCGTCGGGACCTCGCAACAGTGATCCACGCAACGGTCACCTCAAGATTAGACTACTGTAATGCCCTCTACTTGGGGCTACCTCTGTGCCGGACTCGGAGACTGCAGCTAGTGCAGAACGCGGCAGCCAGGCTGTTGCTGGGACTCCCAAAACGGGAGCATATACAGCCGGGGCTGCGTGAACTGCACTGGCTGCCGATTGTATACCGAGTCCAGTACAAAGTGTTGGTCGTTACCTTTAAAGCCTCATATGGCCGAGGACCTGCCTACCTGAGGGACCGTCTTTCCCCATACGAACCCCAGAGAGCACTGAGGTCAGTCGGGAAAAATCTAATGACCATCCCCGGGCCGAAGGAGATAAAATATCAGAGCACCAGAGCACGAGCATTCTCGATTGCGGCTCCTACTCTGTGGAACCGACTCCCCGAGGAGGTGCGGGCCCTGCGGAACCTTGAGCAGTTCCGCAGGGCCTGCAAGACCGTCCTTTTCAAATTTGCACACCCGGACTGTTAGGAAGATCAGAAATTAAGGAGCCGCCAACGCGGTTGAAGAACTATACCGCAGAATAACTCTATTTATTGAACTGGTTTTAATGTTATTAAGTTTATTGTTGATGTTTTATATTGTTAAATTTAAAGGTTTTATTATTATTATTGTATGTTTTTATAAAATGTTGTTAGCCGCCCTGAGCCTGCTGAGGTGGGGAGGGCGGGATAGAAATAAAATTTATTATTATTATTATTAATATGCATGTCTCTTAAGAATTTCCTCAAATTCTTGTTCCTTTTTTTCTATCTGCACCTCTTGCTGTTCTATTTGCTGGTCCCTTTGGGTAAGCTGTTCCCTGAGTTGTTTAATCAAGGTAGTGCTATCCCGTAGGGCTTCAAACAAACCCCATGTCGCAAAAAGGTCTCTTTTGCCCGAACTTATTGTTTTGTTGCTACAGTTCTCCTCAAATATATCTCTAAAGGACTGAAGGGGATCAGAGCCTTGGTTAAAGATTCCCTTGTTCCAGGGGTTGTCCCCTTTCTTTATTAACCATTTCTCCAACTTGGGGAGTTCTCCCTTTTTGGCAAAGATTTCCATAGCTTACAATTTAGTTCCTTTCAAAGTTCTAACTTTACTTGCAGGGCTGGTTTTCCCGCACTGTTAGGTGCCTAACCACAGGCCACCAAAATTAACTGATGCAGGAGCCTTCCCTGGCACTTTTCCTGCTTATTGGGGAGCAAAGAACTTGCAGGACACCTCTGTGTGTCTCACAAGTAAAGGAGAGAGTTGCAGGACCTTCCTTAGTTCTCTGCAACACTAACAAATGTTTGTGGCATGGGCTTATGGCCTTGCACACATTGTTGAGCTCCTCAGGAGGGGCTTTTCTCTAGCCTCTGCCTCCAAACAAATCAAAAGTTTTAAAAGTCTCAGAGCCTGAGCTTTTCCTCTGTTGGCCCTAAGCAAAAGGGAAATTTTTCGGCTGGGAAGATTGCCTATCTCCTCAGACCCGGGACAAATTTTTAACCCTAAAGGAGAGCTTCTTGCTCCTTCCACTAAATTCTCTTAAAGGCACAGCCAAGTGTAAGAACTAGCAGCATATTTCCAGATGCTTTCTGGCTCCTATGTGCTATTTTACACCTGGGCTGGCAACTTTACTTATGTTCCCTTTTTTTGTTTTGCCTACTGCCAATCTCTGATTGCGCTTCGGCTTGGGTTTAGGGGGCAGTGAGCCAATCCTATGATTGCGTCTCGGCCAGAAAAGGGAGCCACGAGCCGACCCAACGATCGCGTCTCGGGCGAAATTTTAGGCAACGAGCCGACCCAACGATCGCGTCTCAGCCAAAAGGGAATCCACGAGCCGACCCAACGATCGCGTCTCGGGTGAAAAAGGGAGCCACGGGCCGACACAACGATCGCGTCTCCGGGCAGAGTTTTGGGCAGCGAGCCAATCCTATGATTGCGTCTCGGCCAGAAAAAGGAATCCACGAGCCGACCCAACGATCGCGTCTCGGGGCAGAGTTTTGGGCAGCGAGCCAATCCTATGATTGCGTCTCGGCCAGAAAAAGGGCGCCGCGAGCCGACCCAACGATCGCGTCTCGGGCAAACAAAAACAAAATAAAAGTTGCCCAGCAGTCAGATTGCAACGGTCCTGTGACCCGCCTGCCTTCTTGACTGTCGGGTGCCTTAGACTAGCCTTGGCCTAGACTCGTGTAAGGACTTGGGTGTGTGTGTGTAAGTGTCTGAGAGTGTATGTAGTGTGTGTGCGTGTGTGCACTAAGCTCTAAAGAAAAGGGAGAAGGGAAGGGTGCTCTATCCAGATCTTAAACAATCCTAGCCTGTCCTGACATTCCCTCCCACGATAGACGCGTTTAGAAGGCCTCGGGACGGCGGCCGGACTTCACGGGACTCCCCCCTTGCGTTCTATCGGGCTCAGTCCTCTTTCGAGGTGTCTGGCCTCCTAGGGGCGGCTGAGGAGTCCAACGCTGAATGATAGAAAGGGGAGCAGCCCAACCCACAATTTATAGAAATGCTCGCTAGAGCCGTTCACACAGAACTCATTCACTCAATCATTCACACAATAGCCTCACTAGCAAGACTTTCTGAACGGTGCAACCTTACGTCTGTCTGTATGAAGACACGCGTGTCGACTCGCGTGCGTTCACACAAACAGGATAATGCCCAAGCTTTCTCCACCAATTTCTGTTAGGGGAACTGCTCTCAAAATGAGATTGGGGAATTAGATTGAGAGACAGTTAGCCCCAAAAAGGAATCTTTGTTATCAATTGTATACCAGGCTCAACCGTTCAGAGAGTCAATGCTCAATAAGAGACTCTAATTTAGTAAAAATCAATTGTAATTTATTTAGAATAATATTTCTTTCATACAAGGTAAAAATACAAAACACTCACACATTCACACAGGTCTAGGAAATATAGATAGATCAATAGGGGAACATATATGGATAAACAGACAGGGTAATATTTACCATCGTAGTCTTCCAGGAAGGTTTCCAATGGCGACTTAAGAGGACAGGGGAAATGGACCCAACACTGTGGCCAGAATTGGGGATGGATCTAGACAGCGGGTAATAGGGGTTGCTGAATAGAAAGCACACATGAGTGGAGTTGGGTCAGAGGTTAAATAGGCTTCCTCAGACCCTTAGGGACTGGGAGGTCCAAGGGAGGAGAGATGGGAGGTTCAAGAAGGCTGGACATTCCTTACTGACACCTAATTGGATGCCTGCTTTGGCCAATGAACTTCACCTTAGTCCAGTGAACCTGGAAATTTCCAAGCTGCAATGTTGCCTGGGTTGGCCCCAAGGTATTAGACTGGGGTAAGAATGGGAATGACTGGATACTTAAGTTTAAATGGGATTAACTAGGAGGGTGACAATAGGTAATCAAATGCTGGCCTAGGTACCACCCAAGTTAGACAAAAGACTTGATGAAGACAGGAGATGTCCTACCTCTTATCTCATCTTCTGCTGGGCAAGATTTATTGTTCTGGTATTGCTGAGCAATTAGGATCAACAGTTGAGCTATTAATCCATTCTTAAAACAGATGGGTTGCTTGCAGGCTCAGGGTGTGTACGTGTGACTTTCCCACTAAGAAGGAATGAGTTCAGCCTGGCAGGGTAAGCTTGGGTCAGGAAAGCAAGCTGGATTCTGCTGTTGTTAGCTCTAGGTCCATGGAGCCAGGCTGGAAACATGGTGGCTTCTTCCACTGCAGTGGCCAAGACTGGGCACACAAGGAGCAGCTGGAGCATGTCTGTATTTCTGGCTCACACCCTTCAGAGATGTAGAATGCAAAGCTGCCACATAAGCCTTAGAAAGTGTAAGCAAAGTCCACTTCTTAGAGCAGATGTGTGAGAGTCAAATCTCCAGGCACCCTGGCAACCATGCTGGTGATCATGATGTTCACATGTATGAAAAGTAGGGGGCTTTTCCTCACACCCGAGAGGGCGAGGCAGGGGGCTTGGATCTTCCCCAGTAGGAGGCAGGGGCGCTGGTGCCGGTGGCAGGGGCACTGGTGCAGGTGGCAGGGGCACCGTTTCTTCTGCAGGCTCAGCTTCTTCTGCAGGGTTTCCAGCACCCATGACACTGGATATCTTAGCCTGCAGATTTGGGCTGCCAAATCTGTTCCTGACAACAATCCTTTTTGAGAGCCCTTGACAGGCAGTTGTCATTTATTCGTGATTATGAGAAGAAGACACATGAGCTCTACTCAGGGTTTCCCAATCCCTCCTGGCAGCCGACAGGGGATGGTGTCAGATGATGGGATCTCAAATTAACCAGACCTTGAATTGTTGCAAAGTTAGGCTTTATTTGATAATCCATAAGCATCGGCATGAAGGAAAATTGAGACTGATACATTGTAGCAGTAGGAAGCAGGCTATAAGGGAATACATCAAAGGGAACTATACAAAGCCACAATTCTAAACATTGCTGAGTTGAGGTGCAAAGATTCACACGGTCTCCTTCTCTTATCTTATTGTTACGGTTAGTCTTCCGGGGATGGCCAAGTGGCTGTCCCTGGAGGCGCTTTATCTTCAAAGGGGAATTTCTGCCTTTGTTAGTATCAAGGGAAAGAAATGTTCTCACCAAGTACTAGCAACAATCTAAGAACATAAGAACATAAGAGAAGCCATGTTGGATCAGGCCAACGGCCCATCCAGTCCAACACTCTGTGTCACACAGTGGCCAAAAATTTTATATACACACATACACTGTGGCTAATAGCCACTGATGGACCTGTGCTCCATATATTTATCTAAACCCCTCTTGAAGGTGGCTATACTTGTGGCCGCCACCACCTCCTGTGGCAGTGAATTCCACATGTTAATCACCCTTTGGGTGAAGAAGGACTTCCTTTTATCCGTTTTAACCTGTCTGCTCAGCAATTTCATCGAATGCCCACGAGTTCTTGTATTGTGAGAAAGGGAAAAAAGTACCTTTTTCTCTACTTTCTCCATCCCATGCATTATCTTGTAAACCTCTATCATGTCACCCCGCAGTCGACGTTTCTCTAAGCTAAAGAGCCCCAAGCGTTTCAACCTTTCTTCATAGGGAAAGTGCTCCAGCCCTTTAATCATTCTAGTTGCCCTTCTCTGGACTTTCTCCAATGCTATAATATCCTTTTTGAGGTGCGGCGACCAGAACTGCACACAGTACTCCAAATGAGACCGCACCATCGATTTATACAGGGGCATTATGATACTGGCTGATTTATTTTCAATTCCCTTCCTAATAATTCCCAGCATGGCGTTGGCCTTTTTTATTGCAGACGCACACTGTCTTGACATTTTCAGTGAGTTATCTACCACGACCCCAAGATCTCTCTCTTGGTCAGTCTCTGCCAGTTCACAACTCTCTGCTTTGATATGCAAGGCCTTTCTCATGGTTAGTAACAGCGTTTCAAGATGGCGACAGTTCAGCTAAGGCTTTTATTTCAGAGAAGTTACATCGGCTGACAGATGGGGGATGGGCTTCCTGGGATCAGGATGTTTCATCTGACGTTTCAGCCATGTGCCCATGTGACTTCTATTGTAACCTAAAAGGGACATAGCAACATCAGGGATGTTGGGGGAGATGCTCTGGTTTGAAGGTACAAACTCTATGGCTGTATTAGCTTCTGCCCTAGAGTTTTTGCCCTCAAACCAGAGCACCACCCCAAAGTCCCCAACATGACTACGCCCCATCCGGGTCACATTGAATTTGCGTAGGCATGTTACTAAAATGTTGGCTGTTACCTCACTCTTTTTTTGGAGGAGGAGTATGTTCCCAATGCCATGCTAAGAATTATTAGAAAGGGAATTGAAAACAAATCAGCCAGTATCACAACGCCCCTATATAAATCGATGGTGCGGCCTCATTTGGAGTACTGTGTACAATTCTGGTCACCGCACCTCGAAAAAGATATTATAGCATTGGGGAAAGGGCAACTAGAATGATTAAAGGGTTGGAACACTTTCCCTATGAATGAAGATTAAAACGCTTGGGGCTCTTTAGAAAAACGTTGACTGAGGGGTAACATGATAGAGGTTTACAAGATTATGCAGGGGATAGAGAAGGTAGAGAAAGAAGTACTTTTCTCTCTTTCTCACAATACAAGAACTCACGGGCATTCAATGAAATTGCTGAGCAGTCGGGTTAAAATTGATAAAAGGAAGTCCTTCTTCACCCAAAGGAGGATTAACACGTGGAATTCACTGCCACAGGAGGTGGTGGCAGCTGCAAGCACAGACAGCTCCAAGAGGGAATTGGATAAAGCTTTGGAGCAGAGGTCTATCAGTGGCTATTAGCCACAGGGTATTGTTGGAACTTTCTGTCTGGGGCAAAGATACTCTGTATTCTTGGTGCTTTGCTGGTTAACCAAGCTTTTACTCTACCAGGTAGTAGATAATAAGGGCTGGTGCTACCTTGAGCACCTGAAAGTCCCTAGTATACTAAGACCTCACTTTCTATGTCTGTGTCTAATTTATTTTTGGAGTCCCCTTTTGGTCGAAACAAATTGCTCTTTAAAAAAGAAAACCCTCCTGCATTCCGAAAATATATGGTTTCTTCAAGGCTGTGTTAATTAAAAGAGACCAAGCTGGGAAGAGAAGGTTTCTATGGCCAATTGCCAGACTTCAGACTTTCATGTGGGGGTGGAAAGCAGTGTTAGTGGGGGAGCTAATTTATTTGTACAACGCTGGCTACATTCGAAACCTGCAGACACATTTTATCCTGGGTGAGTCTTCATTTCAGTGGCGCGCATTGCCAGCCACTGATAACCGAGGAATTCAGTTAA
Organism: Heteronotia binoei; assembly: GCF_032191835.1. NCBI lineage: Eukaryota > Metazoa > Chordata > Lepidosauria > Squamata > Gekkonidae > Heteronotia > Heteronotia binoei. The sequence continues at coordinate 128,832,988 of NC_083229.1, forward strand.
TGGCGTTTCAGAAGCTCTGAGATGCTCTGTAATTATCTGCTATAAAAGAGGAAACAACCACATTTAGCCACAATGGAAGTGACAGCAGGAACCTGTCTTGAATGCAGTTCTAAACTGTGTACCGTATAACCTTGCAGAGAACTGGGAGAGACAGAGGGACAAGAAAAACACTATCATAAATGTGGAGGACTTGCAAATGCTGGGAAGTGGTTCACGGTCTTGTCCCGCCATTCCAATGTGAAAATCCCCAATGAATGCGAATCGTAACAATATGTCTTAATTGTTCCACCCTCTCCTGTATCCCTTAGCTGGTTTCCCCTATACAATGTGTACTTCTGCAATGGAGTTTACTGCATCAGAGGATTTAAATAATGTAGATTGTATGATTAAATGCCATATGTGTTGCGTATGAGAACTGTACAATGCATGTCAACCGTCCAAATTAATATGCAAAACCCACAGTTGTGGTCCAGTTGTGGGCAGATTGGGCATCTTTTAAAATCAGGTGTGCTTTGTGGCTGCAATCCTAAAACATTTTCTGGGCAGTAAGCCCCAATGAGGAAAGCTGGATTTACTTCTAAGTTGGCTTTCTTAGGCTTAAACTAAGAGCCAGTTTGGTGTAGTGGTTAAGTGTGCGGACTCCTATCTGAGAGAACTGGGTTTGATTCCCCATTCCTTCACTTACAGGTTAGGCCAATTCTGGAGATTTAAGGGGTGGGGCTTGGAAAGGGTAGGGTTGGAGGAGGGATAGGACCTCAGACAGGTACAATGCCATTTCCTCCTGGGGAACCACTGGAGATAACGCAGATTTACAGTTCCTTTCTAGTTGGCAGAGATCAGCTCCCCTTGAGGTGTGTGTGGGGAGTCAATGTCTTCACTTAGGTGGGTAGGAAGACAGCAAGGGTGGTGGGCACTCACCCAGGGCCTCCTTCTAGAGCCCATTGTATTTTTTGTCACAATGGGCCTTACTCCTAGTAAGAACATAAGAGAAGCCATGTTTCAATCAGGCCAATGGCCCATCCAGTCCAACACTCTTGTGTCACACAGTGGCCAAAACTCAGGGGCCATCAACTCCAGAAGCCCTCCCACTGTTGTCCCCCAAGCACCAAGAATACAGGGTACCACTGCCCCAGACAAAATGTTCCCTCTTGTGGTTCACACCAACTAATGGACTCTGCTCTATATGTTTATCCAGACCCCATCCACCAACAGGAAGCTGGCAATGCTACATAGATGAGATTGCTCCTAATAGGTCCTGCAACTCAACCAACATTTTTCTATTATTGTCACCCTCCTTGTCCATTAGGGAACAAATTCCCTTTAGTAAACTGCATATCGTTTCTCTTGAACAATGAATAATGCAAGACTTTCCACAAGCGACTTTCAAAAACCCATCAAGCTTCATTGGCCTAATGAACAGACTTATTACTTATATCGAACAATGAAAATTCTATTTAGTTAGAAACAATTACTGTTAAATAAAACATACCGTCGCCTTGAAGTCTAATTGAAAGTGAGCTTGCCCACGACGCTGCCTTTAGGAAAGATTCATAAATGGGGGCGTACGCGAGCTCATTGTTGAGAACATAATTGCCATCAACTATAACCCGTGACAACAAGAAACGCTAATTGGGAGGAAAATGAATACAGTCCATACTTCCTGCGAAGTCTGCCACATTGGTGTGCCCAGCTATGTAGAATGAAGCTTCCATTCCAGTCATTAACTTAGGGCGATTTCCCACACAACTTACCGAGGAGCGAAGTCCCTCCTCACCACGCAGCGTCTGCTCGGATTTCCCACCAACTGCTCCGTGGATTCAGGAAGTGCCGCACTTTTTGCGTCTCAAATGGAAATCACTAAAACCCTAGTTTACGTTAGCGACGCAAAAGGTGCGGCACTTCCTGAATCCGCGGAGCAGTTGGTGGGAAATCCGAGCAGACGCTGCGCAGTGAGGAGGGACTTCGCTCCTCGGTAAGCTGTGTGGGAAATCGCCCTTAGTTTAAGGACTCGGGGGGGAGCGGCGGTGTTTCAGAAGCTATTTCTTACAGAGTTAGTTCATGTTGGCTGGAAGACCCTCTCCTCAATGAGGATTCACGTTCAGGGCTGTAGCAAGAGGACGCCCGACATCGCTGAACGTATTGAAAGTAACACTAGCACCAAAACTGTTTCTTAAATTGTTTTAAACCATTTAATTGTTGTTAACAACGGAACTGTCAAAACGCCGATGTTTATTCAGTGCTTTATTGTTTTAGTTTTGAATGTTGTGAGCCGCCCTGAGCCTGCTTTGGCGGGGAGGGGGGATATAAATCCGGGAAATAAATAAATAAATGCTTTTTACAAGTCAGGGGGCTTTTTTTTAAGTGGGGGAGGGGCACTTTCCCCCATCCTCTGTGGGATTTGCCGCTTCTCAGAAGCTTTCTGGGATGGGGACAAAAGCTGGAGGCTCTGAATGTGGCCAAGTTGAGGCAGCCAACCCAAAAACTTTGGAGTCAAGAAGGGCCTGTCCCTTCCGTTCAAGCGGGGGGGGGTGTCCTTCCACCTCCCTCTCCCCCATCCCAGCACATTGCAACCAGCACATTGCAACCAGCAGCTCCGTCTGTCCCCCTTCCTTGGCCCATTCCACACGGCTTCCTCCGCCTCCCTCCTCTCTGGTTGCTGCTTTTGCTGCTGCAATGCCCTGTGCCCTGCTCAGCTCTCCCAGCTCCGGCTGATGACACTTCACTGGCTCAGCCATGACAACAAGAAAAAAGCAGGCTGCACCCAGGAGGGTGCCCTGGAATTTGGGGTCCCAGTCCCACCTAGAGGTGTGAAGGCCCAGAAAAAAACTGAAAAAAAATTGGAAAAGAACTGATCCCCCCCCCCTTTTTCCCCTGAAGCCTTTTTTGGTTTTTCCCCCCAAAAAATTTGGAAACATTGAAGAAAAGAAAAGAAAATGATTATGGAACGTTTCATTTTAACATGATGAATAAAATATTTTAAGACAAGGTGTTCAATATTTTCCAAATCATTTCTAAAAAAAATATGTATGGTATCAGATTGTTCTAATTTCTGTGCACTGAGGATTAGCAAATCCTAGGTCATGCCCATTCTTACACTCTCTTCTATATACTCCCCCCCTTCAATTCTTTTTATGAGAATGAAGGGTTTTTTATTTAATACTGTGGAGAGGAAATATGAATAATTGTTACTTCTGGATTTTTAAAAATTGTTTTGTGGAGGTTTTTTTTTTTTTTTTGTCTGTTCCACATAAACTAGTAAACAGTTCAGGAGGTTGTTGCTCCATTTCTTGCAATTGCAAATAAATATTATTTAAAAAGTAAATTCTGTTTGTAATAATTGTTTGGATACACTATAACTTTTAATATGCTAGTTGTGATCATTTCATGCCAAGAAAAATTGTCCGTAGTTATATTTTATGTTCCTAAAGTAACAGAATGTCTTTCAATCTGGAAAAGAAAAAAAGTGACTTTGGCCCTCTGTGTGTTCCTCAATAAAGAGCATTTTTTTTTTCCTTTTTGATTGCCAAGTGCAATAACCTCCGATATGGAATCCAGATTCCGCTTGCTCCTGTAATGAGGTATCTTGTAATCCCAAAGGGAGCTGGCATCTGAGAGACGACAAACACCATAAAAACTCCAGACGAATGACAAGTCTGTTTACCAGTCATCTGTCATGATGTATAATTACTGACTTCAGAATGTGTCCCTCCCGCTTCCCTCCAGGGACAGGATTTCTAAATTGTAGCAATCTCATGCCAATCTGTGCTAAGGCATAAGGCCTGATCCGACGCTTCCTTACTCACTAGCAGGTCTCAGTGAGCTCCAAGAGGATTTGTGCTGCTAAGTCAGTGTGTGGGATATTTCAGCAGCATGGATTTATAAGACCCATTTTTTTCTCTCATGGATATTTCCACTGCGCTGCAAAACTGCTATGGCCTGTGTTGGCTGGCATCGGTGGGAGCTGCTCTGCAGTTTCCACAAGGCTATATCAAAAGCTGCTACTGTATATAGGATGCGCATTATTGGCAACTGCCTAGATGAACATCATGCCGTCGACTCAAAACCACAGATACCAAAGCAGAGTAATGTAGATCTTAATCACCATTGCAGATCACATCCGAAACCAGCTTCATTGGTCAACAACTTGTGTAGCAGAATTTCAGGAAACAGACACCATTGCTCTCAAATCGCCAGGGGGGGGGCTGTGGGGGCACTGCCCCCTGACTTCAGGCCTGGGCTCCCAGGGGGCCTCCGGGGTACAGTCTGCTTTGTTTGTTTGTTTTCTTTTTGCCATGGCTGAGCCAGCAAAGAGTCATCAGTGGCAGTCAGAGCTGGGAGAGCTTAGCAGGGCATAGATACACTAAGAAACCACAGGAACAATGTGTATGCATATGTGAAAATGCAGTGGAAGATCTCTAGCGCTACATAATGGTTTGCCCCTTATATTCAGACCTAAGAAGCAGATTTCTATCTGGAATTTTAAGCCAAATACAAAACTTCCCTGACAATGAAAAGCTGGTTTTCCTACTGTATTCTATAACTTATACCCCGCCCTTCCCATAAAATGGCTCAGGGCGGCTCACAGCAAACAATAAAACAATAAAACAAAATACAGAGTTATTACATTTAAAAAGTCAAAGCATTTAAAACCTAAAAACCTTAAATTCTTAACATTAAAACTATACAGTATAATTCACAGAGGTCTAATAAGCTACATTTATCCAGTCAGGCGTAGGCTAACCGGAAGAGGGTTGTCTTACAGGCCCTGCGGGACTGTCAGATATGAATCCCCATGTCTCACATAGGGGACCACTCTTTGCACTTGTAGCTAGAAGAGTTAGATCCAAGGTGGCTCCTAGTAAAACATCACACTGAGCTCTATAGTTCAGAAGAAGAAGATATTGGATTTATATCCCGCCCTCCACTCTGAAGAGTCTCAGAGCGGCTCACAATCTCCTTTACCTTCCTCCCCCACAACAGACACCATGTGAGGTAGATGAAGATATTGGATTTATATCCCACCCTCCACTCTGAAGAGTCTCAGAGCAGCTCACAATCTCCTTTACCTTCCTCCCCCACAATAGACACCCTGTGAGGTAGATGAAGATATTGGATTTATATCCTGCCCTCCACTCCGAAGAGTCTCAGATCAGCTCACAATCTCCTTTACCTTCCTCCCTCACAATAGACACCCTGTGAGGTAGATGAAGATACTGGATTTATATCCCGCCCTCCACTCTGAAGAGTCTCAGAGTGGCTCACAATCTCCTTTACCTTCCTCCCCCACAACAGACACCCTGTGAGGTAGATGAAGATATTGGATTTATATCCTGCCCTCCACTCCGAAGAGTCTCAGAGCGGCTCACAATCTCTTTTACCTTCCTCCCCCACAAAAGACACCCTGTGAGGTGGGTGGGGCTAAGAGGACTCTCACAGCAGCTGCCCTTTCAAGGACAACCTCTGCCAGAGCTATGGCTGACCCAAGGCCATCCCAGCAGGTGCAAATGGAGGAGTGGGGAATCAAACCCGGTTCTCCCAGATAAGAGTCTGCACACTTAACCACTACACCAAACTGGCTCTCAGCATAGTTAATATTATTTAACTATTTTAAATGTCATATTCTTGAAATTTTAGAAGCGCCCTACTGTTTTAACCCGAAGACTTAGGCCGTTTTCCCACTGAGCTTACCTTGGAGCGACGTCCCTTTTCACCGCGCAGCGTCTGCGTGGATTTCCCACCAGCTGCTCCAAGGCTGCTCCGAGGAACCAGGAAGTTCCTGACCTTTTGCATCGCAAATGTAAACCACCAAAAACCAGTTTACATTTGCGACGCAAAAGCCACGGGACTTTGCAGCTCTTCTGGGTTCTGCGGAGCAGTTGGTGCGAAACCTGCGCAGATGCTGCGCGGTGAAGAGGGACGTCGCTCTGGAGTAAGGTCAGTGGGAAAACGCCCTTAGTTTTTAAGCTTGGTATTTTGAATGTAAATTCTATATTGTGTTTTTTTATAATGTGCTTTTATATTGTAACCGCCAATGGCCATGTAAAATAAACTATTCACTCACTCGCATTCACTCAGTGCATTGCAGCAGCAAAAGCGATAGGAGGAGAGGAGGGAGGTGGAGGAAGCCTCAAGGAATGGACCGGGGAGGGGTGGACAGATGGAGCTGCTGGCTGCAAAGTGCTGGGGTGGGGAAGAGGGAGGTGGAAGAAGCACCCCCCACACTTGCACGCACGGTGCAGTTCATTCTTCAAAATTTTGGGATTGGCTGCCTTGACTTGGCCACATTCAGAGATTCAGAGCCTCCAGCTTGTGGCCCTATCTCAGGAAGCTTCTGAGAAGCAGGAAGCCCCACAGCGGATGGGGAAGGGGGGGCCTGTGACTTATAAAATTCTGGCAATGGCTCTGAATCGCCACTTCATGGGATGCTTGTCCCCAATACCATTAAGCAGAATCAGCAGGTGCTTGGGGCACCCAGGGAAGGGGGCACCACAGCGTTTTGCCCCCCCAGCGGTCACGCCCTTAACTCTTTCACTGCCACACTCAAATGTAGTCAATTTTTAAAAATTGTCCTTGACCAATTCGCCACTAGCCTATGCCCCTCTTCTCCACGGGGCTTCCATCGAATTTCACACTATCTGCTCCGGGGCTGCAACTCGCTTCGCCTTTTTCATACAGCAAGCAGGAACCGTTTTTTAGAGAATCTTGTTTGCTGCATGAAAGAGGCAGAGCAAGTTGCAGCCCCAGGACAGATAGTGTGAAATCCGACCAAAGCCCTGCGGAGAAGAGGAGCATGAAAGCGGCAAAAGGAGAGTGGAGAATCGGTCCTTATCTGCCATATTTAATCTGCATTTAAAAAAAAAAAATTCTTTGGCCTGGTGAGTGACTAAAGATTCAACATTTGGTTTGAAGGTGTCGTCAAATAGGACGTCTCATGGCATATTTCACTTCCATCGAGTGTAAACACCGTTTCGCTTCTGTCGAGTGTAAACACCGTTTTGCTCCCGTCAAGTGTAAACACAGCTGGCTGGGTCTGGCTAGCATTTAACTCATCAGCTGATTTGTATAACGGATCCTTAATCTCTTCATTTTATTTATTGTACTGATTTTTCACATAAAGGAGATAAGTATTGGCGCCAAGGGGCGCTACTGTGGGGCATCCGTTGGCCGTAATCCGCCTCTTGCCCAATAACAAATAACCAGTGCCAAAGAACTGTGAGATTTTTATTTGTGGCTTTCCTATTTAGATCCCATCTTCCCTCCTGTTCCACCAGAGGCTCTGAAAACTGCCGTAGGCACCTGCGAGCATAGCTGACAAAATGTCCTTGCGTTGGAGAGACAAGCGTCAATACGAGGGATGAGCATTCCGTGGCCATTATTTCTTTGTCTGTCACCACGGTTCTGTTGCAAGGCTGCACGGAAGTCCCTTAATTGACGAGCTGTTCCGACAAGGCAGTCCCGTTGCACAAAGGCGTCTTTCCTGGGTTAATGCTGGCTCCATTGTAAGGCAGGAGTCAGGCAAATGAGCAGTTTAGTCTGACTCCCACAGCAGCTGTCGTTGCCGGAGGGCTCATTCCCCTCTTCGTATAAAGAATATCCAGACTTGTATTGCACTGTCAGGTGTGCCAGTGCTCAAAGGAAGTTGCGCGATGTTGCACTTTTGGCCTGCATTCCTCGGGGGTGTTCCTGCAGGTACTGGCACTGGAGAGTGGGGTAGCCAGGCATAATTCATATGAAGAGAAGGAGGGAAGGACCTAGTGATTTAGCCACAGCTTTTGAACAGTGCTGCCTTATCCAACAGTCTGTTGGTGCCAAGGGGCACTACTGCCAGCCTGTTGCTCCTATGCTCAAAACATCTGCCCCAACAATGAAGTCAATAGGGTTTGTAGAATCTTTCAGGATCAAGTGCTGTGTTCTACTGGAGAAAGTTTTCCTTCCAGACGTTTCGTTCTCAGCTGCGGAGAACATCCTCAGTGGCGTTGCAGCCGGAGCAGGCACTCAGACCTTCTTGGCTGCTGTGCATTCCCCACTCAATGCACAGCAGCCAAGAAGGTCTGAGCGCCTGCTCCGGCTGCAACGCCACTGAGGATGTTCTCCACAGCTGAGAACAAAATGTCTGGAAGGAAAACTTTCTCCAGTAGAATACGGCACTTGATCCTGAAAGATTCTACAAACCCTAATGATGTTACCAGCCGTGAAAACCTGAAATCTTTGATAATGAAGTCAATGTTGGAGAAAGACTTTGGGCTGTCTCTTAGCCTCAGATTTCAGAAGGGGACTATGCTCTCCTATGCTCAAAACATCTGCCCCAACAATAAAGTCAATGCTGGAGAAAGACTTAGCCTCAGATTTCAGAAGGGGACTATGCTCTCCTATGCTCAAAACATCTGCCCCAACAATGAAGTCGATGTTGGAGAAGGACTTTGGGCTGTCTCTTAGCCTCAGATTTCAGAAGGGGACTACACAGAGTCAGAGAGGTATATAGGGCAGGCCTTTGAACATCCTTCCTCTCCCCTGCTCTCCCTTATTGGGCTGTTTGGTTAATATTGCGGAGTTGGTCCAGTCAGAGATGTGTGATATGGAGTGCAGTAAATAAATCTCCATGACAGCCCCATGGCGCAGAATGGTAAAGGTGAAGTACTGCAGTGGGAGCCCTCTGCTCACGACCTGAGTGATCCCCGCGAAAGCTGGTTCAGGTAGCCGGCTCCAGGTTGACTCAGCCTTCCATCCTTCTAAGGTCGGTCAAATGAGGACCCAGCTTGCTGGGGGGAAGTGTAGCGGACTGGGGAAGTCAATGGCAAGCCACGCCGTAAAAATTCTGCCATGAAAACGTGATGCGACATCACTCCAGAGTTGGAAACAACTGGTGCTTGCACAGGGGACTATATTTACCTTTTACCTTTAAATAAATCTCCCACAAAGTATATTGCAAAAAAAAAAAATGTAAACTTACATTTATTCAAGTAGTTGCAGTTCATATTCAGGTTGCAGTCAAAAGGAAGCTTACTCTTAAAAGTGCTTTCCCTATCCCAAATGGCCAGCTTATCGGGCATCATATGTGTGGGAGTATTAAAGCATTGCATTTACAGGAGAGACCTGCAGAGACACATGTCTCCATGGAAGGTCATGTAGAGAGAGTGAAAGGACAGAGGGAGGGAAAGAAGAGGGGTCAGAGAAGTAGCTCCCAGGTTAAGACAAAGAGAGGCATCCTGATCAAGGAAATAGCACCTATACCCCCTTAGAGCGATGTAGTGCCCACCCAATGTCCAGGCATGCTGAGTTGCTCACTCCAACATCCCTTTGATTTGGCCACTGGGATGGGAAGGGGAAGGTTGCCATATCCAGGTTGGGAAACACAAATATTGGGTGGGGGATGCACTTTTGGGAAGTAGTGTGTGCGAAAGAGGTCTTGGGGTACTAGTGGACTGTAATCTAAGCAGTCAGTGTGATGCCATGGCAAAAAAGGCAAATTCAATCCTGGGTTGTACCAAAAGGGCTATAGCATCAAAATCACAGGAGGTCATAGCTCTGCTGTGTATTGCCTTGGTCAGGCCACACCTGGAGTCCTGTGTGCAGTTCTGGAGGCCTCACTTCAAAAAAGATTGCCTGAGAGTAGGGATACGCCACTGAGGTCCCTGTCTTTCCCAGGCCCCACTTCAAAAAACCGAGCGGGTGCAGAAGAGAGCAACGAGGATGATCAAGGGCCTGGAGGAAGAGCCCTTTGAGGAAAGGCTGAGGGCCTTGGGAATGTTCAGTCTGGAGGAGAGGAGATTGAGGGGGGACAGAATTGCTTTCTTTAAATATTTGAAAGGCTGTCATTCAGAGGAGGGCAAGGAGCTGTTCCATTTGGCAGCCGAGGAGAGGACCTGAAGCAATGGGCTCAAATTACAAGCAGAAAGGTACCGGCTGGATATTAGGAAACATTTTTTTACAGTCAGAGTAGTTCAGAACTAGCTGCCTAGGGAGGTGGTGAGCTGCCCTTCATTGGCAGTCTTCAAAACGTGGCTGGATGATTATTTGTCAGAGATGCTTTGGGCTGATCCTGCATGGAGCAGGGGGTTGGACGAGATGGTCTGTATGGCCCCTTCCAACTCTAGGATTCTATGAGTCTATGAAACACATGGAGATTTGGGGATGGAGCCTGGGAAAGACAGGGACCTCAGTGGCGTATCCCTACTCTCAGGCAATCTTTATTCCTTCCAGTTGACATCTTCTTCCCGCATTCTACTCCATCTCGGCACCATGAGGGCAGGATATGACTCCATCTCCATCCATCCTAGCTGGTTGGACTACTAGACTGAAATTCTTTTCTCTACTCTATCCTAGAATAATAAGAGTTAGAAGGGACCTCCAGGGTCATTTAGTCCAACCCCCCTGCACAATGCAGGCCACTCACAAATACCTCTCCCTAAATTCACAGGATCTTCATTGCTGACAGAGTCCCATACAAGAAAGGATTCATATTTGTTTTGCCAAGGGAAAAAAAAAAAGAGGCATGGTGTGTAACTCTGAGGGTTTTCCCACATAGCTTACCTCGGAGCGATGTCCCTCTTCACCGCGTAGCGTCAGCGTGGATTTCGCACCAACTGCTCCGCATAACCAGGAAGAGCCGCGGCTTTTGCTTTGCAGATGTAAACCGCTAAAAACCAGTTTACATCTGCGACGCAAAAGCCGTGGCTCTTCCTGGTTATGCAGAGCAGTTGGTGCGAAATCTGCGCAGATGCTGCGCGGTGAAGAAGGACGTCGCTTCGAGGTAAGCTATGTGGGAAAACACCCTTTGTTTCTTATCCGCACAAACCAACCAGATAGATGCTGCTGCTATGTTATGTGCCTTGAGCACTCCACTAACCTAATGCTCCTTCAGCTGTAAGGGGTTTGAAGGAAGCACAGATGCACTCCTCCTCACATACTCTGTGGATGGGTGCCTGCCCTGACCATCAATGCACCTCTCGCTGCATTCCAAGGTCTAAAACATTCTATGACCCTTTCAGTGTTTTTTCCAGCTTAACGATTTCCATTTTGATTAGGGTTGCCAAGTCCAATTCAAGCAATATCTGGGGACTTTGGGGGTGGAGCCAGGAGACTTTGGGGGTGGAGCCAGGAGAAATTGGGGTGGAGCCAAGATCAAGGCTGTGGCAAGCATAATGGAACTCCAAAGGGAGTGCTGGCCATCACATTTAAAGGGACAGCACACCTTTTTAAATGCCTTTCTTCCACAAACACAATTAAAGATTTTTTTTTTTAAAAAAAGAAACTTAAAACATTAGCACTCACCCTGCTTTAAATTCTATAAGGTGCACTGCTGGCTGTGATCCCTGGTGTTCATTTTATGCATGGAATCTTTCATTGTTTATTTGAATCCTGTGTAGTTGCTATCAATACAAATCCCTGTGATTCCCAGAACAGGCCGCCGCCGCTGTGCACTGCTGCCCGCTCGCGCTTGCTGCCTCCTCCTCACCTCAGAGGACTGGAGGACAGCAGAACAGGCCGCTGCCGCTGCGCACTGCTGCCCGCTCTTGCTGAGCCCTGGCCTGCCCCCTCCCCTTCTCTGATTGACCTCAGAGGGGAGGGGAGCGGAGCAGGCCAACGACGACGCTGTGCGCCGCTGCCGCCTCTTCAACTTGCTGCTTCGAAGGACCCGGAGTCGACTCGCGCCGCGGCCTTTGCGCCGTTCCCCTCTTCCCTCCCCCCGCTTCCATTTTTTGGGACAGCGGGGGAGGAGGGTGCAAACTCGGGGGTCCCCCGCCAGGGCGGGAGGGTTGGGAAGCCTAATTTTGATACAGGAAGCCAGAATTGTAGATAGTACTCAACATGCGGCTGGACCAAAGATCTACTCAAGGATGTTACAATGCTGGGTATTTTGTTTTCTATTCCTCTTGCTTATTCCTGCCCCCCCCCCCCCAGTACTGCACACATATTAGAGAAAGCTCTAAAATAGAAAGGTGAAGATAAAAAGATGAAGACTTTCAGTGGCGGAATTCTAGCAGAAGCTGCTTTACATATTAAGCCACACAACCCTGATGTAGCCAATCCTCCAAGAGCATACAAGGCTCTTTTTTGTAAGCTTTTGGAGGATTGGCTACATCAGAGGTGTGTGGCCTAATATGCTAAGGAGCTCCTGCTAGAATTCCAGCCCTGGACACTTCTCAACGCAGCAGAAGGACTTTCTTTTTCAGTGACAGTTTAACTTTATCAGCGTGTACATTTCTTATGTCCATTTTCCTTTTCTCATGGTTGAAGGTGAAGGGATGTAGTAGTATATCAGCTTAAATGTCTGAGGCACATGTGTAGGTCACTCCCTCATGAGGTATCAAAATTGATAGGTTATTTCCACACCAGCAAGAAACCTGAAATTTGATACACAGTCCGAGCTGGCCAGAAAAGTGTGAAAACAGTGTTTTAACATGACTGCCTTGAAATGAAACACATTCTTACCTAAACAGTTCCTGTATTTCCACCCTAGCTATGATTTGTTCCACATCGCTTGACGATCGCTGGAAAAGGAGATATTTTGACAACTAGAATCCAGATACCCAAAGAAGCCTGCGAAGCTGACCTTGTAATAAAAGCCAGTAGAGAGCAATCCAAGCCCCGGGGCGAGCCTGCTGCTGTGTGCTTGAAGCAGCCTTGGGAAGGATTTCAACAGGAACAGCCAGAAGTATCCTCTGTGATTACAAAATAGACCTGTTAAAATTCACGCAGAGGGGGCTGCCTTAGTCAACTGTTTCGGTCTTTTTGAAGGCCTGAATACCTCAGGTACCAAGTACCGTCTGTGCCTGCTTAAAGGGAATTAGATAGATTCATGGAGGGTGTCTATACATGGCTACTAGCCATCAAGGCCGGGTCTGGGGGGGGGGCAGAGGGGGCAGCCACCCCACGCACCAGAGCAAGGGGGGGCACCACCAGTACCCCTTTCCCCTCAAAAAATAGGTAGATTTTCATGCTGCTATGTTATGTGCCTTGAGCACTCCACTAACCTAATAGGGGGCACCATTATTTAACTTCCCCCCCCCAAAAAAAAATAGGTACATCCAGCCCTGCTAGCCATGGTGACTGAAGGGAACTTCCACATTCAGAAACACTAATCCTCTGATTATCAGAGTCAGGAGGCAACATTTCCTGTTGTTGGCCATCCAGAGGTACAGGTTGGCTACCGTGTGAGAGAGGAGACTGTACAAGATGGACCAATAGACTGATCCAGCACGGCTCTTCATATGTTTTTATGCTTAAGGCCAGGCCTCGGATTCAGCAGGAGCTCACAGGAGCACATCTCCTGAACCTTTCTGAAGGTTCCACCTCTTCCTCCCCACCTACCTTGTCCATTGAATAGTAGGTGCAGCTGCATAACAATCCCTGGATTAGGAAAGTGGGCAGCCAGCTAGCTACCGGAGGCTTTGCCTTGCCCCCAACAGCCCTCACTAACCCCTGGAGAAGCCTGCACCATCCATTCTCCACTTCTTATGTGGCTTGCTGGTCTTTTGACGTTGGGGGGGGGGAGCCTAGGAGAGCCCCAGGCAAGTGAGGCCTGCTTGGGCTGGATGGATCTCTGGCCAGTCCAAGCAGGCCTCATTCGCCCAGGGCTCTCCTTTCATGCATTGGTTGCTTTTGGCAGTGGGTGGCCAACGGTAGCTCTCCAGATGTTTTTGCCTACAACTCCCATCAGCCCCAGCCATCAGCCATGCTGAGTTATGCTAATCAGCTCCACCACCTGTTTTTCTACAAAATGACCCCTGCTTAATGCTGCCAAATTCTGGATACAGGAAATTCCTGGAGATATGGGGGTGGACCCTGGGTGGGGTGGGGATCTCCGTGGGGTCCAAGGCCACCCTCCAAAGCAGCCATTTCTCCAGGGCAACTAGTCTCCATAGTCTGGAGATCAGTTATACATCAAAGAGAATTTCAAAGCCCCACTTGGAGTTTGCAACCAAAAAAAATGGAATTAATGGAATGGAAAATAAGGAAGAAAATGCACCATGGAATAATAACTGCAAGATATACAAATTCAATAAATATTTATAACCATCTTGCTGTGTCTAAATTCATTCTATAAGGCATGAATGGTCTACAGAATTCATTTCCCATGCTCTAGTATTCACTCCAAAGTCTCATATCCATTCATATAGCCCCGAAAGTTTAAAGTGCTGATGGTGTCCAGTTTTGGATTAAAGTGCAACCACCCTTAAGGAGCCGATGTACCAGACTGTATCCTGAATCCACCTGAATATCTCCCCCATTGTAAGTTCCTCAAAATTGGTGACTTCTTGGGAAATGATCGCCTCCCAGACTTCGTATCTATAGACTTAGGTTTGCAGTTTACGCTGGAGCTCTAACTCTAGTGAGAAGAAGGAGGAGAAGGAGAAGACTGCAGATTTATACCCCACCTTCTCTCTGAATCAGAGGCTCAGAGCGGCTTACAATCTCCTATATCTTCTCCCCCCACAACAGACAACCTGTGAGGTGGGTGGGGCTGAGAGGGCTCTCACAGCAGCTGCCCTTCCAAGGACAACTTGTGCCAGAGCTATGGCTGACCCAAGGCCATTCCAGCGGATGCAAGTGGAGGAGTGGGGAATCAAACCCGGTTCTCCAAGATAAGAGTCCACACACAACCACTACACCAAACTGGTTCAAACTATAATGGATTCCATATCTTGTAAGAAGAAGAAGACTGCAGATTGATATCACACCCTTCTCTCTGAATCAGAGTCTCAGAGAGGCTTACAATCTTACAATCACATTACAATGTGAATTTAGAATTGTTTTTGGATAATGAGTCTTGTATATTTATTGTATTGTATATTTTATGGATGTTAGAACATAAGAACATAAGAGAAGCCATGTTGGATCAGGCCAACAGCCCATCAAGTCCAGCACTCTGTGTCACACAGTGGCAAAAAATTTTATATACACACATACACTGTGGCTAATAGCCACTGATGGACCTGTGCTCCATATTTTTATCTAAACCCTTCTTGAAGGTGGCTATACTTGTGGCCGGCACCACCTCCTGTGGCAGTGAATTCCACATGTTAATCACCCTTTGGGTGAAGAAGTACTTCCTTTTATCCGTTTTAACCTGTCTGCTCAGCAATTTCATCGAATGCCCACGAGTTCTTGTATTGTGAGAAAGGGAGAAAAGTACTTCTTTCTCTGCTTTCTCCATCCCATGCATTATCTTGTAAACCTCTATCATGTCACCCCGCAGTCGACGTTTCTCCAAGCTAAAGAGTCCCAAGTGTTTCAACCTTTCTTCATAGGGAAAGTGCTCCAGCCCTTTAATCATTCTAGTTGCCCTTCTCTGGACTTTCTCCAATGCTATAATATGCTTTTTGAGGTGCGGCGACCAGAACTGCACACAGTACTCCAAATGAGACTGCACCATCGATTTATACAGGGGCATTATGATACTGGCTGATTTGTTTTCAATTCCCTTCCTAATAATTCCCAGCATGGCATTGGGAATTCCCAGTTTGCGTTGCAAACACACACTGTCTTGACATTTTCAGTGAGTTATCTACCACAACCCCAAGATCTCTCTCTTGGTCAGTCTCTGCCAGTTCACACCCCATCAACTTGTATTTGTAGCTGGGATTCTTGGCCCCAATGTGCATTACTTTGCACTTGGCCACATTGAACCGCATCTGCCACGTTGACGCCCACTCACCCAGCCTCAACAGATCCCTTTGGAGTTCCTCACAATCCTCTCTGGTTCTCACCACCCTGAACAATTTAGTGTCATCCGCAAACTTGGCCACCTCACTGCTCACTCCCAACTCTAAATCATTTATGAACAAGTTAAAGAGCATGGGACCCAGTACCGAGCCCTGCGGCACCCCACTGCTTACCGTCCTCCACTGCGAAGACTGCCCATTTATACTCACTCTCTGCTTCCTATTACTCAGCCAGTTTTTGATCCACAAGAGGACCTGTCCTTTTACTCCATGACTCTCAAGCTTTCTAAGGAGCCTTTGATGAGGAACTTTATCAAAAGCTTTCTGGAAGTCAAGGTAAACAACATCTATTGGGTCTCCTTTGTCCACATGTTTGTTCACCCCCTCAAAGAAATGTAACAGGTTAGTGAGGCAAGATCTTCCCTTGCAGAACTCATGCTGAGTCTTCCTCAATAACCCGTGTTCATCAATGTGCCTACTCATTCTGTCCTTGATAATGGTTTCTACCAACTTTCCCGGTATTGAAGTCAGACTGACTGGCCTGTAATTTCCCGGGTCTCCTCTTGAACCTTTTTTAAAGATGGGGGTGACATTGGCTACCTTCCAGTCCTCAGGAACGGAGGCAGATTTCAATGAAAGATTACAGATTTTTGTTAGAAGATCCACAAGTTCAACTTTGAGTTCTTTCAGAACTCTCGGATGTATGCCATCTGGACCTGGTGACTTATTAGTTTTTAATTTGTCTATCAGTTGTAGGACCTCCTCTTTTGTCACCTCAATCTGACTCAGGTCTTTCAATACCCCTTCCAAAATTAGCGGTTCTGGGGCGGGCAAAAAGTTCTCATCTTCCACAGTGAAGACGGAGGCAAAAAATTCATTTAGCTTCTCAGCCATTTTCCTATCCTCCTTCAGTAATCCTTTTACCCCATGGTCATCCAAGGGCCCCACTGCCTCCCTGGCTGGTTTCCTACTTCTAATATATTTGAAGAAAGTTTTATTGTTGGTCTTTATGTTTTTTGCAATATGCTCCTCGTAGTCCCTTTTTGCCTGCCTGATCACAGTTTTGCATTTGATTTGCCACAGCCTGTGTTCCCTTTTACTAATCTAACTTGGACTGGTTTTCCACCGCTTAAAGGAGTCCTTCTTACCTTTTACAGCTTCCATTACTTTGTTTGTTAACCACGCAGGCCTTTTCTTATGCCTGTTTGTGCCTTTCCTAACTTGTGGTATGTATTTTATCTGAGCTTCTAGGATTATAGTTTTAAATAAATGTTGTTAGCCGCCCTGAGCCTGCTTAGGCGGGGAGGGCGGGATATAAATAAAATTTTATTATTAGTATTATTAGTATTATTACAATCTCTTTTATCTCCTTCCCCCACAACGGACACCCTGTTAGGTGGGTGGGGCTGAGAGAGCTCTCCTAGAAGCTGCCCTTTCAAGGACAACTCCTTCAAGAGCTATGGCTAACCCAAGGCCATTCCAGCAGCTGCAAGTGGAGGAGTGGAGAATCAAACCTGGTTCTTCTATATAAGTGTCTGCACACTTAACCACTACACCAAACTGGCTCTCTTAAAACACCCTTAGAATCATAGAATCATAGAGTTGGAAGGGACCTCCAGGGTCATCTAGTCCAACCCCCTGCACAATGCAGGAAACTCACAAACACCTCCCCCTAAATTCACAGGATCTTCATTGCTGTCAGATGGCCATTCAGCCTCTGTTTAAAAACCTCCAAGGAAGGAGAGCCCACCAACTCCCGAAGAAGCCGGTTCCACTGAGGAACTGCTCTAACAGTCAGGAAGTTCTTCCTAATGCTGTTAACAAGGGGCGTTTTCGCACTCACCTTCAGCCGGCGCGACCCCCCTCTTCACCGCACAGGATCTGCGCGGATTTCGCACTAAATGCCACGGAGCAGCCGGAAGAGCCGGAAGCTCCTGGTGCAAAAGCCGCTCAAACGTAAACTGCCAAAAAGCAGTTTCCGTTTGCGTGGCTTTTGCGACGGGAGCTTCTGGCTCTTCCGGCTGCTCCGCGGCATTTAGTGCGAAATCCGCGCAGATCCTGCGCGGTGAAGAGGGGGGTCGCGCCGGCTGAAGGTGAGTGTGAAAACGCCCAAGATGTTGCAGTATGACTCAGTGTGTAATTGTTTGCATATTCTAGATGAGATATTAAGACCTTGTAGACCACTTTACATGAAAAAGAACCTCGATGGGACATTCTGTGAAGTGAAGAGGAACAGCTGCCTTAACGGTGACTATAAAAGAATGAAAAGGTACATACAACGGAAGCATCAGGAATTTAAAATAACTGTACAGTAGCGGTCCACTGAGAGTGGATGGCACTGAATAAAATATACAGAGCACTGATTAAGACAAGGAGATGGATGGCCCTTAACGAGGAATGGGGATATATCATCTCAGTTATCAATAATAATTGCAATAAGGCCTTCTAGTCTATTTTCAATATTACTATAAACCCAGCATCTAAAATCCCATACTGTATTGCCCATTTGACATGGGGAGTCCATTTCAAGAAACTATTCTCTGATCCTAATGGGCATAGTACATCTGCTATTATTCCTCTTCATGCAACAGCATCCTGGTCTGAGGTACTGGTTAAGGAGGTCATTTGCCTTCTCAAGGGATTAAATTAGGAAAAACTCGGGGCTCTGACCAAATCCCTAAAGAGCTATTCAAGGCTGATCCATTATGTTGAGCCCCAGTCCTGGCCCCAAGTTTCACTCAAATTAACATCAGTGGACAAATACCTGTTTTATGGAAACATTCTATTATTGTCCTCATATTTAACAGCCAGTTTGGTGTAATGGTTAAGTGTGCAGACTCTTATCTGGGAGAACCGGGTTGGATTCCCCACTCCTCCACTCGCACTTGCTGGAATGGCCTTGGGTCAGCCATAGCTCTGGCAGAGGTTGTCCTTGAAAGGGCAGCTGCTGTAAGAGCTCTCTCAGCCCCACCCACACCATAGGTTGTCTGTTGTGGAGAGGGGGGGGGAGTTAAAGAAGATTGTAAACCATTCCAAGACTCTGAGATTCAGAGTGAAGGGTGGGGTATAAATCCAGCATCATCATAATCTTCTTCTTCTTCTCCATCCTGCTATTGACCAATCAGTTTTCTGTCAACTGTGTCCTATTCTATATTCTGAAAGTGCATCCAGCTCCTTATATGGAATAAAGTGTGCTGTAGTTTCAATATCAATTCCTAATCCAAATCCCTCAATTTTGGATTACTGATAAGACTCCTTTGCACCACCTCTGGATAGGTGGGACTATATGAATGGATATGAGACACTGGGGGAAATCCTAGAGAGAAGGGAATGAAGTATGCAGACCATTTATGCCTTATATATTGAATTTAGACACAGGGAGATAGTTATAAATACGTACTTGATTTGTATACCTTGTACTTTGCAGTTATTGTTTCAGAGTGTATTCTCTGCATTACCCAACTGGAGGCTGACAACCTTAGTCCATATAAATGTTCCTGGTTCTGGGGCTTAAGCATGGGGGTCTTATTGCAGAGCCCACTGAGATGGGCCTGGCCAGAACCTGCAATAAGGTCTCTTCAGCTGCCGCCCCAAAGTAGGCAGCTCGTTCCCCCCATAAGAACAGCCCAATCTTTTCAAGACTTCCGTTGCAATCAGAAATGTCATTTGTTGCGCACAGTGTCATTGTCTGCTTATGATTTTGAATGCTGTTAGATTTCTCTGATACCTTTTGTTTAGCTTTCTGTTTATTGTTAGCCATCTCAGTGGACCTTCTAAAAAAGCATGGCGGGATAATAAATATGACGAGTAAATAAATAAAAGCTTGGCGGAAGTGGGAATATGTTCAGACTCATGTGTGAATAGGGTTTCCCAGAAACTTGGGCCTGCCAGTGGAGGACCAGGCAGGAACTCTGAAAATAAACACAACGTTCCTACATGTCCCGGAAGTGACATAGTCACATCGGGGATGTTTGGGGGTGACATTCTGGTTTTGGGGCAAAACTCTATGCCAGGGGTGGCCAATGGTAGCTCTCCAGATGTGTTTGCCTACAACTCTCATCAGCCCCAGCCAGCATGGCCAATGGCTGGGGCTGATGGGAGTTGTAGGCGGAAACATCTGGAGAACTACCGTTGGCCACCCCTGCTCTATGGTCAAATTAGCTTCTACCAAAGTTTTGCCCGAAAAACAGAGTGTTGCCCCCTGCCCCAATCACCAACATACACCCATCACTTCCAGGTCACATAGGCTTGCCAATCCCCAGGTGGGGATGGAGGATCCCCCCGGTTTGGAGGCCCTCCCCTCACTTCAGGGTCATCAGAAAGCGGGAGGAGGGGAGGAAAATGTCTGCTGGGCACTCCATTATTCCCTATGTGTCAAGTCGACGGATTCAAAAATGAGTCAAAGTTGTTACTAAGACTACATTTATTGATAACCAGTACTCTGCCGCAAGCCTCTAGCTTGCTAAGAATGAAACCAATACATTGATACATGGGTTTTAAGATACACTTCAAAAACATTCCTACGGGGGGGGAGGTCCAAGAGGAAACATTCACACATAATTACAAGATACTTTCTCAGGCAGTTATCTAGCCATTTGTCCTTGCATTATCATGCAAGGCTTCCTCCCACCTCAGGCTCTGAGAAGGCGCCGACTAGTTCTTTCACACCAGTTGCAAATCAAAATGAGAAAAGCGGGAAGGGAATAACTAATGGTCAAACATTAGCAGCAGTGGATCCATTATGATTTTAACCAAGCCTGACACCCCAGGCCAAGATCCCCTTCAGACTCTAGTCAGAATCAGTCGATCTTGACACTATGGAGACTGATTCCCATAGGAAATAATGGAGAATTGATCCGCGTTTATCTGGGGCTCTGGGGGGGGGGGTGCAGTTTTGTGAGGCAGAGGCACCGAATTTTCAGTAGAGCATCCAAGGCATCTTCCCAAAATACCCCCCAATTTTCAAAAACATTGAACCAGGGGGTCCAGTTCTATGAGCCCGAAAAGAAGGTGCCCTTATCCATTATTTACTATGGAAGGAAGACATTTAAAAAGATGTCCCTTTCAATGTGATGGCCAGAACTCCCTGTGGAGTTCAATGATGCTTGTCACACCTTTGCTCCTGGCTCCACCCCCAACGTCTCCTGGCTCCACCCCAAAGTCTCCAGATAGTTCTTGAATTGGACTTGGCAACCCTAAGTTCACATAAGTATGTCACATTTATTTCCAGCTTCTTGCATGTTTTTTTTTTTGGGGGGGGAGGTGATTGGAGGGGCAGTGAGGAGTGCCCCAAACTGCGGGATCTCTGCCTGTACTGGGGTGGTGCTGTCTGGCATGCCTATATGTGAATAGACCTCTGACTAGGGTTTCCAGGTCCTCCCTGGCCACCAGCGGGGTATGGGGGAGTAGTGTTGCCAGCGCCAGGCTGAGGAGCTCTTGGATTTTTGGGGGGTGGGAAATAGAACCTGGGGAGGACAGAAACTTCAGAGGGGTACAAGGCCACACAGTTCATTCTCCAAAGCATCCATTTTCTCCACAGGAACTGTCTCCGTAGTTTGTAGATCAGATATAATTCTGGGCTTAATTGTTTTCTTTTTCTGGTAACAAAAGCTGAGAACAGACGGGCATTCTGGGGCGGCTGGGAGGTGTCCCGAAGTGGGGTGGCGCAAAAAGAGCTGTCCCGGAGCCTCCCCATGCTCACCCGCATGCCGCCGGCATCCCCTCCGTGAGGCGGCTGGGCGCCACCGCACGGGAAGGCGACCCGGAAGCCGGATTCCTTTGTTTTTCCTGGGAGTGGGAGGGGCATGAGCACACCAGTGCTCTGATTGGTTTCATTTTTTTTAAAAATGGAACAGCTTGGGGCGGCTAGAGAGCTCCAGAGTGCCAAGTCGCCTCGCATGCACCCTTCCCTGTCCAGACGGCAATCCAGCGACTGACAGCCGGCTCAAATATTTGAAAGTGGTAACTTTTTGTGCCAGATGGAGCAGCCTGCAGGGCGGGGACGCCCAGCAGATGTTTGGGTGCGGAGGGATTTTTGAGGCCGACTTCAGAGGCATCTCTGAGTCAGCCCAAAGAGCAGGTCTGTAATCAGCCAAACTAACCTTTACCTCAATGTCATATTTATTGTCTACTGCAAGACAAGTTGTAGCCACAAAATGGAGAGACAAAGAACCTCTTACAAGCCAACAATGGCCAAATAAACTCTGGGCATCTTTTGTGTATGGCGAGATCTCAAATAACGCCTTAAGGCCAAATCTAGTGACTTATCAACGGAAACGTCAAGCTCTTTGGTACCCCGTAGTGGAATACCTGACAAATCATAGCGTCATTCCAAAAAAATCCTTACTATCGAGATTTGCTTTACTTATAATGTTTTGACATGCACCTTTGTATTTATTTTAGCAAACCAGACCTTTTCACTCATTTTTATGTATCACTGTAATGGAGATGCTCTGATGTATACGGTTGTTTGTTTTTGTTTTTTCGTTGAAATGACTTCTTTGTTTTCCTGTCCCTTTTGTTGTAACCCCTGTTTTTTTTCAGTAAAGTTTGACTTACGTGCTAAAAAAAAAGATATAATTCTGGGCGTTCCCCAGGTCCAGCTTGGAGGCTGGGATTCCTACCTCAACACAAAGGCGGCTCAGGTTGGCAAATGTGTTTTTCTCTCCACTTTAAAAAGGTAATGGTAGTCCCCCGTGCAAGCACCGAGTCATGACTGACCTGTGGGGTGATGTTTACCCTCACAAGAACCTTCTAAGGAGAGAGTGACTGGTCCAAGGTCACCTCCTATGGGGGGCTTCCATGGCAGAGTGGAGATGTGAAACTTTTTGGTGTTGTGGATGTTGATTTGGGAGAACTGTGTTTGATTCCTCACTCCTCCACATACAGCTGCTGGCATGACCTTGGGCCAGCCACAAGTTCTCAGCGGCGCTGTTCTTGATAGAGCTCTCTCAACCCCACCTACCTCACAGAGTGTCTGTTGTGGGAAGGGGAAGGGAGATTGTAAGCCATTCTGAGTCTCCAAGTTAAGGTCGAGGTATAAATCCAATATCTTCTTCTCTTCTTCTTTTCTCCCAGAACAATACTGGCTGTACGTAGCGGGGGTTGCCGGGTCCCACCTGGGCACTGGTGGGAGATGGGGGATAGGGTTGCCAGATCCAGGTGTGGAAATTCCTGGAGATTTGGGGGTGGAGCCTGGAGAGGACAGGGACCTCAGTGGAGTACAAGACCATAGAGTTCACCCTCCAAAGCATCCATTTTCTCCAGGGAAACTGTTACCTGGAGATGAGCAGTAATTCTGGGCGATCCCCTGGTCCCACCTGGCAGTTGGCATCCCTATCTTTGCTGTAAGGTGATTAGGAATAAAGTTTTGGTGGAACTAAATTCTTGAAGTACATCAGTGAAATTTGAGCCCACCCTGCACGTTAGACACCAACATGATTTCCAACATATAAGCATTCAAGAGCCAAAGCTAGGGCTGCCATGCCCCTGGTCCAGGTGGGGAATCCCCTGCCCATGAGGTTCCCAACCCGCCGGCCCACATTGGGCTGATGGGAGGAACCTCTCCTTACATCGCTGGCATGATAATGTCACCTGGAAGTGATGCCATCAAAATGGTGACGCCCATGCAGGGCCGCTCTAGGCGTTTTTGATAAAACTCTATGGTTTTCCCAGATACTGTAGCCATTTGGGAGGGAAAACTCTATGGTACAATGATGCCGTCACTTCTGAGTGATGTCATCGCACTGCACGCGGGCTTTGCGCACGCGAAAGTCCCCCGCTCCGGGAAGCTGGGGACTTGGCAACCATAGTCAAAGCTGAGCTTTCGAAAAGTTCTACCCCCAAAAAATCTTCTTGGTCTCTGAAGTCTCTCAGGTGCTACTTGTCAGAACTTGTACTTTTCCTGCTTGCTAAGCTTAGCAACGTTAGCCTAACTGACTCCGTCTTGTGTGTCAATACTAACCCTGTATACTCATAGCTAGGCCTCTAATCAAAGTGCTTTGCATTTCAAACATACTGTAACCGCTGGAGGAATGACAGATAGCCCCTGGGAATAGCCTGTTGTCAGAACTTGGATGAACTTCAAGAGAGTCCAATACTTGTAGCAAGTTAGGAATCTTTATTGGAAGAACTTCAGTACTATAGCAACGAAATAACAGTAATGGCGAGTCTGGGCAGTTGGTTACATTTTATGCCCACAGCAAAGCATAATAAAACAATAATTCATGGCAGTTCACACGGTTCCAAGCTAGTGTCTCTTTCCCAGCCTTCGTTATCAGTAAAGGAAGATGCCCCCCTATTGCGAAGGCCAAACGGCCTGGCTTCAAAGGCCACCTGTGGATGTTAAGCAGAGACTTTCTGCCGCCTGTCTTACCACCCTAAATATTTAGCATAGCAAAGAGGCTTGGGTCAATGACCGTTGTCAATATTCTGAGTTACAACATGGAGACAGTTTGGCTAAGCTAAGAAATCACAGTTACAAGTTCTGACACCTGTAGGTGTCCTTTGAAGGCAACCGCCCAGGACATCACAGCAGGACTCCTTCCTCCCTCTGCTGATAACAGACTCTGGGAACAGACCAGTGTCTCTGGAAGTGTGAGAACCAACTTGATTGTTTCTGTAACAACCGCATAAAATTGTAACCAATGCTAAACCCGTTATCAGAGTTATTCTGTGCCTTCATGAACTTAGTTCTCAATAAACTCCTATACTTTGTAACGAAGTACTGGGCCTCGTTTGAAGTTCTTCAAGTTCTGACACTACTGCAAACTCAGATTGAACTGTTCAACCATAGGCCAGCACAGCTACACCCTGAAATGATTCCGAAGTATCTATTGACCAAACTGCTATGTCCTTTCTTAGCAGTTTGGGGGTGGAGCTTGGAGAGAAAAGGGACTTCAGTGGCTCTTTCCTCTCTCCTTTTCATCTGTGTTTAATTTACCAGTTGTATCATTTATAATTACTTAGGGATGATGGGTTTGCATTGGCATCAAACTGCTGTGTCCTCTGGAAAAAATATATATATATATTTTGTTTAGTTGCAGAAACTGTGACACATTTGTTTTGTAGGCATCCAAACTGAGATGCTGCCTGTCATTTTGAGGCTGTCAGTAGTTCCCTTGACATTTATATGTTTTGGATATTTGCAGGGATTATAAATGAGGGGGCAACGTCTCTTCTTCCCTTTCACCTCATCCTAGCACAGAGAGCAAAACAATGCAGAACTGGATGTTTGGGGAGGTTTTTCTTTTGCTTTTTTTTTTGCATTTCTTCTTATCCGTAATGTGAGACAAGTCTGGCATGTATTGCTTTAAATGCATAAGGCCAAACCTTGACATGGATACCATAAGGTGGACACAGATACTGATCAAATGTATGGTGCATTTCTGAGATACACAGCCAACAGCAAACATATTCCTAGGACCTGTAGCCTTAGGACGTAGCATCAGGACCACGTATAGCAGGGGTGGCCAACGGTAGCTCTCCAGATGTTTTTTGCCTACAACTCCCATCAGCCCCAGCCATTGGCCATGCTGGCTGGGGCTGATGGGAGTTGTAGGCAAAAACATCTGGAGAGCTACCGTTGGCCACCCCTGGCATATAGAACCAGAGGATGCCAGTTACCTGAGTCAAGGTCAAGCAAAACCTGAAATTTAACAAAACAAGGTTCTAAGTCAAACAACAAAGCCTTGTGGCACCCTATAGTCTAACAAATGTATTCACATAAGTTTTGGATGTTTTGGATAAGTTCCTGAGATGAATGAAGTGATACTTTTAGTTGGCAGGTTCAAAAGACAAGACAAGAATAGAACATAAGAATATAAGAGAAGCCATGTTGGATCAGGCCAATGACCCATCCAGTCCAACACTCTGTGTTCTAACTCAGGAGACATTAAATTTAGGGAAGCCTCTGGCCGGAGCAGATAGGCGTCATCACCTCCCTTCACCATGGTGTTTATTTTAATGGAAGTACAGCATCTAAAGTGAACTTCATATCAAATCTGTGGGTTTCTCCATAGACAGAACATCTTAAAAATAACAAAGACAGCCGAATAATTTTGGAGAAGGTCAGTAGAATACCTCAGGAGGTTTCACAAACCTTTATGTTGTCGTGAGCTTTTCATCTGAAGTGAAATTTGAAAACTTTTCTTAAAGTTTCTTTCTTGGACCAAATAGATTATGACGAAAGGCAAAAACAGGACTAGAGTTAATGAAGTTTCTTGCTGGATGCGGTGACAGGGCGAGACAAACTAGACAATTACGTGACGCAATTTGCACCTCAGTCCGGTAACAGTTATCCACGTGCAGGAATACTCTTTTTGAGAAGATTCCACTTAAAAGTGTTGTGCTCAAAGCGACAGTTCTTTCTGGAGTGGTATACCTCTGGTGTTTCATTCACACATGCCATTCATTACATCCAGCGACAGACCCGCCTGTATCAACCATCTCTTTGTGGAATGAGGCTCCTTGTTTAACACTCCTTACCGATGTGATGTCAAAATCGTTAGCATTGGGGTTTTTTTCCCCTTTACAAAAGCAATTCTCGCTGCAATTTGAAAAGCTCGGTGCATAAGATCCTTTCGGCAAAATACACATGGGTGGCATTTCAAGAACCTTCGCTAAGTAAATGTTTTCTCTTTCAGTCTCTCTGGGAGGGCGGCTTTGCCATTCTGCATCAGAGAGTCAATCATCAAACCCAGTGGCTTGCCTCTGGCGACAGCCAGCACATGACTCTTCTGATGGAAGAGCAAACAAGATGCTAGATGCTTGGTCCGCTCAACGAAGGGTGTGCCCTTTTGTGTGGAGGAATTTGGTGGGATGTTTTGTGGCCTGATGCATATAGTCTAGTAGCGTCAGTGCATGGGCTATCAAGGAATGAAAGTCATTTTGACATAAAAGAGCAATTCTTGAAAGAGGTCTCTCAGCCTCACCTAAGTCACAGGGTGTCTGCTGAGGGGAGAGGATGGGAAAAGAGACTGCAAACTGCTCTGAGACTGAGTGAAGGGCAAGGTATATATCCAATCTCCTTCTCCTCCACCACCACCACCACACTGGAACAAAGAGCAAAATTTTGTGTCATGTAACTGAAAAAGATATCCACAGGTTGTCCTCTGCTTCTCTTCTCAGAGGAGCAGAGATTCATCAGTGGCTATTAGCCACAAGGTATAAATGGAACACTCTGTCTGGGGCAAGTGATGTTCTGTATTCTTGGGGCTTGGGGGAGCAACAGCGGAAGGGCTTCTGAAGTTCTGGCCATGCTGGTGGAACTCCTGATGGCACCTGGATTTTGGCCAGTGTGTGACACAAAATGTTGGACTCAATGGGCCATTGGCCTGATCCAACATGGCTTATATTCTTATGTTGGTTCATGCATCATAGAATCATAGAGTTGGAAGGGACCTCTAGGGTCATCTAGTCCAACCCCCTGCACAATGCAGGGAACTCACAAATACTTCCTCCTAAATTTGCAGGACCCTCATTGCTGTCAGATGGCCATCTAGCCTCTGTTTAAAAACCTCCAAAGAAGGAGAGCCCACGACCTCCCGAGGAAGCCTGTTCCACTGAGGAATCGCTCTAACGGTCAGGAAGTTCTTCCTAATGTTGAGCCGGAAACTCTTTTGATTTAATTTCAACCAATTGGTTCTGGTCCTACCTTCCAGGGCCACAGAAAACAATTCCACACCATCCTCTATATGACAGCCCTTCAACTACTCAAAGATCGTGATCATATCACCTCTCAGCCACCTCCTCTGCAGGCTAAAAATCCCCAGCTCCTTCAACCTTTCCTCATAGGACTTGGTCTCCAGACCCCTCACCATCTTCGTCGCCCTCCTATGGACCCGTTTCAGCTTGTCTATATTCTTCTTAAAATATGGTACCCAAAACTGAACACAATACTCTAGGTGAGGTATTGCCAGAGCAGAGTAAAGTGATCCCATCACATCACGTGATCTGGACACTATACTTCTGCTGACACAGCCCAAAATTGCATTTGCCTTTTTAGCCACCGCATCACACTGTTGACTCATGTTCAGCGTATGATCCACTAAGACCCCTAGATCCTTTTTGCACATACTATTGCTAAGACAAGTCTCCCCCACCCTATAACCATGCATGGGATTCTTCCTATCTAAATGCAGAACTTTACATTTATCCCAGTTAAAATTCATTTTATTGATTTTAGCCCAGTTTTCCTGCCGGTCATCCTGTATCCTGTTTCTGTCTTCTTCTGTGTTTGCAACCCCTCCCAATTTCATATCATCTGCAAATTTAATAAGCATTCCCTCTATTCCTTCATCCAAATCACTGATAAAGATGTTGAACAAAACAGGTCCCAGGACAGATCCTTGAGGCACTCCACTTGTCACTCCTCTCCAAGAGGATGAGGAACCATTCAGAAGCCCTCTTTGGGTGCCATCTGTCAACCAGTGACAGATCCACCTAACAGTAATAGGATCCAAACCACATTTTACCAACTTGTCAACAAGGATAGCATGTGGGACTTTATCAAAAGCCTTACTGAAATCATCATCAGCGTTACCTCACCAGTGGCAGCTAATGATTTTTTTTTCCCAACAAGATGAGGGAAATTTATTTATGTTATTTATTCTCCACCTTTCTCGCTTGGACTCAAGGCAGATTACACAGTCAAGACATTCAACAGGATAGGATATTCAGTCAACAATTGAATAAGATTTGGGTTGAAGATCCAACCAAAAGTCTAAAAAAGCAAAACTGAAGCAAAGTGTCGTGTTAACACGAACACATTTAATGTTGCAAAATTACTATGCACGGTAGTACAGACCACACTCCCCGAGGGTGTATCCAACTAATTTTGTGAAGCCTTATGTATCAGTGATACTCTTTTACCTGCATAGAGAAGCCTTCTTGAATAATTAAGTTTTGCATTTTTGGCATAGAGCCAGGCATGCGGGAACCTTCTTGACCTCCTCAGACAGGCTGTTCCACAAGGTGGGGGACACAAATGGAGAAGGCACATGGAGGAGCAGGTGTTGACTTTGCCCATTTGCAGGACATACATTCTGCTGCTAGAGGGTTGTCGGCTGCTCCAGGTAGCCAGAGGGGGAATGGGGAGTGAGCTTACCGCGAACACAGAGTCTCACTCGATGTTTCAGATGCACAGATTCACTTTTCCCAATGGCACTACTTCACACTGTATTGCCTGGGACCTGTAATAAAAGCATTTAGGCCATGTACTTAGGCTTTTGACCACCGTTGGTTATTGTGCCTTTTAATGGCTTGATCAAGTGCATTTAAATGTATGCTTGCATTACCCAAAGCCTTTGCAATATAAAGAAGAGGTTTTTTTTTTTTTAAAGTACCGTCTTACTATCCCGTGATACTGCAGAGCATTCTTATTTGAAAGCTTGAATATGATTCCCTCCATGGTTCTACAGGGGAGATATCTGAATAGGCCTTCTTCTGATAGCATTTGCCCTTGTGGCCTTAATAGGATTTGCACATCTTTTCTTGTTTTGCTTGAATGCTTTTTTTTTTTTTTTTTAAGAATGCAAGGGATCATTATATTAAGCCACTAATTGATCAGTTGTCCCCTTACATCCTGGAAACTCTGTCTCCTTTGTTTAGTGATAAGTATCCTAAGCTCACTCTGGCAATAGCAAAACCCCTTTTAGTCCTTCTAGCTCTTGAGAAGGAGGAGGAGGAGGAGGAGAAGATGACAACGACGATTCTGCAGCTCAGGGTTTGTTAATCAATGAGCTTCTTTGGGAATAAAAGGAAGGAAGTAGCCTGCGCGTGACAACTCAGTAAACAAAGCTACCACTCATTGTCTGAGGGAAAGCCTATTATAAGTATTTTCCTCGTCCATCAGGCGAACTCAAAAAGAAATGAACAAGCATTCCTTAACTTGCAGCTCTGTTGTCCAAAACTGGGGTTCGTACTCTATCAGTGGTCTGTCTGTCTATCCAGGGCTCACTTTGTAGCTGGAACTCCTTTCCATATTAGGCCACACATCCCTAATGTAGCTTACAGGGCTCTTAGTACTGGGCCTACTGTAAGCTCCAGGAGGATTGGCTACATCAGGGTTGTATGGAAAGGCGCTCCTGCTACAACGAAGTGAACTATCTATCTATCTATCTATCTATCTATCTATCTATCTATCTATCTATCTATCTATCTATCTATCTATCTATCTATCTATCTATCTATCTATCTATCTATCTATCTATCTCTAAGAGCCCTGTAGTGCAGAGTGTTAAAGCTGCAGTACTGCCCTCCTAAGCTCTGCTCACGACCTGAGTTCAAACCCCAGTGGAAGCTGGGTTTTCAGGTAGCCGGCTCAAGGTTGACTCAGCTTGCTGGGGGGAAAGTGTAGATGACTGGGGAAGGCAATGGCAAACCACCGCCATGAAAACATTGTGAAAGCAATGGTACTCCAGAGTCGGAAACGACTGGTGCTTGCATAGGGGACCTTTCCTACCTACCTACCTACCTACCTACCTACCTACCTACCTATCTGTCTGTCTGTCTGTCTGTCTGTCTGTCATCATCATCTATCATGTGTCTCTTATGGAGTAAAGAATGGTTGAATGACAGGGAGCAAAGAGTAGGAATTCATGGAGGATAGGTTGTCTACCAGCTATGTTTGCCATTCCCCAGTTGCAGGCAGGGGATTCTCCTGGTTTTGTGGGCTCCTGGCCAACAGAAGGAAACACCCCCCCCCTCCTGCAATGTGCCTGTGTCACCCAGAAGTGATGTGGACATGCCGGGGGTCAACACTTTGGTTTGTGGGCAAAGTTCTGTGGTTTGAAGGTTTGAGGGCAATTTTACCATAGAGTTTTGCTCCAAAACCGGAATGTCATCCCCTTTGTGCCTATGTCACTTCCACGTGATGTAGACATTGCAAATGACATCACTTATGGTGACATCAGCATGTTGGGAACAACACTTTTGGTTCCTGGAATGCCCCTCCCAGCATGTCCAACAGACCCAGCAACCCTACGATTAGCCATAGTGATTAAAGGGAACCTTCATATTCAGAGACAGTAAACTTGTGACTAGCAGGGCCAGGAGGCCACATCCGGAGAAGGCCTCAGCCTCTGTGCTCTGCCATTGGCCCCCCAGGGGAACTTGTGGGTTACTGTGCAAAGTGAAGATGTTGGGCTATGTGGACAGTTGGTCTGATCCAGCAGGGCTCTACTTATGTTTGTATCTCAGAACCTATTTGAACCTAACACTGTAGAGGTTCAGTGAATAGCAACTTTGAAAGTAAGGGATCTAGAATGCACGTGAGTGCCCAGAGGTGATGAACATAAACCGGTATGGAACTTTCAAACACATTCCCACCACTTAGCAAGCATTTTTTTCTATTATACACTAAATTGGAATAATTCCAAATTTCTCATCTTTGCTGTTTCAGTTGGAAACCTCCCATTTCAGTTTTCTTTTTTGCATCCCTGATTCCTTATGTTGTAGAATCATAGAATTGGAAGGGACCTCCAGAGTCATCTAGTCCAAGCCCCAGCACAATGCAGGAAACTCACAAATACCTCCTCCTAAATTCACAGGATCTTTATCTAGCCAGAAGGCCATCTAGCCTGTTTATAAACCTCCAAGGAAGGAGAGCCCACCACCTCCTGAGGAAGCCTGTTCCACTGAGGAACGGCTCTAATAGTCAGGAAGTTCTTCCTAATGTTGAGCCAGAAACTGATTTAATTTCAACCCATTGGTTCTGGTCCTACCTTCTGGGGTCACAGAATACAATTACACACCATCCTCCTTATGACAGCCCTTCAAGTACTTGAAGATGGTGATCATATCACCTCTCAGCCGCCTCCTCTCCAGGCTAAACATGCACAGCTCCTTCAACCTTTCTTCATAGGACTTGGTCTCCAGACCCCTCACCATCTTCATCACCCACCTCTGGACCCATTCCAGCTTGTCTATATATTTCTTAAAACATGGTGCCCAAAACTGAACACAATACTCCAGGTGAAGTCTTACCAGAGCAAAGTGATACCATCACTTCACATGATCTGGACACTATACCTCAGCTGATACAGCCCAAAATTGCATTTGTATTGCCTTCTGTTTCCTCATGCCATTTTTTCCCTGTAAAATCTACATGTTTTTGCATCAGTAAACCATCATTATACATAAAAACGGTATACAATGTATGTGATAATACTGTACAATACACGTACACCGTGCAAAGCGGAGAACTGACATGGTTTGCAAAAATGTACAGGTCATCAGTGTTTTCAGTAAATTGAAATTATCTCTGTACATCTGTGTATGTTAATCAGAGATGTGGCGGTTTTAAAACTGCACGCTCTGACTTTTTGATCACCAAAATCAGCGACTTCTGGGCTTCTTTATTTTTAACTGCCAAAGAAATTCACTTTCAGCTTTATTTGAACAATACACCTGGGACATTATTATGCCCGGTAGGAAATAAATAAGGTTGTAAGCCTCCCAGATTTCAAAGAGTGCTTCTCTCTCATGGATGTCTAATTTTGGAACACTGCCATGGTTTTACTGTCTCTGTATATAACCCTTCCAAGGCATACAAGGAGGCAAGTTTCAAAGAACGTGGAGAAAAAGTGAGCACTGCTGTTTTATTTCTGCAGCATATAATGCACACGTAGATAGGTAGCAGAAGAATTATTTTTCTTTCCTTTTCTTTTTGCAGTGTTAAATGAATCTGCAGAACTCATCTTTTGTACTCTGGAAATTAGACAGGCTGTACACTGTATTCAAGGAGCAATCCTGTTTTATATATTATTGAAATGTTAAAGGAACGGGGTAGGGGAATGCAGAAATAGAGAAGGGAAAAGGGAATAAAGTAGAATAAATTCAACAACATATACTCTACATCATTAGATTACAAAATAGTACTCTTGGTCTTTAAAGATTTATAACCTATGGATTATAACAGATTAATTTGGTAGTTTAGATTTTAGATTTTAGGATATCAAAAATGAGGAACTTACAAAGAAGTGCAACAGACTATGTACAAAATTATGTTTGTGCATTAAGCCATTCATAAAAGGGTTTCCAAGGATTATCTTCATCATGTATTAGTTTACCCTTAATGCGAAGCACATCTGTTTCTGCTCTCTGATATTTTATCGATCAATTAAGGAGCAATCCTAAACAGGTCTACTTGGAAGCAAGTCCCATTTTATTCAATGGTGTTTATTCCAAGAGAAATGTTATTAGGATTCCAGCCGTGTTCTCTGTGCTATCCCAAAACAAACACATAAATAAAT
This sequence comes from Heteronotia binoei, assembly GCF_032191835.1. Taxonomy (NCBI): domain Eukaryota; kingdom Metazoa; phylum Chordata; class Lepidosauria; order Squamata; family Gekkonidae; genus Heteronotia; species Heteronotia binoei. The sequence goes on from NC_083229.1 coordinate 128,865,905, forward strand.
TTGCAGATGTGCTTACTAGGAATGTGCTATGGTTCTACTTTGCCACTGGAAATGACAACCACTGTTCTTAGAAGGGCTCCAAAGGCTTTTATCAATGTTAACCCAACTTCCCCTTTTCCATCAAGGCACTTGATTAGGTGGTGTCTTGGTTGCTTCAGGCAGTCTCAAAGGATATGGGCTCTCTAGATCCATTTCAGTTTAAATTCTGGCCTGGTTTTAGGTTGTCACAGCCTTGGGCATTGTGACCAGTGACCTTTTCTAAAAGAATTACAGAGAGCACATCACTGTTGATATTCTGTGATTTCTCAAAAGTATTCAATACCTTCAGCCATGGTATTCTCCTGGAGACATTGGCTGGATTGGAAGTAGGAATGGGCACAAACCAGCTGACAAACTAAAGTTCATGATAAATGTTGGCAAGTCCATGGTCCATGAAACAATGTTTGCAAACTGAAAAACCAACATGAATGTTCACAGGGCTTTTTTGGCAGGAAAAAGTCCAGTAGGAACTCATATACATATTAGGCCACACCCCTGAAACCAAGCCAGCCAGAACTCCATTCCTATGCATTTCTGCTCAAAAAAAACCCCTGAATGTTCACAAATTTTGATGCAGTGTGTAGCAGTTTGTAAACAGCAGAAATCACAGATTTCTTCATTAAAAAAGGTGCTTGGTTTAAATGGCTCAGAGCCATTTAAACCACTGCTTTCTGCTCCCTACAGAAAACCATGGGGAGCAGATAAAAGAGTTTCCAAACAGCTAAATGGTGGTCTATGAAAAACCGCAGGGAGCAGGGTTTAAATGACTGAGTCAGGGTTTAAATGACTGAGTTTAAATGACTGAGCATCTGAACAGGGTCCTTACTACTCAGCTTGGGAACCCATGCTTTGTGCTCCCCACAAAAAGCTGGGAGGAGCAGAAAGCAAGGGTTTAAACTTTAAATGGCTCACAAATTGATGCAACCCAGTTCACGCCCATCCCTAATTAGATGTAGGTGATGCCACATTTTGATAGTTCTACTTTTGTTTGACTGGCTGACTCCAGAATGTGGTGCTGGGAAACTGCTACTTAGCTTTGTGGCTTTCCTGCAGTGTTCTGTCTTGTCCCCCATGCTGTTCAATATCTACATGAAACTGCTAGGCAGATCATCTGGGGATTTGGAGTTATGGGCCAACAATATGTGGATGACACTCAACTCTATTTCTCTGGAACATCTCAGTCAGGAAGTTCTGGGGAGGTCAGGGACCTCAGCAGGCTACAATGCCATGGAGTCCTCCTTCCAAAGCAGCCATTTTCTCCAGGGGAACTGATCTTGGTCATCTGGAAGTCAATTGTAATAGCAGATCTCCAGGTGCTACCCGGAGGTTATCAACCCTACAACCAAATGCAATTTTCTTTCTTTCTTTCTTTCTTTCTTTCTTTCTTTCTTTCTTTCTTTCTTTCTTTCTTTCTTTCTTTCTTTCTTTCTTTCTTTCTTTCTTTCTTTCTTTCTTTCTTTCTTTCTTTCCTTCCTTCCTTCCTTCCTTCCTTCCTTCCTTCCTTCCTTCCTTCCTTCCTTCCTTCCTTCCTTCCCTCCCTCCCTCCCTCCCTCCCTCTCTCCCTCCCTCCCTCCCAGTGGTGACATCTTGCCTATTGAACGCCCTGCCCCTTTGGGGCTCGCCTGGGCCTATGGTTCTATTTGGTGCCAAACCAAAGCATTTCTTTTTACCCAGGCTTTTAACTAGGGTTTTAAAAATCACATGCTATCAAAGCTATCATGTCTTTCCTCAGCTCTTGGTCTGTAGAGGATCTTTATTCAGGAAGTAAAACACAGTGTTTGGTACTGTAATTTCACACAGTGTGTTACTTTAGGGAAGACAGGTATGTCAGGAGACCCATGTTTATTGTAATACTTAGTTGTACCCTTAGATAGTGGCATTCTGTAATCCAGAGTGAACTGGAGTGCTGTACAACAAAGAGTCCTCAATCAACAGCATGCATCTGTATGAAGAAAGTGTCAAAAAATAACTTACTGCGGTTCTTGAATGTTACGAATACATTCAGCGATGGTGGCTATCTTTGCTTTATCAGGCATTCTTAAAATACATCTGACAGGCTGAAAAATGGGAGGTTTATTTTTTGCTGTATTTCCTTTTTTTCATTTATGAGATTATTCTTTTGAAAGATGATGACTATGCATTGCATTTATCAGAGGCTGTTTTTAGAAGGACCATAAAATTTAAAATCTAGAGGTCCCATTCTCTAAAGATAGCTAATGAGAGGGAGAGAGAGCATTGGATGCACAGTTGCTATCTACCACAACCCTCCAAGAAAAGCTTACCAGATATCTATCCATCCACCCATCCTTCCACCCACCCATCCATCCATCCATCCATCCATTATTTATTTATTTATTTATTTATTTGGGATTTATATCCCGCCCTTCCCACAAGTGGCTCATCCATCCATCCATCCATCCATCCATCCATCCATCCATCCATCCATCCATCCATCCTCTATCCATTTACCTGTCTTATCTATCCTCCATCCAGCTACCTATCTATCTATCTATCTATCTATCTATCTATCTATCTATCTATCTATCTATCTATCTATCTATCTATCTATCTATCTATCTATCTATCTATCTTCTATCATCTATCTATCTATCATCTATCTATCTATCTATCTATCTATCTATCTATCTATCTATCTATCTATCTATCTATCTATCTATCTATCTATCTATCTTCTATCATCTATCTATCTATCTATCTATCTATCTATCTATCTATCTATCTATCTATCTATCTATCTATCTATCTATCTATCTATCTATCTATCTATCTTCATCTGTGTGAAGTGCTGTAAAGTCACTTCTGACTTATGGCAACTCTGTGAGTTAAGGGTCTCCAAAACATCCTGTTGTAACAACAGTGTCGCTCAGGTCTTGCAAACCTTTACAGAGTCCATCCTTCTCACAGCGGGACTTCCTCTTTTCCTGCTACCTTCACCTTTTCCTAGCATTATTGTCTTTTCCTGTGAGTTTAGTCATCTCATAATTTTACAAAAGTATGATAGACTGAGGTTGGTCCTTTTAACTTCTGGAGAAGGTGCAGACTTGACTTGATCTAAAGGTCAAGGTAGTCCCCTGTGCAAGCACCAGTTGTTTCCGACCATGGGGTGATGTTGCTTTCACGTTTTCATGGCAGACTTCTAATGGGGCAATTTGCCATTGCCTTCCTCAGTCATCTAAACTTTCCCCCCAGCAAGCTGGGGACTCATTTGACCGACCTCGGAAGGATGGACGGCTGAGTCAACCTTGAGCTGGCTCCCTGAACCCAGCTTCCACCAGGATCGAACTCAGGTCGTGAGCAGAGCTTGGACTGCAGTACTGCAGCTTTACCACTCTGCGCTGCGGGGCTCTTGACAATCTAGAGCCTATTCATTTGTCATTTTGTCGATCCTCAGAATCTGTGAAACTCTCCTCCAACACCACATTTCAAGATTACCTTGGATACAGAATGGCTTTAACTATTTATGTCCACATCAGGACACTTATATAACTCTAGCTAATATCTGCATGGTCTTCCTCAGCAATTAATTTTATTGATGGACCGCTTAAGGGGAGGAGACAGTGGGCCAGGATTCTCATTCCCTTGAGAAGGAGACTGCTGGCCTATTCCAAAAGAAAAAGCACAGCTGCCTACTACAGATACAGCCTTTGACCTTTGGATTGGCCAGTGGAAGCCTAAATGTGAGAGTGTTAAAGCTGCAGTACTGCAGTCCTAAGCTCTGCTCAAGACCTGAGCTTGATCCCCGGTGGAAGCTGGGTTTTCAGGTAGCCGGCTCAAGGTCGACTCAGCCTTCCATCCTTCTGAGGTCAGTAAAACGAGTACCCAGCTTGCTGGGGGAAAGTGTAGATGACTGGGGAAGGCAATGGCAAAAAGGTAAAAAACCCTCAAAACTCTGCCGTGAAAACATTGTAAGAGCAACGTCACCCCTGAGTCGGAAATGACTGGTGCTTGCACAGGGGACCTTTCCTTTCCTTTCCTGCAGTTGCTAATCCTAACCTATGGAATGGTCACTTCATTGCTTGCAAGAACAAAATTCTTCTGTGGTAATAATCTAACCAATCCCATGCCATTGTTCTTCAGCAGTCTTCATTTGACAAATAGATGATGCATTGAACTATGTTAGCTGATGATGATATTGGATTTATATCCTGCCGTCCACTCTGAATCTCAGAGTCTCAGAGCGGCTCACAATCTCCTTTACCTTCCTCCCTCACAACAGACACCCTGTGAGGCTGGTGGGGCTGCAAGGACTCTCACAGAAGCTGCCCTTTCAAGGACAACTCCTGCAAGAGCTATGGCTGACGTAAAGCCATTCCAGTAGGTGCCAGTGGAGGAGTGGGGAATCGAACCTGGTTCTCCCAGATAAGAGTAGGGTTGACAAGTCCAATTCAAGAAATATCTGGGGACTTTGGGGGTGGAACCAGGAGACTTTGGGGGTGGATCCAGGAGACATTGGAGGCGGAGCCAGGAGCAAGGGTGTGACAAGCATAATGGAACTCCAAGGGAGTTCTAGCCATCACATTTAAAGGGACAGCACACCTTTTTAAATGTCTTCCTTCCATAGGAAATAATGAAGGATAGGAGCACCTTCTTTTGGGGCTCATAGAATTGGACTCCCTGGTCTAATAGTTTTGAAACTTGGGGGGTACTTTGGAGAGAGGCACTAGATACTATACTGAAAATTTGGTGCCTCTACCTCAAAAAAAAGCTCCTCCAGAGCCCCCGAAATGTCCTGATCAATTCCCCATTATACCCTATGAGAATCGATCTCCACATAGGGAATAATGAAGTGCTCAGAAGACGTTTCCTTCCCTTCCCCCACCCCTCCGTTTCTGGTGACTCTGAAGTGAAGGCTTGGCTTCTCTACTCACGAGTTGCTGCCAACTTCTTCAAAGTAACACAGACACCCCATCCCAAGAGGAAGCCTTTCAATCGGAGACTGAAGCCTCCGGATGTGAAAAGGCACATGGTCCTCTGGGGGCGGGGCTTCCTCTTGCCGGCCAGCTGACTGGGGGCGGGAAAGAGCCTGGGAAAGTGGAAGAACCCCCGCTGGGACCTGGGGATTGGCAAGCCTAGATAAGAGTCCGCACCCTTAACCACTACACCAAACTGGAAAGTAGAGAAATGTTTCCTTGCTAGAGAAATGCTTCCTTGAGGGCAGAGGTTGTATTGCCTGGGCTCAGGGAGACACTGATAAACCCCTCCTGAGCCCTTCTGTGTTGGAGAACGTCAGGCCAGTCTCCAGTCTTCCATTCTTGGGCAAGGTGCTAGAGTGAGTGGTTGCTTCTCGGCCCCAGAGGCTCTTGGAAGAGACTGATTTTCTGGACCTGTTTTAATATGGCTTGAGGGCAGGGTTTGGAACAAAGACTGCTTCGGTTGCCTTGGTTAATGACCTCGACGAAGAAACTAGATGGGGCATGTGACCCTGCTGGTTCTGCTGGAACCAGCAGCCTTCAACACCTCACCGTAGTATCCTATTGAGCCACCTCTCAGTACTGGGACTGGGGGCACTGCATTCTGGTGGTTCAAGTCCTATTTGAGGGGGGTGAGGAGGTATATCAGAGGATGGTGTTAGAAGATTATTGCTCATCCCCATGACCCAAGAGGGGTTTAGATAAAAATATGGAGCCGAGATCCATCAGTGGCTATTAGCCACAGTGTGTGTGTATATGGGCCATTGGCCTGATCCAACAGGGCTTCTCTTATGTTCTTCTGTGACACAGAGTGTTGGACTGGAGGGGCCATTAGCCTGATCCAACACGGCTTCTCTTATGTTCCTATGTGACACAGACCTGATCCAACATGGCTTCTCTTATGTTTTTATGTGACACAGAGTGTTGGACTGGATGGGCCATTGGCCTGTTCCAACATGGCTTCTCTTATGTTCTTATGCGACACAGAGCGTTGGACTGGATGGACCACTGGCCTGATCTAACATGGCTTCTCTTATGTTCTTATGTTCTTACTATTTATCCTGCAGGGTTTGATTTTATCCCTCTGACACTTTTTAATATCTATGTGAGGTTGCTGGGAAAAGTCATCAGGAGGTTTGGGCTGCAGTGTTGTCAATATGGGGATGATACACGGCTCTGCTTTTCTTTTCCGCCTAATTTGGAGGATGCTGTTGATGTTCTGAACTGATGCCTGGAGTCAGTAAAGGGCTGGATGAAGGTGAACAACCTGAAACCTAATCTGCAAAGCCAGAAGTTCTATGGGTTAATAGATAGATCGGAATTGGGAGCTCTTCCGTCTTGGTTGGGGTTATCCTTCCCATGAAAAGTCAGGTCCACAGCCTGGGAATGCTGCTTGACACGGCAGTCCCTGTCGAAAACCAGATGGCTGTGGTAGGTTGGGGAACTTTCACCCAGCTCAGGCCGGTGCATCTCCTGCACCCATTCCTGGGTCAGTCACAGTGAACATATGAACATATGAAGCTGCCTTATACTGAATCAGACCTTTGGTCCATCAAAGTCAGTATTGTCCCCTCAGACTGGCAGCAGCTCTCCAGGGTCTCAAGCTGAGGTTTTTCACACCTATTTGCCTGGACCCTTTTTTTGGAGATGCCAGGGACTGAACCTGGGACCTTCTGCTTCCCAAGCAGATGCTCTACCACTGAGCCACTGTCCCTCCCCTCCCAGTGACTATCTAGCCACAGTGATCTATGCCTTACTTACATCTAGACTTAGACTACTGCAATGCACTCTACTTGGGGCTGCCCTTGAAGAGTATTCAGAAGCTGCAGCTAGTGCAGAATGCTGAGTCTAGACTGCTGGCCAAGGCCAACTATAGGGAGCACGTGACCTAGGGTTGCCAATTCCCAGCTGGGGGTAGGGGATCCCCCACTTCAGGGTTAACAGAAAGTGGGGGGGGGGGTGTCCACTGAGCACTCCATTATACCCTATGAAGACAGCTCCCAATAGGGTATAATGGATAATTGATCTATAGGTATTTGAAGCTCGGGGGGCTGTTTTTTGGGGTAGAGGCACCAAATTTTCAACATAGCATCTGGTGCCTCTCCTCAACCCCCCCCCCCCAAGTTTCAAAAATATTGGACCAGGGGGTCCAAATTTATCAAAAAAGCTGCCCCCATCCTCCATTACTTCCAATGGAGAAAAGACATTTAAAAAGAGTGTGGTCTCTTTAAATGTGATGGCCAGAACTCTTGTCAGAGTTCAGTGGTGCTTGTCACAACCTTACTCGTGGCTCCAACCCCAAAGTTCCCAATTATCTCCTGGGTCGGACATGGCGACTCTAATGTGAAACTATACAATTACACTGGCTACCAATCTGCTCCTAAGCCCCATTTCTGGTGTTGGTTTTGTCACTTCCAGGATATTGGGAACAATACTCTGGTATTTGGTCAGAAACTCTATGATAGAAGCCAAATTTACCATAGAAGAAGAAGAAGAATTGCAGATTTATACCCCGCCCTTGTCTCTGAATCAGAGACTCAGAGTGGCTTACAATCTCCTTTATCTCCTTCCCCCACAACACCCTGTGAGGTGGGTGGGGCTGAAAGAGCTCTCCCAGAAGCTACTCTTTCAAGGACAACCTCTGCCAGAGCTATGGCTGACCCAAGGCCATTCCAGCAGGTGCAAGCGGAGGAGTGGCGAATCAAACTCGGTGCTCCCAGATAAGAGTCCACACACTTAACCACTGGCTGAGTTTTTGCCCAAATATTAGAGTGTTGCATGATGTCCTGGAAGTGATGATGTCACTTCCAGGTCACTTGGGCAGTGATGTAGACACATCGCTCTATGTCAGGGGTGGCCAACGGTAGCTCTCCAGATGTTTTTTGCCTACAACTCCCATCAGCCCTAGCCATGCTGGCTAGGGCTGATGGGAGTTGTAGGTAAAAAACATCTGGAGAGCTACCGTTGGCCACCCCTGACATAGAGCGATGTGTCTACATCACTGCCCAAGTGCCCTGCTCTATGTAGCCTGGGCCTCCTTGCTGCAGGAGGGACCCAGCAACCCTATGTGATAGTTAACAATGTGATCCGCTGAAAGAAACTTTGATTAAAATGTGGGCACCACTTAAATCAAGATATCCAGAGGAGTATTCGGTTGCAGAAACAACCTACTTGGTTCATTAGATGTGGGACTGTGCCTCCCGCAAAGGCATCAGGATTATGAAAATGACTAGTATTCAGCTTGATATAGTCTTGTTTGCCATTTATGGCAATTAGGCAATTAAGTTCAGACAGCTTGTGAATAGCTAGAGCTGAAACCATTGCTCAATTAAATGCTACAGTAAGCCTAATTAATACTTAATCATAACAGCAATCATTGATACACATATACTGCTTTCCCTGTGTGTTGAGACACTGAGGAGCAATCCACAGGGAAGGAGCTGCCAACGCGAGGACATATGGCAAGGTTTTTTAAACTCTTCCGAAGACAAACCTGAAATAAATCTGTATGTTTTTAATAGTGTGCTGACGTAGCCAATCCTTCAAGAGTGTGCTGATGTAGCCCTGATGTAGCCAATCCTCCAGGAGCTTACAAAAAAAAGAGCCTTGTAAGCTCTTGGAGGATTGGCTACATCGGGGTGGTGTGGCCTATTATGCAAATGAGCTCCTGCTAGAATTCCATCCCTGGTGTGCTAGTTGAATTAACCGCAGTAAACTGTTTGTGTTTTGAAGAATTTAAGGTGAGCCATTGAGGTTACCTGTTCCCCCTTGGCCATGGGTTGCCAGGTCCAGGTTGAAGAAGTCCTGGAGATTTGGGAGTGGGGTCTGGGGACAACAGGGATCTCAGTGGGGTACATTGTTTGGTATAGTGTAGTGTAGTTTGGTGTAGTGGTTAAAAGTGGCAAACTCTAAGCTGGAGAACCAGGCTTGATACTCCACTCCCCCCCCTGCAGCCAGCTGGGTGACCTTGCATCAGTCACAGTTCTCTCAGAGCTGTTCTCTCAAGAGCACTTCTCCCAGAATTCTCTTAGCCCCACCTACCTGACAGAGTGTCTGTTGTGGGAAAAGGAAGAGAAGGAGATTGTAAGCCGCTCTGAGACTCTGAGTGAAAGATGGGGTATAAATCCCCTTCTTCTCCTCCTCCTCCTCCTTTTCCTTCTCCTCCTTCTCCTTCTCCTCCTCCTCCTTCTTCTTCTCCTTCTCCTCCTCCTTTTCCTTCTCCTCCTTCTCCTCCTCTTTCTTCTTCTTCTTCTCCTTCTCCTCCTCCGCTTTCTTCTTCTTCTCCTCCTCCTTCATCTCCTTCTTCTCCTCCTCCTCCTTTTCCTTCTCCTCCTTCTCCTCCTCTTTCTTCTTCTCCTTCTCCTCTTCCGCTTTCTTCTTCTCCTCCTCCTCCTCCTCCTTCTTCTCCTTCTCCTCCTCCTCTTTCTTCTCCTCCTCCTCCTCCTTCTTCTCCTCCTCCTCCTTCTTCTCCTCCTCCTTTCCTCCTCCTCCTTTTCCTTCTCTTCCTTCTCCGTCTTTTCCTCCTCCTCTTTCTTCTTCTTCTTCTTCTTCTTCTTCTTCTTCTTCTTCTTCTTCTTCTTCTTCTTCTTCTTCTTCTTCTTCTTCTTCTTCTTCTTCTTCTTCTTCTTCTCATGCTGCTCCGAACTTCTGATCTTTACATGTTGCAGTATGAAGCAGCTGCAGTTCGTGTGGCATGCCATCGAACACAGCACCCATCACTGACCTCTTTTTGGGTTGAGGCAGGTCATCCGGGCTGCTAGCTTTGGGCTCCTCTGTATCCACACAGCTCCCTTTGACACGTCTCCATTACACAACGACACGGCACCCACCGCAAAATCCCTTTCACTTCCACCCCCACGCTTCGCCACATTTTGCAAAAAGCAATTTCCATTTTCTTCTTTCACATCAAGTGCAGCAGGTTAAAACCCTTCTCCTTTGTTTCTCCTGGGAGCCTGATGCTTTTAAAGGGGATATTTGGTTTGTAGAGATTTTCTGTTTATTCCTGCTGCCTTCTGTTTTGCTTTGTTTTGGTTTTTTTGAAATCTTATCTGTAAGGCATGAAAACAAAATGTGGACTGAGTTACAGCCTTTGTGATGATAGCGTTGTCATAAATTGTATCTTTTTAAAGACGGCTGCCAATCACAACTATGTGTGTTCTCTCCATCTCATTCTCCCTTTAGTTCATCAGAGACAAAATTTATAGATCTTGACCCTGTTTCACTGTGTATTACCTGACTGGCGCAGCTGCGCTTTCTCTCACTGAGGCCTAACATGACACTAGAAATAAACCACTGCATTGTTATGTTGCAAATAGATGCTTAAGCGATTTCTTTCATAATGATGCAATTATATTATTCTCATCACAAACCAAAATTCTTTAAATGTCCATAGAAAAAATCAAAAAGTGATTTCACGCCACTCTTGTAAGGTAGTGCCTTCAAAATCAGAACGTTATTCCACATCGCTTGTGTGAGGTAGTACTTTACAGTCCACTGTCTCAGTTCTCCTTTGCTTGAAAGAGGCAGACAGCACCACGCTTGTATAGGATTCCTCCTATGGGCAGCAGACCGAAGTCTGACGGGTATGGTGGCTACACAAGTCCTAGTTCTGTGTTTCGTTCGCCTTCCACTGGCCGCTTTCTTATATCCCGCCCTGAGCCTGCCCTGGCGGGGAGGGCGGGATATAAATAAAAAGTATTATTATTATTATTATTATTTCTTGTAGCTTTGGAACCCGTGCTAAAGGCAATTGCCCACACATTACAATACGATGTTACTTTGCAGCTTGCACGAATGGTTCTCCTAACGTAGGGTTGCCAAGTCCAATTCAAGAAATATCTGGGGACTTTGGGGGTGGAGCCAAGAGACATTAGGGGTGGAGCCAAGATCAAGGCTGTGACAAGCATAATTGAACTCCAAAGGGAGTTCTGGCTATCACATTTAAAGGGACGGCACACCTTTTCAGTCCCTTCCTTCCATAGGAAATAATGAAGGATAGGGGCAACTTCTTTTGGGGCTCATAGAATTGGACCCCCTGGCCCAATTGTTTTGAAACTTGGGGGGGGTACTTTGGGGAGAGGCACTAGATACTATACTGAAAATTTGGTGCCTCTACCTCAAAAAACAGCCTCCCCAGAGCCCCCGATACCCGCAAATCAAGTCTCCATTCTACCTTATGGGAATCAGTCTCCAAAGGGAATAATGGAGTGCCCAGCAGACATTTCCTTCCCCCCCCTGCTTTCTGATGGCCTTGAAGTGGGGGGAGGGCCTCCAAATCAGGGGATCCCCTGCCTCCATCCGGGTTTTGGCAACCCTAGAAGAAGGAGGGAAGTTTGACCGGTGGGTGGGTAGGAGAGAAGGCAGCTGGAAAAAGGGGAGAGGCTGAGGGTTTTGGGGAAAGGGAAATACAAAATACCGAGGGAAGGGGAAATGAGTTACCCATGGCAAGTCCTTACGGGTCTCCTGCTTGGATTTTCTAATAGCCCACTCAGCCATATCGAAGAATACTTAAATCTGGCCCCGTGAACAGACAAACCAATCTTTCTATGATAGCTTCCAGTTCTTGTTCCCTGCTTCCCAGAGAATGAATCAATTCTCTTCTCCGTACGCAAAATAACTCCCTCCAACTGTGTATGATTAGATCCAGCCTAAGGCCCTTTCGTAACCTGTATCTTGTTGAGCCCTTCCAAGTATAATGTTCTCTATTCTGATGATACAGTAGCCGATATGGATGCCTATGGTTTTGCTACCATGTTGAAAATTTTCCTCCTGGCATATCCCTGGCTTCTGTAGCTTTACAAGCTTGGAAAACTGCTCCAGATTGCCCATTGCTGGGATGCAGGGGGGGGGGGGCGAAGTTTAAATGAATCACTTGTCTAAATGAATGACCAAATTGGCTCACCCACATCTGAGCAGCTGCTGGAACAGCTAATGGAGTTGCAGCAATGTAAATAATTACGCCGAATCAATCCGGGAAGCTTGAGGCAACATGATTACAAACGGAACTACAGTTTCTAAGCAGGACACGCATCATTCTCCATTTGACGGTAATTATTATTACTCTTATTACTTACATTCTGAGGAATGGCTTCCGAACTGTTTTGGTGGAACTTTGGCTTCCTTTTCAAGATGTCAGGATGCCTTGGCGAAAAGGGCCTGTAAGATCCTATTCTCTGAAATTCGGCTCGACTGCCATTTCTCTTGCTCCCCAGCAATGCACAGCTGCGGGGAAATGCTGGAAAATATTGCAGTGTGTGTGTTTTTCACATGGAATGATAGTGCAACTGTCTGGGTCACTCTGAACTGTGCAGTTTTTTTTGTAGGAAAAGCCCAGCAGGAGTTCATTTGCATATTAGGTCACACCTAATATGCACATGGGAGCACATGGCTGCCACGTGGCGGGTCGGGCCAGCCGCAGCCCTGGCCAGCCCAGTTGGAGCTCCACTCCTGTGAGCTCCTACAGAAACAGCCGTGGCTATGTATGCCACAAAACAGGGGTGTCTAACTCATTTGTTATAAGGGCTGGATCTTGACCTTGTGTGTCATAAAATGTAATGCCAGGTAGGGGAGATATAACCTTTATAAAGGACACAGACAAACACATACACTCAGCCTAATGCACCTCACTGGGATGTAGAGCCTCAGCCAACAGAAGGAAGAGAGGCTTGGCCCAGTAGCTCTGCTGTGTGATTGAGAAAGCCTGGCAAAGCTAGCTCTCTTTTCCCCCACTTCCTCCCCAAGGGAGTAACTTCGCTCTGTAGCTCCTGTGCAGTTGAGCAAGCCTGGCAAAGCAAGTTGTGATGCAGAAGGAAGCAAGAGGGAGAAAAAAGCAGACGACAGTGAGTCACTTGCGAGCCTGATAGGAGCCCTCCAGGGGCCTGATTCAGTCCCCAGGTGGCATGTTTGACGCCCCTGCCATGGAACATTCCTCCTGTAGCGTGCGGCAATATCTCAATCTTGAAAGCCTTCCTCAAAGGCAAGAGTTTTCTAAACCCACCAATCTAATGTGCTACAAGGTTGTCTGGTGCAAGCAAGACATTTCTCAGGTTATTGGGGTCAGACTCCAATAACCTTTGAATACCAGATCAATGGTAGCCAACTTCAAATCTTGCCTAACCAGACCATCAGATACAGAAGATGCAGGAAGTTTGATGGTGGCAAGAAGCAGATGTCACACGGAATGCCCCCCCCCAAAAAAAAAGGGGCCTGCATTTTTCTAGAGTCTGTTTCTCTGAAACTTGCTGACTCTGAATATCACCCGCTTGCATCGTTAGGCGATGGCCGATGGAAGCCTGCAATTCAATTACTAATTGATGCACAGTGCCTCAATGGCTGTGCAGAATAAATCTGCTTGCTCTAATTGTACATGACCTGCGTTACAATCACTGATGTAATTTTCTATCTTCCTGCCAAAAGTAGTAAACTTTGACATGAGCTGCAGATACTTGGTATTCTGTTTTCCTGTCAAACCAAACAAAGTCTCAAAACAAGTTGTTCTGGGAAAGTGTAGGCTTTGCTGTTTGGCTCCCCACCCCAAATTTTTGCTAGTCTAGTTTTAGATAATCAGTTGGCCAACTTTATTTATTTATTTATTTGGGGGGGCGGGGTGTCTGGAAGTGATGGTTGACTTCTGGTGATAGTTGACTTCTGGTGATCCCTTCTGGAGAGTCAGTTTGGTGTGGAGAGCCAGTTTGGTGTAGTGGTTAAGTGTGCGGACTCTTATCTGGGAGAACCGGGTTCGATTCCCCGCTCCTCCACTTGCACCTGCTGGAATGGCCTTGGGTCAGCCATAGCTCTCACAGGAAGTTGTCCTTGAAAAGGCAGCTGCTGTGAGAGCCCTCTCCAGCCCCACCCACCTCACAGGGTGTCTGTTGTGGGGGAGGGAGGTAAAAGAGATTGTGAGCTGCTCTGAGACTCTGTTCTTGAAAAAGCAGCTGCTGTGAGAGCCCTCTCAGCCCCACCCACCTCACAGGGTATCTGTTGTGGGAGAAGAAGATAAAGGAGATTGTGAGCCGCTCTGAGACTCTTTGGAGTGGAGGGCGGGATATAAATCCAATATCTTCTTCTTCTATTGGGCTTGGACGTTTCAGAGAAGTGGTTTGCTTTTGCCTGCCTCTGTGTTCTGCCCTGGTATTTCTTGGAGGTCTGCTATTCAAGTACTTTCCAGGTTGACCCTGCTTGGTTTCTGAGATCTGACAAGATTGGGCTGGCTTGCACTATCCAGTTCACAGCAGTTAGCCAACTTTCTTATCAGGGGATTTTGGGGGTTTTTCGGCACCACAATTATATTTATTTTGGTTTTGGCATTGGATAAGTTCTCTTTCTTATTTATTTCTCCCATGGCATTCTTAGAACAGTCGCGGTGCTTGAAAAGAAGTAGCTGCATGGGGAGATGATGGCGTATAGTGGGCTAAATGAAGAAGACATGGAATCCTTAGCAGTGCTGGATTGAAGCCTGTGGAGGCTCCTAGGCAGTCGAAATCTTAGGGGCTCCCTTGCAAATTATCTCAGAGTCAGAGCACCACGGACCCGCTGCAGCCTTCTTAAAAGCCCCTTTTCCTATGCTGTGGAGGAGAGGCAGAGAAAGGCACATGGTGACTGCACCAGCAGCAGCCGCAACAGGCAAGTTGGACAAAGAGCAGTTCAGAAGAAGAAGATAGAAGATATTGGATTTATATCCTGCCTTCAACTCCAAAGAGTCTCAGAGCGGCTCACAATCTCCTTTCCCTTCCTCCCCCACAACAGACACCCTGTGAGGTGGGTGGGGCTGGAGAGGGCTCTCACAGCGGCTGCCCTTTCAAGGACAACCTCTGCCAGAGCTACGGCTGACCTAAGGCCATTCAGCAGCTGCAAGTGGAGGAGTGGGGAATCATACCCAGTTCTCCCAGATAAGAGTCCGCACACTTAACCACTACACCAAACCTCACACTTAACCACTACACCTGCTGTCTGTGCATGCAGGCAGGGAAAACCCAGGCGGGGGTCAGCCTAGGGCCCCGAAAGGCATGGGGGCCCATAGGCCAATGCCTACTTGGCCTAATTGTTAACCCGACCCTGATCGTTAGCTTCAAGCTTACATATGAACGCATGAAGCTGCCTTCTTCTGAATCAGACCCTCGGTCCATCAAAGTCAGTATTGTCTACTCAGACTGGCAGTGGCTCTCCAGGGTCTCAAGCTGAGGCTTTCCTCCCCTATTTGCCTGGACCCTTTTTTAGTTGGAGATGCTGAGGATTGAACCTGGGATCTTCTGCTTACCAAGCAGATGCTCTACCATTGAGTCACCATCCCTCCCCCAAAAAAGAGCATGACATATGAACATATGAAGCTTCCTTCTCCTGAATCAGACCCTCGGTCCATCAAAGTCAGTATTGTCTGCTCAGACTGGCAGCGGCTCTCCAGGGTCTCAAGCTGAGGCTTTCCCCACCTATTTGCCTGGACCCCTTTTAGTTGGAGATGCTGGGGATTGAACCTGGGACCAAGCAGATGCTCTACCACTGAGCCACCATCCCTCCCCTCAGATATTAGTTCTCAAGACAGGTATCTCTCATCTCTCTCTCTCCCCTTCCCATTTCTGGTGATAATACCCAGCCTATCCTTCAGGGAATCCCCTTTTGGATGCATTCCTAAAAATGGGGGTGAAGGGATTTGTTTGTATCAGTGAAGCTGAGAGTCATACCATAAAATGCTTTGCTGGGTCACTCAAGAGAGAACAGTCACAACTGAGACACCAGACAAAAATGCATCCCTTCCACCCCCTCTGGGGATCATCAGCAGCAAAGAACAGACAGCTCCAACGCGGGGGAGCAAATGAGGGGTAGTTACTGAACACCAGCAGTAGTGGACTTGGTAGCACTACTTGGTAGCACTTAACACACATACTGGTTCCCCACTAGCCTCACGCCGCTGTCACGCTCCTCTTCTCTGCGGGGCTTCCGTCTGCCCCGGGGCTGCAACTAGCGTCGCCTTTTTCACGCGGCAAACAGAAACTGGTTTTTAGAGGATCTTGTTTGCTGTGTGAAAGAGCCAGACTTCCTTTGCCCAGTTCCCTGGATCCCTTGGGAGAAACACAAAGAAAGCACCTTTAAGACCAACGAGTGCTAAAGCTTTAAACATGTTTTAAGTTTTTTTTTAAAAAAAACCCTTTGAATGTGTTTGTCTGTGTCCTTTAAAAACTTTATATCTCTGTTACCTAATCTTAAATAGGTGCACACACAGCCCAACCCAACACAGCCCAGCTCGGCCCGACAAGATCTCATTGATGTTTGACCTGTCCCTCGTAACATATGAGCTTGACACCCCTGGACTAAGGGTTGGATCCAGATGAAATGTTCCTGTCTCCCACCAAAACCTACTGATCTCCATAAAGTGCTGCTCGTGGGGGTAGGAACGATGGGGTGAGTGGGAGGAGTCTGCAGCAGTAAGGCAGAAGCTGTGGAAATTGCCAGTTGAGTCTAGATCCAACCCTAAATTGAGTCTGGCTCCAACCCTTTGATGCTTGCTTCTGTACATTGGTTATCTTATAACCGTAGAAAGTTATTGTGAGAGGTACGGACCAGCGAAAAAAAGGAGCCAATGAGAGCAGAGCTCTGAACCGGCCAATAGGAGCTGGGAAAAATTAAGAACTGACAGGAAGGTATCATCAGTTTGATTGAGAGGACTGAGAGTTAGAGGTCGAAAAGAGAGATATTAACCTCCATGATTTCCCGGCTAAATCGGTGTTGCAAGAGGGACCTTTTAAATCTTATGCAGAGAATAACGCTTCCAGGAAAAAAAGGTAGTTTGAACATCAGGTTATATCATTTTATGGGATGCTAATGGTTCATATGCTTTGACAAGAATATGGCCTTCCTTTAATTACATGATAAATTTTCCAGTGTGTACCCCAGCAAATTCCTGGTAGATACAATTTAATTTAATCCAGATTGACCTGATTTTGATTAAAACAGTCACCCAGCATAAAACAGTAATGGCAGGGATAAAAGAGAAATAATCTCGCCAGTCCACCAGGAGAGGGCAGAAAATTGCACACAAATACATTCAAGAGGGTTTTGTTGTTTTGTTTGAAAGACATTTTTCCTACAGCAAGTTTAGTGCTTCCACTTGGTTCCTGAAAGAAAAGAAGAATGAGGTAGAGAGGCTTGTATCCTTTCTCACTGATTCCCTGCTAGAGACCTCCTCATTTTTATACCTTATTCAGTCTACTGAGAGCCAGTTTGGTGTAGTGGTTAAGTGTGAAGACTCTTATCTGGGAGAACCGGTTTGGATTCCCCACTTCCTCCACTTGCAGCTGCTAGAATGGCCTTGGGTCAGCCATAGCTCTCGCAGAGCTGTCCTTGAAAGCCCTCTCAACCCCACCCACCTCACAGGGTGTCTGTTGTGGGGGAGGAAGGTAAAGGAGATTGTGACCGTTCTGAGATTCAGAGTATACGGCGGGATATAAATCCAATATCTTCTTTTTAATTGCTGATTCTTCTAAACCAATCAGAACCCGCTGACCAAAGTTCAGTTTTTACCATCCAAAAATTATGAGAAAACAGACATTCTCTTTATGGATCTTCCCTAGTCAGAAAGCCTCAGCATTGCTGGGTCAGGTCATCCTAAACTGTAGCTGTCCTCAGACCAGATTCAGATGGGTAGCTGTGTTGGTCTGTTGACTCCAGTGGTACACAGAGCATATTGCAGTAATCTAATCTAGGTGTGAACAAATACACATTTGCCCAAGGCCATTCAGGGAACTTTATGAGTCAGCAGGGATTCAAATCTATATCCTACTTTTGTACTCAGGGCTCTTTTTTTGTAGAAAAAGCCCAGCAGGAACTCATTTGCATATTAGGCCACACCTCCTAGTGTCACCATTGTTTCACACAGGGCTTTTTGTAGAAAAAGCCCATCAGGAACTCATTTGCCGTGCCCCCTGAAACCAAGGCAGCCGGAACTGTGTTCCTGCTCAGAAAAAGCCCTAATTGTACCACTTTATCCTCTGCACTTTTCTCTCTCTTTTCTGCCATGAAAATTCCTGTCTGTGATTCGGTGCGGTCACACTTTTAATCACAACAGCCAAACTTCATCGTGTGTACCAATTTCAAATACTGCCATTGAGTAGAATATGAATTTGAATCCTCCTGGGAGCTTTTTAATATCATTTGTACTATAAATAGCATACACTTACATCTTCATAAAGATGCTCAGGATTTGCTGCTTCTGTTCCACAGTTGTTCATTAAATTAAAACAAATGCGTGCATCAAAAAGAAATGAACTGCCCCCTTTGTAATGTGTTTCCATTTGAGATTTGCAAGCCCTTAATGTGTGGCTTCTTCCAAAGCAGTAAAAACCTTCATGAGTAATTTCCACTTCATTTTCAGGTAATTTTGTGAATTTAAATACATACTCCTGTGCACCAGTGTACCATTTTTTCTCATTTTACCTGAATGTTAAACATAACTCCGATACATTTTACTTTGCTTATTCCACAGCCAGTCAGGTTAGAAACTTGAGTTCTGCAATGCACGATTCCCCTGGGAAGAATCTGAGAACTGAGCAGGCCTCCGTTTGAGCAGAACCTCTCAGGACCGGAGCTCTGTGACCTCTGAGTCTGCACAGCCCCAAGCTGTGGATGTAGTATATGCAGAGGAGGGCAACACTTGAGCAATAGATACATATGAGCCTCAGAGAGCACTTTGATCAAGTACACAAAATCTCCCAATGATCCCCAGGCCAAAAGAAGCACGGCTGGCCACTACCAGAGCAAAAGCTTTCTCACTAGCAGCCCCTGCTATGTGGAACGCCCTCCCCGAAAACATCAGAGCTTTGCAGGACTTGCCACAATTCTGCAGGGCCTGTAAGACATAATTGTTTAAACTGGCGTTTAACAAATAATGGAGAGGCAACCACTATCCCACCATCCCACAGCATTGACACCTGAACCATCCCAGTACAAATCCAGAGCGCCCCCCCCACCCCCCCCAAGTCCCATATCAAATCACAGCGGTCAAGTTTTCCACCAAGACCGCTCATTAGTTGCTGTTTAGAGTGGAACGTTTAGGATGTCCCCCAAGGTTCCTCAGCATGATCATCCAGCTACACGAAGACCAGCGAGGCCAAGTCAGACACTGCAATGACCTCTCGGAGCCCTTCCCAATAGGCACAGGTGTAAAGCAAGGCTGCGTTCTCGCGCCAACTCTCTTTACGATCTTCTTTAGCATGATGCTTCAAAGAGCCGCAGTAGATCTAGATGAGGACGATGGTGTCTACATCCGCTATCGCACCGATGGCAGCCTGTTCAACCTGAGGCGACTAAAGGCACACTCCAAGACAATGGAAAAACTCATCCGAGAGCTACTGTTTGCTGATGATGCTGCACTCGTCTCCCACTCGGTATCAGCTCTGCAGCATATGACGTCCTGCTTTGCAGAGGCTGCCAAGCTATTCGGCCTAGAAGTTAGTCTGAAGAAGACAGAAGTTCTCCACCAGCCTGCACCCCAGGAAGATTATCACCCTCCCTGCATCACTGTGGGTGAATCAGTTCTGAAGACAGTCCAGCAGTTCAGCTACCTGGGGTGCATCATCTCCTCAGATGCCAAGATCGACAAGGAGATTGACAACAGGCTGGCAAAGGCAAACCGTGCATTTGGCCGACTGCACAAAAGAGTGTGGAGCAACAAGCATCTGAAAAAAGGCACAAAGATCAATGTTTACAAAGCGGTTGTGATGACAACCCTCATCTATGGCTCCGAATCGTGGGTTTTATACCGTCATCACCTGCGACTCCTTGAGCGCTTTCATCAGCGCTGCCTTCGCACCATCCTCAACATCCACTGGAGTGACTTTGTGACCAACACTGAAGTCCTCAAGCGGGCAGAGGTTACCAGCATCGAGGCACTGCTGTTGAAGACGCAGCTGCGCTGGGCAGGGCATATTTCTAGGATGGAAAACCACCGCCTTCCCAAGATTGCCCTGTATGGCGAACTCTCCACCGGCCATCGAAATAGAGGGGCACCAAAGAAGAGGTACAAGGACTCCTTGAAGAAATCCCTTAGCACCTGTCACATCAACCATCACCAGTGGTCTGACCTAGCCTCAGATCGCAAAGCATGGAGGCACACCATCCACCAGGCTGTCTCTTCCTTTGAGAACACGCGCATAGCTGGTCTTGAGGACAAAAGGAGATTGAGGAAGAATCGCACTGCTACAGGACCAACCCTAAATCAGACTTTTCCCTGCAGCCGCTGTGGCCGGACCTGCCTGTCCCACATTGGTCTTGTCAGCCACCAGCGAGCCTGCAGCAAACGTGGACTATTGCACCCTTCTTAAATCTTCGTTCGCGAAGCCAAGCCGAGAGAGAGAGAGAGAGAGAGAGAGAGTTCAAATCAATCAGAGTCTATAGGTAACCCCTTGGTTTTCTGGATGTCTGCGAAAGTAGTAAATTCAGTGCAGTAAACTCAGGGTAGCCGATTCAGTACATAACACCTCCCCATAAGAAGCCCGCTTCAGTGGGGAGGGCGGGATATAAATGGAATTAAATAAATAAATCAGAATAAAACAAATAAATAAGAATAGATGTCATGCTTAGTTTTAAACCAGTGACGGATCTAATGTTGCATGTCCTATAATATTACTACTATGCGGCACCCAATAAGAATAAAAACCTGCCATCTGGATCCTAGCGAGTGAACCTGGAACACCATTGCATATTTTAAACTGTATGAACTGTTAAAATGTTTTAATGATCTTATTGGACTTTGATTTTAATATTCTGTTATTTTAACTGTTGTTAGCCGCCCTAAGCCCGTTATGGGAAGGTGGGATATAAATGCAATAAAATAAAATAAAATAAAATAAAAATATACAGTAATTTTATCAACTATAATTTCTAAACTAAAAGTTTTGATTATGGTAAGCATTTATGATTGATATCTATTCTTAATGACATTTTTGCCAATTAAATGGTGAGTGACAGAGAATAGGTAGGGGATGTGGAGAAAACAAAGGCGGGGGGGGGGGTAAGATTCCTCCCCCCACGTCACTTGTATGTCCTCATTTGTAAGCAGGCCTTTTTTTTGCAGCAGGAGCTCCTTTGCATATTAGGCCACACCTCCTGATACAGCCAATCCTCCAAGAGCTTACAGGGCTCTTAGCACACGGCCTACTGTAAGTTCCAGGAGGACTGGCTACATTGGGGTGTGTGGCCTAATATACAAAGGAATTCCTGCTACAAAAAAGGGGGAGGGGAAGCCTTGCTTCTAAGTATATAGTAATAAGCTAGCCTATTACATTTGTGTCAGCCAGAGAAGACTAAAAGTTGTGGACTGTTGAATGGAACAAGAACTCTTTTTCTCTCTCTTGGTGCCATTTAGTTAGCCATTATATGAAAAAGACACATTGAAGCCATGTGCTCAGTTCTCTCTAGATGAAATCAGTGGGATTTTAAATTGCTTATCTTTCGGAAGCCTTCTGTTCTTATCAAGCTGACTGAGGTTGTCGTTGAACGGATAGTATTGAGATGGATTCTCCCACTAATATGGTCATGTTTACCAGTCCCCCACTGGTAAGAACGCTGGGAAATTCATTACTGCGTTACATTGAGCAGCAGGTCTAGAGTTCTGGTGTTTTCTTTTCTTTTCTTTTTAACGATAGCTCTCTCTTGTAATATTGTGCAACATTTCACTGTGTTTTGCATGATTTCACAGTGTGGCAAGGCAATCGATTGCAGAAGTGTTCCTGTCGGGGGGTAGAGAATTGGTTGTGTGAATCCGCCCTCACCTCAGTCACTTCCGGGAGAGCTGCTTAGAGCAGATTGATGAGCGCTAGCAGGGTGGTACGTACCTAAACGTTGTTTTACCCATTAGAGATAAATGAGCAAGACATTTATAGCTGCCCTGATTCTGACCCACCAACAGCTCATTTGAATACTCTATAAAGTGTAAGGCATCTGTCTCTGTCTTTCATCTCTCCTCCGCAATTCGAGGAAATCTATGCAAAATAGAACTTTATTTACTGCCCCTTTCTGCCAGCGAGCTCTTTGCCCGTGAGTTGCTGATTATCACAGCCGATGAGATTCCAACATCCCCCGCCCGCCCCCTTAAGTACTGAGTTTAACACTTTCGAGTTCACACAGAACTAGCTTTATTGGCAACTACATACTAAAAGACAACATGGCAGGGCCGAAACCCCGCTTATATCCATGCAACAGAACACCCCCCCCCCGCCCAAGTCCCATACCAAATCACAGCGGTCAAGTTTTCCACCAAGACCGCTCATTGGTTGCTGTTCAGAATTCAAATCAATCGGAGTCTATAGGTAACCCCTTGATTTCCTGGATGTCTGCGAAAGCTACTGCAAAGTAGCAAATTCAGCGCAGTAAACTCCGGGTAGCCGATTCAGTACATAACACCTCCCCCTAAGAAGCCCGCTTCGGCGGGGAGGGCGGGATATAAATGGAATAAAATAAATAAATAAGAATAAAATAAATACATAAGAATAGATGTCATGCTTAGTGTTAAACCAGTGACGGATCTAATGTTGTCAAATCGTACTTTCCCCAGGGGCTTGAAATGAATGACGTGTAGGGTGGCCAGTTCACCCCTGGCTACCAGCAGGGAATAGGGGTAGGGTTGCCGGATTCAGGCTGTTAAAGTTCTGGAGATTTGGGGCCGGGAACTGGGGAATACAGGGATCTCAGTAGGGTTACAATGCCACAGAATCCACCAGGGAAACTGATCTCTGTCATCTGGAGAGGAGCTATAATTCCAGGTCCCATCTGGAAGCAAGCATCCCAAGTGTAGAGTCAGAAAAGAAAAAGAAAAGATGTTTGCTTTCTGGAGAACTCATGCTTCTGGGGAAAGAAGAATGGGTTTGGATGTGCAAAATCTTACCTTCCAGCCTTCAGCTATGACAATAACAATGACATTCTGACTGACTTGCTTGGGTACTGTGTGAAAAACCAAGACAACAGTGTCAAGTCTTGGACTATCTTCAATAATAACGACTCTCCATTCGAACAGGATTAGAGTTTGTTGTAAGACAGGATAGTACCACCGGCAAGGCGAGTGGTGAAATTAAGGCGGGATGCAGGTGAGTCAATATATATAGAAGCCGGTCGCCGTTACATGTGCGCCCACCTATCTGGCACAAGATAAGTTTAAAACACTAAGGGCGTTTTCGCACAGGGCTTACCCCGGAGCGACGTCCCTCTTCACCGCGCAGCGTCTGCGCGGATTTCGCACCAACTGCTCTGCAGAACCAGGAAGAGCCGCAAAGAGCCACGGCTTTTGCGTCGCAAATGTAAACCGCCAAAAACCAGTTTACATTTGCGACGCAAAAGCCGCGGCTCTTCGCGGCTCTGCGGAGCAGTTGGTGCGAAATCCGCGCAGACGCTGCGCGGTGAAGAGGGACGTCGCTCCGGGGTAAGCCCTGTGCGAAAACGCCCTATATCATAACAAGGCAGACATTCTCACAGCACAGTATTCATTAGCTAAACATTCGAACAGGTAGGGCTGACCTCGAAGGACAGACAGTGTTAGAAGGCCTACATACTTTCGTTTTCCAAGTAGCACAACAGGTGTTTCAGTACAGACAGCGAAATAGTACAACATTGCCAAAGGGCAAGGGATGTTGACAAACTGGACGATGGATTCTAAAGCTAGACCACAATTCAGAACTGGTTGTCGACAGGTGTCGTTAACAGCCTGTGACTCCAGTTCTGCTAAAAGGAAACAGATAGAAACTAAAGGAGACATTTACTACTTTTGCCAGTGTCTACCTTGGCTCGCCAATACTGAAGAAAATGTGAGGCTGTAGCTAATTAATAAATATAGAATCATAGAGTTGGAAGGGACCTCCAGGGTCATCTAATCCAACCCCCGGAACAATGCAGGAAACTCACTTCCCCCTAAATTCACAGGATCTGCATTGCTGTCAGATGGCCATCTAGCCTCTGTTTAAAAACCTCCAAGGAAGGAGAGCCCACCACCTCCCGAGGAAGCCTGTTCCACTGAGGAATCGCTCTAACGGCCAGGAAGTTCTTCCTAATGTTGAGCCGGGAACTCTTTTGATTTAATTTCAACCCATTGGTTCTGGTCCTGCCTTCTGGGGCCATAGAAAACAATTCCACACCTTCCTCTACAACAGGTATGTCCAACAGGTAGATCGCGATCTACCAGTAGATCATGGATGGGTCAGAGGTAGATCACCAGCCCCACTTGGTCTCATGGTTTGCTGGATGGGTGTTTGGGGTTCTTTTTATGATTGTTTGGTGTGGTGGTATTTGATTATTGGTGCCAGTATGATGAATTCTTATTTTTACTTTTAGAACTGCATGTGTGGTTTGGGCATCATCCAGAGGTCTTCAGTTTCTGTTGATCTTTAATACTTTGGGACAGTGACAGTTTTGGACCAGATTCAGCCAGTGTTAACTTAGCACCCCAGCCATCCCAGTATAACGAAGATGAGTGTTCCAAAGAAGAGCAAAACGTACCACTTTCATGATGAATGGGAAATGGACTACTTCTTCATCATGGTGAAAGACAAGTGTTGTTGTCTACTTTGTAACACCGCTGTATCCTTGCCCAAAAAGGGTAATCTGGAGCGTCATTATAAGGCTCTGCATAGCAATAAGTTTGATGCTGATTTTCCACCCAAAAGTGAAATTCGTAAACTGAAGCTCAAAGAACTTAAATCTAAATTGACTGCACAGCAACAGTTGATGGTCAATGTAACCATAGCATCCTTCAAGGTCAGCGACCTGATTGCAAAGAAATGCAAACCTTTCAATTAAGGAGAATTTGTAAAAAATTGTTTTCTTGAAGCAGCAGACAATCTTTTTGAAGAATTTAAGAATAAGAAAGAGATCATAGCCGCTGTTCAAGATGTACAATTGTCAAGAAACACCGTCGTGCGGCGAATAGAAAAGATGTGTGGAGACACAAATGAACAGTTGTTGGAAGATGTTTCAGTTTGTGTTGCTTTCTCACCCCAACTGAATGAATCTACAGACATAAGAGACATAGCCCAGTTACTAGTCTTTATCTGGATGGTTTTTGAAGAACTACTTGGAATGATTTCTTTAAAAGGGAGACCTATCGGTCAGGAAATATTCAGCTCTTTCCATTCTTTTGTGACAAAGTGTAATCTTCCATTGCATAAACTTGTTTCCGTCACTACTGATGGAGCAAGAGCAATGACAGGTGAGGTTAACAGTTTCATAGGCCTCTGTAGACAGCATGACGACTTTCCAGATTTCCTTTCTTACCACTGCATCATTCACCAGCAAATTTTGGCAAGCAAGAGACTCAATACAAAGACTGTCATGGACATTACTTTCAAAATTGTAAATTCAGTTCATGGAAGATCATTTCAAAGATGGCTTTTCAAACTTACTCGTGAGGAAGGGGCAGCAGAAATCATTTTGCACACAGATGTAAGGTGGCTACGTAGGCACAATTTTTTGCAAAGATTTCGTGATTTCCTGAATGAAATAAGAAGGTTTTTGAAGGAGAGGGGAGATGTCAAAGCAGAGTTGGAAGATGAGGAGTGGTTATGTGATCTGGCATTTCTCACTGACTTTACAGGCGAACTAAGTGATATGAACACTAAACTACAAGGTAAAAACAAATGCATTGGCGAGATGATTAGTTTCATCCTACAAGAGCAAATTTGAGCTAATGATGACTGACCTTGCAAACAACACTTTTGATCATTTTCCTAATACGCAGGACCATCTGGGACAATATCCAAATTTTGTTTTTCAGAACGAGAAGCATGTGACAGAAATCTGCGCTGTTATCCAGGAATTCGAAAAAAGATTCTGCGACTTCCAAAGAATTGAAAAAGTTGTGGAGTACTTGTCATACCCATTCAAAGCAGATATGGACATTGAGGAAACTGCAGCTGCTATCAGTAAAAGTTACTCATTGAACAAGGCATATCTTGAAAATGAAATAGTAACCCTTAAAAATGACATTTTTCTCAAGACCTGTGCTAAGCAAGAATCGTTTTGGAAGCTAGTGCCTAGAGACAAATTCCCAACTTGAGAAGATGCAGTGAAGCTGTACACTCCTATTTCAGTTCAATTTATTTGTGTGAATGTGCGTTTTCCCATCTGAAAATGACGAAGAGTACACAGCGCTCCAACATGACAGATGAACATCTCCAGGATTCCCTGAGACTGGCTCTCACGCAATATTCACCCAACTTCAAAAAGCTGGTGGATGAAATGCAGGCTCAGACGTCTCACTGATTAGCAAGAGCGAAGTTTTAGAGATTGCGCAAGATCAGCCTGGACCAATACTTGACCTACATTTAACACAAATTACTCAATAAAAATTAAAGAAAGTTAAGACAGTTAAAGAAAGTTATAACAATAAAAATATAAGAAAGACTGTTTGCAGTTCTTTTTGGATCTTTGTCTCTCTGTTTTGTTTTTGCTTATTTGTCTTACCGGTAAATGACAGAAGGTGCATTGTAAATGGGGAGGGGGGGGGTGCAGTGGAACCCAACTTGGGTGGGTTAAAATCTAATTCAAAACTAATCTGAAACTTAATTTTCATGGTGGTAGATCACCAGCACTTTTGTCTGGAAAAAATAGATCACAACCTGTTCGAAGTTGGACATGCCTGCTCTCAAGACAGCCCTTCAAGTACTTGAAGATGGTGATCATATCACCTCTCAGCCACCTCCTCTCCAGGCTAAACATCCCCAGCTCCTTCAACCTTTCTTCATAGCACTTCATCTCCAGACCCCTCACCATCTTTGTCGCCCTCCTCTGGACCCGTTCCACCTTGTCTATATCTTTCTTAAAATGTGGTGCCCAAAACTGAACACAAGACTCCAGGTGAGGTCTTATCATATGGCATGGTGTGTAGCATAGCCAGGAGATTCTAAGATTGTCTGGCAGCCTGGAGTCTTAGCTCTTTTAGAATTATGCACCACTTGGTGCTGAGCTAGACTTATTTGGGGGCTGAGAGAGCTCTGAAAGAGCTGTGACTGTCCCAAGGACACCCAGCTGGCTTCATGTGGAGGAGTGCAGAATTGAACCCAGTTCTCCAGATTAGAGTTTGTTGTTCTTAACCATGTTGACTCTCGGTAGCTATAGTTAGGAAGTCAGTAATCCATGCAAGAGCTTGGGGAACCTTCTTCAGCTTGTTATGATGAAACAAGGAGGAAAGAATGCTGGTTTATGTGGCGGTGGGTGGTGGAGGGTCCCAGTCCCTCTGCCCTGCCTGCTGCTAGAGGGGTTGGGGACAGTGTATTTGGGGTGAAATGGCTCCTGCTCCTTCTTTCTTGTCCTCATCCTTCTCCCTCTTGTCTGCAGTACCCACCACTTTGATGTAGAGGCAGCACCTCCCATGCTACACCACCCACCTCTTTCAAAATGGCAGCTGAGATCTTATGTGACTTACCTCAGAATATCTGCCTTTACCTCAAAACATTATATATATATATTACCTTCCAGGCTTCACCTATGACAATAACAATGACATTCTGACTGACTTGCTTGGGTACTGTGTGAAAAACAAAAACAAACTGTATATATTACGATCTGGCCCCAAGACAAACTGTATATGTTTCGATATATATATATATTTGTATTTTTTTTTCCAACTCTTGAGAGGTCCCCTAGTCTTGCAGAGGAAATGCTTCCATTGGACTTGGCCCCATTTGCCAGGGTTTTGATCCATACAGGGGCCAAATTGGAATTAGATATGTGACCTCTACTCAGGAAATTCTCCTCTTGTCCAAGTTATAAGTAAACACAAGCAGCCTGTCTCTGTCTGTGTGTGTGTGTGTGTCTCTGTCAGTGTGCATTTCTTTCTGTCTTCTTTTAGTTGTGGATTTATTTATTGTGTAAGTATTATATCTCACCCAGTTGCAATCCCACTTCTTAACAATACCACATGAAGTGTCAGCCTCATTTTGTGTAATGATAAAGGTAAAGGTGCAAGTACCAAGTCATTACTGACCCATGGACTGACGTCACATCACAACATTTTCTTGGCAGACTTTGTTATGGGGTGGGGGTTTGGCATTGCCTTCCTCAAATGATAGAGTAGGCCTCTTCAAAACAGAGTGGCCATCTACAACTCCCCCCCCCCCAAAAAAAAGAGGGGAAAGCAAATTTGGATGTGCTTATTTGTGCATAACTGGTGGTAGAAAATGCCTTCAAGTCACGACCAACTTATGGTGACCCAAGGTTTTCAAAGAAGAAGGGGACAACAAATGATGAGATGGCTGGACGGCATTACTGATGTAACAAACATGAATTTGAGCAGACTTCAGAGGATGGTGGAAGACAGGAGGGCCTGGCGTGACTTGGTCCAGGGGGTCGCAAAGAGTCGGACTCGACTGTGCGACTGAACAACAAAAAAGGTTTTCAAGGCAAGGGGCATTCAGACGTGGTTTGCCATTGCCTGTCTCTGCAGTCACCTTGGTATTTCTTTGCAGTCCCCCATTCAGATAATCACCAGGGCTGAGACTGCTTAGCTTGTGAGGTCTGATGAGATCAAGCTTGCCTGGGTTATCCAGGTCAGGGTTTTGCATATCTACTCTAAATAAGACAGCAGCTCCTCATAGTGAACATAAGAACATAAGAGAAGCCATGTTAGATCAGGCCAATGGCCCATCCAGTCCAACACTCTGTGTCACACTGTGGCTAAAAGCCACTGATGGACCTCTGCTCCATATTTTTATCTAAACCCCTCTTGAAGGTGGCCATGCTTGTGGCCACCACCACCTCCTGTGGCAGTGAATTCCACATGTTAATCACCTTTTGGGTGAAGAAGTACCTCCTTTTATCCGTTCTAACCTGTCTGCTCAGCAATTTCATCGAATGCCCACGAGTTCTTGTATTGTGAGAAAGGGAGAAAAGTACTTCTTTCTCTACTTTCTCCTTCCCATGCATTATCTTGTAAACCTCTATCATGTCACCCCGCAGTCGATGTTTCTCCAAGCTAAAGAGCACCATGCGTTTCAACCTTTCTTCATAGGGAAAGTGTTCCAGCCCTTTAATCATTCTAGTTGCCCTTTTCTGGACTTTCTCCAATGCTATAAGATCCTTTTAGAGGTGCGGTGACCAGAACTGCACACAGTACTCCAAATGAGACCACACCATCGATTTATACAGGGGCATTATGATACTGGCTGATTTGTTTTCAATTCCCTTCCTAATAATTCCCAGCATGGCATTGGCCTTTTTTATTGCAAACGCACACTGTCTTGACATTTTCAGTGAGTTATCTACCATGACCCCAAAATCTCTCTCTTGTACAGTCTCTGCCAGTTCACACCCCATCAACTTGTATTTGTAGCTGGGATTCTTGGCCCCAATGTGCATTACTTTGCACTTGGCCACATTGAACCACATCTGCCATGCTGACGCCCACTCACCTAGCCTCAACAGATCCCCTTGGAGTTCCTCACAATCCTCTCTGGTTCTGACCACTCTGAACTATTTAGTGTCATCCGCAAACTTGGCCACTTCACTGCTCACTCCCATCTCTAGTTGCCACACACAGTGCCAGCTGTGTGTGCTCTCCATGTGTCAATGAGGAGTTTTTAAGGCCCTCATCTTACAGCTCATCATCTTCAAATTCATCCCCAACGGCCTAATTAGCTTTAGCCTTGAAACTGAGCATGAATCCACCAGTGATGGAAGCCGTCAGGTCCAGTGTTTCCCCTAAGCTGAGTTAGCGTGAGCTAGCTCACAGATTTTTAGCCTCCAGCTCACACATTTTTATCTTAGCTCAGGAAGGATGGCTCCAGAGCGCAATGATTTATGCAGTCGCTCACAACTTTAATGCCAGTAGCTCGCAAAGTAGAATTTTTGCTCACAAGACACTGCAGCTTACAGGGAACATTGGTCAGGCCATGTCTGTCTACAGTCAAAGCTGTCTAGTCTTAAGACACTGAGGGCAGGGACAACTGAAAAGCCTCCAGCAGCGATCCTCTATTGATCGCGGTGCAGCAGGCAGAGCTCAGCTCCTTCAGAGATGGCCTGTCACTCCAATGTTTACAAGCAACACCTTGAGAAAGAAAAACACCTGAGCTGGTTTTACTGAGCTACAGCAGCACCCAGACATTTGAGGACAAGCCTCAAAAAAGATGACTGAAAAAAGAGGTTGTCTGTCTACCCTAACTCAAACCCAACTACTGTGTCCCAGAACCAAGTCTCTTCTAAAGTTCTAAGAGAGGCAGTTTGGTGTAATGGTTTGGTGTAGTGATTAAGTGTGCCAGTTTGGTGTAGTGGTTAAGTGCACAGACTCTTAACTGGGAGAACCAGGTTTGATTCCCCACTCCTCCTCTTGCAGCTGCTGGAATGGCCTTGGGCCAGCCCTAGCTCTCACGGAGCTGTCCTTGAAAAAGCAGCTTCTGGGAGAGTTCTCTCAGTCCCACCCACCTCACAGGGTGTCTGTCGTGGGGGAAGAAAACGAAGGAGATTGTGAGCTGCTCTGAAACTCTGAGATTCGGAGTGCAGGGTGGGATATAAATCCATTTTCTTCTTCCTCCTCCTCTTCAGTTGAGCAAATATGAATAATGTTTTTGCTTACATTTCAAAAATGCATGATTGCAGTAAAAAATCCAAATCAGATACCTCTGGCAAATCCAATGTTATTCAATGAAAAGCTCCATGAAGCAAGCATGAGTAAACATAAAAGATCAAAATTAATTTGGAAGTTCGTTTTGGCAGATTAGCAATGAGCAAAGCAAAGGTAATGATTGCAAATGATTAAGCAAAATGTAGCAAATGCAGTACACTGGAAGCAAGTTAGATGATAAGAAATAATATTCATATTCAAAGTTCCAACTTCCATTTCTTTGGCTAAACTAGCCCAGTGTTAACAGAGAATTACCAAATTAAAGCTAAATCTAATAGTTTTGACTGGCTGGCCGACGGCTAAGTCAATGTTTCATTTTAGCAGGGTTGCAATCCCATGCACCGCCATACCATGAACTAGAAGATAAATTAATTTAACTTTTGTCCGCAACATTTGAAACTTGGACAAATGTCAGCTCTCCAATATTTTAGTTAGATCAAGATGGGTAGCCATGGGTGTGATTCAAGGGAATTTTGCCTTGCCATAGCCACCCCCCCGATTAAAGTGTTCACACATCTGACTTCTGCCATGCAATTGCACCTATCTCATCTTCTGATGCCTCAACTCCACGTTTAATAGCCACTTGGTATTTTCTGGTGGCAAAATCCTTGTTGCGCCTCTGCAGCATGTTTTTGGCTATTTGAATGGCCAAGGCCTGCCACGCAGGGCCGGCTCACCCACTAGGCAAACTAGGCAGTTACCTAGGGAACAGAGAGGTGGGGGGTGCCAAATTGGGCTCCCTCCCCGATGACCAAGACAACCAGCTAGTTTGCCTCCCTCTCCCTGCTGCCGCTGCCACCGCCAGCATCCTCCAGCCCACCACAGCTGCCATGCCCCACTCGCCCCCCACTGCCACCGCCACACTCTGCTCGCTCGGCCCTCCCGCCGCCACTTGTGTGGCCACCACCAGCCTCCTCCTACTGGCTTCTAACAGCCCACGCATGTGCATTTGGTGAAATGAGCAGGCACGGGCGGTGAGAAGCCAGTAGGGCTGCTTTAGTTGTGGCGAGCAGGGGGGGGGGGAAGCGAGTGGAGCGCGGAGGTAGCGGGTAGGGGAGGTGAGCAGAGCGCTGCGGTGGCTTTGGGCTGGTGGTGGCCACACAAGCAGTGGCAGGGGGGTAGAGCGTAGCACGGTGGTGGTGGTAGGCCGGAGGAGGCTGGTGGTGGCCACACAAGTGGGGGGACTGAGCAAAGCATGCCTGGGGGGCACTGGTGGGGGGTGCCTGTCCAGGGCGCTATTTTCCCATGAGCCGGCGCTGATGCCACATATGCATGGCACACACACAGGAGCAGTTTGAATGTTCCTCTGGTGTGCATGTGAAGCCCATGCTTCTCCCAGCAGCTAAGTGGGCACTGTCTGATTGCAGCACTGCACCTCAAAAGGCAGCACCAGCTTTTTCAAAGCCAGTAGACTCCTATGGGAACTTCCAGGTCTGATCACACCCCATATTAGTCTGTCTAGCATCAGGAGCCATGTGGCAGAGTGGTAGGCTGCAGTACTGCAATCCAAGCTCTGCTCACGACCTCGGTTTGATCCCGGAGCAAGCTGGGTTCAGGTAGCCAGCTCCAGGTTGACTCAGCCTTCCATCCTTCCGAGGTCGGTAAAATGAGTCCCCAGCTTGCTGGGGGGGAAGTGTAGATGACTGGGGAAGGCAAGGGCAGACCACCCCGTCAAAAGTCTGCCAAGGAAACATTATGATGGGACGCCACCCCATGGGTTGGTAACAACTCGGTGCTTGCACACGGGACTACCTTTACCTGTTAGCAGCAGAAAAGAAAAAGAGTCCAGGAGTCCCTTTAAAGACTTTAAAAAATGAGGCGGGGTCACATTTCATGAGTCACAAGTCACTTCCAACACATTCTAGCGGTGTCTGAAGAAGTGAGCTGTGACTCACAAAAGCTCATACCCTGCCACAATTTTGTTAGTCTGTAATGTGGCATGGAACTTTTGCTCTTTTCTAATGTTTCTGTTGTGTAAGAGACACTCTTAGTTTTAGACTTGCAGTGGGATTGATTCAGTTGTTTCAGTTCTTGAAGAGAGCAGTTCTTGGAGAGCCAGTTTGGTGTAGTGGTTAAGTCTGCGGACTCTTATCTGGGAGAACCAGGTTTGATTCCCCGCTCCTCCACTTGCACCTGCTGAGATGGCCTTGGGTCAGCCATAGCTCTGGCAGAGGTTGTCCTTGAAAGGGCAGCTGCTGTGAGAGCCCTCTCCAGCCCCACCCACCTCACAGGGTGTCTGTTGTGGGGGAGGAAGGTAAAGGAGATTGTGAGCCACTCTGAGACTCTTCGGAGTGGAGGGCGGGATAGAAATCCAATATCTTCTTCTTCGTCTTGATTCTTGACCAATTATTGATTTCACCCTTAACACATCCACCATGAACAAAAACAGGGCTTCTTACCCTTCTAGCAGATGAATTATAATTAACATTCATATTATGATGCTTAATTGAAATAATAGGCCATCATTTTGGTCCATTTTTCTCAAAGAATAAAGTGTAAATAGAAATTGAGTGTATTTCAATATGCATATCCATAGATGAAATAATAGTGGATTTCCCATATTTTACAGCTCATTCATTAATGAACTCTTACTTGATGCATTTCATAGATGGGTTTTAACTGTCCTATAGATGTTACACATAAAGTATCTTTAGTCTCTCTTTAAACCACTTTTAAAGTATTTAATCTCTTAAATTAAGATATTTTTAAAAAAAACCTTTAGAGATATATTCTTATTTGACAATCGAACTATGATAACTTCTGTCTGTCCACTTTTTCACATGTTAATTCAGATTTTTTTTTTTAAATTTAACAGTTTCCTTTGTTTAATTTGTTCCATAGATTATCAATTATGTTTCTCCCATAAATAGGCTGGTATGTTCCTTTTAATAATTAGGGCCTTTTTTGGAGCAGGAATGCCCAGGAACACAGTTCTGGCTGGTTTGGCACCAGGGGGTGTGGCCTAATATGCAAATGTGTTCCTGCTGGACTTTTTCTACATAAAAAAGCCCTACACGAGACAATGGTGATGTCAGGAGGTGTGGCCTAATATGCAAATGAGTTCCTGCTGGGCTTTTTCTGCATAAAATGTCTGTTAGCCGCCCTGAGCCCGCCTAGCGGGGAGGGCGGGATATAAAAATAAAATATTATTATTATTATTATTATAAAAAGCCCTGCAATTAGTCACATATTAATCAAAGCTGGGGTGCGAGTTTAGAAGGAAGTTGGAGGGTGGGCTAGAGCCTTCTTGAAATGACACCGTTTTCTGTCTTCCATTTTAGCCCCCCCCCCCAGTTCATTCATTTCAATATCTTTTCTCACTGCTGCTTTGTGTCATTTTAAAGAAGGCAATTATGGATTCCCCTGACCTGGATTGCCGAGGTTAGCCTGATCTCATCAGATCTAGGATGCTTTTCAGGGTCAGCCCTGGCTAGTATTTGGATGGGAGACCATCAAGGAATACCAGAATGCTGATGCAGAGGCAGGCAACGGCAAACTTCTTCTCAACATCTTTTGCCTTGAAAAAGGCAAATGCAATTTTGGGCTGTATCCACAGAAGTACAGTGTCCAGATCGTGTGAAGTGATGGTATCGCTTTACTCTGCTCTGGGAAGACCTCACCTGGAGTCTTGTGTTCAGTTTTGGGCACCACATTTTAAGAAGGATATAGACAAGCTGGAACAGGTCCAGAGGAGGGCGATTAAGATGGTGAGCGGTCTGGAGACCAAGTCCTATGAGAAAAGGTTGAAGGAGTTGGGCATGTTTAGCCTGGAGAGGAGGCGGCTGAGAGGTGTTAGGATCACCATCTTCAAGTACTTGAAGGGCTGTCATCTGGAGGATGGCGTGGAGTTGTTTTCTGTGTCCCCAGAAGGTAGGGCCAGAACCAATGGGTTGAAATTAAATCAAAAGAGTTTCCGGCTCAACATTAAGAAGAACTTCCTGACTGTTAGAGTGGTTCCTCAGTCGAACAGGCTTCCTCGGGAGGTGGTGGGCTCTCCTTCTTTGGAGGTTTTGAAACAGGGGCTAGATGGCCATCTGACAGCAATGAGGATCCTGTGCATTTAGGGGGAGGTATTTGTGAGTTTCCTGCATTGTGCAGGGAGTTGGACTAGATGACCTTGGAAGTCCTTTCCAACTGTATGATTCTAACCCATACAGGGTCACTATAAGTTAGTTGTGACTTGATGGCAAAAAAAAAGAAGCATACTGTGGACTTTCTAGTGATAGAAGTCAATGTGATGGAATTGACCTTTCCTGCAGCATCCTTCCTTGTGTGTCCGCCACCAAAGTATTGTGCATTTTGGTAGGGGAGTCAGGGAACTCTAGAAGACAGTAGGGGGAAGTTCAGAAGCTGCATTGTGTGTGGGGGACATTGGATGTAACCCCCTCTGTGCTCTCTTCCAGCATCCATAGGTTACAACGCATTGTGCATACTGAGTCAATGGCTCTTTTCTCCCCATGTGACTTTTGTCTGTGATATATCCCTGATAATTTATCTTCATACCATCTACCGAGAGACTTTCTTATTGCTTTTCTGGATGTGTTTGGTAGCGGTGTTTTGTCTTACTTTATCTTTCCCTGCTCATTCCTACGTGCGTTTCAGAGATTTAGCACTCCCGAGCATGCGGCGTTCCTTGATGTTGCCGGTGTTGATGACCTAAATCTTACAAACCGAAAACTAATTAAATGCACCCGAGCACCCTGCAGATGGATAGCTGTTAATGATATGCTGTGAAGAAAATGTTTCTTTGTCACTCCGCACAGCTGTTTTATTCTAACCTGAAATGACTGGGCTTAGCGAGTTTCTGAGATCAGTGTTGGTTGAGTGAGCCAGAGACAGAGGCCTCAAGAATGACTACTTAGGGAGGGGCAACTAGGAGCCCTGGCTGACCACCAGGGTGGGCCTTAGACTGTCTGCCACCCTTGGCAAGGTAACTTCTGCCCCCCCACACTTATAATGTCACTGAGTCACATGGGGAGCACCCAATTCGTCACCCCCGGAAAGTCGGCACCTAGGCAATCACCTAGTTTTCCTAGTGGTAGGACCAGCCCTGGTTGGCTGCCTCAGTGGGTAGCAGTGGTCCACCTGAAAGAGGGGAAGTGGAGCCCCTCAGAGGGTTGGGAAAGCCAGCTGGGTGGCACATGATTGGTGATGAAGAAAGGTTAAAACGCTTGGGGCTCTTTCGCTTAGAGAAACGTCAACTGCAGGGTGACATGATAGAGGTTGACAAGATAATGCATGGGATGGAGAAAGTAGAAAAAGAAGTCCTTTGCTCCCTTTCTCACAATACAAGAACTCGTGGGCATTTGATGAAATTGCTGAGTAGTCGATTTAGAGCAGATAAAAGGAAGTACTTCTTCACCCAAAGGGTGATTAACACATGGAATTCACTACCACATAGGGTTGCCAAGTCCTCAGCTTCCCACAGTGGGGGACTTTCTCTCATGTGCGGAGCGCACGCGTGATGCAATGATGTCACCCGAAAATGACATCATCAAAATGGCGGTGCCATGCGAGCCGCTCTAGGCATTTCCGGGAGAACTCTATGGTTTTCCTGGATGTTCTAGTCATTTGGGAGGTTAAAACTCTATGGTACCTATGCACCATAGAGTTTTTACCTCCCAAACAGCTAGAGCGTCCAGGAAAATCATAGATTTCCTGGAAATGCCTAGAGCGGCCCTGCATGGGCACCGGCATTTTTATGACATCACTTCCGGGTGATGTCACAGCACCAGCAACATTGGTGGAGGTTCCCCCACCAGCCCAATGTAGGCCGGCGTGTTGGGAACCTCCCAGATGGGAGAACCCCCACCTGGACCTGAGGATTGGCAGCCCTACTGCCACAGGAGGTAGTGGCGGCTACAAGCATAGACAGCTTCAAGAGGGGATTGGGTAAGCATATGGAACAGAGGTCCATCAGTGGCTATTTTGTTGTTGTTCAGTCGCACAGTCGAGTCCAACTCTTTGCAGCTCCATGGACAAAGTCACACCAGGCCCTCCTGTCTTCCACCATCCTCCGCAGTCTGCTCAAATTTGTGTTTGTTACATCAGTAACACTGTCCAGCCATCTCATCTTTTGCCGTCCCCTTCTTCTTTTGCCTTTTGTCTTTCCTAGCATCAGGATCTTCTCCAGGGAGTGCTCCCTTCTCATTTGGTGGCCAAAGTATTTCAGCTTCAGCATCTGACTTCCCAGTGAACAGTCAGGGTTGATTTCCCTTAGGACTGACTGATTGGATTTTCTTGCAGTCCAAGGGACTCTCAAAAGTCTTCTCCAGCACCACATCTCAAAAGCATCTATTCTTCTGCGCTCGGCCTTCCTTATGGTCCAGCTCTCACAGCCATACATTACTACTGGGAATACCATCACTTCAACTATATGGACTTTTGTTGGCAGGGTGATGTCTCTACTTTTTATTATACTGCCCAGGTTCACCATAGCTGTCCTCCCAAGGAGCAAACGTCTTTTAATTTCATGGCTACAGTCACCATCTGCAGTGATCTTGGATCCCAGAAATGTGAAGTCTGTCACTTCCCCTTCTATTTGCCACAGTGTGATGGGGCCAGATGCCATGATCTTAGTTTTGTTTTTTTTTATGTTGTGTTTCAAGCCTACTTTCGTGCTCTCCTCTTTCACCCTCAACAAGAGGTTCTTTAGGTCCTCCTCACTTTCTTCCATTAGAGTGGTATCTGCATATCTGAGGTTGTTGATGTTTTTCCCGGCAATCTTAATTCTGGCTTCTGCTTCATCCTGGCCAGCATTCTGCATGGTGTATTCTGCATATAGATTAAATAAGCAGGGTGACAATATACATCCTTGTCAAACTCCTTTTCCTATTCTAAACCAATAAATTGTTCCATATCCCATTCTGACAGTTGCTTCTTGACCCTTATACAGGTTTCTCAGGAGACATGTGAGATGGTCTGGTACTCCCATCTCTTTAAGGACTACCCACAGATTGTTGTGATCCACACAATCAAAAGCTTTAGAGTAGTCAATGAAACAGAAATAGACATTTTTCTGATACTCCCGTGCTTTCTCCATAATCCAGCAAATGTTGGCAATTTGATCTCTAGTTCCTTGACCTCTCCAAAACCCAGCTTGAACTTCTGGTAGTTTCTGATCTACATACTGCTGAAGCCTAGCTTGTAGGACCTTTAACATGAACTTGCTGGCATGTGAAATGAGTGCAATGGTGCAATAGTTTGAACATTCCTTGGCATTACCCTTCTTTGGGATTGGGATATAAACTGACTTTTTCCAATTCTGTGGCCACTGTTGCATTTTCCAAATTTGTTGACATAATGTGTGCATCACTTTAACAGCATCATCTTTTAGGACTTTGAATAGCTCAACTGGGATACCGTCATCTCCGCTCGCTTTGTTGTTCGAAATGCTTTCTAAGGCCCATTTGACTTCACACTCCAGGATGTCTGGCTCAAGGTCAGCAATTTCACTGTCATGGTTGTCAAGGACATGGAGATCCTTCTTGTATAATTCTGTGTATTCTTGCCACCTCTTCCTGATCTCTTCTGCTTCTGTTAGGTCTCTACCGTTTTTGTCCTTTATCATGGCCATCTTTGCACAAAACGTTCCCTTGATTTCTCCAATTTTCTTGAAGAGATCTCCTGTCCTTCCCATTCTATTATTTTCCTCTATTGCTTTGCATTGTTCCTTCAGGAATGCTTCCTTATCTCTCCTTGCTATTCTCTGAAAATCTGCATTCAGTTGGGTGAATTATTCCTTTTCACCTTTGCCTTTTGCTTTCCTTCTTTCCTCAGCTATTTGTAAAGCCTCATCAGACAACCACTTTGCTTTCTTGCATTTCTTTTTCTTTGGGATGCTGCTAATTGCTGCCTTCTGTACAATGTCACGAACCTCCGTCTATAGTTCATCA
Source organism: Heteronotia binoei (assembly GCF_032191835.1). Classification (NCBI taxonomy): domain Eukaryota; kingdom Metazoa; phylum Chordata; class Lepidosauria; order Squamata; family Gekkonidae; genus Heteronotia; species Heteronotia binoei. The sequence goes on from NC_083229.1 coordinate 128,904,358, forward strand.
GGCACTCTGTCTATCAACTCTAGTTCCTTAAACCTATTATTCACCTCTACTGTATATTCATAAGGGATGTGATCAAGGTCAAACCTGAATGGCCTAATGGCTTCTCCAGTTTTCTTCAGTTTAAGCCTGAATTTTGCAATCAGTAGTTCATGATCTGAGCTGCAGTCAGCTCCAGGTCTTGTTTTTGCTGACTGTAAGGAGCTTCTCCATCTTTGACTGCAGAGTATATAATCAATCTGATTTCTGTGTTGCCCAGCAGGTGATGTCCATGTGTAGAGTCATTTTTTAGGTTGTTGGAAGTGGGTGTTCGCTATGACCAGCTTGTTCTCTTGACAAAACTCTATTAGCCTTTGCCCGGCTTCATTTTGTTCTCCAAGGTCAAACTTGTCAATTGTTCTGGCTACCTTATGACTTCCCACTTTGGCATTCCAATTCCCGATGATGATGAGGACATCTTTTTTTGGCGTTAATTCTAGAAGGTGTTGTAGATCTTCATAGAACTGGTCCACTTCAGCCTCTTCTGCATCAGTGGTTGGGGCATAGACTTGGATTACTGTGATATTGAATCATTTCTGCAAGTTTTCAGACCCACCAGAGCTCTTCATCACGCTGGATGTTACAAAATCTAAAAAGAATGCTGGAAAGCAGATTTTTCAGGTCCGGTTTCTCAAGCATCATCTGTAAAATGTAAGCAGGCAACTTAACTGTACTCACGGATGTTGCATTACTGCACATTCTCTGGGAAGGTATACTCAAGGCATGTTCTTCATCCTCTCCCCTTTCACTGAAATACAGAGACTACCCCACATATTGTCTAATGCCAAATTCCCTTGCAGGCTGAGAGCAACAGAAAGCATCTCCAGTCTCTCTATTAACAATGTTTGAGATAAATTTAAGGTGTTATGTAAGGTAACAAAGTCAATTAAAACCACATTAGATGATATTACCGTGTTTTGAGAACAGTCTTTAACCAACTCCGCTTTCCTTCTTTTGATAATTGCTTCTTTTTGTTGGCTGAAGATATTAAAGTAGAAGAAGCTGTACAACCATACTGGTCCACACACACACACATAAATGAAATCTTTGTAATACCTTTTATTATGACCAACCAAATTTACAACAAAATCAACACCCACTTCCTAAGACTGTACCGCTTGACAGATAACCTTGCAAACATGGTATCTGCCAGGAGTGAAATTCACTATGGTTGATGCTTTTCATTGCAGCAATAATATGTCTTGCCAATCATATGGCTTGCCTGAATCACATGGTTCCATCACATACCAGAGCCACACATGTTTAAGGGCTGCTGGCACTGCTGGAAGAAGTGATCAGAAAACCTTGGAAATTCCCATGATTGTTGCGCCCATATGATACCACTTCAGCCAGCAAACCAGGTTTTGGCTATAGAAAGTGTGACACCGCAGAGTTTCAGATTAATGCGAGAGTGTCTGGTGATGCAGTGACATCGTTTCTGGTTGTGCACCTAGAAATGATGTAATTGCATCGCCAAACATTGCTCTGGCTCCAATGTTCCCGCCCTGCCACTTGCCAGAGGGTGATCAGGAAAGAGGGCGGAGCAGGAGTTGGAAATTCCACCCCTAGTTAGAGAGCACATGACATTTTCTGAAACTAAGCCAGTATGGGTTTGTTAAGTGCCTGGATAGAAAGCTTCTCTAAAAAACCAGCTGGTGGATAAATGCAATGCATAAAGAGATGACGACCGATTTCGCACTAGGGCTTGTTCCGGGCGGAGAGCCCCCGGCGCTTCTCTTGGTTTTCGCACAAGCTGCCCCGGAGCTGCGAGGTGGCCTTGTAAGAGGATCTCGCTTGCTGCGGAAAAGCCATGTGCCAACTCCCAGCTCCGGAGCAGCTTGTGTGAAAACCTAGAGAAGCGCCGGGGGCAAAAGGGCTCTCCACCTGGAACAAGCCGAGTGCGAAATCGGTCATATATGTTTTGGCAGCTACCGTACTGGTAAAGTTAAAAAAAAAATGCATTGTATTTAAATTTTACTGCTATGTCTCTGCAGTTATTCGGTATGTATATAGAAGCTTGGAAGTCAATGTTGTATTAAATCTCATACGTAGAAAAGTATGAATAATGTCTGTTAAATTGTTTTCCATAAGCAGGTTAAAAAAAAAAAAGCTTCTTGTTGAACCCCCCCTGTTGCTGCAATCCTGGGGGCATCTTCAGAAGAAAAAAAAAAGGTTTCTGTTGTGTCTCTTGTTGTTCAGCATTTCCTGCGCCGTGCTGCGTTACTGATGATTTCGCTCGATGAAACCTCTTATCTGATATTAACACTTAACAAATGTGCTGCCGTGTGTGTTCTGCGGATTTCATTAAATGTTTCCGATGACAAATTGTGCACTTGAAAATGCCAGGGAAAGAGATTTATACAGCCGCACTTTGGGCACGGATACTTTCCCCATCAGCAGCAGGGAGCTATCCCATTTTAGAAAGGCATCTCCGCTTTCCCGGTTTGGTGGCAGGTGAAATACTGGATGTATTAGCTTATTTGTTTTGCAGGCGCTTAAGATAAGAGTAAGATAGATTGGTCGGGTGCATGTAAAACTGCATAACGGGGGGGAAATAGCCCAAGAAAGATGGTAACTAGCTTTTTTTCTCTTCAGACTGCAGTGCCAGCAGAAGTCAGATTTGCTTCAGGATATTGTTTGTAGACAGAGGAAAATTTTCCCTGCGCATAGGGAAGGCAAAAGAAAAGAGATGATTTTCTACCCAAAAAAAGAGAGGGAAATTTCTCAGGAAGCAATAACTCCAGGAGGTCGTTCCGACTATTCTATTTTCAAGAGAGCTGCCCTTCCTTTCCTTGTACCGACTGTTTCTTTATTTGCCCCATTTATGTCCCACTTCCCCCCTCAGAACTCTCTCAGCCCCACTTACCACACAAGGTGCCTGTTGTGGGGGAAAGTGCCTATTGTGAGGTAAGTTACTCTGAGACTCCTTAGAGTAGAGACAAGTGAGGTATAAAAACCAACTCTTCTTTTTCTGCTCAGATAATTTTTTTCTCTGTTTCATCCTTGCAACAAGCCTTCGGGGCAGGTTAGGCTGCGACTATATTTATTTATCTATTTTGGCTGGTTTTGGGTGTGCGCGTGTGTTCACTTTCTGACGTGGTCTGGAACAATCATCACACAGTGACAGAGGGGTGATACTCTGGTATTTGGGTAAAAAAACCCTCTATGGTAGATTTGACTTCTACCATAGAGCTTTTATCCAAATACCAGAGGCATCACCTTGATGTTGCCTACATGATGATATCACTTCCAGGTCGCACAGGAAGTGACATAGACACATCCTTGCAATGCCGATGGAGCCTCCTCTTTTTCTAGGAAGTCTCCCCCCACCAGCCAACTGATCAGTGGTGGGGCTGTGGGGTCTGGGAGTGGGAAACGTCTGCCTCCGCTAGGGTGTCTGGCGTCCCTAGACTTCCTGCTGTTTTGACTGGCAGAGGCAGAGCTAAATTTTGCTGTGTGCAGGCCATTGTCAGGCAGGCTGCTCCAACTGGCCCTCCCCCCTTCATCTCTGGTCAGTGTGGGTTTAGGGCTGCCAAGTTCTTGGGCCGGGCAGGGATTTGCCTGCCTTGGAGGTCCCCAACCCAATGGAGGGATCCTCCCCTGATGTCACCGACACAATGATGTCACTCGCAGTGACATCATCGCGCCAGCAACGTCATGTGCCAGCCGTTCTAGGAGCTTCCAGGGAAACTCTATGGATTTCCCAGATGCTCTAGCAATTTTGGAGGGAAGATTCTATGGTACCAGAGGCTGCAGGGGACTTAGCAACCCTGAAGGCTACTCCCAGCACAACAAACATGACCAACTTGGGCAGGCCACAATGGAATACGTCATGATATTCCCTCTAAGTTGAGTTAGTGAGCTAGCTCACAGTTTTTTAGCCACTGGCACACACATTTTTTTCCCTCTTAGCTCAGGAAGGCAGGCCCCAGAGCACACTAATTGATGCAGTCACTCACAACTTTAATGCCAGTAGCTCACAAAGCAGATTTTTTGCTCACAAGGCTCCACAGCTTAGAGGGAGCATCACATGAGTGCTGTTTGTCCAAACCAGTGGCGCACTGATGAAGCACTGTTAGGAGCCTGACTGACATCTTCGTTGGTGCAGCAACATTTCATGGTTGATTTATAGGTTTTTAATCTAGGCATCAAAAGGGACATCACAAAAGCGAAAGCCTGTTTGGAAATGGAGAGGAAGAAAGGGGCTTTCAGTTGTTTGAGAGCGAAGGCAAGTGAGATTGTTCCTAGTCAGGGCTCTTTTTTGTAGCAGGAACTCCTTTGCATATTAGGCCACACACCCCTAATACAGCCAATCCTACTGGAGCTTAGAGGGCTCTTAGTACAGGGCCTACTGCAAGCTCCAGGAGGATTGGCTACATCAAGGGTGTGCGGCCTAATATGCAAAGGAGTTCCTGCGACTATAAAAGCCCTGTTCCTAGTAATGAACTACGGAACCTAACAGAGTCTGTGAAGCAAAGGGACTGGTGAAATCTTATATAATTTCAGGCAGGCTGCTCCAGTCGGCCCGCTCCCTTTCCTCTCGGGTCAGTATGGGTTTAGGGCTGCCAAGTTCTGAGCTGAGCTATAGCCGATGTGAAATTGCTGCTGGAGATGCTCAGCGTCCCTCTTTTTTGAAAATTGTATGAAGAATCTATATAATTGAATCAATATTGGTCCCAGGTCTGACGAAGACTGGGGGAAAAAAAAGTACTTAATCGACTGGCTTGTCACCACACTACTTTGGGACTCGAATAGACATGTTTTGGACATTTGGACTGATTTCTATGCACTTCTTAGTCAATTGGTCACTAGTTTGCATTTTTTGTTGTGCAATCCATTATAGTGATCTCTCTCAGATTGTATTCTATTCAAGTTCTTGGGACAGGCAGGGATTCCCCTGCCCTGGAGGTTCCCAACCCACTGGAGGGATCCTCCCCTGATGTCACCGACACAATGATGTCACTTGCAGTGACATCATAGCGCCAGAAACGTCATGTGCCAGCCGTTCTAGGAGCTTCCGGGAAAACTCTATGGATTTCCCAGATGCTCTAGCAATTTTGGAGGGAAAATTCTATGGTACCAGAGGCTGCAGGGGACTTAGCAACCCTAAAGGGGTGCTGGGACTATTCCCAGCACAACAAACATGACCAACTTTGGCATGACCAACTATGAGCTTCCGGGAAAACTCTATGAATTTCCCAGATGCTCTAGCACAGGGGTCCTCAAACTACGGCCCGCGGGCCAGATGCGGCCCGCTGAGGACGTTTATGCGGCCCGCCGGGTTATGGCAAAATCAGACCGGAAATGACGTTCGACCTAAACTCGCATTAGCAACGCACACTTCCGGCACTGGGCTGAGGCGGCGAAGACAGAGTGTGAGGTGATACTGAAGTGAGGTGAGTTCCCAGGCCGGGGTGTGTGGTGTGGGGAAGGGAGAGAGATGCAGAAGACGGAGAACTGACGGCCCGCGGCCTTGTACAGGAACGGCAGTCCGGCCCTCCAACAGTCTGAAAGACAGTGAACTGGCTGGCCCCCTATTTAAAAAGTTTGAGGACCCCTGCTCTAGCATCTTATATAATTTCTCTGTAACTTTAGGAGCCTGTAGGTGTGAAGAACACTGGATACAACTCCTGGCTATAGGGTTGCCAATCTGCAGGTGGGGGCAGGGGATTCCCTGGTTTGGAGGTCCTCCCCCAACTTCAGGGTCATCAGAAACCGGTGGGGTGGAGGCAAATGTCTGCTGTGCACTCCATTATCCCCTATGGAGACCGATTCCTATAGAGTATAATGGAAAATTGATCCATGAGTATCTGGGGCTCAGGGGGAGGGGTTTTTCTTTTGAGGTAGGAGCACCACATTTTCAGCATAGCGTCTGGTTTCTCTCCTCAGACCCCCCCCCCCAAGTTTCAAAAAGATTGGACCAGGGGATCCAATTCTGTTAGCCCCCAAATAAGGTGCCCCTGTCTTTCATTATTTCCAGTGGAGGGAAGGCATTTAAAAGGTGTGTGGTCCCTTTGAATGTGATGGCCGGAACTGCCTTTGGAGTTCAATTATGTTTGTCACAACCTTGCTCCTGGCTCCACCCCCAATGTCTCCTGGCTCCACCCCGAAAGATATTTCTTGAGTCAGACGTGGCAACCCTACCTGGCTCTCATATGGCAATGTCACTTCCTGTGTGTACCAGAAGTGATGTCATCATGCTGGTGCTGTCATGGCAATGCTTTGGTATTTGGGCCAAAACTCTATAGTGAAGCCATTTCTACCATAGATGTTTTGCCAGAAGTGACATCACCACATCACAGGCGACATAGCTTTGTCCTCCTTCCCATTGGCTGCCAGGAACGACCTGGCAGCCTTATAAACAAGGTGTGAATATCCACCCCTAAGAAATTTCCTAATGGTAACAGAGGAGATGAAAATGAAAAAATAATCATAGAATCATAGAGTTGGAAGGGACCTCCGGGGTCATCTAGTCCCCCTGCACAATGCAGGAAACTCACAAACACCTCCCCCTAAATTCACAGGATCCTCATTGCTGTCAGATGGCCATATAGCCTCTGCTTAAAAACCTCCAAGGAAGGAGAGCCCACCACCTCTTGAGGAAGCCACTGAGGAACTGCTCTAACAGTCAGGAAGTTTTTCCTAATGTTGAGCTGGAAACTCTTTTGCTTTAATTCCAACCCATTGGTTCTGGTCCTACCTTCTGGGGCCACAGAAAACAATTCCACACCCTCCTCTACATGACAGCCCTTCAAGTACTTAAGATGGTGATCCTATCACCTCTCAGCTGCCTCCTCTCCAGGCTAAACATCCCCAGCTCCTTCAACCTTTCTTCATAGGACTTGGTCTCCAGACCCCTCACCATCTTCGTCACCCTCCTCTGGACCCATTCCAGCTTGTCTAGATCCCTCTTAAAATGTGGTGCCCAAAACTGAACACAACACTCCAGATGAGGTCTTACCAGAGCAGAGTAAAGCGATACCATCACTTCACGTGATCTGGACACTATACTTCTGTTGATACAGCCCAAAATTGCATTTGCCTTTTTTAGCCACTGCATCACACTGTTGACTCATGTTCAGTGTATGGTCCACTAGGACCCCTAGATCCTTTACGCACATACTACTGCTAAGACAAGTCTCCTCCATCCTATAAGCATGCATTGGATTTTTCCTATCTAAATGCAGAACTTGATTTTTCCAACCTAAACACAGAACTTTAAGAAGAAGAGTTGGTTTTTATACCTCACTTTTCTCTACCCTGAGGAGTCTCGAAATGGCTTATAATCACTTGTCCTTCTTCTCCCTGCAATGGTCACCTCATGAAGGCAGTGGGTCTGAGAGAGTCCTGAAAGATCATGGTTGGTCAAGGTCACCCAGCAGGCTTCAGGTGAAGGAGGAGTGAAGAATCAAACCTGGTTCTCGAGACTGGAGTCTACCACTCTTATCCACTGCACCGCACTGGCTGTTCCTAACCATGCACAAAATCAACAGAAAAAGAAAAAAGAAAAAGAAAACTAATTTGTACAATGCAAATGTACCTTTCTGTTTTGTTTCCCTGCAATGTTTTTAAGTTAAGGTTGTAGCTTCTTCAAGCACTTGGACAAGTGTTTGCTTTCTCCCCGCTCCCCATCTCAGTTAATGACTTCCAGCGACGCTTTGTTAGTGCTTAGATCAGCTCGGTGTTCACCGAACCGGAGAAAACTTCTTCAAAATGTGATTGGATTAAACGAATTTCAAAATTAAGACTTTTGTGGCAAATTGCTTGCTCGTGGTTTCTGCAGAAATAAGCATTTCCTAGGTAAGAAAGAAACCTACTGTCTTCTTTCCGGTTTTCTGCTTCGGGAATGATTTCTGCCATTTCTCTACGTGCCACATATAACTGGGATCCCACCACAGCCCCACCCCTACAAGTACCCCCCCTCGCTTTTGAAGTTCGGGACAACATTTGCTCATTTCTCTTGTCACTGCCTCAATCTTCCAGGATTTCTCGGATACAATAGATTGAGATTCTTTAAGCTTGCAGTAGGGTTGTCAAGTACCATAGAATTTTCCCTCCCAAATCGATAGAGCATCCGGGAAAACCATAGAGTTTTCACAGAAATGCCTAGAGCGGCCGCTGCATGCTGTCACCAGCACAATGATGTCACTTCCGGGTGATGTCATTGTGCCGGCAAAATAGGGGGAGGTTCCCCCCGCCGGCCCAATGTGGGCCAGTGGATTGGGAACCTCCCAGGTGGAGGAACTCCTGCCCGGACCAGGGGTTTGGCAAACCTAGATTGCAGGCAGGTCTGCATACAGAAGGAGACATTCCTTCAAGCTGAGGTGATCTAATTTTTCTTTCTTAGATCATACAAGAGATAAAAAGTCTAACGTCTTGTAGAAGAACTCCTGTTGTTTGACCATATTAGCTGTCTGATTGGCTAACAGATGTAGTTCGATCGGCTGAAAGGTTAGGAAACTCTCTGATGCTCAATTAACAATTCAGCTAGCCATCACATTGTCCATTGTGGGGTACTTGTCGTGCTTTCAGGATTACCAAAAAGCAGCGTTAGACTAATGTTTCTGAATTCCTACCCAAAAGCAACCTGTTGCCCATTAGCCACTGAGAACACAGAATGTTCTCCCGTACATTGCTGGAATGGTTAAGAGCAGTGAACTCTAATCTGGAGAACGCGGTTTGGTTCCCCATGCCTCCTCCAGATGAAGCCTGATGGGTGACCTTGGGCCGGTCACAGTTCTCTCCGAATTCTCTTATCCCCACCTACCTCACCAGGCGCCTGCTGTGGGGAGGAGAAGGGAATGTATAAACCACTTTGAGCCTCCTTCTGTTACAGAAGAGTGGGATATAAAAACCATGAGCATATTAGGCTACACCCCCCCCCCCCCCGATGTAGCCAATCCTCCAAAAGCTTACAGTAAACCCTGGCCTAAGAGCCCTGTAAGCTCTTGGAGGATTGGCTACATCATGGGTGCTTGACCTAATATGCAAAGGAGGTCCTGCTGCAAAAAAGGTCCTATCAAAACCCACTCTTCTTCTTCAACATTTTTAAATATTAAAATTATTTCTTCTATGTTTCTTCATGAACACCTAACCAGCTGACATTTTGTATGCATTATTAATTCATGCAAGCAGAACAAAGACTAGAGCTGCAATTTCTACATGGTCTTGGAAAACAAGATATGAAAACATACTGTTTTTAAGTAAATCATCATTTAAAAAAATTATTATACTACACAAATAATCTCTGGGAAAGCTCATTTTTCTTTCAAAACTGATTGCCATCGTAAATGAATAATTATTTGCATTAATCTTCCAATGGCTTGAATTCATTGGCACTTCTGTGTAAACATGTACAGAAACCAGCAGTGTTATTTTTATTTATTTTTAGTTCCGGAAGCAGAAGTGTAATGCCAGTGCTGTTCCTGAATAGGTGCTTGCTAAATAAACTGTGAAACGTCTCTAGCATGATTCTAAAAGCCATTGTGGATGTGTAAATTATGGTGACATAATTGTTAACAGGGAATTTTTTTGTAGAAAATTCCCAGCAGGAACTTATTTGCATACTAGGCCACACCCCTGACACCACCATTGTTTCGCACAAGGTTTTTTTGGTAGAAAAAACCCAACAGGAACTTCCCCCTGACATCACCATTGTTTTACATGGGGCAGAGTGTTAAAGCTGCAGTATTGCAGTCCTAACCTCTGCTCACGACCTGAGTTCAATCCCCGGCGGAAGCTGAGTTTTCAGGTAGCAGGCTCGAGGTTGACTCAGCCTTTCATCCTTCCGAGGTCGGTCAAATGAGTACCGGAAGTGAAAATGACTGGGGAAGGCAATGGCAAACCACCCCATAAAAAGTCTGCCGTGAAAACGTTGTGAAAGCAACGTCACCCCAGATTTGGAAATGACTGGTGCTTGCACAGGGGACCTTTCCTTTCCTTTTTTAAAAGGAAAAGGCCCAGCAGGAACTCATTTGCATATTAGGCCACACTCCTGACACCACCATTGTTTCAGACAGGGCTTTTTGGTAGAAAAAGACCAGTAGGAACTCATTTGCATATTAGGCCACACACCCCTAGTGCCACCATTTCCCCACACAGGACTTCTTTGATGAAAAAGCCCAGCAGGAAGTCATTTGCATATTAGGCCACACCCCCTGACACCAAGCCAGCAAGAACTGGGTCCCTGTGCGTTCCTGCTAAAAAAAAAAAGCCCCTGTTGCTAAATATTTCTTGTGGCCTTCCTTCCAGGACTTCAGATCAGCTTGCTTGATTTTGTCCCCTCCTCTTCTAACTGTTCCCTAAGAAAAGCTTTACGAGGTACAGCAGACAGGCCCAAGTGCCCCATGTGCTTTGATCTCTGCCCGTCTGAAAAAGGTAACTTGCACAGGTGTGCAGCTGTGATTCAGCTCAGCGTCACATAGCATTCTGACGTAGCAACCAATGAGCAAGCACACAGGTTTGGGGGAGGGTGGAACGAAGCAGAGGGGGAACCCAGAAAGTGAGTGATTAGGGAACCGTTCCTGCACAGGTGATGCCCGATTACGATCAGGACTACAGTACCCTTGGAAATAGGGTTGCCAAGTCCAACTAAGAGAATTTCCGGGGACTTTGGGGGTGGAGCCAGGAGACTTTCCCATTCCCTAAAATGCATAAAAATACAGTGGTGCAATTCCCCTGAATAGTCTTCATTTCCTGGTCCCTCCTGGCAATTCCAGTAAACGAAAGTGAACCCACACTAACAAAGCAGCCAAAATAAGCAGAGTTTGCAGCACACACTTTTGTGGTCTCACTGGGGCTTTACACACAGGAGCTGCTGTATTTCCAACCAACGTGAAAAAGAGAGGCGGAGTTTTCCTCCATCCCATAAACACATTTCTGTACAGAAAGTCTGGAACAATGCAAAACAAGCACAGAGACTGTGTTCTCTCTCTATCTCTCTCACACACTTACTAGCTCTGGTTCCTATACAAACTTGTCCAATTGCTTTTGCATCAGAGGGACTGTATGCTCTCTCTCTCTCTCTCTCTCTCTCTCACACACACACACACACACACAGTAGCTCTGCTGCTGGCCCCTCTCCATGCAGCTTTCACTTCCTGCTCAAATTTAAAGGTGCACACACACATTTTAAAACTTGATGTGTTTACAGGCTTCTAAACCTGTGGGAGATCTAAAGGCAAATGGTGGCGGTGGGGGTGGGGCTTCCCCCACTAGCCAGCTGGCTGGGGGCCGGGTGGAGCCTGGAAAACTGGGGATTCCTCCACTGGGACCAGGGGATCAGGAAGCCTACTTGGAAAGGAGGCTTCTGCCAGTTGGGCCTGCTGGTGAAAGCCACTCATGTCCTAAAGAGTGCATCTGTTTCTTCGCTTAGCATCTCCCCTGGTCTGTTTAAGGCTGGAGAAATGTTTGGGGTGGAGGGAGAGGAGGCAAAAGCCATGCACACCATGGTCCTGATTCTGATCAGGCCACTGCACTCGCTCAGGAAGTGGGGAGGGACGGGACTCTCGGCTTGCATTATCTCTGGACTCAAACACAGCCTGTGCACTCCAAAATGTGTGAAGGAAATCTCATTTTTGTGTTTGTTAAGTGCTGTCAAGTCACTTTGAACTTACAGCCACCCTGTGAATGTCATCCAACACATCCTAATTTAAGCAGCACCTCTCAGGCCTTGAGGATCAAGGGCCCTCTTGGCTTCCTTTATAGAACATCTCACGGGGTTCCTTCCTCTTTTCCTGCTGCCTTTAGCTTCTCCAAGCATGATTGGTTGTTGCTGGCACCATAGAGTTTTACTGCAAGTCCTAGAGCATCCATGGTGCGACGTCCCCAGCATGATGACGTCACCTCTGGGTGACATCATTGCACCATGCATACAAAGTGTGAGAGAGAGAACAGTCCCTGGTCACAGCAGCGGGGGGACCTGGCAATCCTATTCCAACCCCATGTTTCAAATGAATCAAGTTCCATCCTTCAAATGAATCAAGTTCCATCCATCAGCTGTCTTCATTGCCCAGCATTCACACCTGGACATGGTAATGGGGAATACCGTGGCATGAATTAACCTGATCTTGACTGCCAGCAACATCCTACACTTCAGAATCTTTTCTAGCTCCGTCGCAGCTGACCTTCTCAGACTCAGTCTCTTTAGCTGCTGCCTCCCGTTCCTGCTTCTGGTTGTGAAGGCTTCAAATCAGCTTACTTCAAAGGATCAGACTGGTAAATTTGTGCCTTAAGGAATTCTGGTTCCCTTGATGGTTGGTTGTTTGCTAGCATCAGTCACTCAGCCTCTAAAATGTGCATATGGTTTGGGTCCTTTTTTTAATTTGCTCTGCTATTTGGTCCTGTAAGGGAATATAACTGAACTTTTTTTTTTCTTTTTTGAAAACCAGAAATGAGACATGATTATTCTGCCATTTTATGTGTAAAAAATGTAGCGGAACATTAACCCATGAAGCTTTTGAGGACAGGAATTATGAATCTGAGACCGTATATCTGGGACCGTTCCTTTAAACTTTGGCTTTGATTTCCATTGGCTTGCTGAAATAAAATTATCTCCAGTAATTTCCCAGAAAGAATAATCAAGATTGGGCATCAGTTTTCTCTAGGAAGAAAATTCCCTGAAGCAATAATCACTGCTGAGGAGGTCCTTCTCCTAACCCCTCACAAAGCCTAGAACTTGAGGGCATCCAATGAAGTAGTTTCAGAATGGACAAAAGGAAACACTACTTCACACAGAGAGCACTTAAAATGTGGAATCTGCTGCCAGTGGATGTGAGGTGATGGCCACAGAAATAAACAGCTTTACATGGGTATTAGATTCACGGAGAATCAGTTCATCAATGGCTACTAGTCATGGTGACTGAGGGGAACCTCCACATTCAAAGCTAGGAAGCAACATCAGGGGAAGGACTCAGCCTCTCTGCCCTGTTGTTGGTTGTCCAAAGGAACTACTTGGCTGCTTGGTGTGAGACAAGATGCTGGACTAGATGGACCATTGGTCTGATCCAGCAGGGCTCTTCTTATGTTCTTAAGCCATGCTAGATAATTATGACACACAGGAAGGCTTACATTCCATGAAATACTCCAGTCTGAGTCTGTCTGTCTGTCTCTTTCTTTCTTTCTTTCTTTCTTTCTTTCTTTCTTTCTTTCTTTCTTTCTTTCTTTCTTTCTTTCTTTCTTTCTTTCTTTCTTTCTTTCTTTCTTTCTTTCTTTTTTTTTCACAAAATTCATATTCCATTCTTTCTGCCCTCACAAGAACCACAAAGGCAGCTAAATTTAAAACATACACGATAAAAATAATAATTTAAAACCATTGAAATCAGCCCCTTCAAAACATACGCACATTATTAAATTTGATGTTTTATCTATGTTGATGTTTTATTGTTGGCTTTAATGTTTTAGCTTGTTGGAATCTGCCCTGAGCCCTTCACAGGAAAGGGTGGGCTATAAATGTACAAAATAAATATAAATATAAATAAATACGAAACATAAAAACAACAATTGAAACATTGGTTAGGAAAGAAGAGTCACTGGGGGAATGCCAAACAAAACAAAAGAAATCTTCATCCACTGATGTAAGAGAGCAACAGAAGGAGGCAGATGAATCTCCCTGGGGACAAAGTTCCAGAGCTTTGGTGCCATCACCAAGAAGGTCATCTCCCAGGTTGCCACTGCCTAATCTCAGAAGGCAGGAGAACCTTAGTCAGGGCATCCATGACCATAGTGCTCTGGCAGGTTCATAAGGAAGTAGACAGTTCTTCTGGTATTTGGGCTCAAACTGTATAGGGCAGGGGTGGCCAACGGTAGCTCCCCAGATGTTTTTTGCCTACAACTCCCATCAGCCCCAGCCAGCATGGCCAATGGCTGGAGCTGATGGGAGTTGTAGGCAAAAAAAAATCTGGAGAGCTACCATTGGCCTGATATAGGGATTTGAAGGGCCTGGAAACAAATTGGGAGCCAGTAAAGATGGGCTTGGACTGGAGTGATAGGGTCCCTATAACCCACTCCAGTCAACACCCTGGCTGCAGCATTCTATATCAGCTGAAGTTTCCAAATACTTCTACAGGGGCAGCCTGTAGCATCACGTTGCAGTAGTCTAAGCTAGATGTAACGAGATCTTTTCTGCCCAGGAAAGTCTGTTGCCCTCTAACCAGTCAAAGCTGGTAAAGGGTACTCCTGGCCACAGTTGCCACCAGTTTCACCAGCAGTAGACTGAATTGTTACCCTTTGGAGGGTAACCACATGTGAGGGGGGAAGGTAGTTATGAATTCCCTGCATTGTGCAGAGTGTTGGACTAGATGACACTGTGTGACACAGAGTGTTGGACTTGATGGGCCGTTGGCCTGATCCAACATGGCTTCTCTTATGTTCTCTTATGACCCTGGGGGTCCCTTCCAGCTTTATGATTCTGTTTGGGCTGCTTTAATACTGGTATGGTGATAGCCAGGGCCTTTCTTTTTGTTTGTAGTAGGAACTCCTTTGCATATTAGGCCACACACCCGATGTAGCCAATCCTCCAAGAGCTTACAGTAGACCCTATACTTAGAACCCTGTAAGCTCCAGGAGGATTAGCTACATCAGGGGTGGCCTAATATGCAAAGGAGTTCCTGCTACAAAAAAAGCCCTGGTGATAGCCACATACTTTACTATTTTTATGTTAATATTTTATATTTGTATGTTGGTTTTCCCTTATTGGCTTTCATGTTGTAAGTGGCCCCAAAATCCTTCAGGTGATTGGGGACTAAAAAAATCAAAATGAGTGAATGAGAAGCATTTAATTTGGTTTGTATGGTAAGTTATTTATGGCTTGTTTTGTGTTTGCTGAAAATACATAGGGGTTTGTTTTGTATCCCTGTTTCGGCTGCCTTTACATTTACTTGTATGATCCTTTTGAACCGCAGAAACCCTCTATCATTGCATACGACCATTTTGTATTGGAATGGACTGGTACTCGCACCTCATTTTGTTAGCTATATGTGGTCAAAACTAATCTCTCAGTCAAGGTCAACCTAGGCCAGCCAAGAATAGCATAATTTTTAGCCTAATGCCTCTCTGGCTGACCAGACGTCAGCCAGATTTCGTAGAAATGAATAACACAGTCAAAGTACCTTGAACTGTGCCCTCCGTAATTACACTGTGACTTGGGTCAATCAGATCTAGACTGAAATAGTATCTGAATTGGATGTTTGGAAGCCACTTGAATTCAGAATGGTTTGTCTGATGAAAGCAGCTATGTGGTGGAACATGCATTAGATGAGTGTGGAGTTGGAGCTGGAGGTCACAGTCTCATTTCAGGTCCATGACCTTGAATTCTGTAACCAAGTCTGAACTGCTGAGCTGGTGCTATTCATGCCATGGGAATGGACACAGGATACATTGATGAACTATCTCATCTGTGGGGAAAGTAAACCATCCAGATCTTGTAAGGTGTTTGCGCTGGTTGTGCACGGGGATCATGTGTCTAGTGTTCTTAAGCATAAATTTGGTACAATTGTACACTAGAACAGAAATATATCAAAGCACTAAACTTTCTATTCTCCTGCTATTTTTCCTGTACAGAATCAGAATTTCAGTAAATCAGAAACTTAGATGTGCACCTTCTGTCACTTTGCACCATCCATTGTTATTTTGTTTGCCAGGTCCCCTGGTGGAGGTGGGGATCTTCTGCTCCCAACTGGCTGGCAAGGGGAACTCACCTAGAAAAAGAGGGAGATCCACTGTCATTACCCACATCATCAGTTCTGGGACATCAGGGGCAACACTCTAGTATTTGGGGAAAAAACCTCTATGATAGAAGCCAAATTTACCATAGAGTTTTTGCCCAAGTACCAGAGTGTCACCTAGGGTGGCCAGACCATCCCGGTCACCCGGGAAAGTCCCAGTTCTGGCCCCCAATTCCCGCCTCCCGGGCTGGCTATACCGGGACCATTAGAGGTCCCGGTTTAGCCAGCCAGAGAGCCGGTGGGCCGCGCGCGCAGGCGGGGAAGGCGGCGAGTGAGGGAGGGAGCATCCACGCGCATGCGCAGGGCGATTGGCGGCGGTGTGGCGGGCTCTGCGCATGCACGGGGATGCAAGCAGCCTGTCGGTCACTTCCGGGTTCCTGTCCTGCATCTCAACCTGTGTTATTTGTGACAGGCTGCTTCGGCAGGCAGCTGCGCCGGCCCCCTGGGTCCCACAACGATGGGACCGATGCCACAGGGATGGGCTCGAAACACTCTATAACCCCTCAAAAGAACAGCAGTCTAGCTCGCTTCCCCTGAGCCCTGCTGACATAAGCCTCAAGGGGGCTCATTTTGCGGCATCTCCCGGTGGGAGGGTGGCACCCGCACGGGACACATATCAAATGAAAGAGGGGGCGCAGGGCTATCAGAAACAGCCGGCAGAGGGAGTCGGGAGACCACCCCACTGGGGGATCCACACCCTGAAAGTGATGAAGGTGGCGCAGATAGAGCCAACAGAGCAAACAGGACAAAATAAATAGGCTGCATTATGCAGCACAGTCTCACTGGAATCTCACTGGAATCTGACTGGCTTCTCAGCGTGGAACCCGTTCTCTCTAGTCTTCTCACTTTGAAAAAAGTAAAAAAAGAGTTTTATTTAACTTTATTTCCCCCTTTCCCTCTCTATAAATAATCTTGGTGTTTCCGGCGGTGATATTTGGGGGATTTTTGGGGACATCACAGGAAGTGCTGTGAAGTCACTTCCTGTTTCCGGCAGTGGCATTTGGGGAAAATGATGTCACAGGAAGTGATGTCACTTCCTGCTTCCGGCAGGTGGCGCGGGGGAAATGATGTCACAGAAAGTGATGTCACTTCCTGTTTCCGGCAGGTGGCGCGGGGGAAATGATGTCACTTCCGGTGATGTCACTTCCTGCTTCCGGCGGTGGCATGCCATCACCGGAAGTGACATCACCGGAAGTGACATCACTTCCTGTTTCCGGCGGCATGCGCGGTCCGCGCGCGCGCACACACATTCCTTCCCCCCTCAAGGTGTCCCTGGCTGGCCTGCAGAAATTATGGCCACCCTGTTACCTCAACATCCCATAAATGATGACATCACCTCCAGGGCATATAGGCAGTGCAGGGTTGGCCCTAGGGCTCATGGCACCCCAGGCAGAGTTGCCACTGGTCGCACCTCCCCCTGCTGATCAGCTAATCGGCAGCTAAAACGCTGCTGCCACCGCTGCCCCCTCCCTCCCTTCCCTCCTCTTCTGTGGTGCCGCACTCCACCCCCCCCCCCCCCGCACACTCAGAGGAGAATGGCTAGAATCGGCCCTACCCTTAGACTTAGCCCGGGCCTCTCAGTACTCTCACTTCTGACAGACGTGAGGGAGAAGAATGCTGAGAAGCCAGGGCTGTGTCTAAGGGTAGGGCAATTCTAGCGACAATCCTCTGAGCTTGCAGGGGACTGGCAGAAGGGAAGGGAGGGGGTGGCGGCAGCAGCATTTTACCACCAATCAGATGCTTGATGGGGGGCTTTAAAGGGGTCGGGAAGTGGGGCTCTACCACCTGTTCCCGGCAGAGCAGAAGGAAACGGGGGAGGGAAGAGGAGGTGGCAACGTGGTGATGGGGGGGGGGTAAACTAGGCATTTGCCTTGGATACGGGGAAGGGGGGATAGCCCAATTCGGTGCACCCCTCCCGGCACCCTAGGCAATTGTCTAGTTTGCCTTGTGCGTGAGCCGGCCCTGAGGCAGTGACATAGACACATCAATGTATGCAGGATGGGCCTTCCTGCTACTTCTGGGAAGTCCCCCCCACCCTCCCCCCTGCCATCTTATTATTTAATCTCAAATCCTTACTCTCTGATTCCCCTTTAGCATAGTTGCATTTCTGCCCCTCTGTTCAGCACTAATAGCTTTTGAGTAGAAGAAATAGGGATAGACGTAAGAGATTGCCTAAGAAACTCTGCTAGTCTTTCTGAAGCTCTTTCTTCCTTACACACTCCGTGGAGGCCCCCTTCAAACTGGAACCTCCAAATTCACCTTGAAATCTGACATTAGATGAAACATGGTGTTAAGATGGGGACTGTCATCTTCGTCTCCGGTTCCTGAGGAATATCTGTAGTTTTATCAAAGCTCTTTGCTTACTTCTCAGATGTTTCACCTGAGCAAGAAGTCCCAGATCCCAATCCAAATTTGGTTTTAGGTGAAACTTTGCCACGAAAGTAATTTATATGCACAAATTCCTGGCGCACTGACTTCACACCAGGTATAACTGCTTGAGCTTTCCCTCACCCTGGCTCTTATTACTTCTGCACACTACCTGTTGTGTGCTGAATTTCACTGAGTCGCTAAATTGAGCTGTTTGGGTTGAAAGATATATTATGAGAACACTCTTGTCCAGCGACAGCAAACTGGAAACAAACTTCTACCCCAAGGCAAAACAGGGCAAAAATAGAGCTAGTGGTTTACCAGAGACTGGTACCAGAAAACCGGGAGTCCCCAGTAAACAGAGACAACTGGAACAGACAGCAGAAGACAGCCCAAAAAGGAACAGCACCTGAGGCAGTGGAGGTAGCGGAGTCAGGCTGTGACACCCCAGAGGCTGTTTGACAGCTCGCAGGGATCAGCACCAAGCTGTTTGTCCGGGATATGTGAAGCTGAGGCCTGAAGCCCCAGTGTCTTGCAAAGCTGCCCACAAATTCACTGAGGCTCATCTGCTTTCCAGCTGACCTTGGGCTTTAAACGGCAGTTGAAGGTGTATGAATCTCAGGCCATGCCGATTATTTCCTTGCTGTACAAAGCTTCATGGGCTGTATCTTGGGTTGCTAACCTCCAGGTGGTACTAAAGAGAGCCAGTTTGGTGTATTGGACTCTTATCTGGGAGAACCGGGTTTGATTCCCCCACTTGCAGCTGCTGGAACGGCCTGGGGTCAGCCATAACTCTGGCAGAGGTTGTCCTTGGAAGGGCAGCTGCTGTGAGAGCCCTCTCAGCCCCACCCACCTCACAGGGTGTCTGTTGTGGGGGAGGAAGGGAAAGGAGATTGTGAGCCGCTCTGAGACTCTTCAGAGTGGAGGGCGGGATATAAATCCAATATCTTCATCTACCTCACAGGGTGTCTGTTGTGGGGGAGGAAAGTAAAGGAGATTGTGAGCCGCTCTGAGACTCTTCGGAGTGGAGGGCGGGATATAAATCCAATATCTTCTTCATCTTCTTCTTTAAAAGAGCCTAAGAGAAGAAGGAACTGAAGTTATTATTGTCTGATGGAAGGCTGGAGGTGTCCCATTCTTTAAAGGTCATTCCCCTTTGAGGAGGTTTTCAGGTGCAGGACTATTGCTATGGGAGTGATGCTAGCTGAAGACTAAGATATTCAAAACCAGATGCTACCGGTCACCGATTCAGCTCAGCTGTCATTACACTTTTGAAGTCTGGAGTGGCAGGAGGAGTCTTCTGGAACATAGCACCAGAGCTGGAATTCTAGCAGGAGCTCATTTGCATGTTAGGCCACGCACCCTGATGTAGCCAATCCTCCAAGAGCTTACAAGAAAGACCCTTGTAAGCTCTTGGAGGATTGGCTACATTGGAGTTTGTGGCCTAATATGCAAAGGAGCTCCTGCTAGAATTCCACCCTGCGTAACACATACATGCCAGAGGAACATTCACACTGCGACTGCACATGTGTAGCGTGTATGGCGCACCCCAGCCATTCAGACGGCTGGAAAAGTACAAGGGAAGTCCCCTGTGGCTATTTTCTCCATTGTTCAGCCATTGCATGAGGTAGGTGTGAGAGCGGCTCGGGGGCAGATATGTGTGTGTATAAATATGCCTCTTTGATCTAGGGGTGGGAGGTGGCTATGGTGGGACAACCGACCCATCCAGGGGCCGTTTTGTAGAATAATAGGTGGCGGAGCTCATTAGCAGAGCTCATTAGCATATGCGCCCCCCCCCCAGCCAAAAGCAACCTGATGCAAGAAAGGAGATCCTTGTGCCAGCAATCCAGCCAGCCCAAGCAGGCCTCGCTCACCTGGGGCTCTCCTGGGCTTGCTCCCCTTTCCAGTCAAAAGGCCAGCAAGCCACCCACACCCAAAATCACATAAGAAGTGGAGAAAGGGTGGTGTGGGCTTCTCCAGGGGTTAATGAGTGCTGCTGGGGCGTGGCAAAGCCCCTGGAGGCTGGCTGGCTGCCCGCTCTCCAAATCCAGGGATTGTTATGCAACTGCCCCTACTATTCAATGGACAAGGTAGGTGGGGAGGAAGAGGGGGAACCCTCAGAAAGGTTCAGGAGCTGCGCTCCTGTGAGCTCCTGCTGAATCTGAGGTCTGGTCCCGTCTGATCACACCCTTGCTCTTTTCTGCTGCTGCCTAAAGAAACAGTGGCTGGGCTCATGGTTTCAGGGCCCCCATTAGCTCCAGGTATGATGTTCCCCATTCCCCAGAGGGCACTACAATACCGTTCTTCAGTACTTGGATGAAACAGATGAACAGACAGCTGAACCAGGTGAATATTATTGGAAAGACCCTACATTTTCCTTGCCCTTTATGGGATTTTTTTTTCTCCCTAAAGTGCAGGACCGTATATGAAAATAAGACACGTCGGCGAGCTGCCAATGGCCCAGCCAGCTGCTCCTCCAGGTGGGACATTATGCCATTTGACAGCAAAACCTCCATTCAAGGGCCTAATTCCATTGCTGGCTTGCAGTGGAAGCTGTGATTTTTCTGAAGGGTTAGTGAGTAAGTAAGCAGCAATTAATCCTCTTGTCAAGCAAGGCTGCAGCTGCATGTCTTGTGTGCTTTAAAAAAAGAACTCTGTATCCTTCAATTCCCTCATATTCCAAATGTGATGAAGGGTAAGGCCTTTTTCTACCTGAGTAGCCACAGTTCTCGCCCTATTGATGATCTTCAGAGAGGAAAAAATGTTGGCTTTTGTGGGAAGATGAAGATCTCTGCCGTTAGCTATGTATGCTAAGTTTATATTAGGCAATCTTAGAATCATAGAGTTGGAAGGGACCTCCAGGGTCATCTAGTCCAACCCCCTGCACAATGCAGGAAACTCACAAATACCTCCCCCTAAATTCACAGGATCCTCATTGCTGTCAGATGGCCATTTAGCCTCTGTTTAAAAACCTCCAAGGAAGGAGAGCCCACCACCTCCCGAGGAAGCCTGTTCTACTGAGGAATCGCTCTAATGGTCAGGAAGTTCTTTTGATTTAATTTCAACCCATTAGTTCTGGTCCTACCTTCTGGGGTCACAGAAAATAATTCCACACCATCCTCTATATGACAGCCTTCAAGTACTTGAAGATGGTGATCATATCACCTCTCAGCCACCTCCCCTCCAGGCTAAACATCCCCAGCTCTTTCAACCTTTCTTCATAGGACTTGGTTTCCAGACCCCTCACCATCTCCGTTGCCTTCCTCTGGACCCGTTCCAGCTTGTCTATATCCTTCTTAAAATGTGGTGCCCAAAACTGAACACAATACTTCAGGTGAGGTTTTACCAGAGCAGAGTAAAGCGATACCATCACTTCACGTGGTCTGGACACTATACTTCTGTTTATACAGCCCCAAATTGAATTTGCCTTTTTAGCTGCCACGTCACATGATAAAGAGTTGTTTTATTTCTAGGAGAAACTCTCTGCATGCTGTATTACACACCACTGTGAAGCAGGCATCTCCAATGCGATGACTGTGGGCCATGGTGCCCCAAAACACCTTTTCCGGCACCTGTCTAGTGTTTTTATGAAGTGGGAAGGGCTTTTGCCTGGAAAGGTTTCTGACTGACACAGATATTTGATTGGCTGTGCAAATTTTTTTAAATGTCGTTTTGACATCAGCTGCCCTTAACAGCACAAGGATCTAAACTCTGATGCTGAAGTTAAGCTGTGGCAATTATTTTGCAGCTGGCTTTGCCCCGTGGCGCAGAGTGGTAAAGCAGCAGTGCTGCAGTACTGTGGTCTGAACTCTCTGCTCACGACCTGAGTTCAATTCCAGCGGAAGCTGGTTCAGGTAGACGGCCCAAGGTTGACTCAGCCTTCCATCCTTTTGAGGTCAGTCAAATGAGTCCCCAGCTTTCTGAGGGGGGGGGAGTGTAGATGATTGGGGAAGACAATGGCAAACCACCCCGTAAAAAAAGTGTGCCACAAAAACGTTGTGAAAGCAACGTCACCCCAGAGTCAGAAACAACTGGTGCTTGCACAGGGGACCTTTCCTTGCCTTGCTTTCTGTGGCAGCTATTTTGTGGCAGCCATTTTTGTTGCTTGGCCCATCATGCCATGCCAAAATTTTGAATGCATCTGCGGGCTCAAAAAGGTTGGAGACCCCTGCCCTAAAGGCAATATCTGTTGTCAATCTACAGAGACTGCCTGAGGCAATCCTAGCCACATATCATGACATTATGTTGCCAAACAGAAAGAAAGGAAGGATGCTGATTCTGATTGTTCCAACTGAAAACCAGGGTAACATTTAACAACATAAGAGAAGCCATGTTGGATCAGGCCAGCGGCCCATCCAGTCCAACACTCTGTGTCACATAAGAACATAAGAGAAGCCATATTGGATCAGGCCAATGGCCCATCCAGTCCAACACTCTGTGTCACATAAGAACATAAGAGAAGCCATGTTGGATCAGGCCAATGGCCCATCCAGTCCAACACTCTGTGTCACATAAGAACATAAGAGAAGCCATATTGGATCAGGCCAATGGCCCATCCAGTCCAACACTCTGTGTCACATAAGAACATAAGAGAAGCCATGTTGGATCAGGCCAATGGCCCATCCAGTCCAACACTCTGTGTCACATAAGAACATAAGAGAAGCCATGTTGGATCAGGCCAATGGCCCCTCCAGTCCAACATTCTGTGTCACATAAGAACATAAGAGAAGCCATGTTGGATCAGGCCAATGGCCCATCCAGTCCAACACTCTGTGTCACACAGAGGCCAAAAGTGCACTCCCCCCGCAAGTGCCATCAGAAGGCTCACAATGGGGTCTAGAAGCCCTTCCATTTTGCCTGCCCCCCCCCCCCAGGCACCAAGAATACAGAGCAACACTGCCCCAGACAATTCCAATAATATACTGTGGCTAATAGCCATTGATGGACCTCTGCTCCATATTTTTATCCAATCCCCTCTTGAAGCTGTCTATGCTTTTAGCCGCCACCACCTCCTGTGGCAGTGAATTCCATGTGTTAATCACCCTTTGAGTGAAGAAGTACTTACTTTCATCGGTTCTAACCCTACTGCTCAGCAATTTCATTGATTGCCCACGAGTTCTTGTATTGTGAGAAAGGGAGAAAAGTACTTCTTTCTCTACTTTCTCCATCCCATGCATAACCTTGTAAACTTCTATCATGTCACCCGTTTCTCCAAGCTAAAGAGCCCCAAGCGTTTTAACCTTTCTTCATAGGGAAAGTGTTCCAAACCTTTAATCATTCTAGTTGCCCTTTTCTGGACTTTTTCCAGTGCTATAATATCCTTTTTGAGGTGCGGTGACCAAAATTGTACACAATATTCCAAATCAGGCCGCACCATCGATTTATATAGGGGCATTATGACCCCACAGGCCTGAAATTAAGATGGGATAGTTCTGCAATCGGCTGTGGGTTAATTTAGTTGCTTTCAATTTCTCCATGAAAAATATCTGAGGTCATTGTGGTCTCTCTAAATTGGACGTTACTCTTTCTGTGTCCGCAATGATTTCTTCTTTATTTTTCAAACAATTGCATCCCACTTTTCTCCCAATGGGGATCCAAAACAACTCACAACATCATTGTCCCCTCTGTCGCTAGTACCCTTGCAACATCTACTCTAAAAAAGTAGGTTAAGCTGAGACTACCTGACTGGCCGAAGGTCACCCAGCAAGCTTCCATGGTAAAGTGGGGATTTGAACCTGGTTCTTCCAGAGCCAAGTACAACACATAAACTCAGCTGAGCCATGGATATCCCACTTGGTGAGTTATAGAATCATAGAGTTGGAAGGGACCTCCAGGGTCATCTAGTCCAACCCCCTGCACAAAGCAGGAAACTCACAAACACCTCCACCTGAAGTCACAGGATCTGCATTGCTGTCCGATGGCCATCTAGCCTCTGTTGAAAAACCTCCAAGGAAGCATCTGACTCTGAACTACAAAACATTCCTGGACAGGTGACCAAAAACATGACTGCATGTTGCTTACCAGGTTGCAGCGATGCTTTTAATTTCATGTCGATCTGCGATTCAGTGTGCAAGTATATGAAACAATTCACCATCAGGCTCTTCCAATAGGGTTGTCATCTACCTGCAGGTGGGGCTTGGAGATCCCCCAGAATCATAACTGTTCTCCAGACCACAGAGATCAGTTACTCTGAAGAAAATGGCAACTTTGGAGGTCCTTGTACCCAACTGTCATCCCTCCCCAGGCCCAACCCCAAATACCCAGGAACTTCCTACTCCAAAGTCGGCAAACTACATGACATCCAGCTTCAGGGGGACCAGGACCTCCAGAATTGTGCCCCCCCTTGTCTCCCAACTGAGCAGCCATGTCCCTCCTTCTGCTGGGGTGTGCAAAAATCTCAGCCATCTCTGAGCAGAGGTGGTGCATGTCTTTGGTTTAAGGCTGCCAAACTTCCGGGTGGGACAGGGGTTCACCTTCCCTGGAGGTCCCCAACCCGCCAGCCCACATGGGCCAGCAGGGGGATCTACTCCCAACGTCACTAGCGCAATGACGTCACTCGCATGTGACATCATTGCACCGGTGACATCCTGCACCAGCCACTCCAGGAGCTCTATGGTTTTCCCAGACACCCTAACAATTTGGGAAATTGCTCCCAAATTGCTCGAGAGTCCGGGAAAACCATAGAGTTTTTTTTCCAGAAGCTCCTAGAGTGGCCAGTGTACAATGTCACCAGTGTGATGACATCACTTGTGAGTGATGTCATCACGCCGCACGCACACAGCATGCCTGAAAAAAGTCGCCCGTCAGAGACTGTGGGAGACTTGGCCAACCTACTTTTGGTTCCTTAAATTATATGAACGAGCAAAGAGACTGTATATCTATCGCTGCACATAAAATGCCATTCTGTGGTAGTGACTCTGACAGAACAAAATTAGTAACTTTACAGGAGCAGGAAAGGGGCTGGGGGGGTGTTGCTGACTTGACAGCTCAGTATGCCGTGCTTAATTCAATTCCTGCCTTGCGGGCATGTGTGGTGGGAGCCCTTTGATCTTTCCTGCTCTTTCCTTCTGACAAGCCCATAATTCAGTTTGATCATAGGCTCTCCCCCTCCCCTCCCCCCCCACACTATTATAACGGCTAATGTGTTAGGGAATTATCAAGTGCTCTATAGTCCTTGTCGTCCATTCACAGGATATGAGAAGACTCACAGAATCACAGAGTTGGAAGGGCTCATAAAGGCCACTTTGTCGAAGGCCCTGCTCAATGCAGGATCAGCCTAGAGTATCCCTGACAAGTGTTCCTCTTGAAGGCTGCCAGTGAAGGGGATTTCACAACTTCCTAGGGTTGCCAATCCCCAGGTGGGGGCAGGGGATCCCCCGGTTTGGAGGCCCTCCCCCCGCTTCAGGGTCATCAGAAAGCGGGGGGAGGGGAGGGAAATGTCTGCTGGGATCTCTATTATTCCCTATGGAGATTTATTCCCATAGAAAATCATGAAGAATTGATCCACGGCTATCTGGGGCTCTGGAGGGGCTGTTTTTTAAGGTACAGGGACCAAATTTTCAGTATAGTATCTAATGCCTCTCCCCAAAATATCCCCCAAGTTTCAAAAAGATTGGACCAGGGGGTCCAATTCTATGATCCCCAAAAGAAGGTGCACCTATCCTTCATTATTTCCTATGGAAGGAAGGAATTGAAAAAGTGTGCCATCTCTTTAAATGTGATGGCCACAACTCCCTTTGAAGTTCAATTATGCTTGTCACACCCTTGATCCTGGCTCCTCCCCTAATGTCTCCTGGCTCCACCGCCAAATTCTCCTGGCTCCACCCCCAAAGTCCCCAGATATTTCTTGGCAACCCTACAACTTCCCTAAGCAGCCAATTCCACTGCTCAACTAATCCTGCTGTTAAAGAAAAGAAAAAAAAATCCTAATATCCAGCTGGTATCTTTCCACCCATTATATAAACCCATAATTGTGAGTGCTCTCCTCTGCTGTCGACAGAAGCAGCTCCCTGCCCTCCTCTCACAGTCCTTCAAAAGAAGCAATCATGCCCTCCCCACCACAATCTCTTCTTCTCCAAACATTCCCAAGTCGCTCAGCTTTTCCAGGGCCCTAGATCATCCTCATTGCTGTCTTCACCACCCACCCCATTTTGTCCACATCCTTTTGAAGTGCGGACTCCAGAATGGCACACGGTAGTCCAGATGTATAGCAGGACTATGACATCTTGCAGTTTGCATGTTACACCTCTGTTAATATAGTCCAAGACTGCATTCACCTTTTTTGATGCTACATCACATTGACTGCTCATATTTAGCATAGAGTCCACCCATACCCTAAAATTATGTTCACTCACCCTGTGATCCAGATACATACCCAGTGTGCATGCGTCTCATGGTTGTTACCCAAGGAACATAGCTCCTTCCAACTCAGCACAGATGATAATGATGATGAAGAAAACTATAGTTATACCCCGCCTTCTCTCTGAATCAGAGTCTCAGAACGGCTCACAATCTCCTTTATCTTCTTCCCCCCCAACAGACACCTGTGAGTGGGTGGGGCTGAGAAGGCTCTCCCAGAAGCTGCCCTCTCAAGGACAACTCCTGTGAAAGCTATGGCTAACCCAAGGCCATTCCAGCAGCTGCAAGTGGAAAAGTGGGGAATCAAACCCACTTCTCCCAGTTAAGAGTTCACACACTTAACTACTACGTCACACTGATTCTATGATCCCTCACCAGTCTGAAAGTTTAAGACTCCACATGCACAATTCTAAAGGTCAAGACAGACTATTCCAAGCAAGTGCACATGGAATGGGAAGACTCATCCAGATGTTTAACATGATCTTAAATGTTATGATACTGACACCTAAGGAGGTCTTTCTTTCATCAGTGTCTGGGCGGGAGTCTAAAACCCCTTCATGTGCCATCTTGAATCCCATGCTGGAACAAGTACAGTGTCTGTTCTAACTAAAATCCCTTCTGTAGAAGCAAGGGAATCTTAATGGAACACCACCAGCCTCAGAAACTCCTTTGCATATTAGGTCACACACCCTTAATGTAGCCAATCCTCCAAGACAGGGATGGGGAACTTCTGCCCGGAGGGCCCTATAGGACCCTCGAGGTCACTTGGTGTGGCCCTTGGGGATTGCTGGGCCGAACCGAGCCATGTGGCAGTCTCCCTGGGGCCTGGCTGGCCAGCGAGGATCATGTGGCCCAGCTGCGCTGTGCAGCAGCCTCCCCAGGGCCAGGCAGGGATCACAGGGCCTAGATGTACTGTGCGGCAGCCTCCCTGGGGCCTGGCTGGCCGGCCAGAATTGCTGCAGGGCCTGGAAAAGTTACTGTCACAGTTCAGCTTGCACTTGATTATCCCAGATGGTGTGGCCTAATATGCTAATATTAGGGGATGTGGTCTAATATGCTACTGAGTTCCTGCTGGGCTTTTTCTACAAAAAAGCCCTGGACCTATGTATTTGGCTAAGGTGGCGGACCGTGTGTGTGTGTGTGCCAGATTAGGCTCTCCCCACATGACTTCAAATAGAAAAACAATTATTTGCATTAATTTTGCTGGCCTGAATCGTTCTTCCTCAGCGGAGCACTGTTTTTTAAGCTGATAATTTTTATGGCCCGCAAATGATGTTATAAACATCCATATGGCCCTTGGCAGAAAATAGGTTCCCCACCCCTGCTGCAAGAGCTTCCAGTCGGCCCTGTACGAAGAGCCCTGTAAGCTCTTGGAGGATTGGCTACATCGGGGGGGGGGGGGGGGCGGGAGGGAGGGAGGGAGGTTGAATATGAAAAGGAGTTCCTGCTACAGAAAAAGCCCTGCTTAGAATACTGGCCGCCATTCACATGTTAATGAACACATTGGGTAACAGTAACCCCATGGCTGTCTAGATTAGGCCAAAAAATCATAATGGCAACATTTAAATGAGGGAAAACTTGAACATACATATGGATACAGGGTTGTTTCGTTCCATTTTGCTTTTGTAGCAGGAAGCCCTTTGCATATGAGGCCACACACCCCTGATGTAGCAATTCTTACAGGGCCTACTGTAAACTCTTGGAGGACTGGCTACATCAGGGGTGTGTGGCCTAATATGCAAAGGAGTTCCTGCTATGAAAAAAAGCCCTTGATACATACAGACATGAAGTTGCTTAATACTGAATCAGACCCTTGGTCCATCAAGGTCAATATTGTCTAGTCTGGCTGTCAGGGTCTTGGGTAGATGTTCTTTCACATCACCCGGTCCTTTTAACTGGAGAAGCTTGGGGATTGAATCTGGGACCATCTGCATGGAAAACAAGTTATTCCACTGAGGCATGGCCCTTTCAGTTCTTCTTGCTGTGAGGAAAACAAGAAATGAAGAGAGATACTTGCCTTTCCTTCCGCTCTAAATTTCCCCAATGAGCAATTGTCCCCCCCTCCCCTTTCTCTGTGGAATTTCGAGTTCATGTTGCTCTTCATGTAATACTTCTCTGGAGAGCAATTTGGGACAAGAATGAATGAATGAATGGGAACGTCACTTGTGTCTCACTCGTCTGCTTTTATTCTTTTTCTTTCTAAATGATTATATATTTGCATACAATGTAGAGTTTGTGCCGAAATGTCACCCATATATTATGTTGCCAGCACTTTATGCTTATTGAATGTAGACCATACGAAAACAATGCATTGTGTAAAGATATCACAAAACTGACACTTTGTTTCAGTGGTTATCCAATACGTCCCACTGCTCTGATACTATGAGTGTGTGCTGGGAGGGGGAATTCTTACAGTTTCGGAGCCAGGCTTCAGGGAGAGAGAATTTGTATTCTGATTGTGGCATTTGGGTAAGGGTATCACTGGTTCAAGTTAGAAATGTGTGTGTGTTTTCGAGTTTTGGATTTTCAGGAGCATTGTTTTCAGTGGACAGCCAATTCAAGGGTCTAAGGCAGTAGGCATAAAAGATAATGTCACTAAATTCACTCATGCATAAAAGAATTAAGA
Source organism: Heteronotia binoei (assembly GCF_032191835.1). NCBI lineage: Eukaryota > Metazoa > Chordata > Lepidosauria > Squamata > Gekkonidae > Heteronotia > Heteronotia binoei. The sequence continues at coordinate 128,933,467 of NC_083229.1, forward strand.
GTCAAAAATTCTAGCTCAATTATCAGTTAATTTATCCTTAATAAGATATTGATTGATTGATTGGCAAATTGGATGTTATCTTAAATGCTAAATAAGATGTTCTACAATGTTATAGATACCATAGTTCTTTATGCATAGTAGAATTTTGTTATATATGGAATAAATCTACTTAATACTACTTCATCCAACAAAGTTGTGTATAACCTGGAATTTTTAAAATAAACTTATCGTATGTTAAAAGGGAAAAAAAAGATAATGTCACTAAATTAACTCTCAAGAATCCCCAAATTTCAGACACATGCAACAAACTGGCTCTTTTTTATCAGACCCTGAAATTGGCAAGTTTCCACAAATACACTCTGAAGAATTCCCTCCTCCCTCAATGGACAGCAAATCTGAGGGTGAATGACAGCGCTCACTGAAGATAATGCCACCACATTCACTCTGAACACAATCCCACCTCTTCTTTCAACAGTCCCCAAATTTCAAACACATTCATCAAAGGGGATCTGTTTTATCAGACCCCAAAGTAGATAAGTTTCTGTGCACGCACACTGCAGAAACCATTCATTTCAATGGACAGCGTATTCCAGGCTTCTAGAGCACCAGTCATTGAACATAACAGCACCAATCTCATGGAAAGTATTTCTCCCTCTCCTCTCAAGCTTCCCCAAATTTCAAGCATATGTCACAAAACAGCTCAATTTCTGCACTGTGTACCTTTCTTTAGACTGTTATATAAATAGTCTGTGCTCCTCCTTTGCCAGGATCCAATTGGAAGGAAGAATGCCATTGCTTTGGAAACCATTGGAATCAAAGAACAGCACATGTTCATGCTGAGTTCCCTCTCTGTAACTTGTCTGCAGAGTGATTTGCTGGCAGTGCTAAACTGTGCTCCTTTATGGCCAGGGTCTGATTGGTAGGAAGGATGTTTGCCATTGCCTTGGAAAACAAGTGGAATCAAAGAATAACACAACAAATGTGTACACCTGACGTTAAAAACAACAAGGAAAGTGGTTTCAGTTCACTGAGAATTCTAGATTTCTAATACCGTTTTGGCAACTACTGTAACAGTCTGAAACAGAGATGTTTCCCTGTTTTGGGCTTAAGAATTCCATTTTGCCCACCCCTACCTGAAATTTCTCCTTGTTTAATCTGACTGATTCCATTAGGCAATATAGTAATCTCTCTAGAAACCAGTAGCATGAATGTAACAAAACAGGGCCATAGCCAATTGCAACATGTTCTTGCTGTATGTGTGTGAAGAAACAAATATGTTATAGTTACACAGATCTGGGTCATTACAAAAGACAATATCTAGCCATAAGACTCCAGGATTGTAGTTCTGACTTAGGTATCTATCCAGTTGAATTTGGGTAAGACAAGGTTTCAAAAGACAATCATATGTGGGCTAAAACAACAAATCGTATATGTGTGATGACTTGGAAGAGCCCAACTAAAATAAGATACAGTGACATGGGCTGATAAAATGTTTGATGCATGGATAACCCTCACCATGGATGTCTATGTTGATGGTTGTTTTCATGGCTTGGGGATTAAAGATACCTCCACCCTTCACAGCCTGCAACTCTGCTGGCTATTAGCCCCAATGTTGTGTTGATGCCTCAGAACAGTCTGCTAGTAATTTTTAAGAAGATGTTGGATGAGAGAAACCTTACCTCAGTGATCAGGAGGTTTCTAATTATTCTGGAAAGTGTTTAGTCTTTCAGTTAGGGAAAGGATCGAGCAATTCGGAAATGTCTTAAGTGAAAAGGCTGGGTCATCAGTTTGAGTTTTTCTGTCCTCCTAAATAACTCCCTGCAATCTGCCAGTTTTGCTACCTTTTCATTTTATCTGATTCAACACCAGCTGCACAAGAATTGACTAGTATAGTTCACACTACAAATACCCAGGGACTTTGTGATTTCCTTCCACTATGGAATCTATACAGTAAACCTTCCTGATTTTCAGCCTTCTATTCTTATTCTCTTATCCTCTCTACATTTTTGTTAGGATTCCTTTAACTACCCCCACCTCCACCTCCCTTGGCATTTGTGAATGGGAATTTTGATCTTAATGTCCTTCCAGAATTCTTCGAAAAGCTAGCAAGCATGCAGATATTGATGATGTGGCCTGTTGTTCAGGGTTTACACATCCCCTTCTCCCCAAACCTTCAGCCCTCTCTCTCTCTCTTCTATGTTGAGGACTTAGAATGCTGGCTGATTATTCTTCTGTGGGTTTTGCTTGTTAAGACTAGAGGAAGTTGGCACAGTTTACATCTCGGGAAATGTTACAATCTCTTTGGAAAGCGCTTAAAGCTAAAGATGTTCACTATAAAAACTTCAAGTAACACTGGGACCGATTTTGCACTGTGCTTGTTCCGGGGTGGAGAGCCCTTTTGCTACCAGGGCTTCTCTCCATTGTCGCACAAGTTGCCCCAGAACTGCGAGTCACCATGCCGCTATTCCGTAGCAAGCAGGAGTCACTGACAAGCAGTTTCCAGTTGCTGTGGAATAGCGGCACGCCAAATCGCAGCTCCGGGGCAACTTGTAAGAAAACGGAGAGAAGCCCCGGTAGCAAAAGGGCTTTCCACCCCAGAACGAGCATAGTGCAAAATCGGTCCCAGTGTTACTTGAAGGTTTTATAGTGATCATAGAATCATAGAGTTGGCAGGGATCTCTAGGGTCATCTAGTCCAACCCCCTGCATAATGCAGGAAACTCACAAACACCTCCCCCTAAATTCACAGGATCTTCATTGTTGTCAGATGACCATCTAGCCTCTGGGCGTTTTCACACAGGGCTTACCCTGGAGCGACGTCCCTCTTCACCGCGCAGCGTCTGCGTGGATTTCGCACCAACTTCTCTGCAGAACCCAGAAGAGCTGTGAAGAGCTGAGGCTTTTGCGTCGCAAATGTAAAGTTGGTTTTTGGTGGTTTACATTTGCAACACAAAAGCTGCAGCACTACACGGCTCTTTCGGGTTCTGCGGAGCAGTTGGTGCGAAATCGGCGCAGACGCTGCGTGGTGAAGAGGGACGTCGCTCTGGGGTAAGCCCTGTGCGAAAATGCCCTCTGTTTAAAAACCTCCAAGGAAGGAGAGCCCACCACCTCCCGAGGAAGCCTGTTCCACTGAGGAATCGCTCTAACAGTCAGGAAGTTCTTCCTAATGTTGAGCCAGAAACTCTTTTGATTTAATTTCAACCCATTGGTTCTGGTCCTACCTTCATCTTTAGCTTTGAAACATTTAGCTTTAGCTGTGAAACATTTCAGTTTGGGGAGGGGGTGGGTTAAAGCTCAGGTGGGGAGACATTTCCCTCTTAAGCATAGGTGAAGTCTGAAATCATTTTAAAAACCCGTACAAGTTTGTGCATCTGAGCTATGTCAGCTATGCATAATTCAAGCAGAGCTGCTTTCCGTGCTGTTCCTTGGCTGCCCATCTAAAATCTGGTTGTGAAAGCTAATGACGTACTTTATAGTTTAGCATCCTTAGAAGTGCTTTTCCACAGCTTGATTTCATACACTGTGGGCACTCTTCCAAGTTTTACAAGATGACTTCTCACCGCCCACACTGCCCTTGTGTAGCAACTGTGGTAGCCAGGGCCCCAGCCGGCAGCCCTCTTGGCCCTATGCCACCTGGAGTGGCAACACAAGGAAAATAATTTCTTTTAAAATTAAAGAAATTATGCATTGGTGGCATTGCGCCATTACTTCTGGGGGAACCTGGAAGTGACACAAGGTAGCTCTAGGAACCACCAGAAACTGTTTTTACATCAGAAGAGATCTAGAGATGCCAGTGATGCCTCGCACCACCCAACCCTCCTGTCAGTTGCTAGCCTCACCTTGGCAACTCAAAGTGAGACAATTCAGAGAGCCAATTTGGTGTGGTGGTTAAGTCGTGGACTCTAATCTGAGAGAACCGGATTTGATTCCCCACTCCTCCATATGCAGCTGCTGATGTGACCTTGGGTCAGCCGCAAGTTCTCAGCAGAGCTGTTCTGCCCTGGAGCAGTTCTTGAAAGAGCTTTCTCAGTCCCAGTCTACCTCACAGGGCGTCTCTTGTTGGGAGAGGAAGGGAAAGGAGATTGTAAAATGCTCTGAGTGAAGAGCAGGGTATCTCCTCCTCCTTCTCCGTTCAGTTTCTTTTCATCCATTCAGCATAATATGTCTTCTTCTGTGTAGCATCTGTACTGTGGTTCCTAGTACATATTAATTGCTATTTTTTTCAGAATCAAAGTTTATATGCTGGTGAGTGTTTAATATTTTCAAAATATTTGGTCTAGTTGATATTTGGTCTACATGATGGGGCACAATGCTTCAACTGTGAGCAAGTTTATACCTAACCCTGAACAGTGTTTTCTCCAGTTGAGAGTAGATAAAACCAGTTGCTGAGACTGTCAGACCCAGAGCCAAGGAAAAGACAAGTAGAGTTCAAGATCTTTATTCCAGTATCATGGGCACACACACATGTTGTCGGAACTGACCTTCCCGCCAGTTCCTAGTGCTTATAAACCTTTGCCCTGACCGTTATAATTCAAGCCGAAGCGCGCCAAGCTAAAGCGGGGGTTTTGCACGGGGTTTCTATTAAGCTCTCACCACCACAGATGGTGTTATCAGTTCCTGGGTCGCATCTCCTCCAGTTCTCGACCTTGGTTGCATAACAACTAGCCAGTTCTCAGACATGCCACCCTCCCTTCAGGTAAGCAGCAAGCAATGAGTTATATCAAAGGCTGCATTGCAAGCACAAGCATAGCACTGTATAATTGGATACATATGGCAAGAGGAACAAAATGGAGTGACTTTTGACAGAGACTTCCTCACAGGGTAGTGAGGTAGTCTCTGAAGAGCAGAAAGTAAATGTTCCGTTGACCAGGGAAGTGTACAAGCCCAAATTCATAGTGAGCCATCATTTATTCCTCAAAGGTGGCTAGGAAAACTAACATTTTGTTTTCTTTCCTCCATTTTGTCTTTCTAGTAACCCTGCAGGGTGTGTAGAGTTGTCAGCCTCCAGGTGGCACCTGGAGAAAATGTAGTGTCACCAATCCCCAGGTGGCGACAGGGGATCCTCCAGTTTGGAGGCCCTCCCCCCACTTCAGGGTCATCAGAAAGCAGGCAGGGGGGAAGGGAAATGTCCGGTGGGCACTCCATTATTCCCTATGAAGACCGATTCCCATAGGGTATGATGGAGAATTGATCTGAGGGTGTCTGGGGCTCGGGAGAAGGCTGTTTTTTGAGGTAGAGGCACCACATTTGCAGAATAGCATCCAGTGCCTCTCCTCAAAACCCTCGGAGTTTCAAAAGGATTGGGCCAGGGGGTCCAATTCTATGAGCCCCCAAAGAAGGTGCCCCTATCCGTCATTCTTTCCAATGGAGGGAAGGCATTTAAAAGGTGTGTGGTCCCTTTAAATGTGATGGCCAGAACTCCCTTTGTTCAATTGTGCTTGTCACAGCCTTGCTGCTGGCTCCACCCCCAAGTCTCCTGGCTCAACTCCCAAAATCCCCAGATATTTCTTGAATTGGACCTGGCAACCCTAAGAAAATGGCTGCTTTGGAGGGTGGACTGTGTGGATGGCCTTGTACCCTGCAGAGGTCCCTCCCCAACCCTGCCCTCCCTAGCCACCCCCCCCTCCAGTTCTCCAAGCATTTCCCAACTCTGAGCTGGCAACCCTACGAGTACCAGCTTACATTCTGTGGAGCTGGGCCAAAGAGTAGTTACCTGTGGCTGTTTCATGTTGAGAAAGTGGCACCGGGCAAAGGCTTAAAACTCCATTTTCCCCCATCCTGATCTGAATTGGGTTGTGTGTGCCTGGAGATCACGGAATTCCTCCTAGAACACATTTGGTCTCAACTCCTTGTGGTGGGTGTGATGACTTCAGAATAGGGTTTCCAGGTGGGATCATTGCTCCAGCAGGAGGATGGGGGCTGTTTCAGATTGATGCTGCTGCATGATGTGCTGATGGCACCCAGAAGTGATGTCCTTGTGTTGGCGATGTTGGGGGTGACACTCTGTTTTTTTGGTTACACTCTATGGTAAAAGGATTGTAGCACCATTGTACAGAGGTTGTAGCACCATTGAATTGTTTTTAGGCTAATTTTAACGTTAACTTATATATATTGTATTTATTTATGTCACCTGTTTATTGATTGTATTTCTTTGTTTTATTGCTATATCATGATATTTATATCATGTTTTGTAAGCCGCCCTGAGCCTGCCTTGGCAGGGAGGTCAGGGTATAAATAAAAACTTATTATTATATTACTTATTAAAAGGGGCATCAACCCATAGAGTTTTCCTCTAAAAGCAGAGTGTTGCCATTCCTGATGCAATGATGTGATTTCTGCATTATGACCTTGCTGTTTGGGGGCAGGATTTCCCCACTGGCCAGTAGCTGGCAGAAGCCCCCAAAACTGGGGAATCCTCCACCCAGAAATGGGGAATGGTAGGCCTGCTTTGGAATGTATGAATTGGCTCTGACTTGTCCAGATTCACCCAGTGAGGTTTGAGCCTGGTTGCAGTCTAGCTTAACTAGGGTTGCCAAGTCTTCTGAATTCTGGAGGGTGGACCTTTGTGTGTGCACAACACAATAACGTCACCCCGAAATTATGTCATCGCGCTGGTGATATTGTGCGCAGCTGCTCTAGGCATTTCCAGGAAAACGCTATGGCTTTTCCAGACGCTCTAGCCATATGGGAGGGAAAAACTCTATGGTACCTCTTGTAACATAGAGTTTCCCTTCTTGAATAGCTAGAGCATCCAGGAAAACCATAGAGTTTTCCCAGAAATGCCTAGAGTGGCTGCTGTGCAGTGTCACCAGCACAATGATGTCACTTCCAGGTGATGTCATTGCACCAGCGACGTAGGGGGAGGTTCCCCCTGCCTGCCCAATGCAGGCCGCCGGGTTGGGAACCTCCAAGGCAGGGGAATCCCTGTCTGGACTGGGGCCTGGCAGCCCGAACCTTAACCTAGGCCTTCTAACCATTACAGTGTACTGATTTTGCAATCCAAGAGTGGTCTCCCAATTTCAGATGTCCTTATTTTGTTTTGTGCCTGAAGAGATCTCCAAGGCTTGGACACCTTCAGTCCAATAAGGAAGTTGAGTTGACTATTGGGGGTGACCCGTGTTCTCATATGACAAGCCTAGTCGCAAAGTACCTTTTGACTGCCATAACCATCAGGGAGCAAAACAATCAGCTCTCCTTGATTTTTGACTGGTTTTTATAACGGAAACTCTCTGTAAATTTCCCAAGGTGTACTTTTTTATTTCCATGCCAATAAAGGTATTTGGATTTGGACGAGTGGGGTGGGACTACCACTGCCTTCCATGTTGTCTCACCTATCAACTAAGATCTCCCTCACAAACCCTTATCTCTGTGCCCCTGCCTACAGAAGTGAGGCAGGTCGTGACCAGAGGCCAGCTTGTCCAGTAGTGGAATCTTGCTTGTGGAACGCCCTTCCCCTTGAGGCTCACCTGATGCCTACCTTACTGTTTTAGGTACCTAGCTGAAACTTTTCTGCTCACCCAGGAGTGTTGCCAGGTCTCCTCCCGCCCCCCCCCCCCCCCGCCAGCCACTGGTGGGGGGTGTTGGGTTGTCAGATCCAGGTTTTGGAGTTGGGACACTCCTGGAGACCTGGGAATGGCACCTGGGGAGGACAGGGATCTACAATGCCATAAGAGACCACCCACCAATGCTCCCTCTAAGCTGTGGAATCTTGTGAGCAACAATTCTACTTTTTGAGCAGCCAACATTAAAGTCGTGAGCTACTGACTAAATTACTTTGCTCTGGGGCCAGTTTTTCCTGAGCAAAGACAAAAACACGTGAGCCAGAGGGCTAAAAAACTGTGAGCTAGCTCACGCTAACTCAGTTTAGAGGGGTCACCGGAGACCACCCTCCAAAGCATCCATTTTCTCCAGGGGAACTGATCTGCATAGTCTGGAGATGAGCTGTAATTTTTGGGGATACCCAAGTCCCACCTGGAGACTGGCATCCCAGTGACCCAGGCTTTTAACTAAGGGGTTGATCTTTTAATACTATTTTAGTCTGGAAACCATTAGTCTAAGCTTTCAGTGATTTCTGTGTGGTGTGTGTGTAGGGGGTTGTTTATTTTGTTTACTGGGCTGGTTTTAATGCTGGATTTTAGCCAGTCATTTAATGTGTTGATTTTATTATTTTCTATTTTGTAAACCTCCTTAGGAAGGTTCCTGTAGAGGTGGCATAGGATTTGTTAAAAATAAAATAATTGCATATGAATGCGTCTAATTTGTGCACAGTTTGGCCGTAGATTCCAACCTTCAGGGTACGACGGTTCTGTTTCGAACACCGCAGTTCCGGGCAAGTAACCCCAAACGTTTGACAAATACAGAAATCTTGTCAGCAAACACTTTCTCGGAGACCTAGCATTTATTTTGAAACCTATCCGTTGGATTAACTTCCCTGATATATGTTTCCGTTTTTTGCTTTTTTAAAAAAGACTTTTCTACTTCAACTTCTCATCTGGAAGCTCTGAAATAATAGCAACAACCCGTCTTTGCTTTAGGGAGGTGCACTGATAAAGCCCCCACCCCCAAAAAATATGAGTGACTCGTCTGGGAAGAAATACATATGTTAGAGGTGAGGTAGAAATTGGAGTGTCACCTTCCTGTTAGAATGCTAACTAGCCTCAGGCAGGTCACCCCCCCCCAAAAAATAAATGTCATTACAATACTTCATTTCAGTCTAAATAAAATGCCAAAGGGAATTAATTAGTCTTCTGCCAGCCGAGGCCCCTTGTGTGTTCCAGTTAGATAACACGGTACCAATTTTTATCAGCCCACCGGATAAATGTTAATAAAACTGGCAGAGTGAAGTGACTTTGTTTGTATCCTGGAAGTGACGGACATTCAGTTTTTATGAACTTGGAATTACTACATAGAAAACAAGCAGCCTATTAGCAGCAGCTGCCTAAGTTTTTGAGATCTGGGAAGAAAATGCAGGCTGTTTATTCTCACGAATGTGGTTGGGGCCCTCAGCCTTCTTTTTGCTCGCAGTGGAAGCGCTGCTTATAGAAGAGGGGGGACGGCAGTTTTTCCTTATTCCTCCTACTTTGACACCTGTGATCATCAGGCCTCAGATTCAGCACATTAAATGACTGGCTAAAATCCAGCACTAAAACCAGCACTAAAACCAGTAAACAAAATAAACAACCCCCCCCCCACACACACCACACAGAAATCACTGAAAGCTTAGACTAATGGGTAGACTACCCCGCCTCGGTGGGGTAGGGCGGGATATAAATCGAATAAAATAAAAATAAATAAATAAAAATAATGGTTTCCAGACTAAAATAGCAGCTCTTGAGCCTTTCTGAGGGTTCCCCCTCTTCCTCCCCACCTACCTTGTCCATTGAATAGTAGGGGCGGCTGCATAACAATCCCTGGATTAGGAGAGCGGGCAGCCAGCCAGCCTCCAGGGGCTTTGCCACACACCCAGCAGCCCTCATGAACCCCTGGAGAAGCCTACACCACCCTTTCTCCATTTCTTATGCGATTTTGGACAGCGGGTGGCTTGCTGGCCTTTTGACTGGGGTTGAGGAGAGCCCCAGGTGAGCGAGGCCTGCTGGATCTCTAGCCAGCCCGAGCAGGCCACATTCATCTGGGGCTCTCCCTTTTTGCATTAGGTTGCTTTTGGCTGGGGGTGGTCGTGGTAGCATATGCTAATGATTTACGCTAATGAGCTCCACCACCTATTTTTCTACAAAACGACCCTTGTGATCATCATAGGGTTATCAATCTTCTGGTTGCACCTCCTACTATTACAATTGATCTCCCCAGGGCTTTTTTTTGGGGGGTAGCAGGAACTTCTTTGCATAATAGACCACACACCACTGATGTAGCCAATCCTCCAAGAGCTTACAGTCTATCAGGGTGTGTGGCCTAATACGGAAAGGGGTTCCTGCTACAAAAAAAGCCCTGGATCTCTGGATGACCAATATCTGTTTCCCTGGAGAAAATGGCAGCTTTACAGAATAGTTTCTATGGCACTGTACCCTGCTGAGGCGTCTCCCCAAAGCTTGCCCTTCCCAAGCCATGCCCACAAAATCTCCAATTATTTCTCAAACCAGACCAGAGTTCAACCCTAGATACTCCTGAGGGTCCACTGACCTTTGGAGGCTTAGACCGATTTCCCTCTAGCCTTATGCCACTCTCATGCTCCTCTTCTCTGCGGGGGTCCTGTCGGATTTCACACTATCTGCCCCGGGGCTGCAACTAGCTTCACCTTTTTCATGCAGCAAACAGAAACCTCTAAAACCAGTTACTGTTTGCCGTGCAAAAAAGACAAAGCTAGTTGCAGCCCCGGGGCAGATAGCATGAAATCCAATGGAACTCTGGCAGAGAAGAGGAGCATGAGAGGCGGTGTAAGGCTAGTGGGAAATCGGTCACAGTCATAAGGGGTGTAAATGACTATAGTGGGAAGGGGAGGCAGGAAGGTTACCACTCTAAATGCAATATAAATTAAAAAAAAAAGTAAATCTGTTTGTACTGAAATCATTAAATATAAGGCATCTTCCTTATAACTGGATCCAACGGAAATATCTGTTTATGGGAGGGGATCCCTTTATCATATCTGTAAAGCTTTTGCTATTAGATACTATAAAATAAAATATCAATATACTGTAATATATATTTCTTCTACCTTAGGTTAATAGAAGAAAGCTATACAATCCTAAACAAAAGCATTCCTTGGGCAGAACAATATTTTTTTCTGCTTGGTTACCAAGTTATTTTTCTTTGAATATAAATAATATGATATCAGTCTGTGATCAAAGCCTTCAAATTCAATTTCTATCACATCGAATAAAAGAAGAAAAGTAATATTGATTTCTCCCTTTTCTGTGGTAAATGAGATCCATTACAGTTTTGTGATGCAGGCGAAGCCACACAGTTTTCAGCCATCCTAGTGATGTATCTTAATGCAAAACTGTCCTTACAGAAGATATACGACCCAGTCCCATCTAAGCATAAGGTCGGTGTAGGAACTTCATTGTACTGACAGACTCCCAGAAGGACAGGACAGTTACTAAAAATAACACCGATTCTTACAGTCGTGTTCGACAGTATTGTGTCTCCTAGCCTTCCAAAGGGATGCAGCTCCATCTTAACTTTTTCTTTTTGTAATGTTTCAAATGTTTTGTGGATCCAATCCTGCTAGGGACCACAGTAAAAGGTAAAGGTGGTCCCCTGTGCAAGCAGCAGTTGTTTCCGACTCTGGGGTGACGTCGCATCATGATAGGGCTGCCAAGCCCCCGCGCTGGACAGGGGTTCTCCCGCCCTGGAGGTTCTCAAGCTGCTGCCCCACAATAGGTACCATAGAGTTTTTCCTCTCAAATTGCTAGACCGTCCAGGAAAACCATAGACTTTCCCCAAAAATGGCTAGAGTGGCCGGTGCGTGATGTCACTGGAGTGATGACATAACTTGTGGGTGAAGTCATTGTGCCATGTGCACCCACTACGAGAGGCTGTGGGTGACTTGGCACCCCTACATTATGATGTTTTCATGGCAGACTTTTTATGGGGTGGTTTGCCGTTGCCTTCCCCAGGGGACCACGGTGCAGGGGGATAAAGACCTCTGTCTCCCCCATGTTCTTCTGTTTTCAAGAGCTGAAATGAATAGCCATTTTGTCTCTTGAAAACAGCTTGGGATGGAGGGGGAGGGAAGACTGGAGCCAATTCCACACAGCAGCTTGAAAAGTTAAGTAAGCTCTCTAAAAAGGCACCTCATTCCCATGGCAGACTCGGGGATGCTGCATAGTCTAGTTTGGCCCGTAAGCTGGAATAGGACAGAAACTGCCTGTCTGTCCTCGAAAGCTGTAGCCGGGCATTTCCTCTCTTCCCACGGAGGCCTAGTGCAGTAGGCTGTTACCATCCTCATAATTTTACCACACAGTGTAGCTATTTCCGATAGAGTTGCCAAGTCCAATTCAAGAAATATCTGGGGACTTTGGGGATGGAGCAAGGTTGTGACAACTACAATTGAACTCCAAAGGGATTTCTGGGCATCACATTTAAAGGGACCGCACACCTTTTAAATGCCTTCCCTCCACTGGAAATAATGAAGGATAGAGGCACCTTCTTTGGAGGTTCATAGAATTGGACTCCCTGGTCCAATCCTTTTAAAACTTGGAGGATATTTTGGGGAGAGGCACTGGATATTATGCTGAAAATTTGGTGCCTCTACCTCAAAATACAGCCTGTCCAGAACCCCAGATACCTGCATCAATTCTCCATTATACCCTATGGGAATCAGTCTCCATAGGGAATAATGGAGCGTCCATCAGACATTTCCTACCTCCCCACACTTTCTGATGACCCTAAAGCAGGAGGAGGGCCTCCAAACTGGGGATCCCCTGCCCCTACCTCGGGATTGGTAACCCTAATTTCCGATCAGCTTGTGGAGGATAGGAGGTGGGCTTACGGGGAGCAAGAAGTTTCATCTGATAATTCAGCAAAAAGTTAACATGACTTTTAATGTGATCCAGAAATAGGGTTGCCAGCCTCCAGGTGGGGCCTGGAGATCTCCCGCTTTTACAACTGATCTCCAGTGGGCAGAGATCAGCTCCCCTGGAGAAAATGGCTGCTTTGGAGGGTGGACTCTCTGGCATTGTAACATACTGAGGCCCCTTCCCTCCTCGAGTCCTGCCCTCTTCCAGATCCACCCCCAAAGTCTGCAGATATTTTCCAACACAACCCTGACAACGCTACCCAGAAATGACATAGCTGATCTGTTTTGCAGCCGTGTTCTTAATGCTATTTTTTAATTAAACTATATTATTAATGTTATTTTTTATCATTTCTGCATACAAGCTATAGCTTTTAATATACCAAAGTTTAAAGTTCAACTCACAATAAAGTTTAAAGTTTACCTCACAATAAAGTTTAAAGTTTACCTCACGATAAAAAGTAAGGTGTTTTTTTCAGAATTCAGTTCCTTCTACATTTATATTCAGAACTTGTTCTCATTCTGCTTCTACACTGTAATGTATTTATATGCATTGCAATACATTTATATACAATTTTTAAACTGTTTCTCATTCTAAATTTTATGCTGTTTCTCATTTTAAGTTTGTCTCCTGCTTACATAATAGAAACTCCATCTTTCCTCAAATTTCAAAATTGACCTGAAGTGGCGCTGAGATTTTGACAGCCTTCACAAGACATGGGGACAATATGATACTTTTACTCCGCAGAGGTCTTCATAGAATCATAGAGTTGGAAGGGACCTCAAGGGTCATCTAGTCCAACTCCCTGCACAATGCAGGAAATTCACAAATCCCTTCCCCCATGCCTAGGGTTGCCAAGTCCCCCGCGGCCTCCAGTGGAAGTGATGTCATAATGCCGGTGACGTCACATGCTGGCCACTCTAGGGGCATCTGGGAAAACTTCATAGTTTTCCTGGACGCTATAGCAATTTGGGAGGGAAAACTCTATGGTACTATAGAGTTTTCCTCCCACATTGCTAGAATGTCTGGGGATCCCCCCGCCGGCCCAGTGTGGGCCGGTGGGTTGGGAACCTCCAGGGTGGGAGAACCCCCACCCGGCCTGGGAACTTGGCAACCCTCCCCAAGAGTATATGCAGTGACTCTTGCTCCATGCTCAGAAGATGGCAAAAACCTCCAGGATCCCTGGACAAACTGGGCTGGAGGAAAAAAATGCATCCTGACCCCAAAGTGGTGATCCCCATTTCTCTGGGCATGTAAGAAGGGGCCATGTTGGTTCAGCAAGTTTTGAAAACGAGAACAGATTTAACTGCATTAAGTCCCTTACCTCAAGATTTTACTGTGATTATATCATTTATGTTGTACTCTGCCCTGAGCTCCTATGGGGGAATGGGTGGAATATAAATAAACAAATAATAATAATAATAATAATAATAATAATAATAATAATAATAATAATAATAATAATAATAATAATATACAAATTCCATTCGTTGTTCTCTAGACTGCACACAAATGAGCCTGCTTCGGCGGGGAGGGCGGGATATAAATGCGAAGAATAAATAAATAAATAATCACAATTCACATGTTTTTGCTTTTTTTTAAAAAAAAATAATTATTTATACATTCAATGTATACATTCAATTTTTAACCCACCCTTCCGTGCGCAGCAGGACTCAGGGTGTGCCATAGCATAATAAATATCTTAAAATATAACTTTGCAATATTAAAATGATCATTCCATCCAAAGTGGCACTCGATAAAATCCAAATTAAAGTATTGCAGATGGGAACACACAGAGAGAGGAGAGGGAACAGACCGCAAGGACAGGGGGCTGGGGACGGAAGAACGGAAGGCTTATATCGGATACATATAAGGCCCAAGCTCTGCTCAAAAACCTGATCTCGGAGGAAACTGTGTTCAGGTAGCTCTTCATTGTCACTCTCCCTGCCCAGAGCATCTCTGGCACTGATCGATTTCCACTTCAGGTCACCTGGCGGAACCACACTGGACCTCAGAAGCAATTAGATCAGAATCCAGTAGCATGGTAGAGCTAAACAAAATTTCCAGGGTATAAGCTTTTGAGTCAAGCATCAGAGGTCTGAGGAAGGGCTCTAAGGAAGGGAACTCTGACTCTCAAATCCTTTTGCCTCAAAGATCTCATTAGTCTCTAAGGTGCCCCTGGACCCGAATCCAGCTGTCCTGCTACAGACCAACATGGCAACCCTGTGAAACTCTCCTCAAAAGCCCTCCACAATCAAGGAGGATGCATTGACACATATCTCTCCAATTTTGACATATTTGCTTCACTCTTCCCCCCTGGAATTAAATCCAAATAATAATGACCTTTTCAATTTAGCTTGTTATTCCCATTTACATCTGTTAAAACAACTTCATTATGTTGTATGCTAATTTGTGGTTGAACCTCTGCCTTATATGTAAAAAAAAAGGTAAAGATAGTCCCCTGTGCAAGCACTAAGTCATTACTGACCCATCAGATGATGTCGCATCATGACATTGTCTTGGCAGACTTTTTATGGGGTGGTTTGCCATTGCCTTCCTCGGTCATCTGCACTTTTTCCCCAGCAAGCTGGGTACTCATTTTACTGACCTCAGAAGGATGGAAGGCTGAGTCAGCCTGGAGCTGGCTACCTGAACCCAGCTTCCACCGGGATCAAACTCAGGTCATGAGCAGAGTTTGGGCCTTATATGTACATGAAATGGAATTTACCTGTAATGCATGTATGGACTGGTAAATTCCATTTCATTGTATCTGAGGAATTGTGTGTGCACACAAAAGCTTATACCAGGGGTGACAAACATGCAGTTTGGGGGCCAAATCAGGCCCCCCCGAGGGCTCCTACCAGGCCCCCAAGCAACTGCTGTCATCTGCTTCCTTCTCTCTCTCTTGCTTCCTTCAGCATCACAGCTTGCTTTGCCAGGCTTGCTCAGTTGCACAGAAGCTACAGAGCAAAACCTGTTTTCTCCATTGGCTGAGGCCCTTCCCTTGGGGAGGAAGGGTGGGGAGGAATAGCTTGCTTTGCCAGGCTCTCTCAATCGCAAAGCAGAGCTACTGAGCCAAGCCTCTCTTTCTTCTATTGGCTGAGGCTCCTCCTGTCCCAGTCCCCTGGGAAAGGAAGGAAAGAGCCAGAGCTTCCTTTGCCCAGTTCCCTGGATCCCATGGGAGAAATACAAAGAAAGGATTTTTAAGGCCAATGAGTGCTAACGTTTTAAGCATGTTTTAAGTTTTTTAAAAAATATACATTTGTGTTTGCCTGTGTTCTCTGTAAAATTTATATCTCTGCTTTCTAATCTTAACTAGGTGCACACACGGCCCAGCTCAAACAGGTCTCATTTATGTCAGAACCGGCCCGCATAACAAATGAGTTTGACACCCCTGGCTTAGACCTTAAATAAAACTTAGTTAGTCTTAAAGGTGCCATTGGACTCCAACTTTGCTCTTCTGCTTCAGACCAACATGGCTACCTACCTGGATCTTAGGCTTCCCAACCCTCCCGCCCTGGCGGGGAACCCCAGGATTTCCAGCCTCTTCCCCCGCTCCCCCCCAAAAAGGAAGCGGGGGAGGGGGGAAACAGCACCAAGGAGCATGGCGAGCCACCCCATCCCGGAGCGGGCGAGGCCGCCGAGTCACTGCCGCCCCTTTCCCGCCAACCGCAGCTGCTCCTCCGAGATAGGCCCAGGCTGAGCCCATCTCGGAGGAGCAGCCAAGAGGCGGCAGCAGCGCAGGGAAAACCAGCAAGGCAAAACCAGAGAAGGGGAGGGCGGAGGCAGACCAGGAGCATGGCGAGCCGCGAATCCGGGCCCTTCTAGGACCCAGACTCGCGGCTCGCCACTCCCCCGGCCCGCCTCCACCACCCCTCCGATTCCACGCCAGAGGCGGAGTGGGCGAGGCCACCACGCCGCTGCTGCCCACCCCACCGCAGCTGCTCCTCCGAGATGGGCTCACCCTGAGCCCATCTCGGAGGAGCAGCCACGGCGAGCGGAGAAGAGGCGGCAGCTGCGCAGCAGCATCGCCCACTCCGAGATGGGGCGGCTCGCCACACTCCCCGGCGCCGTTTCCCCCCTCCCCCCTAGCTCCACCCCAGTGTCTCCTGGCTCTACCCCCAAAGTATCCTGGCTCCACCCCCAAAGTTTCCTGGCTCCACCCCCAAAGTCCCCAGATATTTCTGGGATTGGACTTGGCAACCCTACTGGATCTATCCCAAAAGCAATAGATATTGTTGCCTGTGAAACAATTTGGTTATAAATCCCTTGTAGTATACACAGCAGCGGCTACAATTGCCAGAGTGCTTTCTTGGACATTTTAATTTCTACAAATTTTGCAATTTATTGGCGACACACATTTGACTGTGATCATCATCATTTCAGATCGCCGATTGTCCAATTGTTATTTCTAAAATGGTTGATATCGACCTGCAGCCATTGTTTCTCCGTAGGCCTAATAACCTGTAGGGAAATCTGCTTCTGGTTTTGTAGGTGGCTCAGGTATGGTAGCTTTTCAGATGTCTCAGGTTGAAAACTGGGTCATTCATTTTCAGAAAGAGCAATTTAATCCTGTGTTATCATTGCAAATGAAATTGGTCATTAGAGTGCAATTGGCAGTGGGCTTTTTTTAACCACGCTCATTTATGCCATTAAATGTCCTAATAATAGTGTTTCTGATGGGTTGTGTAAAATGATAAATAAATGGCAATTTCTAATAAGTGATTCCTACTTGGGACTATTAGCAGCAGGAATGCAAAAATCTGTATTAATGACAGACTCCGCTATGGACTGATTACCTGTGATTGCAGCGTGGCATGCTCTTTTTAATACTAATTTCATAGAATCAGCTCAAAGCTAAGAAAAATGCTTTTCAAGTATGGAAAATAGCTAGGTGCCTTGAGGTTTGAGCATTTGGATGCTGAATCTGTGACTTCGGATAAAATGTGCTTTTATGAAAATGTGCAACTCCATCCATCTCATTTTTTTTTATTATTATTTAAAGAAGCCCATGTCTGTGATAAATCTGTAAAGTGATGGAATGTGCAGACTGTGAGTTAGGGGCTTTAGAGATTGGTTTTAACAGGGATGCTTCCAAAATTCTCTACGCCTTGAATTTCTTCCTGGATTTTGAAATTGTGAATTATGTGGCCTTTGTTACTGGAGCAGAACTGAAGTATCAGAATTCTTACTTAGTTGATTTATTTTTTAAAAAAAATCTTTTAAATTATAGTTGTAGTATGTTCATTTTCTTTCTTTTATCTGTTACACAGTTCTAGTAGTTTCACTGGGAGACTCATTTCCAACATTCCCCCGCCACCAATGTTCCCTCTAAGCTGTGAAGTCTTGTGAGCAAAAATTCTACTTTGCGAGCTACTGGCACTAAAGTTGTGAGCTACTACTGCATAAATTAGTTTGCTCTGAACTGAGACAAAAATGTGTGAGCTAGAGGCTAAAAAACTGTGAGCTGACTCACACTAGCTCAACTTAGAGGGGACACTGCCCACCACTGATGTAGTAATGGAACAGGATTATTTCCATCAGGGAGGCGGGATGGTACAGCATAGCTCAATCTCATCAGCTCTCCAAAGCTACTTGGGTGGGAGATCACCAGGGAAGACTCTGCTTAGGCAAATTGCCTGCTGCTCCTCATTGACCAATGGAAAGCCAGTTCCTGGAGTTGCCGTAAGTCAGCTGTGATTTGATGGCATTTTATACACGTATCTGTTACTCCTGACATCAAGCCACCTATGAAACTATAAGGAACATACAAGAAATCAGGGCGGTTTTTGTAGGAAAATCCCAACATATTAGGCCACCCCACCACCACCCCCGGCACCACCATTGTTTCATGCAGGGATTTTTCTGTAGAAATAGCCCAGCAGGAACTCATTTGCATACCAGGCCACACCCCTGGTGCCAAGCCAGCTGGAACGGCGTTCCTGGGCGTTCCTGCTTGAAAAAAAAAAGTCTTGCAGGAAACGCACCTCATTTCACAAGAGACAAGCTGAGGTCAACGTTTGTAGTATAATAATAATAATAATAAAAAAGATTCCATTGAATAGGCCTGAGTGGATTCTGAGAAGACTGGTGTAGAATTACTTACTTGGTCACCTCAGAAAGCTGATGTTTGTGTATTTATTTGGTGACTTTATTTCTGTCATCCCTTTGTCCTCACTGGGGACCCAGAGTGGCTTATAATATTCTACCTTCCTCTTTTTTATCTTCATAATAACCCTCTGAGGTAGGTGAGGCTGTGGCGGCACTAATAACACTTAGTGGGTGGGTGATCACTATCAGGGCCGGTGATCCCAGGTAGGTCAGATAGGAAGCCATCTAGTGTGCTACCGTGGCCTCAAGAGTGTCCAGTGGGCACCCTGCCATCCCTGGCACATCTTCCCTATCTCCGTGGTGTTCACCTCTGCTGCCTGCCTGTCTGCTGCCCTCCTCCACCTCGCCACCTACCTGTGAGCAGGCGGCAGTGGGAAATGGGCACCAGGGGCAGCGGGTGATGGGCACACTTGGAGGCACTCAGTGCTGTGCCACCTGCCATCACGGCACTTGCCCTCACCACCATGGGCAATGGGGGTGGGAACTAAAAGAACTTGTGGATGTAATTTCCAAGCCTCTGGTCATTATTTTTGAGAATTCGATGCTTGCAGCCTTCAGCAACACTGCTAGGCTGCAGTAGCAAAGTTTGCCTCCCTGGAAGGGAAGGGAGGATTTACAGCCCGTTTGGGCGCGTATTTGAGGGGGCGGGGCCAGGCTGTTGTAACGGCCAGACCTCTGCTCCCTGCTTCAGTCCTGACGATGATTGGCTCTCTCATCCGACCTTAGGCTTCCCAATCCCCCCGCTTTTCCGGGAGGCTCCTGGGTTCCCAGCTTCATCCCCCGGTCTCCAGAAATCAGGAAGCGGGGGGGTGGGGGGGTGGAGGGGGGGGAGAACATACCTGAAGCGTTCATGTTGGTGTAGAGCTCCTGAGTCCTGAGCAGTTTGTAAAATTTCTGCCCCTTTAAGGCTGGGCAGGAAGGAGGAAACAGGAAGGGCTTCGGAGAACGGCCCCGCCCTTTCTTTGCTTTCGTTTTCAGAGCAGGCAGAGGGAAGAAGACCAAGTGCGGTAAGTGTTTGTTTGTGTGTGTGAGAGAGGGAGGGGGCAGGGAGGGGGGAATTCCCTGGTATGGAGGCCCTCCCCCTTCCTTTAGAAAGCGTGGGGGGGGGGAGGGAAATGTCTACTAGGCACTCTATTATTCCCTATGGAGAACAATTCCCATAGGGAATAATAGGGAATTGATCCGTGGGTATTGAGGGCTCTGGGGGGGCTATTTTTTGAGGTAGAGGCACCAAATTTTTAGTATAGCATCTAGTGCCTCTCCCCAAAATACCCCCCAAGTTTCAAAACGATTGGACCAGAGGGTCCAATTCTATGAGCCCCAAAAGATGGTGCCCCTATCCTTAATTATTTCCTATGGAAGAAAGGCATTTAAAAAGGTGAGCTGTCCCTTTAAATGTGATGGCCAGAACTCCCTTGGAGTTCAATTATGCTTGTCACATCCTTGTTCCTGGCTCCACCCCCAAGGTCTCCTGGCTCCACCCCCAAAGTCTCCTGGCTCCGCCCCCAAAGTCCCCAGATTTTTCTTTAATTGGACTTGGCAACCCTATCCGACCTGTTTGTTATGTAAGCGATTGTTTGGGGGGCCAGGTAGGAATTTTTTGCTCCCCAGCTGATTGGCAGTTGCTGGGGTGTGTTTTTTGCCTACTCTACATGTGGATTTGGCTATCGGGAGGCGCTGTTAAATAGGTTGGTCACTTTAGTTTGGCAGGTTTTTCTGGATTAGGGTACTATGCAGCTAGGGGAGGACCATGAAGCATCCCCCTTTTGGGGAATTTGGGGTCTGGCATGATCAACCTTGGGGTTTGATGACCCGGGATGGGGAGAATGCAGACTGTCCCAGAGGCTTGACTAGAGAGTGCCTTCCATTGAGATATGCGTCTGATGGTTGGGCCCTCTGGGGCGTGCCTCCCAGCTGGGCTGGCCTGGCGGGAGCTGGGCCACACAGCTCCAGTTGGGGGCTGGGTCTCTCGCCAGCGAATGATAGGGGAATGGTCTGTTGAGACCCCTAGCCCTGACCAGGCCGCAGTTTGGGTGCCCTTGCCGTTTTATTCTTCATTCCAACTTGGGGGGCAATTCTTTGAGAACAGGAGAGGTGCTGGAAGATTGAAGATGGGCAAATGTTGTCCCCATCTTCAAGAAGGGGGAAAAAGATTATCTGGGTAACTACCGACCCGTCAGCTTGATGTCTATACCCGGAAAGGTTTTAGAACAAATCATCAAGACAGTCAGTCTGGGAACATGTAGAAAGGATTGCTGTGATTATTAAGAACCAGCATGAGTTTCACATCAGACTAACCTGATCTCTTTTTTTGAAAAAGTGACTACCTTGCTGGATCAGGGGAATGCTGTAGACATCATCTATCTTGATTTCAGTAAGGCTTTTGATAAGGTTCCACATATCATCCTTGTTGACAAGTAGGTGAAATGTAGTTTGGATCCTGTTACTGTTAGGGGATCTGTAATTGCTTGACAGATTGCACCACAACTTATGTGAATGATTCCTCATCCTTTTGGAGAGGAGAGGAGTGACAAGTGGAGTGCCTCAAGGATCTGTCCTGGGACCTGTTTTGTTCAACATCTTTATAAATGATTTGGATGGAGGAATAGAGGGAATGCTTATTAAATTTACAGATGATATTAAATTGGGAGCAGTAGCAAACACAGTAGAAGACAGAAACAGGATACAGGATACAGGATGGTCTTGACAGGCTGGAAAACTGGGCTAAAATCAATAAAATGAATTTAAACAGGGATAAATGTAAAGTTCTGCATTTAGGTAGGAAAAATCCAATGCGTAGTTATAGAATGGAGAAGACTTGTCTGTGCAGTAGTATGTGCAAAAAGGATCTAGGGGTCTTAGTGGACCATACACTGAACATGAGTCAACAGTGTGATGCAGTTGCTAAAAAGGCAAATGCAATTGTGGACTATATTAACAGAAGTGTAGTGTCCAGATCATGTGAAGTGATGGTATTGCTTTACTCTGCTCTGGTAAGACCTCACCTGGAGTATTGTGTTCAGTTTTGGGCACCACATTTTAAGAAGGATATAGACAAGCTGGAATGGGTCCAGAGGAGGGCGACAATAATGTTGAGGGGTCTGGAGACCAAGTCCTATGAAGAAAGGTTGCAGGAGCTGGGGATGTTTATCCTGGAGAGGAGGCGGCTGAGAGGTGATATGATCACCATCTTCAAGTCCTTGAAGGGCTGTCATATAGAGGATGGTGTGGAATTGTTTTCTGTGACCCCAGAAGGTAGGACCAGAACCAATGGGTTGAAATTAAATCAGAAGAGTTTCCGGCTCAACATTAGGAAGAACTTCCTGACAGTCAGAGCAGTTCCTCAGTGGAACAGGCTTCATTGGGAGGTGGTGGGCTCTCCTTCCTTGGAGGTTTTTAAACAGAGGCTAGATGACAGCAATATTGATCCTGTGAATTTAGGGGGAGGTATCTGTGAGTTTCCTGCATTGTGCAGGGGTTTGGACTAGATGACCCTGAAGGTCCCTTCCAACTGCATGATTCTAATGATTGGATTTGTACCCCACCCTTTACTATCCAAAGGACTCTCAGAGCAGCTTACAATCTCCTTTCCCCACAACGAACACTTGGTAAGGTAGGTGGGGTTGGGAGAGCTCTCCCAGAACTGCTTGTGAGCAGAACAGGTCTGAGAGAATTTATGGCTGACCCAAGGTCACATTAGAAAGAGCATATGAAGGAGTGGAGAATCAAACCCGGTTCTCCCAGATAAAGCTCTCAGATAAGGGTCCACTTAACCACTACACCAAACTGGCTCTGAATTGAGACTATGCCCTCTCGCCAATTTGTCCAGCCCAGCCAGAAGTCTGATTGTGCCATGTCTGCTCTGGTAGGAGGGACAGAGGCTGAGGTGGGGAAAACCCTTTGAAGGCAAAAGTTATTTTCATTTCCTTCCAACTGACAGCTTATAGCTGGAGGTGAGAGAACTGACAACTTCAATGTCTGGCCAGAGAGGTCGTTAGTATTTCTAAAGTGTTGTTGGTCTGGAGAATAACTGACTAGCTGAAGGTGTGAACTGACTATGTCATTGTTTCTGGCCAGGGAGGCTATTAGGATTTCTAAAGGGTTAGCCTGACCTGGAAAACTGCGGGCAGCTCAGTCAAAAGAAAACAAGAACTGCTTCTCTGTTCCTTCACACAGCCTGATCTGCTTAGCAGGTTCTTTAGAAGTAAGCTCCACTGTGCTAAACCGCCACCTCCCAGCCCCCCAGCCCAAGAAAAAAGTTCCTGGCTACGGTGCTGGATATGACAGACACTGTTTCATTTCAATGTATGTATTGATAGGCAGTTGCATTTTTTTACTCAGCCGTCTTGTATGTTGTCTCCGTGTGTCTCCATTTGCAGTGATTATGATCTGATTTTGCAGCCAGTTCTGCAAGTACAGCTTTGAAAGCGCTTCCATGAATCCCATTTGATGTACTTTATCCTCCCACCCCCCAGCAACTCAGTAAACTGAATAATAGGCCGTAAACTGAATCGAGGCAAACCAATTAATGAATTGATCCTTTCTATAATATACAAACACTGTCCTTTACAGGGATTACAAATCACTTCCATGTCTTTGCAGTCAATACAAGGCAAGGAAAATACCTAAGCTGGAGAGGAAAAAAAAATAACTCTGTATGTTAAGAATGTTTTTAAAAAAAAAAAGAAAGAAAGAAAAAAATAACAACTGGATATTCATCACAATTGAAGTTCTACATCCTTCCTCAATGGAAAGAGAGATGAAGGACAACTTCCCAGAAGGATCCACTTCAGTTCCCTTATCCTGATCAGGTAGCGTTTGTTCACAGTGCCGAGCTTTCTGTGACTTCAAAGGGATGTGCTTTGCATACCATGGAAAAGTATCTTCTGGTGTCACAAGTCACCAGAACTCAAAACCTTCTCGCTATCCCCGGGCCAAAAGAAGCCCGCCTTAAGTCTACTAGGGACAGGGCCTTCTCGGTTACGGCCCCTATATGGTGGAACCAGCTACCGGAGGAGGTGAGGGCCCTGCGGGACCTTACTCAGTTCCGCAGGGCCTGTAAGACAACTCTCTTCCGGTTAGCTTACACTTAACTGGTACCGGAACTAATGTAGCTTATCAGACTCTTGCTATTTATATTGTTATAAGGTTCGATGTTTTAAGGTTTTAAATGTTTTGATTGTTTTAATTGTTTATATATTTAAACATTAATCCAGCTTATGTCTTATTTTCTGTTGTGAGCCGCCCTGAGCCACTTTTGTGGGAAGGGCGGGATACAAATCATAAATAAATAAATAAACAAGTCCCAAAGCAGGGTTTTTCTTTTCTTGAAAGCAAGAAGAGCCCTGCTGGATCAGACCCTCTTGTGCAGCATCCTCTTACACTCAGTGGCCAACCATTTCCTCTGGATGGACAACGAGAGGGCCTTCCCCTAATGTTGCTTTTCTGGCTCTGGGATTCAGAGGCACCATGGATACTAGACATATGAGTATCTGAAGTGTTGGAAGCTGTGGTGTGAGGGGTGGAGAACAAGCTGGTGTGCAAACTGTCTGCCATATATAACAGTAGTATTCTAGGAACAGAGGCAGTATAGCAAAAGATGAATCTTTATGTGAAGCTGCTGTGTTTCTGTAGCCTGTTTACTCTAGAACAGTCCCATAAAAGTACATGGGGTGTTCCAAAGCAAGTAATAAATGGTTTAGTGCTGTAGAATTCCCAAGACTTTCAGGGGGGGGGGGATTTTATACACAAAAGCAAGTATTCTGTAACTTTCCTACAATGCGCATGGTGACATCACACACTGATTTTCTCTTCTTTCCTTTTTGGTATCAGCTGGCATAAAGTGTTATTTACGCCAAAGGTGTGTGCTGGTGATCATAAACGCAGATGGTATAGTGAGTTGACTTTAAGATGTTTTGTGGAAACTGATAAAAGAATCTTCCAAAAGAGGCTGAAGAAATAGGTGGAAGAGGCATTTTCTACTGGTAGAAAAGAGCAAGAGTCTAGTAGTGATCTTTAACAAAACTTGTGGCAGGGTATGAGCTTTCTCACTGCTTGCTTCTTTGGATACCATTTTGTGCCTGTGTGAGAACGAATTTGTGTGTGATAGAGAAAAATGTATGTAATATTTGCACTCTCTGTATGTATGCACTCTCAATTTCATTCAATGAAATTGCTGAGCAGTCAGGTTAAAACGGATAAAAGGAAGTCCTTCTTCACCAAAGGGTGATTAACATTAACACACACATATTGGCCACTGTGTGACACAGAGTGTTGGACTGGATGGGCCATTGGCCTGATCCAACATGGCTTCTTTTATGTTCTTATGTGTGTGTGTGAGAGCGAGAGAGAGAGAGAGAAAGAGAGAGAGAGAGAATGTCTAAATATGTGAAGGGGGGAGTTTCTGGGGGAACGTGGCAGAATGGAGTTCCAGAACCACTTAATAGAAATAAAATTCTAAAATAAATAAATAAATAAAAATAAAATAAAATAAAAATACTTCTTCATTTTCCTCTTGAGACACCTGGCACCTCTTTTTCAGGAAAAAAGACCTGTGAAAAAGACTTTGTGAGGAAATGATTTATTTAAAAAATATATATTCAGAACATGCATATGCTATTCTGCTGGTAAGTGTGAATGTGTGCATGCATGTGAGAGAAAATTAGTGTGGACATGTGCATGAAAAAGAGTCTGGCACGATTGAGCCCTCTTTGTACATAAGGGTCCAACAGCTCTAGACTCCAGTTTTCTGGAGTCAGAAGAGAGTGCTGAGCAAAGGGGGAATGAAGAGGAAAATAATAGGCCAAAACTGAAGATTTCTAGGTTTGGTCTCATAAGTGAGAAGCAAAATGGAAACTGGAGTATTTAAACTGGGTGAGCAAAAAAAAAAAAAAAGTGCCATTAGTAGTTCTTAGGTATGTGGAGAGTTCCACCGTGCTGTATGACTTTGTAGAACATTGTCTGCTGATTTTTAAGGCTTTCATTCCCATCATATTGTACTTGGAAGCAACGCCCCCACCCCCCCACCCAAAAAAATACAGAATCTATGGAATAAGTGCTGTTGTTACTTCATATCTTTTTTTACAAATAATAATAATAATATTAAAGAGCAGAGCAGTCACTGGGGTTTTTAGCTATACTTACAATGAAGTAGCGGAGCCGCTTTGTGACAGAATCCAAAAAAGAAACCTCCCTTGTCACAAGATTCTGTCCTGAAGCAACATTCTAAGCAAAACTGGGAAAGTTCTCAAGTGAAACATCTGCAGAGGTTCTAAGGGATGCTAAGAGCATCTGAAAGACTAATGAAATGCTGTGGGGTGTAGAAGAGGTTTGCATCTCTAGCATAATGAATATTCTTCTCATTGGATCCTTGCTCAATGCAATTCTAATTGACGCTGCTACCCTTTACCGTTCTATTGTATTATTTTTAGTAAACTGTCCTGCAATTAATATTTCTTTATTTTGGCAGATTACATTTACCGGTTACGTTTGATGACTCGGGCAAGTGCGGAGTCTGACTGCTCTTCTGAGATCTTGGATGATTTGGAATCACAATTCAGGTAGGACCAAAAAATGTTGTTATACATGTGAAGTCCCATGCGGTTGTGCTATGTATGCCAAAAAGCTTGTGGTCACACCATGCAATTTTAGAATTTTTTTTTTCCTTTTCAGTAGCAGCAGCAGCAGCTGCTGGCATCCCCTGCTTGATTTCAAATCTCTGTTGTGAAAGAGGTTAGCCATGTCATACTGAAGGGTAGCCAGCCTAGTCCAGAACCATCTCTTCAGTCTTGAACTTAGAGGCATGTTGGTTTGGATAGTTGGTGTTTTTTAAATCTAGCGTTCATTCTGAGAGAGATGCTATATCTGAAAAAGGGAGCAGTGACTCCCGAAAGCTCCTCTCCTGCCACAAATCTTGTTGGTCTTTTAAGGAGCTCCTGGACTCTGGCTCTTTTCTGCCGCCACATACAGACTAACACGGCTATCCATCTCCATCTTTCTTTACATAAAATGTGCATTTTACAATTGCTACACAATATACGCTTTGATATTGGCTGTTGAGGGATGTTGAGGGAAAAAAGAGACCCTTTCGTGATCCCAGCCTTTGATTAATATCCTTCACCAAATTGGGAGTTGGCTTTGGGATCATGCACTCCTGGCACAATTCAAGTGAACTTCAAGGCGAGGCAACAAAGCATGTGTATGATGCAGTTATGAGTTCTCCGGTATGCTTGCAGAGTTCTTCCTCCTACTGAAAAAGATCACATAAATCAAGTGGAATTGCACATGAAGATGCTGGTCCATCTAGCCCAGGGCTGTCTGCTCCCATAGGCAGTGGCTCTTCAAAGTCTCTGGACTTTCCTGTTTTGTTACCTGAGATACTGTCATGGAGACGCAAGAGATTAAATCTAGAGCCAACTGCTTGCAATGCTGCTGCCCAACCACGAAGCTCGCACCCTCTCCTTTGAAGCTCTTCTCTTGTGGATTAGCTTAGGTCTTGTTTCAGATAGATACCTCGAGAGTTCCATGCAAGCAAAAAGGAGCATCATGTCCCTCCTTTTCATGAATTTTGGCTGGCTTTTTTTTTGCTTGTTAACCAAAACATTTCTGTTTGTTTGAATAATTCTGGAATAGATGGACTAGAGACTATGTTCCATCTTCTGTTTCTGAAAGTCTGCATCAGATAGAATGATGGTTTGGAATAGCCATGGCTATCACTTCTGCAGTTGGAGTTACTTTGCCCTGTGAGTTGAAAATCAAAGCAAGTGTGATGTTTGACGTGTAACCTGAGTAATAAATTCTATTCAAGAACTGAACTGTTGGGTCTAGTAAGAACTGTGAGCAAAAGAAGGCTCAAGTGCGACCTGCAAGGGATGTTCAGGAACTCAATGTTACCATTAAGGAATGTTGAGGAACTCAATATTACAGTTAAGGGATGTTGAGGAACTCAGTGTTACCAGAGATGTAGGTAGGCCACTGAAGAAGCATCTCCAATGAAGACACTTTTGTCCATTCTGTAACATGTAAGAACATTTAAGCTATATCACCAAGTTAACAATGTTTCTGATTTCCCTTGCTATTGCTGATCTTATGTGGATACATGCAACATCATGAAATCCCAATACAAGGTAACCATCACAGTGGAAAGATTAAGTGGCATTGGGGTGCCACTTCAGCAGTATTCTTGTGTCTCTTTTGATATGTACTTTGCCCTTCCAAAAGAACACCTATTTGCATTTCAATGCACATGTAGATTCAAGGCATCCAATACATTGCTGGCCCGCAACAAATTGTCCTTCTGGTTTCAGAGGGTAGCCGTCTTGGTCTGCAGTAGGTTCGACTCCAAAAGCATCTTAGAGACCAGCAAAGTTCTCAGGGAATGAGTTTTCAAGAGTCAAAGCTCCCTTTATCAGACACGAGTAGGAATGAAATTCTGAGTCTTTTTATCCTTGTCAGAAGTTTCGAGCTGCATTGTAGAGAATGCTTGCAAAGGATACACAGGTTCGGTGCATAACTGTAAGCAGTTTGATTAAAGCAGCAGGGGGATGCTTGCATGCAGCACATTAATATGCAATAAAAATCCTATGTGCATATTCAACCCTGGACAATCCATAGTTGGGAACTTGTGGATTAAAGCAACTTCAGCAATCTGCCATTGTAATGTCCCTTTGATTTTTTTGTGTGCTTGAAGCCTGCCGCTTTTAGGTCAGCAGATTGAAGATTGAAATGTTCTCTCAGTGGGTTGTTGTTGTTGTTTTACAGTTGCAGCTTTTAATTTCGGATTTATGTCCATTTATTCTTTTGCGTACGGACTGGCTTGTTTGTCCGATGTAGAGAGTGGAAGGACGTCACTGACATTTGATGACATATATAAACTGGAAGACGAACCAGTGAATGAACCAGAGGTGGTATGGCTGGTGTTGTTAGAGCCGGTGACTGTGTTGTCGGAGTGGATATGGGGATGGAGCTGACATCTTGATTTATTGCAGGCCGTGGTCCCAGAAACCATGTCCATGTTTGGAAGGGCATTGCTGTGGGTGAGAAGTCGCTTAAGGTTAGGAGGCCGTCTGGTGGCAATGCCTGTGAGAGAGGCAAATCACTGTCCGGCACAGGTTGTAGGCTGTTAATGATGCCTTGAACTGGTTTGTTCCTACGGTTACCCTTTCCATCCATCTCGCAGTAGAGCACATAATGATCATCCCTGCCCTTTAATGTTTACAGTCCTTTAATGTTTACTAGTATTTTACTCAGGGCAATTTTTATGGTGTCCTGTGAGATCTGCCAGAAAAAAAAATGCTTCATTTTTAGGGTTGCCTGGCAACTGGCAGGGGATCAGGGTGGAGGGGACTCATTGCTAGTGTCACAGAGGAAGTGATGCCATCATAGCAGCAACTTCCAGGCAATGTTCTCATATTTGGGCAAAAACTCTATGGCAAAACCATCGTCTATCATAGAGCTTTTGCCTAAATACCAGAGCAACGCCTATATGCAGGGGTTTTTTTTGAACAGCAACGCCCAGGAACGCAGTTCTGGCTGGCTTGGTGTCAGGGGGTGTGGCCTAATATGTAAATAAGCTCCTGCTGGGCTTTTCCTACAAAAAAATTAGCAAAACAATGGTGACATCAGGGGATGTAGTCTAATATGTAAATGAGTTCCTGCTGTGCTTTTTCTACAATAAAAGCCTTGCCTATATGTCTCTGTGTGATGACATCCATTCTTGTGTGACACTGGCAATGAGACCTGGGTCTTTCTCTTTCTCCAGATAAGTGCCCCTGCCTACCGGCTGATAGATGACAAGAGGGCAAGGTCAGGTGGGTGGGGATCCTCACCTCTCCTGGGAGGTGACCCTACTCATTTTTAGGGTCAACTAAATATGGCATCAATAATTTATGACTAGAATTTCCAAGGTATGTTTGGGAGTTCTCCCCAACTGTTTTCTCAGTTGAAAATCCTCCTCCCTCCTGTTTTAAGCTCTGGTAAATGGGGGGTGGGGGAGGGAGAGGATGCTGTTTTATAATCTGAGAAGTTGCATTCAAGTTCTTAAAAGAGTAGCAAATGCACAACCATCAGCCGTGAATTGCCCTCTCTTAGGAAGTTGTGAAGATTCAGGACTCAGGTTCTGCAAATCCGCTGATTCTTCTGCTATAAAGTGGGATTTTGCAAAGGGACATATTTCTGCGCACAAAAAGATGCAGATTTATAGACCGGAGGCCTCATTGACTACTTTTATCGCTCCCTTTTGATACTGCCACGCTGAGATGCTTTTAAAGAGAGATTGCCGGATTTTACTCAGTTCTTCTTATGATGGACTCTGCTTCTAGACTTGTTATTTTTGAATATTTCAGGTCTCTTGAGAGTAGCTTTTGATGATGATTTGCTGTTTTTTTTTAGTGTGCTTTTATTAATTTCCATGTCAACTGTCTCCATTTGGTGAAGGGGGGGCGGAGTATGCACGCCTCACACGGTAGAGCCAGAGACATGCACTGAACCCCACTTGTTCTATCGTGCCCTTTTGTATTGCTCATCTGACTGCGGCATCCTTTGCTTTTGAAGGGTTCCCCGCCGCGTTCCCTTTCGCTTCTCCTTTGCAATTCCTGGGGCGGAAACAACACGAAGCGGAACATAAAATGGATGGATTGTTAACCCAAGATGAAACGATTAAGAGTGAATGCCTTTTCATGTGTTGCTTAACTTTTAATTATCCTATCAGTTAGTACCAGATATGGAGTCGAATAGAAACCCTTGATTTCAGCCTGTTGGGTTGTCGCTTTGCTTTGTTTTTCGCTCTTGACTTTGTGCAGCTGTTGCCACAGTCCTGTTGTTTCCGAGTTAGCATGACAAGCAATCACCCGGGGGCATCATCACGCCACCCACTCTGACAAAATAAATAAATAAATAAAGCCTACCGGGGTTAATAACCAAGCAGCGAAATAAGATCCCTTCATTACCATCAGGGGGATGCTGGTTTTGTAGGACAACAATCCACCACTGACATTACAGATGACTCTGTAATTTAAACAGCAGGGAGAACAACCACACAGTTGTAGATGTGGGGAGGAGGTGCATACCCAGAGCCTCATCAATCTTGGGGAGGATTAAAAGCAATGAACATTTATCTTCTTAACCTCCTAAAGCAACACTGCAAAGCCATAGATTACAACTTGCTGCGCATGTAATCTTCATTCAGGGATAAAAGGTGACAAGCTTTTGTTCCCCCCAGGTTGAAATAAAGAGTCAGACGCAATAATTGGATTAAACTAAGGACCGCTTTATTTAATTTATTAATAAACAACAAGGGTGTCATGGGTGCTGGGGACCCTGCAGAAGAAACCGAGCCTGCAGAGCCTGCAGAAGCAACTGTGCCTCTGCCACCTGCACCAGTGCCCCTGCCTCCTGCTGAAGAAGATCCAAGCCCCCCTGCCTCGCCCTCTCGGGTGGCTCGTGTGCGTGACCGCCTCCGTCAGGACCTCAGGGATCGGAGGAGGGCGGCACGCTCACAAGCAAGACGCTCCCTGAGCCCTGAGTGTTGAAAGGATTCTGGCCCTTCTAAGTGTGAGGATGCTTAAGTTTCGGCAGGATCCTGGCTGCTGCTCTGAGACAGCAATTAGCCCAAATGAGCAACAGGCAGCAGAGGGCTATATAGCTGTGGGCTTTGGGAGGAGGCTTTGTGGAAGCAACTAGTCACATACCTGACATCCTAGCATCCACTCCGGCTCTTGACTTTGGCTTTTGGATTCCTGACTTTGGCTTGGACCTCTGGACCCCCTGACTTCGGCTTCTGAACCTCTGACCTGTGATACCTGGATTACGATTCTGTTTTGGCGCCTTGGACCCTCCTTGCTCACGAGTTGCCGACCTTGGACCGCCCCTGGACTTTGCCTGGCTCAGCCCCAGCTCGTGACAAAGGGCTAAACAGAACCTGCAGCCTGGTCAGGGCCAGGGGTCTCAACAGACACCTCCCCTGCCATTTAACGGGCAAGCAACCCAGCCCCTGGCTAGAGCTGTATGCCGCAGCTCATACCAGGCCAGCTCAGCAAATAGGCAACAAACCGGGAAGGCAAACGAGCCAGGCAACTCCATGAAAGGAACCTTCCAGGTAAGTCCCAATTACGGTCTGCATTCTCCCACCCCGGGCTGGCAAACCCAAGGTCAATCCTGACAGACCCCTAACCCCACAAAAGGGGGGTGCTTTCTGGTCCTCCCCTAACCACAGAAACCTGCCATAACCAAAGTGACCAACCTATTTAACAGCACCTCCCTACAGCCAAATTCCCAGTCCACTGACATGCTATGTAGGGTAGGCAAAAAAAAAAAAACACCCCAGCAGTTCCGCCAATCAGCTGGGGGTCAAAAAATTCCTACCTGGCCCCCCTAATAAGAGGCAACCAGCAAATGCCTGCATACCAATCAGGGTGGGAGGGAGGGCCAATCGCCAGACAGAGACTGGCACGAGCGCTGCTGCTGAAGCCAACCCCGCCCCCAAGCACAAGCCCATTGGGCTGTCAATCTTCCTCTCTTCCCCCAAGGGTGGCAAATGTGTCCCTCCATCCTGACAGCGAGGCTGCAGGCGGTTGGGACGAATTTGGTTTATTTTTGCTTCTCCCCTTCCCTTAAAATGGCTTTCTCAAAATGGAAGTGATGCATGACTTTTGGGGAAAGACCAGGTTTTTTAAAAAAGGAAATGTGTTAATCAACCACCAAGTGAGGGTCCCTCAAGATCCAGATTACCTGTGATATTGATTGCTCATTCACACACCCCAAATGTCACCCTTGTATCTACCTCCAGCAGCATTTTTAGTAGTTCTTTCACCACCCAGCAAACTGACTAATAGTGATGGGGGTCAAACACCCCATAAGCCATGTCTCTTCCAAGTTCCTTTTTCTTTTGGGGGGAGGAAGGAAGGGAGGAAGCGAGGGAGGGAGGGGAGGGAGGGAGGAAGGAAGGAAGGAAGGAAGGAAGGAAGGAAGGAAGGAAGGAAGGAAGGAAGGAAGCCACAACTTTAAATCCAGCAATTAAATACATTTAAAAGAAAAAGAAGAACAAATATACATAAATTAGAAACCAAAATTAAGTTAGCAGTAGTGGCCAATCTATGCATATGATTATAAAAATGGTTTCAAATATATAAAAATAAGTCAATTCACAGTTGCCTTCTACACACCATGCATTCAGACATCAAGAGAGTTCTAAGGTCTTCAGTCCATTGATTTACCAGAGGTGGGCTTTTATCTTTATTTTTTCCAATGTTGTTACAGGAGTCACTTAACCGTATGGCAAGGGCACGGAAGGTCCATTTCTGTTGACCATCCGCTAGCCTCCAAGAGAAGGGCAGATAGTTTAAAAGTACATAAGTGTCCTCAAAAATCAATGAACATGCTAATATAAAATTGATCTGAGTAATAACTTCTTCCCAGAAAAACAAAAGCAAAAAAGAAATTACTGGACACGACCAAAGCATATGTCTAAAGGATGCATCTCATAAGTGACACCTCCATGAGATAGGAGGGTAGGGTTGCCAGATCCAGAAAGGGAGACTTCTGGAGATTTGGAGATGAAACCTGGGCAGGACAGGGACCTCATAGCGTCCACCATCCAAAGCATCCATTTTATCCAGGGGAACTAATCTGTGGTCTCTGGAGATCAGCTGTAATTCTGAGGGGTCCCCAGGCCCCCCCACCCCCAAAGTGTTGCTGTGCTGCCCAGTGTATCCTGAACACAATTCTTTGCTAAATTGTATTCACGGTATGAGCTTTCGTGTGCACGCACATCTGAGGAAGTGTGAATGTACAAGAAATCTTATACGCCCAGAATAAAACTTTGTTGTTGTTTTTTGTTTTGTTTTTAAAATAATTTTATTAGGTTTTCCAATAGGGAAGTAGTGTCAGACGATGGGATCTCAAATCAACCAGACCTTGAATTGTTGCAAAGTTAGGCTTATTCGATAATCCATAAGCATCGGCACGAAGGGAGATTGAGACTGATACATTGTAGCATTAGGTGGCAGGCTATATTGGGGTACATCAATGGGAACTATACAAAGCCACAATTCTAAACGTTGCTGAGGTGAGGTGCAAAGATTCACACGGTCTCTCCCTCTTATCTTATTGTTACTGTTAGTCTTCCGGGGATGGCCAGGCGGCAGTCCCTGGAGGCGCCTTATCTTCAAAGAGGGGAATTTCTGCCTTTGTTAGTATCAAGGGAAAGAAATGTTCACACTGAGCATTGGCAACATCTGCATTTTCTACTTTGATATGCAAGGTCCTTTCTCATGGTTAGTAACAGCGTTCAAAGGTGGCTACAGTTCAGCTAAGCATTTTATTCAGTCAAGTTACATCGGCTGACAAGTAGGGTCTGGGGAGGTAGGGGAAAGTAAGGAACGAAAGAAGCGGGGAAGGGGGGGGGGGGAAATATACATACAGTGAGTAAATGTTTCCACTAGCAAAATTGCTTATCCCTATTACAATCTATCGTCTATACTATTATTATGTAAAGTGTAATTTGTATGCAACTCTAGTATCGCTTACAAGTCTTATACCTCTTAACACATATTGACTTAACTGTGGTTTTCCGTCTACCAATAACGCTCATCATTACAATGAACATTTATAGCTATGTCCAATTCTCCTATTTAATCGCATTCGGATTTCAATATCACCCCGGTTTAGCCGTACCAGTGAACATTAGTGTCATCTCATCACCTATCACTTGAATTTCCCACCAAAACTTTGTAGGTCTTAAAGATGCCACTGGATTCAAACTAGGGTTGCCAATCCCCAGGTAGGGGCAGGGGATCCCCCAGTTTGGAGGCTCTTCCCCCACTTCAGCATCATCAGAAATTGGGGGGGGGGGGGAGGAATGTCTGCTGGACACTCCATTATTCCCTATGGAGACCAATTCTCATTGGGTATAGTGGAGAATTGATCCACAGGTATCTGGGGATCGGGGGGGGCTGTTTTTTGAGGTAGAGGCACCACATTTTCTGTATAGCATCCAGTGCCTCTCCCCAAAACACCCTCCAAGTTTCAAAAAGATTGGACCAGGGGGCCCAATTCTATGAGTCCCCCAAAAACGTTGCCCCTATCCTTCATTATTTCCAATGGAGGGAAGACATTTAAAAGGTGTGCGGTCCCTTGAAATGTGATGGCCAGAACTTTCTTTGGAGTTCAATTGTGCCTGTCACAATCTGGCTCCACCCCCAAGTCCCCAGATATTTCTTGAATTGGACTTGGCAACCCTAATTCAAACTGTGTTGCCGCTCCAGACCAACACAGCTGCCCAGCTGGACAAATTTTTTGCTGAATAAATCTCAAGATTTATGGTGAGAGCAGGGATAAACTTCAAGGCCACATCCCATTGCTTTGGCAAAACTGGGCAATCTAGCTCCTTATTCTATTAATTCCTAAGACCCTGCATATTGTGTTCATTAACGGACACCAAAGATTTCTAAACCAAGATTGTAAGTTTTGTTTTCTGCCTTGATTCAATTAGAGTTCCCAGGAGGAAAGGGGACTCTGAGACGCTTGTCGACGCCTATCAATATTGACAGATGTTGCCGTTGTAAATATTGCCATTTTACAGAAGGTGACAAAGCATTTGCTTTCAACTGAGAAAATGATAAGCCCTGGTCACCATAATCTATCAGTTTAGTAGCTCTTAATCGTCACATGATTTGGGGGTGCAATCCTGGGAAGTGCTCATATTTTTCTATGACGGTGAGCCCCTGGGGCCATCAAGGTCTAGGCAAAATTGTCTTCATCTCTACCTTCCTCCTGGTAGATCATTCCTGGGCGGGTTGTGAGGTGATCCTCTTTGGAGTCTTGCTTTAGATGCCTGGGAGGATCTCTCTTGACTCAAACACTAGCATTTCCCAGTTTCTTTTGTGCTCTGGTTCAGAGAAAGCACAAACATGCTTGTTCTCTTACTTGTCAACATTTATATTTCTGTTGAGAGCCAGCATGGTGTAGTGGTTATGAGTAGGGCTTCTTTTTTGAACAGGAACGCAGTTCCGGCTGGCCTGGTATCAGGGGGTGTGGCCAAATGAGTCCCTGCTGGGCTTTCTGTACAAAAGAGCCCCATGCAAAACAATGGGGACATCAGGGGGTGTGGCCTAATATGCAAATGAATTTCTGCTGGGCTTTTTTTTACAAAACAAGCCCTGGTTATGAATAGGGACAGGCACAAGCCAACTCACAAGCCAAGGACCTCTATTCTTTCCCCCCTTACCTGGGCTTGGAGCTGTTGCAAGTTAACATTTTTGAAGTTAATTGTTCAAAATGGGTGAAATACACCTACATGAATATGTCATGTAAGAGGTGCTTCTATTTTTGCAAGCAAAATTTCTCTCTTGTTACTATTGGAGTCATGTCATCCTTCTTCTTGTTGTTGCTACTATTATTATGGACAGCATTTTTCTCTAAACTGGGAAATGTGAAGAACTGGGGATACTGTAAGGCTTCTGTGTTTCCAAGGCAATTATTATTATTTTTTTTTACAGTTAGTCTTTCATTGTCGTTTTGTGCATCATCTAACGCATTCTCCAGTTTCATCAATGTGATGATTCCAGTAGTTTTCTTCCTTCTGTCCTTCATTTTTTACAAAGCTTTGTGTTTCATTTTGGCTTGAGAGACGTGATCAATTGCTTTTTTTTTTTTTGGGGGGGGGGGAGGTTAATATATATTTTCAGTTGGAGGCAGCCATTTCCCTGGGAAATGTGAAGAACTGGGGATACTGTAAGGCTTCTGTGTTTCCAAGGCAATTATTATTATTTTTTTACAGTTAGTCTTTCATTGTCGTTTTGTGCATCATCTGATGCATTCTCCAGTTTCATCAATATAATGATTCCACTATTTTTCCCCTTCCGTCCTTCATCTTTTACAAAGCTTTGTGTTCCATTTTGGCTCGAGAGATATGTGATCAACTGCTTTTTTTGGGGGGGGGGGGGAGGTTAATATATATTTTCAGTTGGAGGCAGCCATTTCCCCTTCTTCCTAGAGGGGTGAAGGTGCCACTCAATACCAATATTTTTAAGTTAGCATCAGCAGCCTGCAAAATATTCCCCGTGGTGCAGAGTGTTAAAGCTGCAGTACTGCAGTCCTAAGCTCTGCTCACGACCTGAGTTCGATCCCCAGCGGAAGCTGGGTTTTCAGATAGCCGGCTCAAGGTTGACTCAGCCTTCCATCCTTCTAAGGTTGGTAAAATGAGTACCTAGCTTGCTGGGGGGAAAGTGTATGTAAGTGTATGGAAGCTGGGTTTTCAAGTAGCCGGCTTGAGGTTGACTCAGCCTTCCATCCTTCCAAGGTCGGTAAAATGAGTCCCCAGCTTGCTGGGGGGAAAGTGTAGATGACTGGGGAAGGCAATGGCAAACCACCCCGTAAAAAGTCTGCCAAGAAAACGTTGTGAAAGCAACGTCATCCCAGAGTGGGAAACGACTGGTGCTTGCACAGGGGACTTTTCCTTTCCTAATATATATTTTCAGTTGGAGGCTGCCATTTCCCCTTCTTCCTATAAGGGTGAAGCTGCCACTTGATACCAATATTTTTAATTTAGCATCAGCAGCCTGAAAAATATTCCTTTTTAGTTCTTCTGTTGTGCAAGTGTTGTCAGGCCTGGAAGCAAATGTTCTGTGGGACCCAATCCACTGAAGTCATTCCTCCCCACCCCTCACCCCCCAAAATAAATTTGCTAAACACAGACAAGTTAAATCTGGCTATAAATCAAGAAAGTGTTAACGCTGCTAAGGTTTATGACAGTATTAGAAAAGTACCGTGAGATGAAGAGATTATGAAACTCATCCATTCTATTTGACCTGAAGAGGTCGTCTGCTAACAGGCACGTGTGTTGAGAACTGACCATTATATGCTCGGTGCCAGAATGTTTAGAACAATAATATGCATCTACTTCCTTCCTCCGTTTACTGTAAGCTTCGTCAAACCATTTACGAAAAAAAAAAGTCCTATGTAATTGGAGTCTGTGGTATACAACTTTTCAATGGAAGTTATATAGTACACTGAGGAGCAGATAAGATGTCAAGGCTGAAAGCTGAACATTAAAATTTACAGGAAAAAAGCTCTAGTTAATTATAAATAGTGCCTTTTCTTGATTACACCCCACCACTACCACCCTTTGTTCCATTTAAAACGTAGCCTGCCATTTCAGCTGTCGCCAGGGTTGGTAGGGCAAACATTTTGCAGAAGTACCATCTGTGTGCTGGGTCCCCTCCCCACATGCCAGCCCCTCTGTTTCTGATCAGCTATGTTTATATCACAGCCCTTCTCTCAGTAGGGCTCCCTCTGCTCTTATCCACACTCGTGTTAGACCAGACTAGGGTTGCCAAGTCCAATTGAAGAAATATCTGGGGACTTTGGGGGTGGAGCCAGAAGACATTGGGGGTGGAGCCAGGAGCAAGGCTGTGACAAGCATAATTGAACTCCACAGGGAGTTCTGGCCATCATAATTAAAGGGACTGCACACTTTTGAAATGCCTTCCCTCCATTGGGAAGGTTGTGACAAGAATACTTGAACTCCAAAGGGAGTTCTGGCCATCATATTTAAAGGGACCACACACTTTTGAAATGCCTTCCCTCCATTGGCAACGTTGTGACAAGAATAACTGAACTCCAAAGGGAGTTCTGGCCATCACATTTAAAGGGACCACACACCTTTTAAATGCTCCCCCTCCATTGGAAATAATGAAGGATAGGGACACCTTTTGGGACTCATAGAATTGGACCCCCTGGTCCAGGGGTGGCCAATGGTAGCTCTCCAGATGTTTTGCCTACAACTCCCATCAGCTCCAGCCAGCATGGCCAATGGTTGGAACTGATGGGAGTTGTAGGCAAAAACATCTGGAGAGCTACCATTGGCCACCCCTGCCCTAGTCCAATCCTTTTGAAACAGAGTGGACATTTTGGGGAGAGAACCTGCATGCTATGCTGCAAGTTTGCTGCCTCTACCTCAAAAAACAGCCCCCCAGAGCCCCAGATACCTGCAGATCAATTCTCCATTATAAGCTATGGGAATCCGTCTTCATAGCAAATAATGGAGTTCTCAGCAGGAACAACGGAGTTCTCCCTCCCCCCCCCTCGCTTTCTGATGACCCAAACCAGGGGATCCCCTGCCCCCACCTAGGGATTACAACACAGAGAGAGTAACACGGCAAAAGGACAGAAAAAATAAAGGTACATAACCCACCGTGAAAACCAGCTTCTATTATTAAATGATACAAAGTCAACGAAGATAAACATACTCATATAAGTTCCCCCATCATAAATTACAAAACAACCATAACTTTTAGTCCTTAATGAAAAAGGAAGCGTTAGCACCAAGAGTCCTTCTTTTCATCCTGTGGTAAAACTTCCCATCTCATTCCATGCAATCCTGGTGTCGTACTCCAGATGTTTAATGTTTGTCCAAAAATGCAGCCAATAATCCAAGTTTCCAAGGACAAGGTCGTACTGAACCCTTGTTTCGCGTGAACTTCTTCAAGCGGCAACAATCCCCTTAGCAATTGAGCTTCTTCAAGCTGCAATAATCCTGAATAATGACATAAATAATATACAGTAATATACAATAAAACCAGGTGCACATAAGCCATAAAAACATATTAAACCCTGAATAAAATCAGCAAACCTCTTAGCAATTTCTCTTAAGTATTAGGCCAAACAGCCAGCATGTTTAAACGAACACCTACAAGGTGCTACAATGAATCATGCTAAATGGCTTATATGCAGCAGGTGCAACCATTCACAATGTTCCTTAAAGTTACAGAGTACCCAGCTACAGTAATGCTAAAAACTTATTATGAACAGATGTCCAAAGCACATGCCAACAGTATATTTAATAAAAAAACATGCTAAATCCGAATCACTATTTAGACCACGAGGAAACAGCGTCCCCAATTTAAAGATCATACGCATTTCCTGCTGATGTAACCATCTACGGCAATCCATCCTACCTTGCAAACGCGTTGGAAACTTAAGAAGTACACAAAAACATAAAGAGTCTGGATTATGATTAAACCGATTGAAGTGCTCCACCAAAGGAGCATCTACCACACGATAGGAGGGTGAAGCAGCTGGCCCCTTTCCTGGAACGTAGCGACCTAGCAACAGTGATCCATGCAACGGTCACCTCGAGGTTGGACTACTGTAATGCCCTCTACATGGGGCTGCCCCTGTACCGAACTCGGAAACTGCAGCTGGTGCAGAATGCGGCGGCCAGGCTGTTAGTGGGACTACCTCGGTGGGAGCACGTGCAGCCTAGGTTGCGGGAGCTGCACTGGCTGTCAATCGTGTTCCGAGTTTGTTACAAGGTGCTGGTTATTACCTTTAAAGCCCTTTATGGCCGAGGACCTGTCTACCTTAGGGACCGCCTCTCTCCATATATCCCCCAGAGAGCACTGAGATCTAGCTCCCAAAATCTCTTAAAAATCCCTGGACCAAGGGAGGCCAAATTGAAAACAACGTGAGAGCAGGCCTTCTCAATAACGGCTCCCCATTGGTGAAATCAACTACCAGCCGAGGTTCGAGCTCTGCGGGACTATAATCAGTTCCGCGGGGCCTGTAAAACTATCCTTTTTCAAATGGCCTACAAGATTGAATCCTGAAGTGACACCTAGCCATCTAATATACACTGCCTTGCATTATAGCACCTTAACTGTAGTGGTTTTAATTAATTTATTTATTTATTGAATGTATTTTATTGTATTTTATCGTATAATGTATTTACTGTAATCATGGCACTTTCCATGTCTGTGAGCCGCCCTGAGCCTGCCTCGGCGGGGAGGGCGGGATATAAATTATTATTATTATTATTATTATTATTATTATTATTATTATTATTATTATTATTATTCAGTCTCAATTTATGTTCCAAC
This sequence comes from Heteronotia binoei, assembly GCF_032191835.1. Lineage (NCBI taxonomy): Eukaryota > Metazoa > Chordata > Lepidosauria > Squamata > Gekkonidae > Heteronotia > Heteronotia binoei. The sequence continues at coordinate 128,973,922 of NC_083229.1, forward strand.
ACATGTGTACGAATAGCACGTGTGGTGGATCCCAAATACAGGGAGGTCACCACCTGTGCTGCACAGAGATGTATTTATGTGATTCTGTGCCCATGTAAAAAACTGTATTTGGGATCCACCACACGTGCTATGTACCTTTATTTTTCTGTCCCACCTGGGAACTGGCAACCCCAGCTTTCACCCCTGCAGCCCCTCAAATGGTGGTGGCGACAGGAGGGAAGATCCCGCACCCTGAGTCAGGTGCTCTGAGTCACAATGGTGGCAGCAGACAGGGGAGGGGAGCTGCTAAGTGCCCCCTGACTCTTTCACATGCCCCCCCACAACTTTTAAAATCCTGGCTACGGGCCTGTCCCTAGATAGCTTCATTTTCTACCCATATTCAAGGGGCACAGGCTTCTCCTTTCAGTCCTCATCACAGAGGTATCTTTGGCTTTAATAATGCGTTCTGAATTTTTGATAAAGATCTGTGCGATCACACTATGAAGGTAACAGCTACTGCTCACTGTCAACTCACGGGCAGCATCGGAAGTGAGGAGGAGAAGCTTTCCCTTCATTTGGCACCACGGAGCAACATGAATCATCAAGTCCCTCGATCCCAAACAAACCGATTTCCCCGCGTTCTCACCAAGAGCACTCTTAATCATCTCTTCCGCGTGAGAAACAGTTGGAGCCCTTCCCTTTGCTCAGCAGGGTGCCGCCATTTTAGGCTTCCAAGAAGGAAGCCTTCCAGATTTCCAGAGCTGGAAATATTGGCAAGTGAACAACAATAATGTTCTATGGCGTAAGTCAACAATCAAGCAAATATGAGTTTATGCAAATCACCATATGCCTTGAGATGCAGACTCCTGCGAATAATATTTCACTGTCTTCTCCTTTTGTGGCACATAATAATCAGCAAGCCCATCTGATAAGCTATTTGGTGTCATTGAGTATGTGAAAGGAAACAGACGCTTCCGCCTGGTTCCTGATAGCTAAAACTGCTCTGCCCTCACCTGGATAGCCCAGGCTAGCCTGATCTCATCAGATCTCAGAAGATAAGCAGGGTTGACCCTAAAAAATGTTTGAATTGGAGCCCACCAGGGGTTGTTTTGCAGAAAAATAGGTGGTGGAGATCATAAGCATAATGTCAAGCAATTGGATCTCAAAGTAATCAGTCCTTGATTTGCTACAAAGTATGATTTATTTGATAGTCCAGAGTTGAGTTGAAGATTGGAACTGATACATAGTAACAGTGAAAGGCATACTTAAAGGTGGCACATCAAAGCGTTTTCTAAACAAAGCTACATTCTCCAAACAATGCTGCATTCACGTGTGAAGATTCACACGGCAATCCCTTACCTCTTTGTGGTTTCCTTCCTCGGGGTCAGGCCTGGGAACCGTCCCTGGAGGCGCTTTATCTTCAAAGAGCAAATTCCTGCATTTGTTAGTAAAAGCGAGAGGAGCAAACTACCCCCTAAATATTCCCTGCTTTGATGTGCCCATCTTGGCTTTGGCTAGTAACATTCATGAAGCTTTTACAGATACATTCAATTGCAATATTTCATTAGCATCAGATGAAAGAAAGAAAGAAAGAAAGAAAGAAAGAAAGAAAGAAAGAAAGAAAGAAAGAAAGAAAGAAAGAAAGAAAGAAAGAAAGAAAGAAAGAAAGAAAGACGCATTGCTTGACACATAACTTATTATCATTTGCCGCCCCCCACCAGCCAAAAGCAACCTGACGCAAGAAAGGAGAGGCCTGGGTGAGCAAGGCCTGCTTGGGCTGGCTGGAGATCCAGCCAGCCCAAGCAAGCCTTGCTCACCTGGGGCTCTCCTTGGCCACCCCCCATCAAAAGGCCAGCAAGCCACCCTGTCAAGTCTGCTTCAACTCTGGTCAAGCCTGTATGTCATCTTTGGTTCAGGGGGGAGCATTGTGGGTAAAAGCCACACTGTTTACCAATGCTGCTAGCTCGAACTCTCCTTTCCCCCCTCCCTTCCTTTGTTATGTAGTTTTGCTTTGAAATGGGAATATGTGAAAGAGATTATGGTGCCTTCTCAGGCTGGGCACCGGGGGAGGATACGCCCAAGGCCACAACATGAGAATGAAATTGTAACATCAATGTGTGAATGTGCCCTGCATAGCACCCCCTCCCTAAAGAATCCCTTTGAAGTATACCGTATATGATTACACTTTACTGTATGATCCTCAGTCTTTCAATTTCCTTGTAGTCGAGAACAATGATATCAATAAACTAGAAACTTTGTATCAACAAGGCCTCGTTATTGAATCAGCCGACTTGACACACCCACCACCCAAAATCACATAAGAAGTGGAGAAAGGGTAGCTATGGGGTTCATGAGGCTGCTTGGGGTGTGGCAAAGCGCCTGGTGACTGCCTGCCTGCCAGCCTGCTGCCCTAATCCAGGGATTGTTATGCAGCTGCACCTGCTATTCAATGAACATGGTAGGTGGGGAAGAGGAGGGAGAATCCTCAGAAAAGTTCAGGAGCCGTGCTCCTGTGAGCTCCTGCTGAATTCAAGGCCTGGAGCCCACCGACGAATACTAGGGTCATGACACAGAGGCAGGCAAGAGCAAACCACCTCTGAAGATCTGTTGCCTTGAAAACCCTACAAGGTCACCAGGAATGAGCTGTGACTTGATGGCATGAATACATGAAATGCTCCACAAAAGATAAAATCAAAACTTACCCTAGTTAGTGTCCTGACTTCTTCTTCTTCTTCTAATAAAAAAAAGTGTGTGAGAGCATGTGTGTCTAAAGGGTTTAAATATGAGGTCAGAGATCCATGCCTGTGTAACATCTCCCTCCGACATGATAGGACCTTAGTGTTAGAGCAAGAGGAATGGCAAACAAAAAAGGTCTTCTGAAATGCAAACCTGATTTATCCACAACCAGATCAATTCATTCTGAGAATAGAAAGGCCAAGAACCATCCTTGGATGGATCCAGATGACCAGTTATTTAGTAGTGATTTTCCCTGGTGGGTGTTTAATTACTTGGTAAGGTGGATGCTTGGCTTTGTTCATGTATGTGTGGTGGTAAAACTATTCATAAATGGTACCACTTAAGATTGCAATGGGGATCATGTGACAGAACCATTCAGCCACGCAGTCTCACACCTGCCTTTTAAAACAGTATAGTCCAGTAATGTAAGAAGCACCCAACTGGGACAAAATCTAGTTGCATTTAGTACAGCATCCTGCTGTAGACAATCAAATGTCTCCTGGAAGCTCACCAGCTGGATGTGAAGTCAACAGCCCCCCCCCCCCAAGTTATTTGGTAGTAATACCTTCTTAGATGTTTTATTATGCTAAACAGTATGATTGCTTGCACACTGTTATCTCTTGCTCTTCTGTTTCTTTCTGTATTTCATGTTAGAATATTGCAATGCCTGTAACTGTTACATGTTATCATTTCTCCCAACTCTATATACTGATTATATTTTATTGTTATTCAGTGACTACTTGATGGTTTGAGTGATACTACTGAGTTGTATTTTGTATCATTGCATACTTTTCAATAAGACCATTGAAAATAGTCCTCTCCTACAGTTAGGGCTGCCAAGCCCCCGGGCCGGGCAGGGTTTTCCCCGCCCTGGAGGTTTCCAACCCACCAGCCCACATTGGGCCAACGGGGGGAACCTCCCCTGTTGTCACCGGTGCAATCATGTCACCTGGAAGTGATGTCATCACACTGGCGACACCGTGTGCTGGCTGCTCTAGGCATTTCCGGGAAAACTCTATGGTTTCCTCGGAAGCTCTAGTAATTTGGGAGGGAAAACTCTATGGTACAATAGGTAGGACCCTGAAGTGGGGGAAGGGCCTCTAAACTGGGGAATCCCCTGCCCCCAGCTGGGGATTACAACAATGAAGAACCACAGTATAACAACAGTCAGTAAGAAAAGGCAAACTGTGTAACACTATATACGAGGTTTATAGTTAATATTATAGAGAATAACAACTATTACATATATTAAAGATAAATGTCCATATCTTGCTAGAAGGAAAATATCCCATTTTATATGATTGAAGAAGAAGGCTTACTTTGGCATCGAGACTTTTATTACTTACAGCAAAACAGGATATTTTCCTTCTAGCAAGATGCGGACATTTATCTTTAATATATGTAATATTTGTTATTTATAGAATCATAGAGTTGGAAGGGACCTCTAGGGTCATCTAGTCCAACCCCCTGCACAATGCAGGAAACTCACAAACACCTCCCCCTAAATTCACAGGATCTTCGTTGCTGTCAGAAGGCCATCTAGCCTCTGCTTAAAAACCTCCAGGGAAGGGGAGCCCACCACCTCCCGAGGAAGCCTGTTCCACTGAGGAATTGCTCTAACAGTCAGGAAGTTCTTCCTAATGTTGAGCTGGAAACTCTTTTGATTAAATTTCAACCCACTGATTCGTGTCCTACCTTCCGGGGCCACAGAAAATGATTCCACACCATCCTCTATATGTCAGCCCTTCAAGTACTTGAGGGTGGTGATCATATCACCTCTGAGCCGCCTCCTCTCCAGGCTAAGCATGCCCAGCTCCTTCAACTTTTCCTCATAGGACTTGGTCTCCAGACCTCTCACGATCTTTGTTGCCCTCCTCTGGACCCATTCCAGCTTGACTAGATCCTTCTTAAAATGTGGTGCCCAAAACTGAACACAATACTCCAGATGAGATCTTACCAGAGTAGAGTAATGCGATACCATCCCATCATGTGATCTAGACACTATACTTCTGTTGATACAGCCCAAAATTGCATTTGCCTTTTTAGCCACTGCATCACACTGTTGACTCATGTTCGGCTCATGTTATGATCCACTAAGACCCCTTGATCCTTTTTGCACATATTACTGCTAAGACAAGTCTCCCCCATTCTATAACCATGCATTATAATATATAATATTAACTATAAACCTCTTACATAGTGCTACACAGTAGGGATAGGCAACCCTAGTCGTTAACTTTTAGCTCCGTTGATTGAAATTGGCTCCTGCTTATATACTGAAAGACACACAGTCCATCATAGACCTGTTCTACCCCTTAAATAGAAAAATTAAGTGGAAAGAACTGACCTTCCCCTTTTTCTCCTAGCTAATGTGAACATTTAGGGCATCTTGCCTTCTCCTTTACTTTGAGTAAATACCGACAGACACGCAAATACTTAGCTTTCTTAGCCGTGTCTACAGAGGTTACATTCTGAATGTTCCCACTGAATCATTGATACGATTCCAGTAAAATTGCCCCTGTAACGAAAGCACTTAAAATCGTAGTGTTAACATTTGATCTGAAACAAGTCTAACACTGAAAGGTAGCCGAACTGAGAGCTAAGTAAGCCTGCAAATGCACTGTGACACTCTTAAACGTCTCCCTCTCCCCCTTCCATCAGTTACTCAGAAAACAAAAGGGGCTTAGAGTTGCATGAGGGGGAAAAAAACAAAACAACTTTGCATCGTGTATAAGTGGTTTACAAATGGTTCTTACATGGGTGGAAGCACCTATTTTGAAATCTAATGCCTATACCCTTAACAACATAAGCTGGAATAGATCCAGAGGAGGGCAGAAAAGATGGTGAGGGGTCTGGAGACGGTCCTATGAAAAAAGGTTGAGGGAGCTGGGCATGTTTAGCCTGGAGAGGAGGCGGCTGAGAGGTGATATGATCACCATCTTCAAGTACTTGAAGGGCTGTCATCAAGAGGATGGTGTGGAATTGTTTTCTGCGGCCCTGGAAGGTAGGACCAGAACCAATGGGTTGAAATTAAATCAAAAGAGCTTCCAACTCAACATTAGGAAGAACTTCCTGATAGTTTGAGCAGTTCCTCAGTGGAACAGGCTTCCTCAGGAGGTGGTGAGCTCTCCTACAGTGGAGGTTTTGAAGCAGAGGCTAGATGGCCATCTGACAGCAATGCAGATCCTGCGAATTTAGGGGGAGGTGTTTGTGAGTTTCCTGCATTGTACAGGGGGTTGGACTAGATGACCCTGGAGGTCTCTTCTAATTCTATGATTCTAATATTACTTTGTGCTCCCCCCCCCATAAATATCCGCAAGGCCATGATACAATCCCTTTGCATCTGGAAGACTATACATGCAAGGCCGGCCCCTTGTGTGGCACCCTAGGTACGGCTGACTTCTGCTGCCACCTCCCTGCACTGATAAGGTCACTGAGTCACATGGGGGTAGGGTTGCCAAGTCCAACCCCAGAAATATCTGGGGACTTTGGGGGTGGAGCCAGGAGACTTTGGGGGTGGAGCCAGAGGACACTGGGGTGGACCTAGGGGGGAGGGGGGGAAACAGCGCCGGGGAGTATGGCGAGCCGCCCCGCAGCTGCCGCCTCTTCTCCGCTCGCCGTGGCTGCTCCTCCGAGATGGGCCCAGCCTGAGCCCATCTCGGAGGATCAGCCACGGCGAGCGGAGAAGAGGTGTCAGCGGCGCGGCGGCCTCGCTCGCTCCGCCTCTGGGGTGGAAGCGGAGGGGGGGTGGAGGCGGACCGGGGGCCTGGCGAGCTGCCAGTCCGGGTCCTAGAAGGGCCCGGATTCGAGGCTCGCCATGCTCCTGGCCTGCCTCGCCCTCCCCTGTGCTGCTGCCGCCTCTTGGCTGCTCCTCCGAGATGGGCTCAGCCTGGGCCCATCTCGGAGGAGCAGCTGCGGTGGCCGGGGAGGGGGCGGCAGCGGCACGGCGGCCTTGCCCGCTCCAGGATCGGGCAGCTCGCCATGCTCCCCGGCGCCGTTTCCCCCCTCCCCCCGCTTCCGTTTTTTTGGGGAGTGGGGGAAGAGGGTGGAAATCCTGGGGTCCCCCGCCAGGCGGGAGGGTTGGGAAGCCTACATGGGGGTTCCCAATTTGGTGCCCCCCGAAGGCCAGCGCTCTAGGCCAGGGGTGGCCAATGGTAGCTCTCCAGATGTTTTTTGCCTACAACTCCCATTAGCCCCAGCCCTGATGGGAGTTGTAGGCCAAAAACATCTGGAGAGCTACCGTTGGCTACCCCTGATATAGGAGATTGTAAGCCGTTCTGAGTCTCTGATTCAGAGAGAAGGGCGTGGTGTAAATCTCCAGTCTTCTTCTTCTTTCCCTTCAAGCCGAACCTATCTTTTCCCATCACAATTCAAAATATTTGCTAACCTTTGCCCCTCTAATCAGGTCCCTACAAAGGTATAAGGAAAATAAACTCATTCCCAGAGACATGAGTTACTTGTGGACAAAGAATGCCCAAGGAGGTGGGAAATATTCATCCCTCCCAGCCTGGTTGAGACTGACAGTAAAAAAAGATTGCTTTCTCTCAAACCCCAGCCTCTCACAAGAGCTGGGTTTTATACCTGGGAGAAGAGCTGGGTTTTATACCTGCTTTTCTCTACCCTAAGGAGTCTCAGATTAGCTTACAATCATCTTCTCCCCACAACAATCACCTTGCGAGGTAGACAGGGCTGAGAGAGTTCTGGGAGAACTGTGACTAGCCCACGGGTGGGGAACAATAGCTCTCCAGATGTTTTTTGCCTACAACTCCCATCAGCTCCAGCCATTGGCCATGCTGGCTGGGGCTGATGGGAGTTGTTCACAAAAAACATCTGGAGAGCTACCATTGGCCACCCCTGCTCTGGGCAGTTGCCTAGTTTGCCTAGTAGCAGGGCGGCCCTGAGTATATGGCAGCTTTATACACTGGCATCCAAGGAGCAGAATAAGAGTACGTGTCTTCTGTTGTAAAGGAGAAAAAGCATCCAGTATACAGTGGAAATCATCCCTGTGTGTTCCAAGGGCTACTGCATATCCTCCTTTGCAGGAACCATTACCTAGGAAACAGTTTTGTTTGGCAGTCACTGGCAGCTGAGTGTGACAGTGAATATTAGCAGTAATTGCCTTCTCAAGGTCTGCACAGCACAGTTAAGAAAGCACATTTTGTTCTGGAAGTGACCACCTTAGAAAGAAACAATGCTCACGCTCAAAATGATATTGTTGACGTGGCTGAAAACTTTTAGAAAGATGTATTTATTGCAACACAGGAGCACAAAATGGGCATGCCCATTTCCTGTTGCAGCATTTAGAACCATGGAGTTGGAAGGGGCCATGGAGGCCATCTCCTTCAACCCCCTGCTCAGACTGAAGCATCCTTGACAAATGTTCCTCCAGCCGCTGCTTAAAGGGAGGGGGAGCTCACCACCTCCCTTTGCAGCTGGCTCCACTGCTGAACTACTCTTATTGTAAAAAAAAAACCCAAAACCAAACCCCCCTCCTAATATCCAGCTGGTATCTTTCTGCCAGTGCCGGCTCTACGGCACATGGCACCCTAGGTAGGCTTCCCCCATGCTCTGCTCGCCCTCCCACTCTGCTCACACACACCCAGCTTGCCACGACAACACTGAGCCCTACTACCAGCTTCTCGCAGCTGCGTCTGCGCGTTTTGTGAACAGACGGATGGAGGAGGCTTCTCCTCCCTCCTTTCCAGAATCGGAAGTGAGAGGGGAGTGAAGTCTCCTCCATCTGTCTCTTCACAAAATGCGCAGACATTGCTGTGAGAAGTCGGTAATAGGGCTCAGGGTTGAGCTTTGGGGAGGGGCAGCGGGAGTGCGGCAGAAGGAGGGGGCTGGTGGCGGCAGTGGCGGTAGTGGCAGGGGGAAGGGAGGCAAATTTAGGCAGTTGCCTTGGGCACCGGGAGGGAGCCCAATTCGGCACCCCCTCCCTCCCGGCACCCTAGGCAACTGTCTGGTTTGTCTAGAACCGACCCTGCTTTCTGCCCCTTATTGAGACTCCTGTCCTCTGCTGCAGCAGCTCCCTGTCCTCCTCTAAGGGACAGCCTTTCAAATACTTAAAAGAGAGCAGGTATGTAGGGGTGTGGATGTGAATTTTCTCAACCTGAAAATATACCTGAAAAAAATACCTTATTGGCATTTCCCAGATATATTTCAGTATCCCAAAAAAAGAAGAAAAATAAATTGGATGTATATCCCGCCCTCCACTCCGAAGAGTCTCAGAGCGGCTCACAATCTCCTTTACCTTCCTCCCCTTCAACAGACACCCTGTGAGGTGGGTGGGGCTGAGAGGGCTCTCACAGCAGCTGCCCTTCCAAGGACAACCTCTGCCAGAGCTATGGCTGACCCAAGGCCATGCCAGCAGCATAAGAGTCCGCACACTTAACCACTACACCAAACTGGCTCTCAGTATCCAGGCAGGTTTAAAGGGACTGCAGAAAATGGCCGGGGGGGGGGGAGGGGTGATCAGGGAAAACAGCGGAGGGAGCCGAGACTGCATTTTTTTAAACCAGTTCGTTTAAACCAGGCTAGAAGCACTAGCAATGTGCTCCATCCACTCAGCTGTATTTTGTGGCTTTGGCACTCCTGGGTCCCCACCCCCTTCCCCCATCTTGGGTCAATTGGACCTCTCAAAATCCAGGATTTCCAACAGAAATCCCAGTATTCAAATTGAATACTTTGCTGGTATTGGGATCTGCAATTTTCCAGAAATTCCAACGTTTTTTGAGTCTAATAAACCCAAACTGGAAAAAAGGGGGGGGGGGAATTGCACACCCCTGCAGTCATGTCCTACCTCAACATAGTATTAATATCAATGACTTCCCAGGGCTTTTTTTGTAGCAGGAACACTTTTGCATATTAGGCCGCACACCCCGATGTAGCCAGTCCTCTAAGAGCTTACAGTAGCCCTGTAATAACAGCCCTGTAAGTTCTTGGAGGATTGGCTACAGCACAGTGCAGTGATGTCACCCAGAAGTCACGCTGGATGCTCTAGGAATTCACTGGAAACTCTATGGCTTCACATGGGGATACTCTAGCAATTTGGGGGAGAACTGTATGCGAATTCCTAGAGCATCCTGTGTGATGTGCCTGGTGCGATATGTCAATTCCAGGTGATGTCATTATGCCATGTGGCGATGGGCTTTTTGGGGGGACAGAGATTCCCCTAGCAGCCTTCTCCCTGCTGGCGGGTTGAGGCCCACCAAACTGGGAGATCCCCCACCCTCGGTGGGAACTTGGGAACCCTACCTTACTTGGTTCCACATTCCAATAAGGAAACCTCATGTGTACACAAAGCATTTCACTTCACATAAGGTATTAAATGTGAGGCCCCTTCTCCCTCACTAAGTCCCAAAAGGCAAGAAAAGAGAATTGCTTCAGCTGCAAGGGGACCAGTTTGACTGTCCCCAATACCATAGAGTTTTCAGCGAGCAATCAGGAGACAGTGCAGTTTCCACTGAGTCTTTGCTTCCCCTGCTGAACTAGGACTATGAAGGTTGAAGCTGATTTCTGGCCAAGAAGCCAGTAACCGCACAAGAGGATCTGGAACACAGCTGTGGTACCAGGAGTCTTCTCAGTCATGCCTACCATCTTATTTCCTTTCTCTGGAGTCCAGACCTAAGACAAGTTCTAGAAGGATTTTGAGATCACCCCCATTAGATTTTTTTTCAGCAACTCCTAACTTTCTGATTCATTCACCAGTATCTTATTTTTATGATGTCATACTGACTATGTAACAATGAGAGAGGGTGCATGCAGCTTCAGAATAGAATGAAAAATGTCTGTTTATAGTGGATAGTAATTTCACAATGGCTGAAACGGGTGTATGTAGATTTCAACAAGTCAATGCAGATCAACGTTTCTGTTCCAAATGTGGTCTTGATAGGCTGCTCAACAACGCATATATTTTGAAGCTGCAAGAATACCGACAAAAGCCAATGTTTTCCATAGAAACCATGCCCTCGTGTTAATTTATAGCCTGTATATTTTTTAATTTCCATTTCTATGGATGCGTGCATGGCTTTTCAGATAGCATTATGTGTTGCACTTCAAAACAGAGCGCCGGTGACAAGCTGTATCTTTCACCAAAGGCGTTCAACAGTTTTATGCCATTTTATATAATGTTTGGGTTTTTTTTTTCCCTTTCATAAAGCTTTATTGCTATTTTTACAGGACATAATATGTACTCAATGGACCATAGCGGACAGAATCCCCATAATAGTCCATCATGGAAATGCCTGTTTAAATAATTCGTAAAAGTGCATTATGCACAATAAATGAAAGTCCATCAGGCCTAATTCTGCCATCTCTCTTACTTATTCATGCAGGGAATTATAATACATAGTTGAGTAATCAGACTTGGTCTTAGGAATTCTTGAAACAACTGTGCATTGGACTTGGTCAGAAGAACCTTCAAGGCATCTTTCATTCTTTCTTTAAATACTGGCACTGACCCCACTTTCCCCTCCAATGCAGACCTAGGGCAGCTTGCAGCCTTCTGCCTCCCTCCATTTTTTTCCCTCACAACAACCCTGTGAGGTAGGTTAGCCAGAGAGAGGCTGCGGTCAGATGGGCAGTTTGGCCCAATCGTCTCTGGGGCTCTGGGCAACAGATAACCCCGCCCACGGCCAATGCCAGCAGGTTTGAGAAGGCGTCTGGATTTCCCCAGGAGCTAAACTCACACCTACCAATTGAGCTCTTTCCCCCTGAAATTTTGCCAAGCAGCATTTGGCAGTTTCTTATTCCCAAGTCATGGATGAGAAAAGCTAGTGTTTGTCGTTCCATGCTGCTAGCACTTAACTGATGTGAATTCAGCTGCCGGCGACCAGCTTGAGCTCCCGATATTGAACAGCGGTGCACATGCTATTAATCAAAACCCACGATCTGCTGCAGACCCTGTTGAATGCAAATCCAGCACCCCCTTCTTCTTGGGCAAGCGGCCTGAGTAATTTGTGCACTGAGTTAATGATTCGCATTAAAAGAAAATAAAGCTTAGACTGCACAGCATTCAATAGAATTTACCAAGAATTCTAGCTCAAGTTTATCTCCCTTGTAGAGATAGCACTTGCTTATCTACTATTATATAGTGAGTTCAACCAGCTTGAGGTAAGCAAGAGCCTTTGTTGAACAAGAGCAGAACTGAACACAAACAGGCCACACCACGCCTTATGTGCATTTGGTCTGAGTTAAACACGCCCCCTAACGTGGGTGGCAATCCACGTCTCTCCAGGATCCTTCATTTGCATTTCCTGAGAGAAATGCCTCGCATCTCGATTGGCTGGTTCTAAAAGAGCAGCCAATCGGAATGTAGGCTTCAGGGTCCTAGAGGGCAATGAAGTATGCTTCAAGGTCAACTCATAGACATAACAAACCAGGAGTCAATACAACCAATACACAACATCTACTTTAGATCAGCACTTGTCTATGAGAGCCAGTTTGGTGTAGTGGTTAAGAGGGTGGACTCTTATCTGGGAGAACTGGGTTTGATTCCCCACTCCTCCACTTGCACCTGCTGGGATGGCCTTGGGTCAACCATAGCTCTTGGAGAAGTTGTCCTTGAAAAGGCAACTGCTGTGAGAGCCCTCTCAACCCCACCCACCTCACAGGGTGTCTGTTGTGGGGTGGGGGAATGTAAAGGAGATTGTGACCGCTCTGATTCAGAGAGAAGGGTGGGGTATAAATCTGCGGTCTTCTTCTATTTTTGCAGCATTAGCGGCAGAAATCTGTGAGATGTGAAAGTGATGTTTGAAATGCTTGTGTCTTTTTGTTGGAGTGGTGTCCATAGCTCTCCAACACAAAGGCGTGCCTAATTAGGATTGCCAGTTCTGGGTTGGAAAGTACCTGAAGATTTTCCTATGAGCCTCCTCTCCAAAGTGGCTGTTTCCTCCACAGGAATAGATTTTTTTTTATGTGTTTTTGTGTTAATTTTTCTGTGTGTATGCATGCATGTCCACCTGGAAGTCATGGTGACCTCTGGTGACTGACCCCTACTGAGAGCTTGGAGGATATTCAGAGAAGTGGCTGATTTAAGCCTGCCCCCACTTCCAGGCTCTGGTATTCCAAAAAGGACTCCCATTCTAGTACTTTCCAGAGTCTACCTGTTTAGTTTCCAAGCTCTGATGAAATCAGGCTTGCCTGGGCTAGCCCTAGAGGAACTGTCCTTGATGGTCTGGAGATCAATGGGTTGAAATTAAATCAAAAGAGTTTCCATCTCAACATTAGGAAGAACTTCCTGACAGTTAGAACGGTTCCTCAGTGGAACAGGCTTCCTCGGGAGGCGGTGGGCTCTCCTTCCGTGGAGGTTTTTAAACAGAGGCTAGAAGGCCATCTGACAGCAATGAAGATCTTGCAAATTTGGGGTAGGTATTTGTGGGTTTCTTGCATTGTGCAGGGGGTTGGACTAGATGACCCTGGAGGTCCCTTCCAGCTCTATGATTCTAATTGTGTAATGGTGAGAGATTGCTAGGTGCCACCTAGGAATTGGCAACCTAAATTATTATTGTCTTCTGGGTTTTTGGATTATTCTTTTGGTTCAGCCTGGCTGACAACTATCTCTTTATACTCACACAGAAGTAATTAATCTGTCACTTGCAGTGCAAAGTTGTACAGACCTGAAGCTGACACAGTACATCAGGTTGCTGTTCATGTGTTTTCTTGCTGAGTATCCTCCTCTAGATTCACACTGACAAACTGGTCTTCGCCAATCCTGATTGACAGGTATTATTTTGGACATTTCTGAAACTGATGACATTGGGCAGTATTAATTATGGACAACTCGGAATATGGTGTCGTTTTGATTTCTTTGGAAAGCGTTGACTTTTGGATTAAGGCATTGCCAATCTCCCCTGCGTTTTAGTCTTTTCGTATTGTAAAGTGATCATCACAAGGCGATAATATTTTAAATAATTGTATGCATTTTGGAATTGTATTATTAATTCCTAGAGCTGGATCAAATTATACTAAAAGTAAATATTGGAGTGAGTCATGGCGGGGAGGTCTTCCTTAAGCAGAACTGCTCAGAGGGCCCCAAAATAGAGACCAGCAGAACTTATTAAGGGCTCTCGAGGTCATTTCCATGTCCTGTGCTTTCACAGAAATTGCTCAAAATTTGAGGCAAATAAGTTGGCTCTTCTGGGCCAAAGTTGATGATGCAATATGCCCCTAGGATCCCACCAGAATTTGTATCTGGAGTTCTCTCAAACCGATTCCTCACTAGCAGCTGTTCTGCCTCCTGGCTTCTGCTTTCCCTGGCTCGTGTTCAGTTTTGGGCACCGCATTTTAAGAAGGATATAGCCAAGCTGGAACAGGTCCAAAGGAGGATGACAAAGATGGTGAGGGGTCTGGAGACCAAGTTCTATGAGGAAAGGTTGAAGGAGCAGGGGATGTTTAGCCTGGTGAGGAGGCGGCTGAGAGGTGGTATGGTCACCATCTTCAAGTACTTGAATGGCTGTCATCTAGAGGATGGTGTGGAATTGTTTTCTGTGGCCCTAGAAGGTAGGACCAGAACCAATGGGTTGAAATTAAATCAAAAGAGTTTCCGTCTCAACATTAGGAAGAACTTCCTGACCTTTAAAGGGGTTCCTCAGTGGAAAAGGCTTCCTTGGGAGGTGGTCGGCCTTCCTTCCTTGGAGGTTTTTAAACCAAGGCTAGATGGCCATCTGACAGCAATGAAGATCCCGTGAATTTAGGGGGAAGTATTTGTGAGTGTCCTGCATTGTGCAGGGGGTTGAACTAGGTGACCCTGGTGGTCCCTTCCAACTCTATGATTCTGTGATTCTATGTGGTCAATTTCCCACCAGTTGCTGCATGGGTGCATTTCGATCCGTGACTCCCTCTAATTCTCCTTGCGCCTCCTTGCTCTTGTTTTTTTGGAGATCCGGAAGCTGCAAGGGAAATTGGAGGGATCTGCAGATCAAAATGCACCTGCACAGCAACCGGTGGGGAATTGATTGCTTGAGCTGGGAGAAGCAGAAGCCTTGGATGGAGCAATTGCTAGTGAGGAATTGGTCTCAGATTACAAATACTAAGGTCTCTGGCACTAGGGGAAGCCACTGCTTTTACGAACCAGCTCTTGAAGACAGAGTTTGTGGGGAAAGACGGAGGACAGAAGCCCCTCCTCCCCCACACTGCAGTCCCCAGCAGGACTGCTCCCTGCACCAGTTCTACACTGAGGGAATTCCAGAAGTAGAATGTCAATGAAGCCACCAGGGATGGTGGATCACCTGGCTGGGGCCTCATTTGGTTACACTTGAGGAAATTCAGGGAAAGAGTTTTAGCATGAAAAATACATATGTTTCCTGCTCAGGCAAGACTTCTGAAGATCTAAAAGGGCTTCAATAAATTAAAGTTTTCAGGAGACTCCCTCCTTTCCTCCCTTCACTTTTGTTGCTGCATTCTTTCATTGGTAGCTGCTTTCTTGTGTTGATGGAAAGTGCCATCAAGTCACAGCTGATTTATCGCAACGGTGTAGGGTTTTCAAGACATGTGTTTGGGGGGGAGGAGTTTGCCATGGTTTGCCTCCATGTCACAACTCCTGGTGTTCCTTGGAGGTCTCCCACCCAAATACTAACTAGGGCCAAGACCCTGCTTGGCTTCAGAGATCTGATGAGGTACAGCTAGCCTGGACTATCCTGGTCTGGGCTCTTTTGCTGATTTGGTTTTTCTTTGGGGTTTTTGGTATTACGGTGCACAGTGCCAATAAAAAAAAAAGATTTTAAATTCAGTCGCTGCAAGAGAGAGTTTTCTTTGTAAACAGAGCCCATAAATACAAAATACACAAGCAAGTCATGAACTGGAACGGTTTTTCAGTGTTTTCATCACAGGAGAGATAAGTATTTACAACACAGTTATAATGTGCTCTTTTCATCATTGCTCCAGTAAAACTATGTGCATGTTTGAGCAGAAATATAAATGATATATACAAGTGGACACATACAAAACTTCATGGGAATCATTATTCGGGTTGGGAAGAAGGGATGCTGGACAGAATTATAATGAAGTATATTGAGATCCCAGCCCAAGATGAAATGGGAAATGAAAGGGAAAGGTCCCCTGTGCAAGCACCAGTCATTTCCAACTCTGGAGTGACATTGCTTTCACAACGTTTTCACGGCAGACTTTTTACGGGGTGGATTGCCATTGCCTTCCCCAGTCATCTACACTTCCCCCCCCCCCCCAGCAAACTGGGTACTCATTTTACCAACCTCGGAAGGATGGAAGGCTGAGTCAACCTCGAGCCGGCTACCTGAAAACCCAACTTCCACCGGGGATCGAACTCAGGTCATGAGTACAGCTTAGGACTGCAGTACTGCAGCTTTAACATGGGACAGTGTCAATAGAATAGTGGTAGACAAGAGCGAGAGTCCAGCAGGGCCAGAAATACCTAATTTTGGAGGGGGGCAAAGTTAAAAAATGGCACCCCCCCATTACCTTCCCATCATGAAGATCTACCTATTTTTAGAGGGAAAAGGGGTGTTGGTGGTGCTCTGGTGCCTGGGGTGGCTGCCCCCTCTGCCCTCCCCCCCCCCCCCAGATCTGGCCCCAGAGTCCAGGATCATCTTGAAGACTAACAAAATTTGTAGCAAAGGATGAGCTTTTGTGAGTCACTGCTCACTACTTCAGTGATGTCTGTTTGTACATGTGCAGTTTTCTTTACAAGACTGATGGATTTCCATCCTGCATGGCTAAATGTAGTTGTCAAGCAAGCTGATCTCAAAGTAACCAGTCCTTGAGTTGAAACAAAGTATGGTTTTATTGATAATCCATGTGCTTCTATTAAGCCAAGTATTGGAATTGATACAGAGTAACAGTGGAATGCATACTTAAAGGTGGCACATCAAAGGTTCCCTAAACATTGCTACAATGGCTAAACATTCTTGTATTCACGTGTGAAAGTTCACACGGTTCCCTTCTTTACCTCCTCTGTGGTTATTCTTCCTGGGTCCAGGCTCTGCCTGGGAAACTGTCCCTGGAGGGTTTATCTTCAAAGAACAAATTCCTGCATTTGTTAGTAAAAGCGAAAGAGGCGCGAAAAAGGCGCCGGCTAATTCTCTACTTTGATGTGCCTTAGCTTTGGTTCAGGGTTAGTAACAGTTACAGTATGGCAGTTATATTCTGATAAACATAGTAAGATAAAACATTGCTTGACAATAGTGCCTTCCATGGAGAAAGATCGAGATGGGTAGTCATATTTATAGTCGCTGTTTACACTTTTGTAACGTTTTCGCTCATGCTTTTTTGTTCAGGTTTATTCGAGGACTGTAGCCAGGATTTTTCTTTTTCTTTTTTTGGCTTGTGGGGCAAATTTTATTTCTGGCAGGGCCATCCAGTTTTACCCCCACCGCACACTCGCTTTTGTTAGGAACACATTCTTTTTTTCCCAGTGTTTGCCAGTTTAAGAGATTCTGCCTTTGCATAGAACTCAACAGGATTTTCAGTGTGTTTTTAACATCTTGTATTGTGATAGATTATTTTCACACGGTATTATTTATGTTCCTTTTGTGTTGTATTTCAGATCCTTTGATGAAGCTATGCTAGAATGCGTAGGGGCATTTTAGTAGTCTATCAATCAATTTTCACTTTCCCACTGCACTATCAGCAGGGTCGGATTAACAAATAGTCTGAGTAGGCACTGGCCTAAGGGTCCCCAGGCCTTTAGGGGCGCCGGGCCAGTTTGCCTCTCTCTGCCTCCTCCCCACAGCTCTGTCAAAGGGCCTTTTGAGAAGGTGCCTGCAGGAGATATTAGGAGATAATTTGCGAGCGCCCCCCCCCCAAGATTTTGACAGCCGAGGGGCCTGCCTTCTTTATCTTGGTGACTGGTGCAGTCAGTGGTGTTTTGCTGAAGACTCGGGTCCACAAATGTGTTGCCTTTGGCAAATATTTCTTTTAATATGATTGAAGAACGGAATATAATATCAGGGACAGCGTGCCCTCCCTTCCTGCAGTTTTAAGAGCAACTCTCTCTGACGTATTTCTGGCTATGTTCAGGAAGTTTTGCAGGGCCATAGCTCTTTCAGTGACTGGGCTGTCCTGACAATGAATAGCACTTCCCCCAAAATTGTTTCAGTGCTGAGCGAGAGTTTCTTAAAGGATTTTTTTCCCATTCTGTTTTGGACTTGGTTCTGGTCAGGGCTATTTTTGTAGGAAAAGCCCCGCAGGGACTCATTTGCATATTAGGCCACCCCCCCTGCCATCTCCATTGTCTCACGCAGGGCTTTTTGTAGAAAAGCCAATCAGGAACTCATTTGCCTATTAGGCACACCCCCTGACACCAAGTCAGCCGGAACTGCATTCCTGTGCGTTCCTGCTTTAAAAAAAAAAAAAGCCCTAGATTTGGTTATTTTGTTGTTAATTTGTGGTTTTTATATATCTTTACACCTAATTCTGTACGGAGCCATAGAGTGTGGATCAAAACACACACACAATAGGGCCAGGATTGGCAGGGGTGATGAACCCCAGGTTTGTAGATAAATATGAAGTGTTTTTTTAAGCATTGGGGGATAGAAAAACACTAACGCAATGTCTGTTTCTTTAAGAAACTGAGATCTAGCCAGACTAAATTGTGAGATCTTGGAGGCCGCTTGTGCAGTTGCTAGGCAACCTGCAACCAACATTGCGGAGGATTCGAAGTTTAGTTTAGTATCAGAAGGAGGTAAAAAATGTAAAAAAAAAAATATGACAGCTGGAAGGTGAACCTGGGGGGGGGGGGGACAGGAAAGGTAAACAGGAAGGATTGAAAAGGGAGAGGCGAGCAGAAAAGGATGAGGGCCAAGGTATCCGGGGGAGAAACATAAAAAGGTAGGGATGAAAAGAAGAAGAGAGGGAGCGAGAAGAAATGGGGAGACAAAGAGGAAAAACAAGAGGGAAAGAGGGAATGGAGAAATGAGATCCAGCCCCCTCCCCTGAATCCTCACAGGTCCCCCATTTCTCACAGGTTTCCCACCTCAAAAATGTACAGTGCATTTTATGTTATACCACCCTACAATTCCTTCGATGAAGGAGTTTGATTTGGGTGAGAGCTGTTATGAGTTGTAACTGAAACCTTTTTTGTGCGTCTCAAGGATTTTGTTAAAAAAATAATTCAGTGGTGAAGCCTTCTCCAGATTGCCCACGCAAAGGGTTTGTGACTCAGACAGAGTGCATTTTTTTTTAAAAATGCAGTTGTCTATTAATTAGACGTGATGACCAGTGACCTGAAGTCTCCATCTTGCAAAATAACTCCGTTCTGCTACGGAGCCTCGGTAGTTCTTTATTCCTTCCATGTCCAAGTCGTGTTCCACACAGTTCCCTTGCCTCAGCCTGTCGATGTCAAATGTGAGACATAACGCGGCTTTGAAGAATGGCTCAAAAATACAATGCCCAGGGCTGCTGGCAGAGGTGA
Source organism: Heteronotia binoei (assembly GCF_032191835.1). Classification (NCBI taxonomy): domain Eukaryota; kingdom Metazoa; phylum Chordata; class Lepidosauria; order Squamata; family Gekkonidae; genus Heteronotia; species Heteronotia binoei. The sequence goes on from NC_083229.1 coordinate 128,993,024, forward strand.
GATGGATACTTCTGTTTGAAGCGGCACGGCGAGAAATCTGTGTGGTACCCAGACTGATAATATCCTTTACTCTCGCTTAGAGAGAGACGAAGTTCAGCAATAGCTGAACAAAGATAAGGAAGCAGGGAGTTACATCCTAGAGAAGAGGCAGTACATGGACGCCTACTTAAAAGACCGCACACTGTAGTACAGTATTTGAAAACTAAGTATCTAACATTAAATTCACTCCAATATAGAGTGAAAATGAAATGTTGTGGAGTTGATTCTTCCTAGCTGTGATCTGATACCTCTTGACGTTTCCTCACGGTTTGAGTTTATCGTTGGAGGGAGTAATTCAGGATGCCTGGCCATTGTGGGGATGGGGGAGGCGTTGCGTCATTCTATGTGGGTAGAGCTGTTATCTCCATGAATGCAATGTCTCACTTTTTCTTAATCTGAGAGCTGCCCTCTGACCCCTCATCTCTAGGTCACTTTGTCATTTCACCCTTAACATGGCCTTCCATGGAGACACAGAACTCCATGCAGGTCTCTCCTTTAGATACTATGCCCCCATACTCCCCCCATACACACAATACTGGATAAACTGGCCCCTTGTGATAAAGTACTCTTTATGATTAGAAGAAGAAGAAGAAGATGATGATATTGGATTTATATCCCACCCTCTACTCCGAAGAGTCTCAGAGCGGCTCACAATCTCCTTTCCCTCCCTCCCCCACAACAGACACCCTGTGAGGTTGATGAAGATATTGGATTCATATCATGCCCTCCACTCTGAAGAGTCTCAGAGTGGCTCACAATCTCCTTTACCTTCCTCCCCTACAACAGACACCCTGTGAGGTGGGTGGGGCTGGAGAGGGCTCTCACAGCAGCTGCCCTTTCAAGGACAACCTCTGCCAGAGCTATGGCTAAACCAGGGCCATTCCAGCAGGTGCAAGTGGAGGAGTGGGGAATCGAACCCGGTTCTCCCAGATAAGAGTCCACGCACTTAACCACTACACCAAACTGGCTCTCCTTCTCTCTCTCTCCTTTCAAATGCAACCTGAATGTGAACCGGCTCTTCATGAATAAATATGTTTACTTTTTCTCTTTTTCCCCCCCTTTTTTTTGGTAATATTCGTCTTGGGAGATTTATTTACTGCACTCAGTATCACACTTCTATGACTGGGTAAAACTCCACCATATTTCAATAGATAGCTGAACAGAGACAAAGGAGAAACCCCCTGAATATATATCTCCACCATAATCCCTTCTATTGTTTCCTAGTTAGGGAGCTTTTAGTATCCGAGCAATCCAGACTTGTTGCGACATTCCTCCAACCGAACTGCCAGTCCTGAGAGCAGCGGCTGGCCATACCAAAACACTCCTTATCCGATATTGAACCTCAGCTGACTCTCAGCAGCCCTGCAGGGCTTTCAAGGCAAGAGACATTCAGAAGATGGGAAGGTGATGGGAAAGACACTGGATAGTCGCTGCCAGTTGGAATAGACAGTACTGACCATTAGTGTTGCCAATCCCCCACAGGTGGGTAAACAACACGCAGAAACTTCATGTCATGAGTTCATGGGAAGAAGAAGGAGGAGGAGGAGGTGGTGGTAGTATTGGATTTATATTTGGTGTAGTGGTTAAGTGCGTGGACTCTCATCTGGGAGAACCGGGTTTGATTCCCTGCTCCTCCACTTGCAGCTGCTGAAATGGCCTTGGGTCAGCCACAGCTCTGGCAGAGGTTGTCCTTGAAAGGGCAGCTGCTGTGAGAGCCCTCTCCAGCCCCACCCACCTCACAGGGTGTCTGTTGTGGGGGAGGAAGATAAAGGAGATTGTGAGCTGCTCTGAGACTCTGAGATTCGGAGTGGAGGGTGGGATATAAATCCAATGTCGTCTTCTTCTTTTTCTTCTTCTTCTTCTTCTTCTTCTTCTTCTTCTTCTTCTTCTTCTTCTTCTTCTTCTTCTTCTTCTTCTTCTTCTTCTTCTTCTTCTTCATCCCACCCTATACTCTGAACCACAGAGTGAGCACAATCTCCTTTACCCCCCCCCCTTCCACAAGAGACACCCTGTGAGGCTACCCCCTTCAAGGACAACTCCTATGAAAGTTATGGCTGACTCATGGCCATTCCAGTAGCTGTAAGTGGAGGAGTGGGGAATCAAACCCAGTTCTCCCAGATAAGAGTCCATGCACTTAACCACTACACCAAACTGGCTCTCAGTTCAAGTACTCTGGATCAATTCTTCTGTGAAGTTTGAAGGACTGAGCATTTAAGATTTTTGTTTGGAGTATATGTGGCTGATATAATTTTGTTTCCTGCAAAGAGTTTTTTATGTGTATAATATAACAGAGTTAAAAGAATATAACAATATTGAGAAGTAAAGTGTGATTGTGTTTATATATTTCATAGAATCATAGAATCATAGAGTTGGAAGGTACCTCTAGGGTCATCTAGTCCAACCCCCTGCACAATGCAGGAAACTCACAAACACCTCCCCCTAAATTCACAGGATCTTCATTGCTGTCAGAAGGCCATCCAGCCTATGTTGAAAAACCTCCAAGGAAGGAGAGCCCACCACCTCCCGAGGAGCCTGTTCCACTAAGGAACCCCTCTAACGGTCAGGAGGTTCTTCCTAATGTTGAGCCGGAAACTCTTTTGATTTAATTTCAACGCATTGGTTCTGGTCCTACCCTCCGGGGCCACAGAAAACAATTCCACACCCTCCTCTATAGGACAGCCCTTCAAGTACTTGAAGGTGGTGATCCTATCACCTCTCAGCCGCCTCCTCTCCAGGCTAAACATCCCCAGCTCCTTCAACCTTTCCTCATAGGACTTGGTCTCCAGACCCCTCAACATCTTCATCGCCCTCCTCTGGACCTGTTCCAGCTTGTCTAGATCCTTCTTAAATTGTGTTGCCCAAAACTGAACACAATACTCCAGATGAGTATTGATATTTGATGTATTTGAAATTGATATTTGCAGTGTTTCTGTGTGTTGCTGCAATCCCCGGGTGGGGGGCAGGGGATCCCCCACTTCAGAGAAATCAGAAAGCAGTGGGGGGGGATGTCTGCTGGGCACTCAGTTATTCCCTATGGAGACTGATTCCCATAGGGTATAATGGATAATTTGTCTGGGGATATCTGAGGCTCGGGGTGGGGGTGCTGTTGTTGTTTTTTTAGATAGAGTCACCAAATTGGCAGCATAGCATCCGCTGCCTCTCCGCAAAACACCCCTCAAGTTTCAAAAAGATTGGGCCAGAGAGTCCAATTTTATGAGCCCCAAAAGAAGGTGCCCCTTTCCTTCATTATTTCCAGTGGAGGGAAGGCATTTAAAAGGTGTGCGGTCCCTTTAAATGTGATGGCCAGAACTCCCTTTGGAGTTCAATTACGCTTGTTACAATCTTCCTCCTGGCTCCAACCCCAGATTCTCCTGGTTCCACCCCCAAAGTCCCCAGAAATTTCTTGAATTGGTCTTGGCAACCCTAGTTTTCAATGGGGACTCAGTTTTCCTCAAGTAAATGAACGGAAGTTATACTTAAATGGAAAATCTACACAATAACAGCAACCACATGGATTGTGCTCCCAGTTCTTTTGACTGGAACAGAACTTCTGAATAGTACAGAGTGCTGTGAGATCATGTTGAAATGAAGCATTCCCCATTCTACTCTGAAATGGACCTCCAGGGTCATCTAGTCCAACCCCCTGCACAATGCAGGAAACTCACAAATAAAAATGTAAAGGTAGTCCCCTGTGCAAGCACCAGTCATTTCCGACTCTGGGGTGACATTGCTTTCACAATGTTTTCACAGCAGATTCTTTACAATGGTTTGCCATTGCCTTCCTCAGTCATCTACGCTTTCCCCCCAGCAAGCTGGTTACTCATTTGACCGACCTCAGAAGGATGGAAGGCTGAGTCAACCTGAGCCGGCTACCTGAAACCCTAGCTTCCACCGGGATTGAACTCAGGTCATGAGCAGAAAGTTCAGACTGCAGTACTGCAGCTGTACTCACAAATACCTACAAACAATTGAAGGCTGTAGTCTAGACTGCTGCGTTTAGCTTATCCTAAGTAGGAGCCAATATATGTACTGATTACCATGCTGATTTTTTAGATGTTTTAATCCAGGGGTTTTAATTCATGTCAAATTTATTTTCATGAGGGCCAAATCTGTTATAGAATCATAGAGTTGAAAGAGACCTCCGGGGTCATCTAGTCCAACCCCCTGCACAATGCAGGGAACTCACAAACACCTCCCCCTCAATTCACAGGATCTTCATTGCTGTCAGATGGCCATCTAGCCTCTGTTGAAAAACCTCCAAGGAAGGAGAGCCCACCACCTCCTGAGGAAGCCTGTTCCACTGAGGAACTGCTCTAATGGTCAGAAAGTTCTTCCTAATGTTGAGCCGGAAACTCTTTTGATTTAATTTCAACCCATTGGTTCTGGTCCTACCTTCTTGGACCACATCATAATAAGAGATGATTCATTTAAATAAAAATGCCATGGCTTCCTAACATGCCATAGTCACTACATAATGAAAAATTAGTCCAATGGCAAAGTTAAAAAAAAAAAAAAAAGGCAGAAGAGTCCTAAGAACCTAGGAAGAGCCCTTCTGGATCAGGTCAGTAGTCCATCTCCATAGCAGCCTGTTTCACACAGGGCGTTTTCGCACTCACCTTCAGCCGGCGCGACCCCCCTCTTCACCATGCAGGATCTGCGCGGATTTCGCACTAAATGCCGTGGAGCAGCCGGAAGAGCCGGAAGCACCCGGCGCAAAAGCCGCTCAAACATAAACCGCCAAAAAGCAGTTTCCGTTTGCGCGGCTTTTGCGCCGGGAGTTCCCGGCTCTTCTGGCTGCTCCGCGGCATTTAGTGCGAAATCCGCGCAGATCCTGCGCGGTGAAGAGGGGGGTCGCGCCGGCTGAAGGTGAGTGCGAAAACACCCACAGTCACCAATCATTGGCCATGGGGGGCCAACAAACAGAGCATAGAGCAGGGGTGTCAAACTCATTTGTTATGAGGGCTGAATCTGACATAAATGAGACCTTGTCGGGCTGGGCCATGTGTGTCATAAAATGTAATGCCAGGTAGCGTAGATACAAACTTTTTAAAGGACACAGGAAAACACAAAGGTGGTTTTTAAAAAAACAACAAAAAACCACCCTAAAATAAAACAAGCTTAAAAGATTAGCACTCTTGCAATATGTTTGTTTATTTAACAGTTTCTGATAACTGGCACCTCTTGCTCTGAATTATTGCATCAAAATCTGGAGACAATGTCTGTTCCACAGCAATCTTGAATAGGCTGTTCAGGTGTTGTTCAGGTGCGCATCTGCAAGTTGCAAATCTCATGACCAATGCTTTGAGCCTAAGACCCAGGGGGAAACATGAAACGGCTGGGCACTGTGAGCTTTTGTACATAAGCTGCTTCATGTGCTGGTCAGGCAATGCAAAATAAATAAATAAAGGCTTTGCTCTGTAGCTCCTGTGCAATTGAGCAAGCCTGGCAAAGCAAGCTGCGATGCAGAAGGAAGCAAGAGAGAGAGAAGGAAGCAGATGACAGTGAGTCGCTTACGGACCTGATAGGAGCCCTCTGAGGGCCTGATCTGGCCCTCAGGCTGCATGTTTGACACCCCGGCATAAAGGCTACTGCCTTTTCATGATGTTGCCTTCTAGCACTGCTATTCAGAGGTTTGCTGCCTCTGAATATGGAGGTTCCCTGCAGTCATTGTAGCTAATAGCCACTGATGGACCAGTCCCCAAGCCTACTTAAAGTCTATTCTCTTGGCCATCATAGATATGGAGAAAAAAATTCTCTCTGCCCATTTCGTTTGGTCTGACCTGCATGGCCCAGTCTAGCCTAATCTGGTCAGATCTTGGAAGCTAAGCTGGGTTGGCCTTGATTGTTACTTAGATGAGAGACCAGCACAGAAATCGAGGGTTACTACGCGGAGGCCAGTTATAGCAAACTTGATCTCTTGACTTGAAAGCTGTGTAGGGTTGCTGTAAGTAGCTTATGACTCAACAGCACTTCTCAATACCCTCCATTCTCTCCACCCCATGGATAATTTTATAAATTATATAAACTATTAATTACTATGTATTTGGTTGCCTTAATTGAGAAGGCATTGAATATGTGGTGCTTCGGGCTAGTCACAATTACCAGGGAAGGCAGCCCATTCTTTTTTTTGTAAAACCAGTAATTTCCAAATATTTTACGCTGCCGTTTCTTTAAAATGCCCTTATAAATTCTATCTTTATGTCCCTGCTTTATGTTTCCATCTAAAAATGTCTGCTTAAAATGATAAATTGTCACTGTCAGGCACAAAGTCATAAAAACAAAAAAAAGATCCTGGGTATTTTGTCCCTTCTTCCCTGAAGCCCATTTTGCTTTAAGTCACTTCTCCACCAGCATTGGAAAATGTCCTACAGAAAAATATATATTGTAGCTGATTATTTTAAAACTCTTGTCTTGCAGATGGGAAAGGAGATGTGGCTTAGGGTCAGCTCACAGTGCTAGGAAACCTTGACAAATCCCACAAGATTAATCACGCCTCTTGTGATCGCTTTTGTTGAAATTCCTTGATTGTTTTGTGTGAAGAGGAATGGTCACACTTTCTTCATGTTTCAGTTCAAAAAGAACCGCAGTTGGAATTGTTGTATCTGCACAATAACACACACATAGGGTTGCCAAGTCCAATTCAAGAAATATCTGGGGACTTTGGAGGTGGAGCCGAGAGACTTTGGGGGTGGAGCCAGGAGACATTGGGGGTGGAGCCAGGAGCCAGGTTGTGACAAGCATAATTGCTCTCCAAAGGGAGTTCTAGCCAACACATTAAGGGACCACACACCTTTTAAATGCTTTCCCTCAATTGGGAATTATGAAGGATAGGGGCACCTTCTTTGGGGGTTCATTAATTGGTCCGACCCTTTTGAAACTTGGAGGGTGTTTTGTGGAGAGGCCTTGGATACTATGCTGCAAATTTGGTGCCTCTGCCTCAAAAAAACAACACCCCCCCCCGAGACCAGTGGATCAACTCTCCATTATACTCTATGGGAATTGGTCATAGGGAATAATGGAATGCCCAGCAGATATTTCCCTCCCCCCTCCTGCTTTCTGATAACCCTGAAACAGGGAGAGGGGCTCCAAACCGGGGATCCCCTGCCCCCACCTGTGGATTGGCAACCCTACACACACACCCTCCCAAAGATTCACTAGGGTTATTCAAACTCTTCCAGCTTCCCTCAAAATTCCTCAGAAATGTTAGGGGCAGTGTTCCCTCTAGGCTGAGTTAGTGTGAGCTAGCTCACAGTTCTTTAGCATCTGGCTCACACATTTTTTGCCTTAGCTCAGGAGAAATGACCCCAGAGCAAACTAATTTAAGCATTAGATCACATCTTCAATGCCAGTAGCTCACAAAGTAGAATGTTTGCTCACAAGATCCCACAGCTTAGAGGGAACATTGGTTAGGGGAGCTCCAGAGTTACCTTGAATGTTGCTCTGGTTAAAATTTCAGAAGCAGAAGAACAACCAAACCATCCTCTTCGATGACGGTTAGGTAGATCTGCATCAAAACTGCCTGATGGATTGTTCATGTGACCCCTTGAGCGTGTGGCTGTTACTTAAAAGTCTGGTTCTTGCCAAATAGCCTGGGCACCAGTGTTTGTCTCCTCCACCAGCATGGGAGAATGAAGCACGAGGTGTTAGGGAGCCAATGAAGGCTTACTGCAGGTGTGCTGGCCAATAGGAGGCAGGCATGCCAGCGTGTTCAGTGGTGGCTCCCTCCTTTTCTCCAGTTCAGTGTGGTGGGAACTCCCCAACTCATCATTTCTCTTGAGATTCCATGTGGGATTAGCTGGTCATTGGTTAAGGGACCAAGCAGGATTTTTGGGGGTCCTTACCCGAACTGGCAGTGAGAGAGGCCTTTTTTCATCTGCTCCATATTGTCCAGAGTCAGAAGGTATAGATAGATGATAGATAGATAGATAGATAGATAGATAGATAGATAGATAGATAGATAGATAGATAGATAGATAGATAGATGATAGATAGATAGATAGATAGATGATAGATAGATAGATGATAGATAGATAGATGATAGATAGATAGATGATAGATAGATAGATAGATAGATAGATAGATAGATAGATAGATAGATAGATGATTGATAGATAGATAGATAGATAGATAGATAGATAGATAGATAGATAGATGATAGATAGATGATAGATAGATGATAGATAGATAGATAGATAGATAGATAGATAGATAGATAGATAGATAGATAGATAGATAGATAGATAGATAGATAGATAGATAAATTTATTGTCATTGTTCTCAAAAAAGAAAATGAGAGCAACAAAATGAGGTGCTCTTCCACAAAGATACCAACGCATCAACACCCCTCAAAAAGGACATATACATAGACCATTTAAATGCATCTAAAAACAGATAACCATTCATAACCCTGCCTGGTAAATAGGCCTGGTTAATTTGGTTAGGCCCTAATTTGGATGACAGGAAAAGCACAGGTTAAGGGGTGTTCAAGTTGGTAAGTATCCTAAGATATCTGTGATCCAACTGGATCCCTATCAGCTACTCAATCTGAGTGGCTCAGTGGTTGCCTCTTCAAAGTTGGGGGACATAGGCCAACAGACTGTGCCTCTCTATCCCCTCTGCAGATGTGGAGGCCATGAGGAGAGGGGTTTGGAGGGCTTCTGGATCTGAGCCAGGGTGATTGTGCCCCATTAGGAGGTTTGCCTTGAAAGCCAGTCGCAACTCATGCTCTAAGGTCTTAATTGTATAAAGCAAAATTTATAAAGATCCCATAATTGGTGTTGTGTCTGCATTCAAGGGGTGGGATGGTCAACACTTATGCCTGGATCCTTTGACTGTGTTCTGTTCAGTTGGACCCTATGTCTCTCTACTGCTGTTTTCCTTCAATGAAGAAAGACTTCCTTCAGTTGAGAGAGAAGAAGACTGCTTCTGATGGAGAGCCCTCTTTTTTGCTGAAGGAAACCTTTCTTTGTTGGAGGAAGACTGGTTGGAGTGGAATCAAAAGATCCAGCTTGGTGGGTGGGAGCCATAAAACCCAACTCTTAGGCTGTGATCACACTTGCTAAATAATGCAGCTTCAATCCACTATCAATGCACTTTCCTGTTCACACAGTAAAATCCCAGGAACTTTTCGTACTAGGCTTCTTCTGGGTGGAGAGCCCTATTGTTTCCAGTGCTTGTCTTGGTTTTTGCACAAGCTGCCGCGGAGCTGTGAGTTGGAGCACCACTTTCCCACTGCAACCAAGATCCTCTTACAAGTGGTTTCTGCTTGCCACAGGAGAGCAGCGCGCCATCTCCTACCTCTGGAGCAGCTTGTGCGAAAACAAAGAGAAGCACCGGAGCCAAAAGGGCTCTCCACCCGGGACAAGCTCTAGTGCAAAATCGGTACCAGTTTAAGAGTGCATTGAAAGTGGATGGGAATGGCATTATTGAGCATGTGTGATCATAGTGGGGAGGGATGGTGGCTCAGTGGCAAAGCATCTGCTTGGTAAGCAGAAGGTCCCAGGTTCAATCCCCGGCATCTCCAGCTAAAAAGGGTCCAGGCAAATAGACATGAAAAACCTCAGCTTGAGACCCTGGAGAGCCGCTGCCAGTCTGAGTAGACAAGACTGACTTTGATGGACCCTTGAGGGTCTGATTCAGTAGAAGGCAGCTTCATATGTTCATAGATTCAAGTGGGAAGCTGTGTTATTTGGGAGGGTCGGTGGCTCAGTGGTAGAGCATCTGTTTGGTAGGCAGGTTCAATCCCCGGCATCTCCAACTAAAAAGGGTCCAGGCAAATAGGCATGAAAAACCTCAGCTTGAGACCCTGGAGAGCCGCTGCCAGTCTGAGTAGACAAGACTGACTTTGATGTACTGAGGGTCTGATTCAGTAGAAGGCAGCTTCATATGTTCATAGCCTTAGTGTCCCAGTCAGGGCCAGCTCTGCCATTAGGTGAACTAGGTGACTGTCCAGGGTGCCAGCCTTCTGGGGACGCTGAATTGGGCACCCCATGTGACTCAGTGATGTCATCAGTCCAGGGGTGTGTGTGTGTGCCAGAAGTTAGCCTTGCCTGGGTGCCAGACAGTCTAGGATTGGCCCTGGTCGCAGTCTCATTAGCATCTGTTGAAGCTCATGCACTGAGTTAAATCAAGTGACCTTAGCATCCACAGCATTTTAACTCATTGACTGCTCACTGCTGGCTGCGGAGGCAGTGCATATGGCGGGCTATCCTGTTCCAGCTACTCACTCCTGCTGCCAAAAAAGACTTCTCTGCTCTGCTTGGTCGTGTTGCTGGGCTCCTTGAAGCCATCTTCTTCTTCTGCAGCTTCACCAAGCAAAAGGTGTCTGACTGGATGGGGAGGGGGGGGACTCTGTCATGCTCCAATTTCAATTGCAATCACTGCTGCTGTGCCCAAAGAGGACTTGCTAGGCTCCTTTTATGTAGTTAGTTAGTTAGCTTTGTGATGTCAGAAGTGATATCTGTGTATCTCTTATCCCTTGTGTATCTCTCTCCCTCTCTCTCTTTCTCGTCCTTCTTTGAAAGTGTCGGGGAAGAACCTAGGGAGTTTGGTTTCTTTTCCCCCTGAGGTCCCATGATAGCTGTCCACAGCCTTGTCAACTTTGTTGTGTTCCCCTCTGTTCCCAGAAGCCTGAGGTTTTCTTAATGCATTTTATATTTTTCTAATATGCATCTTGGTTATGCGTCCTGACTCAATTAAAGTTCAATAAGAAATTTTACTAGTCCATCTTTGAGGGGGGTTTGGTTTTGGTTTTCTTCCATTCCTGGCCCCACCGATGGACCACCCCACCAACACCCCCCCACCAAAAAAAAAAATCTGGCTATCGTGGTGTGTGCGCAAAGCACTTTGAACACTGAAAATGCTATATGAAAGTTTGTCTCACTACTGCAGTCAACAAGGGGAAACGACTTATCAACTTATGCCACGTGTTATCTGAAAGTAAACTGATATTTTCCTTAAAGGGGGGTGGGGGGACAGTGCACTTTTTAAAGAAAAGGGCTTGTGCCCTTATCCTTCAAACACTAGTTTTCTATTCCAAAGAGTATTGCATGTATTCTTAATGCTGGCCTGCCATTTTGAAATCTTACAACACAACCCTTTTTCTCCCCATATACTGGACCTCCTCTTCCGTCATGCCGCATATGGGTGGCATGTTCATTAAATCAAGCAGAAGATTTTCTAGAAACAAGTAATGCTGTATTTCAGTACGCCTTGAGCTACTAAAGGATCTTTCAGGTTCTCAGTGTAATTAATGTCCTGTGAAAAGATTTGTTACAAACTGAAGATCTGGTCAGAGGACTAGGAAAGAGATTTCAAGTCAGAGTTGAATGGAGCATAAACTGTCTATAGCAGGGGTGGCCGGCGATAGCTCTCCAGATGTTTTTCTGCCTACAACTCCCATCAGTCCCAGCCATTGGCCATGCTAGCTGGGGTTGATGGGAGTTGTAGGGGAAAACATCTGGAGAGCTACTGTTGGCCACCCCTGGTCTAGCATTCAGTTGGGCATTCAATGACCAAGAGTCCACTTGGATGAGGATTATAATGCTAAATGCAGGGCTTAAAAAAAATAAAAATAAAGCAGGAATGCAGTTCCAGCTGGCTTGGCCTCAGGGGGTGTGGCCTAATAGGCAAATTAGTTCCTGCTGGGCTTTTTCCACCAAAAAAGCCCTGTGTGAAACAATGGTGACATCAGAGAGTGTGGTCTAATATGCAAATGAGCTCCTGCTAGGCTTTTTCTACAAAAAACGGCGTTGCTGAATGTCTTCATAATGTAAGAATAAATGCTATTAAATATAAAGGAAGAAAATAGTTTTATGGACGTTTAAGGGTGCCTTTTATCGAAGGTCGGTCCAACTGAACTGGGAGTACAAAATTTCCGGAGACTGATTTACTCTAGCAATAGTGGAAAGCCACTCTAGAAATCTGTAACTTCTTGATTCAACCCTTAGCTTGATTTGAAATTATGGCAGCTGCTCTCCAGCAAGAGAGCATTGGCTCCCCTCCCCCATTAAAAAGAAGCTGAGAGCCATGATGGATTCTCACGCAGGTTGCTTTTCCATTCAGAATAGATGAGCTTCCCTTCTCCTCCCCTCACTCCCTCCCTTGTGTATCTCTCTCCCTCTCTCTCTTTCTCTTCCTTCTTTGAAAGTGTCGGGGAAGAACCTAGGGAGTTTGGTTTCTTTTTCCCCTGGGGCCCATGGTAGCTGTCCACAGCCTTGTCAACTTTGTTGTGTTCCCCTCTGTTCCCAGAAGCCTGAGGTTTTCTTAATGCATTTTATATTTTTCTAATATGCATCTTGGTTATGCGTCCTGACTCAAACTTCAATAAGAAATTTTACTAGTCCATCTTTGAGGGGGGGGGTTGGTTTTCTTCCATTCCTGGCCCCACCGATGGACCTCCTGATGGCATCTGGGGTTTTTTGGCCACTGTGTGACACGGACTGTATGGGCCACTGGCCTGATCCAACATGGCTTCTCTCATGTTCTTATGCATTCCTTGAACTTCCTCAGTTGCTTCCCTTGAGCTGAATCTCCTAATTCAGTTCAGGCAACATTTGGTGGCAAACCTGGCCTCAGACCTTGTGAATGTTGCCCAGCTGGATCTCCAGTGAGAGGGGCAAGCACCTGTACCACAAAGCAAATGGCATTGTGAATTGATACATTCATGGGTCTTAAGCAGGAGTGTGCAGAACCCCCTAAAATCTCTCTCCTGCGAAAACTTCTTCTTTTTATTTTTGCTTCCTTCAACATTCTTCAGAGGAGGAATATCCAGTTTCACTTTTGGGTGAATGCTAGCATAACCCTGGCCTTTGATGATTTAAACTATTCTTATAGCAGTCGCTGCCAAGCTGTTTGAGGTTGTGGAGATGAGGCGGGGGGGGAGGGACTGGGCAGCAACCAAATACTTCATAGGTTGAAGACATCTCTGGGCTTGTAGGTGGACAGTTCTGATTTACACCCGCCCAAAATCTCAGGACTGATCTGTAAATTGTCTTCTTGGTGAACATCTATCAGCTGCAGCTTTCCATTTTTCTCTAGAACTCTTGATTCTGCAGAAATACAATATGTCATACCTCTGCCTCTAGAAGTCCTGAAATATGATCTTCCATTGCAGAACTGAAGAAGGCAGAAGGTGCATATTTGTGTTTGTCAAACCCCCCCCCCCCACATTTACAGCATGAAACGATATTGTGTAGGTGAAAAGACAGCATGATAGAGGGATCTCTACACAGTCTACTGACTATAGGCTATACATCAAAATAAATTTTAAAAAGACAGACAATTGTCAGACTTATGGGTTGGATCCAGTAAAACGTTTCCACTAACAGAAAGGGAAGAACAGTTCATCGCCTCCCCCCCGCCCCCCGATCCCCTGCTTCCCATTGCAGAACTCCATCTCCCACTTCCGAGGTTTGAAGAAAAATCTGAAATCAACATTAAAGTATATAGGTAAGTTAAACCCCCCCCCAAAAAAAAAAAAAAAGAGAGAGAGAGAGCCAGTTCGGTGTAGTGGTTAAGTGTGCGGACTCTTATCTGGGAGAACTGGGTTTGATTCCTCACTCCTCCACTTGCACCTGTTGGAATGGCCTTGGGTCAGCCATAGCTCTGGCAGAGGTTGTCCATGAAAGGGCAGCTGCTGGGAGAGCCCTCTCAGCCCCACCCACCTCACAGGGTGTCTGTTGTGGGGGAGAAGATAAAGGAGATGTCAAGCATAGGAGTTTCAAAAGAACCAAGTGATGATTTAGAAACAAAGTATTGGTTTATTGATAATCCATGGGGCTCATGGAAGGACCAGATTGAAAGTGATACAGTATGACACATAGCAGCTGGCTTTAAGGGACACATCAAAGAGATACTAAAGATAGCTAGGAATTCTAACATAGGCATGTGAAAAGCTACTATCACAGGTTCAGTTATCTTTTGCAGTTGGCAACATCCTGGGTCCCAGGCACAGGCCTGGGAATTGTCCCGGGGAGGCACTATCTTCAAAGCTGGCATTCCTGCATTTGTTACAGGAAGTGTGAACTAGAGAATGGGTTACATAGCTTTGATATGCACCAGCAAAGTGAGAAAATAAACAATACAGCTTTACACTAGAAATAAATTGTATGCTTGACAGGAGATTGTAAACTGCTCTGAGACTCTGATTCAGAGACAAAGGTGGGGTATAAATCTGCGGTCTTCTTCTTCTTCATGATATTCCTGGATGCCACCTGTCCCCTAGGAACAGCATTTGTGGGGCACTGGGAGAGGAGATGAGGAAGTCCTGCTCAACTTACAGGAATCCCATCCATCAATGGAGACATTCCATGGGATCAAAGACAGTGCAATACCTAGTCTTCCAAGATGTTGGCTAAAATATTTTGGAACTGGATGGTAAAACAATGCATGAAGGTTTCTGGAGTGATGCAACTAAGGGATTATATCTATTTTGTTTATTTTATTTATTTACTTTATCAAATTTATATCCCACCCTCCCCTGATGGGCTCAGGGCGGCTAACAGCAACAAATTAAACCACATAAACATTAAAAACAAAATACGTAATAAAATACATGATAAAATCATTCATTCAATTTACAATCCAAAAACCAAGATGTGAATTTCCAATTTCTCTGATGTTCTTGTTTCAGTTATAAAATTCAGTGGGATTGTCGGTGCCGTGGAGTAACAGCTACCTCCCTTCAACCGTTAAAAGCGAGTTTAAATAATTTGGGTTTATAGGCCCTGCGGAACTGTGGCAGGTCCCACAAGGCCCTGATGTCTTCGGGGAGGGCGTTCCACAAAGCAGGACCTGTTACTGAGAATGCTCTGTCTCTAGTGCTGGACAGTCATAGAATCATAGAGTTGGAAGGGACCTCCAGGGTCATCTAGTCCAACCCCCTGCACAATGCAGGGAACTCACAAACACCTCTCCCTAAATTCATAGGATCTTCAGTGCTGTCAGATGGCCATCGAGCCTCTGTTTAAAAACCTCCAAGGAAGGAGAGCCCACCATCTCCCGGGGCAGTCTGTTCCACTGAGGAATCGCTCTAACGGTCAGGAAGTTCTTCCTAATGTTGAGCCGGAAACTCTTTTGATTTAATTTCAACCCATTGGATCTGGTCCTGCTATCGAGCCTCTTTCGGTCCGGGGATCTTGAGGCCGGGATCTACAGCAGAAGGCTCAATTCCCATTACACTTCAATGGACGAGCCCCCTTTTGACCCTCTGTAATTTGCGACTTTGATAATGTTCTCCATAGCAGTGTTTCCTTTGGGCATTAGCTTGGGAGCGCAGCCATCATTGCCATATAGCTATTGCTGTGCCACACTTCCTTTGCTTAGAGATGATCTTCTGTGACAGCAGGGAGCCCAAATCTCATAAAGTTAGCATTTACATTGTGGGCCCCATAAGAAGAGCTGAATTACAAGAAATGTGTAATATGTAATGTGCAATTTATAGGAGGCAACCTGGGACTATAAAGGCTGCACATCTTTTTATAAAGGGCAGTGATGGATATAATCAGATGCCATTAAAGTATATTAAAAACCATAACAGATGAATCTACAAAAGAATAATCTGGTCAGTGACTTGGCCATGAAAAATGGATTTTCATATGTGCTTTGAAAATAGTTTGTGCATGCAGTCTGGTGCTGCTGGTGGGATTCTATCTATCTATCTATCTATCTATCTATCTATCTATCTATCTATCTATCTATCTATCTATCTATCTATCTATCTATCTATCTATCTATGTCTGTCCGTCCATCCATCATCCATCTATCATCCATCTATCTATCTATCTATCTATCTATCTATCTATCTATCTATCTATCTATCTATCTATCTATCTATCTTCTTCTTCTTCTTCTTCTTCTTCTTCTTCTTCTTCTTCTTCTTCTTCATCATCATCATCATCATCATCATCATCACCATCATCATCATCATCATCATCTCTCTCTATTTATCTCTCTATCTATTTATCTCTCTCTCTCTCTCTCTCTCTCTTTCTCTCTCTCTCTCTCTATTTATCTCTCTCTCTCTGTCTGTCTGTCTGTCTCATACTGTACACAGCATGCTTTCCTGTATAGGTATTTTACTGAAAATATTTATTCCCTACATTTTCAGCTAAAAGATCACAAGGGAATATCCATATACAGTGAAGAAAGTCATTCTTCTTAGCTTTACATTCCTAGTGAAATACCTGTGGCCCGCAGCTGTGGATAGCTAAATGCAGACTGGGGCCACATGAAGGCTAAATGGATTTTACTGCAAATTTACTGCAAATTGCAGAAAAACCTGAAATCAGCATTAAAGGATATAGGTGAGTTAAAAATCCCCCCCCCCAAATACATTTGTGTATGCACAGACAATGCTCTTATCTGTTCAAAACAGAGCCACTACAGCCCACCCTGGTGGCAGATGCACAGCCTCACCTTCAAAGGACCCTGGCAGCCACACCAGGCTGGCCATGGTGGCAGAGGACACCTGGAAGTGGCTGTGGCCCGGCTGTGGTGGTGCAGGATGCCTGGCAGTCGCGGCAGGCTTGGTTGTGGGTGAGGGTGCCAATAGTTGTGTCAGGGCAAGCAGCAGCAGAGGGGGGCTCCGGGATAATTCCCAACCCCCCCCCCCTCATCTCCCCCCCCTCGCTGAGCCATCAGGGGAATTTCCTTCACAAGTATTGTGGGAGTCCTTACCAATACCACCCCCTCCTCTGGTGAGCAAAAAATCTACTTTGTGAGCTACTAACATTAAAGTTGTGAGTAGTGCATAAATGAGTTCGTTCTGAGGCCTTTATTTTTTTCTCAGCTAAGACAAAAATGTGGCTAAAAACTGTGACCTAGCTTACACTCACTCAGCTTAGAGGGGAACACTGGCCCTCACTTGTAATATTTAATATTGGGGTTGGGGATTGTAGTTCTTCATGACTGACGTGTCCCGTGTGAGTAACCTTGGCTCAAAAGCCAACTAATGCATCTACTTTCTGAGAAAGCCCTCTTCTCTTGTTGAGCACCTTTGATGGGCAGGGAGGGAACAGATAAAGCGTTTAATTCAATTTGCTAGAGGTGCCGTTTAACATCAGGTGATAATTACAGTAGTAAAGTTAATGATCTTGACTGTGTTCAAGGTAAGGCACTGCACAATGCAGTTAACCAGTGTGGAGATGCACTGAATAATACAAACGGGGGGGGGGGGAGGGATTTCCTTGTCCCACAAAAAAAGTGCCAGGAAAGGTAGAGGAGATCTGCAGGGAGAGCACATTGAAAGGCAGCATATTGTCAAAACCTTTGGCTTTATTTGCACCATTTGGATTTCTGCTGTAGGCATCGTAATGCCCTGGGCCATTTCTGAAGATTAAAAAGAAGTCAGAGTATATCAACATTAAGTAGAAAGATCTGAGGCATTAGGAAAGCCCAGTATCATTCAAATCCACATACAGATTCCATGACTGGTTTTTGTTACACCTCGAGTAATGTAATGTCTCCCTTTACAATAGGGTTGAGAAGTCTAATTCAGAAAATATCTGGGGACTTTGGGGGTGGAGCCAGTAGACTTTGGGCGGAGCCAGACTTTGCCATTTCCAAAATAAATGCATAAAAATACAGCAGTGCAGTTCATCGGAATAGTCATCATTTCCTCATCCCCCAATAGCTGCAATTCTAGTAAATGAAAGTGTAAACACACAAAAAGCAGCCAAAATGCACAGAGTTTGCAAGCTCACATTTTTGTGATCTCACTGGGGCTTTACTCACAGGAACTGCTGTTCTTCAGCCTAACACAGGCAAACAAAAGAGAGAGAAGTGGAGTTTTCCTCTATCCCATAAACAGGCTCCTATACAAAGACTCTGAAAACAATACAAAACAAGCACAGAGACAGACACACACTATTACTGCCTCCCCTACAAAGACTTCTGAAAAGTACTCTCTCTTTCTCTCACTGGGTCTGGTTCCTCCACAATGACATCTGACGATTACAGGGGCTACACTGCTCTCTCTCTCTCTCTCTCTCTCTCTCTCTCTCTCACACACACACACACACACACACACACTTTTACTTGCTGTGAAAGGAAAGCGAAACAAATGAAGGCTCTGCTTCTGACCCTTCCCCATGAAGTACTTCCTGCTCAACTTTAAAGGGGCACACACAAAGAGGCATTTTAAAATGGGACCTGTTTGCAGGTTTCTTAACCTGCGGGAGATCTAGAGGTACTGGTGGCTGTGGGGGTGTGGCTTCCCCCAGCTGGCCAGCTGTCTGGGGGTGGGGGGAAGCCTGTAAAACCGGGGGATCCCCCGCTGGGACCTGGGGATTGGGAAGTTTCCTTTACAAGGGCAGCTATTGTCAGCATAGGGATGTCAGACCTTCCCCCCCTCCACCCCAGTGAGGGCGAATGTCCCCTGCTCTGAGGCCCCACCTCTCTGCTGCCAATCAGCTGGACTTACCACAAAAAAGAGAAATACCCAAAAATTTAGCGATTGGCCTATGCAGGGGTGGAATTTTAGCAGGAGCCCCTTTGCATATTAGGCCACAACCCCCCTGATGTAGCCAATCCTCCTGGAGCTTACAGTAGGCCTTCTACGAAAAGCCCTGGAAGCTCTTGGAGGATTGGCTGCATCAGGGGGGGGGGGTGTGCAGCCTAATATGCAAAGGAGCTCCTGCTAGAATCTCACCACTGGGCCTCTGTGACTTCAACATGACCTAGAAGTGATGTAGGCAGTGATTTAGCTAATTCTACCACAGAGTTTCTGCCCAGAAACCGGAGCCTTGCCCCAACATCCTTGATGTGTTCCATGTCACTTCTGGGTCATGTTGGAAGTCATGTGGGTGTGTCTCCCTGCTCCCGGTAAACCCCACTCTCCATCCTTCACTGGTTGCCTGGCAACCCTACATCAGCATGAGTGTTCTGTGAACAGCCTTGCTACTAATATCATAGGAACCTACTGGATTAGGGTTGCCAGTGGGCTGGGGATGAGGGTAGGGTTTCCAGATATGGTTTGGAAAACTCTGGGAGATTTGGCAACAGAGCCTAAGGACAAAAGCCAGTGGGGTACAATGCTGTAGAGTTCACCCTCCACAGCATCCATTTTCTCTGGAGGAGAATTGGATTTCTACCCCACTCTTCAATACCCAAAGAAGGGGCTTACCCCTTCCTCTCCCCACAGCAGACACCCTGTGAGGTAGGTGGGGCTGAGAGGGCTCTGAGAGGTCACCCAGCTGACTGCATGTGAAGGAGGAGGTTCTCCAGATTAGAGTCCACTGCTCTTAAGAACTACACCAAGCTGATCTGGAGAGGTGCTGTAATTCTGGGGGATCCCCAGCTCCCTCTTGGAGACTGGCCTCTCTATACTGGATAGTTCAAGGATAGTTCAAGGAAGAAGGTCCCCAGCAAAGTAGTCAAAGGCCCATTGTGTTCTGGGATTATAAAGCCAACTTCAGTTGAATCTCTGCAGTAAACTCATCATCATCATCACCATCATCATGGAATCATGGAATCCTAGAGTTGGAAGGGGCCATATAGACCATCTAGTCCAGGGGTAGGGAACGTTGGCTCTCCAGATGTTTTTTGCCTACAACTCCCATCAGTCCCAGCCAGCATGGCCAATGGCTAGGGCTGATGGGAGTTGTAGCCAAAAAACATCTGGTGAACCAACGTTCCCTACCCCTGATCTAGTCCAACCCCCTGCTCCATGCAGGATCAGCCGAAAGCATCTTTGACAAATAATCATCCAGCTGCATCAGAGCTCACCATCTTCCTAGGCAGCTGGTTCCACCTCTGAAGTACTCTGTTTAAAAAGAAAAAAATCCTAATATCTAGCCCATACCTTTCTGCTTGTAATTTGAGCCCATTGCTTTGAGTCCTATCGTCATCATGTTAATAGACAACTATGTGGAAAATGAAGAAATGTAGTGAGTGAGTGACCAAATTTCACATCCAGGAAGTCCTTTGATTTGTCCCCCATTGAGACATTCTGTATTAAAGGAAGTAAAAAAAAAAAAAAAAACTATGAGAAGAAACTGAATGGCATTTCTGAGGAAACAGGAGGGGGGAAAGGGCCTTTCTAAAACTAGGGGTCAAGACCAGTTTCTCTCCCCTGCCATTTTTTTTAAAGAAAAAGTCGCTTTCCACTGGGTTCTGCCTTCGAGCCCATGAGAAGGTAGCTGTGGCAGTCTGTTACAGCAGCAATAAATAAGGCTCTTGTGGCAACCTAAGAACCAACATTTCCCCCTAGTCGGATGCTTGCCGACAGACTTTTTCCATAGGAAAAACGAGGGGAGGAATGAAAGATTTTGCATTAAGATACCAAAATGGTTCTTTCACTTTGCATTTGACCGTAAAAGTAGAAAATGCTGAGCGCAATTTGATGGGGTTTTCTTTTCTTCGTTTAGTTAAAAAAAAAAAAAAAACTCCTGACGTAGCTAGCCGCAATATATTAAACGCTAAGCGGCAGTTTTCTCTGTTTGAGAAGCGTGGGCCTGAGAAACTTGGTACCAAGACGCAGCTTCTTCCTTGGGATGAGAGCTATGTTTATGCGCCACCTAGTGGCTGAGACAACGTGTGATGGTGCTAAGCCAGGGGTGTCAAACCCATCTGTTATGAGGGCCGGATCTGACATAAATGAGGCCTTATTGGTCTGGGCCATGTGTGACATAAAATGCAATGCCAGGTAGTGGAGATATAAACTTTATAAAGGACACAGATAAATACAATTATTTTTAAAAAAAACACCTTAAAATAAAACATGCTTAAAGTATTAGCACTCTTGCAATATTGTGGTCAGTGTCGAACAAGCTCTCCCTCCCCCCCCCACTTCCTCCCTAAGAAAGGAGCCTCAGCCAATGGGAGAAATAGAGGCTTTTGCTCTGTGCAATTGAGAAGTTCTGGCAAAGCAAGCTGTGACACAGAAAGAAGCAGGAGAAGGGGAGAAGGAAGCAGCCTTGCTCGCGGGCCTGATAGGAACCTTCGGGGGGCCTGATCCAACCCCCAGGCTACTGTGCGAGACCCTTCGCTTTTGGATGACAAGCCCCACTTAGGGCTGTGCCAAATGTTTCCTAATTTCAACCTGCTGCACAAAAAAAACCCCAGAGAGGATAATTCCTCGGGGGGGGGGGGACAACGAACCCCCAAACCTCAGTATTTGCCTGGTTTTGATGTTCTTCACTGTCATATTTCTCATTCTTTGCTGGGGTTTTTTTTTTAAACAAACCAAACAAAATTCCTTTTTTTTCTTTCTTAGAGGGATTATAGCTGATGAGGTATCATGGAGTGAATGTGAGACGGTGTTACAATGAGGTATTGCTGGCCACTGAATTTGCAGGCACATTTCCTGATGAATTAGCTTGGAGTAAACAGGGCTGAGCTAAAACAGTGGTTCCCATTTTTTTTTTTCAGTATGGTGAGCCACAAGTCCAAATTTACTTGGTATGGTGACCCAGCCAGCAGTGGCCCAAAGTTCTTGGCACCCATCTAGTTGGCACCCATCTAGTTCAGCATTTTGGTTTCTGCAGTTAACCAGGTGTTCCCACTGCAAACCCCAAGCAACTGGCAATTCAACATACACAGTCTTTGTGTGGGGAGAACTCTCTCAGCCCCATCTGCCTCACAGTTTGCCTCTTGTGGGGGAGAGGATGGGAAGGCGATTGTTAAGTCACCCCCAAGAATCCTTTGTATAGTGAAGGAGGGGTATAAATCCAACTCTTCTTCTTCTGGGGAATTCTGAGCCGGGGAGGAAGAATCCTTGAGAGAGTCTAGTGGTGGAGATTGTTTGGGACGAAGGACTGAAGGAACCTCCAGTTTATGGAAAGAGAAGAAGACAGTAGAAGTAGACTCCTTCAAGGCTTCCTCAGTTGTACTTCTGCACTTAAAGAACCAATATTCATAGATAATTAGTATGTTCTGGTGTAGTCATGTAGATAACCAGGGCTTTTTTTGAGCAGTAACACACAGGAACACAGGATCTGCCTGTCCCGCATTGGTCTTGTCAGCCACCAGCGAGCCTGCAGCAGACGTGGACTACTGCACCCTTCTTAAATCTTCGTTCGCAAAGTCAAGCCGAGAGAGAAGAGAGAGAGAGAAGAGAAGAGAGAGAAGTGTCAGAGGGAGTGGCCTAATATGCTGCTGAGCTTTTACTACAAAAAAGCCCTGTGTGAAACAATAGTGATGTCAGGAGATGTGGCCTAATATGTAAAAAAGTTCCTGCTGGGCTTTTTCTATAACAAAAGCCCTGTAGATAGCTGATTTTATAATCCTGGGGCTTTTTTTCCCCCTGCTTTCCCCCTTGCTTCTGAATGGTCTGTGTGCTGTAATGAAGACTGTGTGAGGTTTTGCCAGGTAACATTCAGATAGACTTCGGCTAGGATTACATAGATGAAACTTTATTGATAGGTTACAAGTGCAGACCTTTCCTTTATGGAGACCTTGCAAGAAGTGAAAGTAAGAATCACAGACATCATTAAGCAGTTCAGGAAAGTGGGGGCTTTTTCTCCCCCCCCCCATACCTCCCTCCCCCACAGACATAGCAGTTCAAAGTGAACATGTCTCTTTATCTCTTGAGAAGTGAAGGCTATCTCCACCTCCGTCTCCAGATGATGGAGTAGAAGGAGGGGGAGGGCCCCCATATTCACCAGCAGCCACCATTGTCTCCACCATGAGAAACAAGATAACTACAGATATAGTTATATGTAAAAACCAGCTATATGTAAAAACATGGAGAAAGGCATGACTGACTGACTAGTGTGTTCTGTTGGTGCTACTTTCCCTGGGTAAACTGTTTTAAAATTTCACTTGGGTTGTTTAAGTGTGCTGGGTAGACAGGATATGGTCAACCAGCTGGGTGACCTTGGGTCAGTCATAAATCTGTCAGGGTTGTTCTGGAAAGAGCAGTTTCTGTCAAAGCTCTCAGCCTCACCTACCTTACAGGGTGTCAGTTGTGGGAAGGAAAAAAAGATTGTAAAAGGAAGGGAAAGGAGATTGTAAGCTGCTCTAAGACTTCTTCAGGTAGTGAAGGGTGGGGTGTAAATCCAATCTCTTATTCTGCTTCAACCAACATGTCATGTGAGAATAGGAAATCCCCCTGAGGAGTGCATCGTTTAGACATGACCCTTATTCAAAACCCTTATTTTAATCCTTCAAAATGTGCTTTGCTCAGGTTGACAGGTGATAAGTCCTCTGCATCAGGTGCCTGAAGACCATCTTTCCGGGGAGCAGAGAAGTTCTTGTAGACTATAGTAAGGCCGTACACAGTAATGTTGTAAAACTTCTTGGCAACTGATAATGCCTGTTTCTTATCTAGGGCTGCCAACCACTGGTGGGAAACTGGGGGCCAGGTTGCCAGATCCAGCTTGGGAAACTCCTGGAGATTTAGGGGTGGAGCCTGGGGAGGACAGGGACCTCAGTGGAATACAAGGCCATAGAGTCTGCCCTCCAAAGCATCCATTTTCTCCAGGGAAACTGATTTGCTGTTGTCCGGAGATGAGCTGGAATTCCAGGGGATCCCCAGGTCCCACCATTATTTCCCCTTCTGCTTCTCCTCCCAATCCAAACTCCAGAAGAGCTCTTCCCTCCTTCTCACCCACCCACAGAGACAGTTACTTGACTGCTGCAATGTCAGGGCCGGATCTCTGTCACCAACAGGGCGACAGCAGGCAGCTGGAATGGATGCAAAGAGACTTTCTTCTCAGCTCCTGAAGCTGCCAGACAAAGGGAGGTCACTGAAACAAAATAGATTATGGAGTGTCAATGCATTATAAGCACTCAAAAAGGGAACCTGTAGCGCAGACGTGAGTCACAGCTGTCGTTTCTGAAGCTTACTCAGAGTAGATGGTTGCCATGAAATCAGAATACATGTCTGTCTGCTTTCCCCCCATCTGTACTACACAAAATCAGCATTCCGTGTTTATCAAATATGCATTTGCCACCCATTCCAGTGGCATTAATTATTATAAATAGTACAAGAGAGAGGAGATCAACCAAGGGAGCTTCCAAGATGATATTTAGGAAAATCTATGGGAAATGAATGTGAAGGAGGTAAGAACAGAGCTTGTAATCAATAATGTCTAGATTATTTCATGGCCTTTTTATTGCTTGTCTGCACTTCCTGGAGAAATTAAGTGTGCTGTGGCGACTGACTCCATTTTCTGTTTATTGGCACTTGGCATGCAATTTGGAGGCGTTGGATTCTTTATCATCTGGTGCAAACTCTTGCACGAAAGACAGAGCAAGCCGACTTAGAAAAGTTCTTGCAGCAAAATTGATGCTGTAAGAACGGTCTTTGTGCCATGTGTGCTGCTGAATCATTCATCCGAGGTTGCAGTGAAACACATGGGTGGGCGGGGAGCAATACTTTTTAATCCGCAGTGTGAAACATGAGATGCCCCTACAATATCTGCTGAAGGCCTCAGAGTGTTTCCAAATAAGGATGCAAAGCCATTTTTAAAGCCTTATTTCTGCTGGTAAATAATGCAAGCGATGGCAGAAAGAACAGTGATATATGCACTGGGACAAAACATCCTGTCATATGAACATATGGACATATGAAGCTGCCTTATACTGAATCAGACCCTTGGTCCATCAAAGTCAGTATTGTCTACTCAGACTGGCAGCTGCTCTCCAGGGTCTCAAGCTGAGGTTTTTCACCCCTATTTGCCTGGACCTTTTTTTGGAGATGCCAGGGATTGAACCTGGGACCTTCTGCTTGCCAAGCGGATGCTCTACCACTGAGCCACCATCCCTCACCATCCCTCCTCAGGTATAGGCTCATGGAGTCTGAACTCACTGAGACTGAGAAAGGAAAAGAGTGTGGGTTTGTAGTGGATAGCTCAATGAAAGTGTCAACTCACTGTGCTGCAGCAGTGATAAAAAGGCAAACTCTTATGTTAGGGATTATTAGGAAAGGGCTTGAATATATAATGGCCAATATTGCAGTGCCCCTGTACAGATCTGTGGTGCGGCCTCATTTGGAATATTATGTACAGTTCTGGTCAACATAGGCTTGCCAATCCCCAAGTCACAGTGGGGGTTCTTCTGCTTTCCCAGGCTCCTTCCCGCCCCCAGTAAGCTGGCCGGTGGGGAGAAGCCCCGCTCCCAAAGGACCATGTGACTTTCCCCCTCCGGAGGCTTCAGTCTCTGATTAGAAAGGCTTCCTCTTGGGATGGGGTGTCTGTGCTACTTGGAAGAAGTTGGCAGCAACTGGTGAGTAGAGATGCCAATCCCTCGCTTCAGAGTCACCACAAACGGGGTGTGGTGGGGAGGGAAATGTCTGCTGGGCACTTCATTATTCCCTATGTGGAGATCAATTCTCATAGGGTATATTGAGGAATTGATCTGGAGGTTTCGGGGGCTCTGTTTTTTGAGGTAGAGACACCGAATTTTGAGTATAGTATCTAGTGCCTCTCCCCAAAGTACCCTCCAAGTTTCAAAATGATTGGACCAGTGGGTCCAATTCCATGAGCCCCAAAAGAAGGTGCCCATTATTTCCTATGGAAGGAAGACATTTAAAAGGTGTGCTGTTCCTTTAAATGTGATGGCCAGAACTCCCTTGGAGTTCAATTATGCTTGTCACACCCTTGTTCCTGGCTCCGCCCCCAATGTCTCCTGGCTCCACCCCCAAAGTCCCCAGATATTTCTTGAATTGGACTTGGCAACCCTAGGTCACCATATTTTAAAAAGAACGTTGCAGAGCTGGACAGAAGTACACAGAAGGGCAACCAAGATGACTGAGGGGCTGGAGCACCTTTCCTATGAGTAAAGGCTGAAGAGTCTGTGACTTTTCAGTTTAGAAGAGATGACTGGGGGTGGGGCATCATAAAGGTTTATCAAATTATACATGGAATGGAGAAAGTTAACTACAAGAAACTCTTATTCCTCTCCCCATACACTAGAACTTCAGGGTGTCCAGTGAAGCTAGTGAGCAGTAGGAAATGCTACTTTACACCGAGAGTGATTAAAATGTGGGATTCACTCGCAGGGGATGTAGTGATGGGCACAGGGATAAACAACTTTGGAAAGGGAATCAGATAGATTCATGGAGGGTAGGTCTACCAAAGACTGCTAGCCAGGATGACCGAAGGGGACCTCCATATTCAGCGGCACTATGCCTCTGAATCCCAGAGTCAGGAGGCAACATCAGGAGAAGGTTTTGTCCTCTGTGCCCTGTTGTTGGCCATCCAGCGGAACTGGTTGGCCAGTGTGTGAGACAGGATGCTGGACTAGATGGTCTGATTTAGCACAGCTCTTCTTATGTTCATATATTATCTGATGGTGTGAATATTTATGCTATAATAGCATGAAATCCATGATTCGTTACGGTTCTTAATTACCTTCAACCAATTATATATAATCCCCCCCAACCTTACCACTTAAATTTACAACTAAATTTCATCTAAATTTAGAAGATTTGTACAATTTCCAGTGAATGTTAAAATGGCGTCGCCAATACTTATGCACAGAAATCATGTGACTATTACAATCATAGAAAGTTTGCGGAGATAATATACTGGATAGTATAATTCAGGGAATTGTAATATAATTTCTAGTTCCAAAGCAAATGATGCTACTGACTGTAGATTATAATATTTCATGGCCCCCCAAAAAGTTGAAGTTGCCATCCTAAACGGAGTTATACCCTTCTAAGCCCATTGACTTCAGGGAGCTGAGAAGGGTTCATCTTTGTTTAGGGTTGCACAGTCAGTAATGATGGCCTATTGAGAAATTACTCAAAAATAGTTACTCAAAAATCTCTCTCTCTCTCTCGGCTTGGCTTCGCGAACGAAGATTTAAGAAGGGTGCAATAGTCCACGTTTGCTGCAGGCTCGCTGGTGGCTGACAAGACCAATGTGGGACAGGCAGGTCCGGCCACAGCGGCTGCAGGGAAAAGTCTGATTTAGGGTTGGTCCTGTAGCAGTGCGATTCTTCCTCAATCTCCTTTTGTCCTCAAGACCAGCTATGCGTGTGTTCTCAAAGGAAGAGACAGCCTGGTGGATGGTGTGCCTCCATGCTTTGCAATCTGAGGCTAGGTCAGACCACTAGTACTCAAGTATAAGGACGTGAATGCTTGAGGACCTCATAAGTCCTTGATAGTGGAAAATACTGTCAAGTTGCAGCTAACCTATGGCAAGCCACTGGGTTTTCAAGGCAAGAGATGAGCAGTGGTTGCTTCTGCCAAATCTGGACCTCACAAGCCATCAGAGGGATGCCATGATCCTTTCTTTCTGTGGTCATCCAACCACCAGTTATGGTCCAACCCCAAAACCATTCCCCCATCCAACATTATTTTGCAGAGTTCCAATCCTTCCTCCTCAAGAGGCCTGTAGAACCAGGGCCTTGCTCACTGTACCATAGAGAAATGGGGTCTCTGCCTCATTCCTTCATCACTCCTTTCAGGTTCCACATGGTCACACTTGCTTCCATCCTTCCCCTCCTCTCCAAGGAAGCTTGATTTGCATCCATAGATCTAAAGGATGCATATTTTCACATATCAGTCAGACCCCAGCATTGTTCCAGTCTCAGGTTTGTGATAGCCAATGGTCTACTCAGGGGTGTCAAACATGCGGCCTGAAGGTTGGATCACGCCCCTAGAGGGCTCTTATCAGACCTGTAAGCAACTCACTTCATCGGCTTCCTTCTCTTTCTCTTGCTTCTTTCTGCATCATAGCTTGCTTTGCCAGGCTTGCTCAATTGCCCAAGAGCTACAGAGTAAAGCCTTTTTTTCTCCATTGGCTGACCAGCACATGAAACAACTTATATACAAAGCTCACAAAGCCCAGCCATTTCATGTTTCCCCCTGAGTCATAGGCTCAAAGCATTGACCATGAGATTTCTGTAATGAATGTCAATAAATCAAAAGTAGGTTTGCAAGTTACAAACACACACCTGAATAACACCTGAACAGCTTACTCAAGATTGCTACAGCATAGATAATGTCTCCAGATTTTGATGCAGTAATTCAGAGCAAGAAGGGTCAGTTATCAGAGGCTGTTAAACAAAATATTGCAAGGGTGCTGATCTTTTAAGCATGTTTTAATTATTTTTTTAAAACTTTGTGTTTGTCTGTATCCTTTATAAAGTTTATATCTCTGCTTCCTGGCATTACAGTTCATGACACACATGCGCAATCCAACAAAGTCTCATTTATGTCAGATCCGGCCCTCATAACAAATGAGTTCGACGCCCCTGGTCTAGATACTACCGTTCAGCCTCTCCAGCTCTGAAAATCTTCACCAAATGCATGGCAGTGGTCGTCACTCACCTGAGAATTCTGCATTATTACAGTCTTCTCATACATTGACTAGTTACTCATGGCACCTCACACATCTACCCTTCCGAGACACCTGCATGTCCCTTTACGCCAGGGGTCCTCAAACTTTTTAAATAGGGGGCCAGTTCACTGTCCCTCAGACTGTTGGAGGGCCGGACTGCCGTTACTGTACAAGGCCGCGGGCCGTCAGTTCTCCGTCTTTTGCATCTCTCTCCCTTCCCCACACCACACACCCCGGCCTGGGAACTCACATCACCTCGGTATCACCTCACACTCTGTCTCCGCCGCCTCAGCCCAGTGCCGGAAGTGTGCGTTGCTAATGCGAGTTTAGGTCGAACGTCACTTCCAGTCTGATTTTGCCATAACCCGGCGGGCCGCATAAACGTCCTCAGCGGGCTGCATCTGGCCCACGGGCCATAGTTTGAGGACTCCTGCTTTACGCCTTCTAGCATCTCTAGATTCATAAGTCAATGGAAGTCGACTGCCACGGTTGGGTGGGTTCAGTAGGCTGTTCTTCAGTAATGTTGGTCAGAAAGCATATAAGCATCTTGAACTGAACTTGGAACAGATTGAGAGCCAGTCTAGCTGGACCAAGAAAACTGATGTGATATGATCCTTAACAACTCCAGTCAACATCCTGGGCTGCAGCGTTCTGCACCAGTTGAAGTTTCTGAACACTGCCTGCAGGCCAGGAGATCTCAGCAGACCTCTGACCACTCAGGATATCTCCATTGGCCTGTGCTGTGAAAGTGCAAAATAATATTGCAAAGAGGAGGAGGAGGAGAAGAAGAAGAGGAGGAGGAAGAGGAAGAGGAGGAGAAGAGGAAGTGGTGATGGTGGTGGTGGTTTAATTTCTTTTTAAAAGTCAAGGTTTTTGTGTGTATCTCACTAGATTTGGTCTATATTTCAGGTCTCTAAACCAGCAACTTTCCCCTTGCACTTCAAACTTTTGAATGATTATCTCAAGTGTTTTGCTTTGTCGTTTCTCAAGGTATTTTCTGGGGCTATAGAGCTGAGTCATACAAAATGTCCCCTATCTTAGTTCATAAAAGAGACAAATGCACACCACTATTTCCCCAGAAGTGATCACTGTCTCCTCCCAGGACATATGGCACAGAGCCCCCTTTGCCCTGGCAGGAGCACCAGCACCAAAGAGCAACACTTGGGCTGCCTCAGCCCTCCCTCCTCCAATCCTAAACAATGTGTTTTTTTTTTTCCTATTTAGGGCTGGTAAGGTTGCCAGTTGATTCGGGCAGTCCAGTAGTTTTCCTGCCTGTTCATAAAAATGCTGTAAAAATACCTGGCTTTTAAACGTCTGGTGTCCCCCCGCCCTTCCGACAGTCAGTGAAAAGAATACCAGACTGTCTGAGTCAATACCGGACATCTGGCACCATACTTGCTACATCTGTCAAAAGCCTAATTAATGTTTTGAATGGAGATAGATCAAGATGGGTCGCCTTGTTAATCTATCTGTAGCAGTGAAAAAGAGCCAGAGTCCGGGAGCACCCGTACAAGGCATTAGGAGCCGTAGCGGGATGGCTACAGCAGAGCTGACTGATCCAGCTAAGAGGGAAGTCCTGTGCTGAGTCGAAGGGGGGGTGGGCTATGTACCCAGCTCCCACCCTTGGATGGTGCAGTTTTAGTGCCGACCCAACAGGTGAAAAGTTTGGGAGTGATCCTGGGTGCCTGACTCTCTATGGATGCCCAGGTCACGGCGGCTGCCAGGTCTGCCTTCTACCATCTACGGCAGATCAGGCAGCTAGCACCATATCTATCCCCCCAAGACCTGGCCACAGTGACCCATGCAACGGTCACTTCCAGACTAGATTACTGTAACTCGCTCTACGCTGGCTTGCCCTTGAAACTGATCTGGAAACTGCAGTGGGTGCAAAACGCTGCAGCTCGCCTGCTGACTGCATCACCTATACGGGTGAGCATGCGGCCAGTGCTCTGTGGCCTGCACTAGCAGCCCATAGAGTACTGGATTCGCTTCAAGGTGTTAGTTCTGACTTTCAAAGCCTTACGTGACCTAGGACCAGCATACCTGCGGGACCGTCTCTTCCCGTATATGCCCTAGAGGTCGCTTTGCTCGGCCTCCCAAGATCGGCTGACTGTCCCCGGACCGAGAGATGCCCGTCTTGCCTCTTCCATGGCCAGGTCTTTTTTGGACCTGGCCCTAACCTGGTGGAATCAGCTCCCTATAGAGATCCGGGTCCTACCTGGCTTGCTAGCCTTTCGTAGAGCCTGTAAAACGGAGCCGTTCTGCCAGTTCTTCGGGTGAGGCGGCGGCCATCTATTCATTAGATCGGTTGGCCTCCCCTACTGTACTATCTTGCTGCGCTGATTTGCTGCACTGTCCTATGTCACCATCTCATCATATCGTTCTGCCGGGCTATTTTGTTCTATTGAATTCTGAAATTGGCTTTTATTATTATATGAATTTTATTGTGATTTTATTATTACGTTGTGCTCCGCCCTGAGCCCCTACGGGGGGAATGGGTGGAATATAAATAAACTAATAATAATAATAATAATAATAATAATAATAATAATAATAATAATAATAATAATAATAGACTTACAACATTTGTGCCATGGTAGGAACTTCCAGGAGTCACTGCTCCCTATCCGTAGCAGTAGAAAAGAGCACCCGTCCGAGGCATTAGGAGCCGTAGCGGGATGGCTACAGCAGAGCTGACTGGTGCCTCATGGAAGTTCCTTCGCTGCCCTAAATTGTGTTAGTCTCTAAACTGCTACTGGACTCTTGTTCTTTTCTAACGTTTTAAATGTCCTACATGTGTTAATAGGCAACATACGGTTGAAGAAGACTGTAGATTACATAGAGAAGGCTGCACAGATTAATATGCTTCCTACATTCTCTGGAAATTATTTCTGTGTGGGGGGGGGGAGGGGGGAGTTACTTGGTTTTGCCAATAAATCAGAAACCCCTTGTTCTTTATCTGTTTTATTATGCATGCATTCCCTATCCCCCTCTTTTTTTCTTTTTTTTTCATCCAAAGATATCAAATAGTTATTTGTTTTTATTTTTGGCACTGGCACCAGACAATTTATTCCTTTTATTCTGCTGGATCCCTAAGATACTTCCTTGTCTTGAAGCCCAGCAAAAATGCTGTTAACAGGCTAAATAGATATTTTAAGCACTTTACTGCTGGCTGGGGAGAACCATTGGATGCTGGGTATGCGCGGTTTCCTTTGCTTATAAAGATATGATTCTTTCTGATTGAGGATCACAAGGGTGTGTGTTTTATGTCTGAATTAGAAGTTTGTCTTTTTTATTGAACCTGCTTTCCCATTTCTAATCACGGGTGGGTTGCACCAGGGGGGGAAAGGACAGAAGAGGAAGGCAGTCTGTCCCTTTGCTATCTTTGTTACGTGTATGTTCCAGCTGAACGTTCTCCAGTTTTGATAGCTAGTGGTTCTGGGACAGTTTGTTTGTTTTCCTAACCTGGGGGAAGGGGGGGAGAACTGATGTTCCCTGTGCTCCCCCCCACTACTGAACAGAGCAGTTCACATCCTGAGCAGCATATAACTACTGTAATCTTAAAAGGGATGGTGGGTAGTACAAGCCCCTGTGTGGCTCCAGACAGCTGCTAAGTGGGGCTTCGTTGATAGAATCAATCCATCTCACGTCTTCCTCTTTTCCTGTTGCCTAGCATTGCTTTGAGTTTTGTCTTCTCATAATGTGAGCATTATGAGTATGATAGCCACTGGATGGTCATTTTAGCTTTTAGGGAAAGTTCAGAAGCCATTTGTTTGTCCTTTTGGGAGTCTGTGGTATCCGTAAAACTCTCCCTAATATTTAAAAGGGGGCTCTTAGAGTTTGGAACCCATTTCTTTTTTTTAATCTCTCATGCCTATGCCTATTTGGATCGTATTTATAGTTCACTGATCTGCTGAAAAACCCATATCAAGCTGTCTCACAGATATGCTTAAAATCAATAAACCAGAAACCAGAAAAATATCATTGAGATGAACTTGGGGGAGGAGGGCTATGCTTTTTCTCAAAAACCCCAGGGTCATTTTTCTGTTTATTCCCCTTCCTTAATGTAGCCAGCAAGATAATTAATTAATACACGCATGCCCACACACACACATCCCACCCAATTTAAGGTCTCTAAGACAGCAAATGTTATCCTCACAATGATGCAATGAGGTAGCTTGGCTGAGAGCATGTGACTGACCCATGGTAACCCTAGAGTTGCCAATCCCCATGTAGGAGCAGGGAATCCCCCGGTTTGTAGGCCCCCCACTTCAAGGTTATCAGAAAGTGGTGGTGGGGGGAAATAAATGTCTGCTGGGCACTCCATTATACCCTATGGAGACTGATTTCCATAGGGTATAATGGAGAATTGATCCACAGGTATCTGGGGCTCTGGGGAAGCTATTTTTTTTAGGTAGAGGCACCACATTTTCAGCATAGCATCCAGTGCCTTTCCTCAAAACACCCTCCAAGCTTCAAAAAGATTTGACTAGGGGGTCCAAATTTATGAGTCTCAAAAGAAGGTACCCCATCTTTCATTATTTCCAAATGGAGGGAAGGCATTTAAAAGGTGTGTGGTCCCTTTGGAGTTCAATCGTGCTTGTCATGCCCTTGCTCCTGGCTCCACCCCCAAAGTCTCCTGGCTCCACCCCCAAAGTTCCCAGCTATTTATTGAGTCGGACGTAGCAACGGAAGATCACCCAGCAAACTTCCATGGCAGAACAGATATTTGACCCTGGGTCTCCCAGATCCTACTCCTAACTGGTACTTTAACCTGCCCAAACTGGCCTGTGCATGAGGGGTGCGTTATAGACTGCGAGGTAAAAGCTCATAAGTGCTGTGAAAACATGTGAATGGCTGTGAAGTGTTAATGCCTCACAGAGCCAGAGAACCTTAAGTGAGAGGCTGCTCTAAAGGATTTGATTGATTAGTTGTCAGTTGAGCAGAAAGACTTGGGAATAGATTATTGAAGATAACTAATTTTAGTTCTGACTGAGAACTGAACCAGTTTTGCTCTGACTGAGAGCCATTTAACACTGTCTGAGGACTGGGAAGGTTAGCAAGGAGCAGTGGGGGGATCGGCAAAGACTCCCATTTGGGACAGAAAAAGGGATAGATTTTCTAGTTAGAGAAATGATTCCCTACCCAGTTGTAAAGTGAGGTAGCTCAAAGAAGGGAGTGATCCCTGGTTTGTTTAGAGAGAACAAATCTGGATACTTGGTAGTGTATCTCCTTGTCTTCTGAAACCTGGAGAGTCAGTTAAGCTCAAGAGAGTGAACTGGGGTGTTTAGGAAACACCAAAAACAAAGCCTCTTATTTCTAAGATTCTAACAGTGCAATTCTAAGAACACTTTCTCAAGAATAAGCCTCACTGAATACAGCTAAGCAGGATTCTGAGTAGACCCGCTTAGGATTGCTCTCTAAGACTTTATGAAAAGCTTTAAACTCTCCCTTTCTGAAAACATATGAATGTAAAATTCCTAAGCTACCTCAGAGTTCATTATTGATTTACCTCAGACATTTCACCCCTGCTTTTACCTGACCTTTTCACCTGTATATGGAATAAAATACCCTGTTTGTTTGTTTTTTTAACTTTAAAAAGCCTCTTGTGTACCATTTTCAGAAGTTTAACTTAAGAGGGTGATCTTGTCTCTTCCCTCAAGTTCCTATGCTGAGCCAGCAATGAAATACAATAAAGCAACAGGATGGGGCAGCCATATTTCTTCAGCTAAGGAGTAAATAAAGGGACTGCTCAGTCAGAAAGAAAGAAAAAGTGGAGGGAAAACTCTGGGTCTGAGTGATGGAATGGGGGTAGGTCGTCATAGTGCGTTATGCTCCGTCTGCACAGAAATGAGCAATGAGTGAATGATCTATTTTTTTTTTTAAAAAAAAGCAAAACAAACAAACAAACAGCCTATGCATTCAGATGAAAGGTAAAGGATTCAGCATTCAGGAACAGTTTCCACTTTTATTTTATTTTCTTTTTTAAAAAATCTAGGTAATCCTGATACATATGTTGTTTGTCTGTCACTAGGAATCCAATGTCTCTTAGCTTCCCCTAGCTGAGCATTCAGAAACTGTTTCTCCTCTGACTAGAACAGTTCCTTGACAGTCTGCTTAAATCTATTAATAACCCTCAGCAGCTAAGCATGTTGCTAACCTTGGCTTGGCAAAAATATTACTGCTGACAGATGAATTTCTTCCGATGCAGTGCCGCTTTCTCACCTTCCCTTTCCTCTGCACCCCCTAAATGCTGCTCCTTGGGAATGGGAGAACACAACAGGAACAACGTGGAGGCAAAGCCTGAGGTCAGGAGTAGGAGTGGGGTATTAATCATAACCACCACTTTCTGCTCCTGGAAATGTTATGTGGGGTCCAAACCAAATCACCACCCCTGCTGGTTTAATTGGTGGTTTCTGTCCATTTTTTCCCCTTTACTTTCCTTTGCTCTCTTTTTTCTATACGTTTAAAAATGTATTGAAAAGAAGGGTAATAATTATAATATTAAAAAGGCACAGAAAAATAACCATGACCAAATAGTACAATCCAAAAACATGGCAAAACTTCTACAATCGACATATCAAGCAGTCAAAACAGGGCAGGATATCAGTGAAGACAAAAGAAATGAGGAAAAGAAAAATGTCACAAAAGCAGGCTTTGAATTCAGCAGGAGCTCACAGGAACGCAGCTCCTGAACCTTTCTGACGGTTCCCCCTTCTCCTTCCCACCTTGTCCATTGAATAGCAGGTGCAGCTGCATAACAATCCCTGGATGAGCTCCACCACCTGCAAAACGACCCCTGAACACAAGTAAAACAGCAATATGCCACTCCATTTACAGAAACAAGTAATAAGAGAAGGATAAGCACCATTAATTTGATCAACAAGTAAAAAGAATTAAAGTAACAAGATTTCTTCATATGCAAAGTGTTTGGCAACAGAGTTAGTATAAAAGGGGTCATTATCAATTTTTTCAAGGATAGGAAACCATTTAACTATGTAATTCTGGCAAGTTTGGAAAGGGTCAGATTGATCCAAACCAGAAGAAATTTTGTCCGGAGTGATGTGGTTCCAAACCTTAGTAAACCAGGAATCTACAGTGAGGCTTTTTGGGATCTTTCCACGTTTGAGCAATAACAAATTTAGCAGCTTTTAGAAGTACATCTGTGCTTGAACTCCAACCCTACTGGTTCTTGTATCTGCATATAAATTATATTAATATAAGCAGGGGTGGAATTCTAGCAGGAGCTCCTTTGCATATTAGGCCACAAACCCCTGATGTAGCCAATCCTCCAAGAGCCTACAAAAAAGCGCTTTAGCAATATTCCCTCTAAGCCGCAGTGTCTTGTGAACAAAAATTCTACTTTGTGAGCTACTGGCATTAAAGTTATGAGTGACTGCATAAATTAGTGTGCTCTGGGGTCATCCTTCCTGAGCTAATGAGATCCAGCCAGCCTAAAGGAGAGCCAGTTTGGTGTAGTGGTTAAGTGTGTGGACTCTTATCTGGGAGAACCGGGTTTGATTCCCCACTCCTCCACTTGCACCTGCTGGCATGGCCTTGGGTCAGCCATAGCTCTGGCAGAGGTTGCCCTTGAAAGAGCAGCTGCCGTGAGAGCCCTCTCAGCCTCACCCATCACACAGGGTGTCTGTTGTGGGGGAGGAAGGTAAAGGAGAATGTGAGCGGCTCTGAGACTCTTCGGAGTGGAGGGCGGGATATAAATCCAATATCTTCTTCTTCTTCGAATACAAAAATGTGTGAGCTGGAGGCTAAAAATCTGTGAGCTAGCTCACGCTAACTCAGCTTAGAGGGAACACAGCTTCTAAGCTCTTGGAGGATTGGCTACATCAGGGCTGTGTGGCCTAATATGCAAAGAAGCTCCTGCTAGAATCCCACCCCTGAATATAAGTCACTACCATTGTAAAATTTTCAGAACAATTTACAAGCTTGTTAGATCCCCGTAGGAGACTTACCTTGCTGGGGCGGGGGATGCCAGAGTATTTCCCAGCAACATGCAAACATCGCTTCTGTGTGCATAGACAGTCACATCAGCACACCAGGATGCTGCCTATATCCCTCCACCTGTTTCTGCCATTCCCCGCCCCCCCCCACCACCACCACCAGCCAGCTGACCAGTTGTAGGAAGCACTTGTTGGTAGTGGAGGCTCTCCTGCCACCAACAGGGGCTGGCTAAGATCTATGGCAGCACAACAAAGCAATCCTGCTGAATTAACCCGGTCCCAGTTAACAAAGTATCTTGAGTGACATGGTTATTGTCATGCCACCAGTGTTTGTGTGCCCCTCGAGAGTATCCTCACATCTTCTGCTCAGATGGTTTGGTCGGGTTGCAATGTTGCAGCCGTACTGATAATACCTGCGTGATCTCAATATGTGCTGCTGACATCTTACAAAAGCACAAGCTCTGACTAAGATAAATGGGGGGAGGTTTCAGTCATTACTGAGTGTGGCATAAAAAAACAACCATGGAGTGTTGGCTGTTCCTGATAATACAGGAACGCAGCTGAAGTTGCCCCATACCAAATGCACCTGTTAGTCCATCAGGGCCAGCAATGTCTACTTAGACTGGGAGCAGTTCTCCAGTGTCTTTCAAGTAACCCCTTTCCTGATCCCTTTATCTGAAGATGGAAGGGACTGAACCTGGGACTTTTTGCATGCCAAGCAGATGCTCTATGTCCGAGCCACTTCCCTTCTCTCTGGGGGTAGGAGTTCCTCCAGTTTCAGGGCTCCCCACCTGCTGGCGTGGAGCTGGATGCTGGGGGGAACCCAGCCTCCAAAGAGCTCCATCATGCCCAATGTGCGTGGCATGATGATATCGCTTTGGGGTGATGGCATTGCACCAGGCCCATCACATAGGGGACACTCTAGCAATTTGGGTAAAAACTCTATGACATAGAGTCATAGAGTTTTCCCCCAAATTGCTAGAGCATCCCTGTGTGACATTCCCAGTGCAATAACATTGTCAAGTCGGCAGATTCAATAATGAGTCGTGTTGATACAAAGTAACTACTTTATTGATACTGATACTTGAGGCTAGGCCAGCGTTGAAAAGACTAAAGAGTATACAGTAGATACATTGCATATAAGGGATACTTCAAAGGAATTCCTAAGGGGGAAGGATTATGCAGGGAACATTCACACATTGATATTAACAATTCGTTCTCAGGCTTGCATGGCCTTGATCGTAGTGGGCTCCTGACTCCCTTCCGAGAGCCAGGCCTGAGAAGGCACAGATAAGACATTCATATCTTTCCATTTCAAAGCAAAGCTACACTCTACAAGAGGGGAGGGGTAGGGAGAGTATGAGCTAGCAGCATTTGATTATACTTTGGTTCTACCCAGAATGCTCTTTGACTGAGCCAGAGTTACAGACAGACTTGACACTTCTGGGTGACATCATCACAAAGCACACACAAGAAAATTCCCCTCACCCGGAGCCAGGTAAGCCCTGGCAACCCTATCAGAGGTGGAAGTCCCACTTTAATATGTTTGATTGTCCTTCCTCGGGATGATGGATTTTCAGCAGCCTTGGGATGGCTTGTTAGTCTGAGCAATTATCCCTTTGCAGGGGTTGTTTTGTAGAAAAATAGGTGGTGGAGCTCATTAACACAACTCATTAGAGTATGCTGCCCCCAACCTAGCCAAAAGCAACCCAATGTAAGAAAGGAGACCCCTGGACGAGCGAGGCCTGCTTGGGCTGGCTAGAGATCCAGTCAGCCCAAGCAGGCCTCGCTCACCTGGGGCTCTCCTGGGCATCTGCCCCCCCCCAGTCAAAAAGCCAGCAAGCCACCCACTGCCCAAAATCACATAAGAAGTGGAGAAAGGGTGATGTGGGCTTCTCCAGGGGTTAATGAGGGCTGCTGGAGGTGTGGCAAAGCCTCTGGTGTCTGGCTGGCTGCCTGCTCTCCTAATCCAGGGATTGTTATGCAGCTGCACCTACTATTCAATGGACAAGGTAGATGGGGAAGGAAGAGGGGGAACCCTCAGAAAGATTCTGTGAGCTCCTGCTGAATCTGGGGCCTATCCCTTTGTCACGTGTAGGCAGGGAGGCAGGCTCTGGCAGGATGTCTTTTCCCGTGCTTACCCCCGTTGTGGAGTTGTCAAAACCATTTCTCATCACAGGCACTCACACAGCCCAGAATGTGGCACCAGACGCTGCAGCTATTTGCACTTACCAGTGTCAAAGCCTCTTAAGTCATGGACATAAAGTGATATAGCAGAGATTGAGGTGACCTCTGGGTCTCTTTACCATGAGGTATCTCACCTTTGGTATGCATCCGTCTCACATCCTATATGTGAGCTCTACCCAGCGTCATTCTCTTTTTGACAACAGTCAGGATGCTACATTATACTGATATGTTACGGTGCTTAGAAAGAACAGTGATTTTCAAATGGGGAAATATGAGGTACCGTTAAAGCTATGTGCAATGGTTATTCGTATTTATGCTGCAAAGATATAAGTGTCCTGAACATGAAATGTGAACACATGGGAATGTGGAAATATGCACAGTAATGAATGACAGATCATGCACTCAAATACAATACCTGGCATTTGAAGTTTGAAACTCACAGTGGCTGTTCAAATAATCTAAAACTTTATATATTTGACGTTTTGTCTTTTGTATTTTACACCCTCCCACCCCAAATATAGTAGCAGGTGTCTATAATACACCAGGATGTGACTGGCGGGAAAGTCACTACGGAACCAAGCCTCAGTAGGTCTACTCAGAAGTAAGACCTGTTTTAGTCAATAGGGCTTATTCTAAAGAAAGGGTTTCCAAGGTTGCAACCTGGGTCACTTCACATGGATCATTTGTACTGAGGTCGTCTACACTGTCTCATGTAGCAATCCCCTCTCTCTTGCTCGATAAAACCATTGCTTGATATTGTGTGCAAGCCAGACATCCTGTGATTTGTACAACCAACATAATTTAAGGGAAAAGAGAACAGCAAATCATTATTTGATTTGTAGTTCTAGTGTCCAAGTAAGGAGCAGTTTGTTAAAGGGGAGAGAGGGGAATAACAATTCATAATGGCGGGATGGAGAGAAGGCATCTTCCATGGGTTTGTTATATCTAAGCAGGACAAATGCTTTTGGGAGGCCATTAAGAGAGGAATCCTTAACAGGTCTACTCCAGGGTTGTCAAGTCTCTCCGCTGCTGCAGCAGGGAACTTGTTCCTTGTGCATGGCCCGATGACATCACCCAGAAGTAACATTATCGTACTGGGGATGCTCTAGGACTCACAATAAAACTCTATGATACCATCGAGTTTTACTGCAATTCCTAGAGCATCACGCTGGAAACGCTCAAGGATTCATGGTAAAGCTCTATGGTACCATAGAGGTTTTAGCACGAGTCCTAGAGCATGTCCCCAGCCTGATGATGTCAATTCCAGGTGATGTCAGCATGCTGGGGATGGCTGCGGCCCTCTAGGGCAGGGGATCACCTGCTCCCAGTGGGAACTTGGCAGCCCTAGTCTACTCGGAATTCTCTATTCAATGGGGCTTACTCCAAGGGCTTAGCAGCCCTAGTCTACTCGGAATTCCCTATTCAATGGGGCTTACTCCAAGGGCTTAGCAGCCCTAGTCTACTCAGAATTCTCTATTCAATGGGGCTTACACCAAGGGCTTAGCAGCCCTAGTCTACTCGGAATTCTCTATTCAATGGGACTTACTCCAAGGGCTTAGCAGCCCTAGTCTACTCAGAATTCTCTATTCAATGGGGCTTACTCCAAGGGCTTAGCAGCCCTAGTCTACTCGGAATTCCCTATTCAATGGGGCTTACTCCAAGGGCTTAGCAGCCCTAGTCTACTCGGAATTCCCTATTCAATGGGGCTTACTCCAAGGGCTTAGCAGCCCTAGTCTACTCGGAATTCTCTATTCAATGGGGCTTACTCCAAGGGCTTAGCAGCCCTAGTCTACTCAGAATGGGGCTTACTCCAAGGGCTTAGCAGCCCTAGTCTACTCAGAATTCTCTATTCAATGGGGCTTACTCCAAGGGCTTAGCAGCCCTAGTCTACTCAGAATTCTCTATTCAATGGGGCTTACACCAAGGGCTGGTCCTAGACTGCCTGGCACCCTAGGCAAGACTAACTTCTGGCGCTCCCCCCTCTGCACTGATAACATCACTGAGTCACATGGGGGGCACCCAATTCGGTGCCCCTGGAAGGTTGGTGTGCTAGTCAGTCGCCTCGTTTGCCTAGTAACAGGGCCAGCCTTGCTTACTCCTAGAAAAGTGTTGGTAGGATTAGTTGGACCAGGGGCTGGACTCCTTTAAGTAATAGACAGTTTTTCTTACCTTGTCATTTAGATACAAAACAAGGAACAAAATGATCTGTAATAAGTCAACAGATCATAACTGGTTGCATCAATTTCTGTTATCAAGAGATAACAATAATCATGTGGTTCTTAGGAGGTGTCTGCTTCTTACTACATATTGTTGTGAAATTCTCCAGGGGAGCATGATTAGATTTCATGAGGAAAATTTGACTTGGCTTTTTCTTTCTATCTATCTATCTATCTATCTATCTATCTATCTATCTATCTATCTATCTATCTATCTATCTATCTATCTATCTATCTATCTATCTATCTATCTTCAATTGAGAAATATGGGTGGAATCTTGTGGAAAATACTAAAATACTTGTGGTTTAACATGCACCCCGGTTGTAAATCTATGTTAACTTCCCCATCTGTCATGTCTTTGATGGAAGTCACCAGAGACAGTTTAATATCTTTTATTTTGTAAGTGATCCATTAAGCTCAGCCTTCACGATGACTCTTGAGATCGGTGTTCATTTATATCATGGCTATTTACTCACTCAAATATCTTTTTTTCCCCTTTCCCCTTTTGGGAATTCCGTGCACAGATGTATGAAGGCAGTGGAAAACCGACCTTGATGAAGTTGCGATGTTAGCTATCTTGCTCTTCAATGTCTGCTTTGGACAAGAAATGCTCTGTGTTTCCTTCAAATGTGACCAGTACTGTACAATCTGATAAATGGAGAATGAAACACACACACATTAAGAGCACTCTTTGGTATAGATTATAAACTGGTTGTATTTTTTTTTAATTATAAATATATATATATTTTTTAAAAAGAGCACTCTTTGGCCACATCTGAGTGCTCCACAAGATTCCACTTATATCTGAGTTCTATGTAGCCTCTATTTTCTAGGTGAAAGTTAAGGATATATTAGGACTGCCAGTTCTCACTGGGGCGGGAAATTCCCTTCCCGGGAGGGCCCCAACCTGACAGGGAGCAGGCCACTTAGGGAATCCCTGCCCCCGAAGAGCCCATCCCTGGCACGATGACATCACCTGGAATTTTCCAGTGAGATGCTCTAGGAATCACGGTGAAACTCTATGGTGAGACAACCTCTGGGTCTCTTTACCATGAGGTATCTCACCTTTGATATGCATCTATGACACCATAGAGTTTTATCATGAGTCTTAGAGCACCCCCGGCGTGATGACTGGGCAACCCTAGGATATATAAGCCTGTCCTATTATGAAATACTGGAAGTTACATGCACTTATCTTTGGGAGAGAGATAAGAGAGAAAACTCACTGATTATTCTATTTTTATACCTCTCTCTTTCTCCAACAATTTCAGGATCTTCTCTATTTGATCATGAGGGTAACCCAGTGAGTTTACTTTGGCTGATAGTGATTAGCCCAAGGTCACGCCAGAAAAGTTTAATAGCTGAACAAGGATTTAAGCTTGTGACATAATATGTTACACAAAACTAAGAACTTTCAAAGAATACATTTTGATCAAGAAGCATTTCTTATGCTGCAGCCACACAAAACTGGATCCAATACTATCACTGTTAGGTAGAAATCGTTTGCAACTGGATCGGCCTTTGTGGACAAGACCGTTAGAAAAGATAGCGTTGTATCCAGTGGTGAGTGGAGGCACCCTAGATCACTGTAGTCAGTACCTAATGTTTTTGCATTATGAAGAATGTGTGAATATTATGTACAGGTCCAGAGGAGGGGAAGAAATAGGAAAACAAATCAGTGTTTATTGGCATTAAAAACAAGTATAAACTCGTGTAAATGTACTCTTTTTGCATGTGGAGTAATGTCTTTGGGTTTCCTTTCCTTCCCGTGCTATTCCTAAGCAATTCTTCCATTAACAGGGGTGTTAAACATGCAGCACGAGGGCCAGATCAGGCCCCCGGAGGGCTTCTATCAGGCCCGCGAGCAAGTCTGCTTCCTTCTTCCTCTCTCTTCCTTCTTTCTCTGTAACAGCTTGCTTTGCCAGGATTACTCAGTTGCACAGAAACTGCAGAGCATGATGCCTTGCATAGGTCCCTGTCCTCCCCAGGCTCCATCCCAAAATCCCCAGGGGTTTTGCAACCGGGATCTGGCAACCCTACTTCCCCATCCCCTGCGGGCAACCCTACTTCCCCAACCCTAGATGGGGCCCTTCACAACTGCAGGTGATCTGCGGAAAATGAGATCCCCCCCCTTTGGGTTCTTGTTTGGCATTATTGTATCTTGACCTAGATGAGCTGGGATAGCCCAATCTCGTCAGATTTCATAAGCTAAGCAGGGTTGGTCCTGGCAAGAACATGGATAGGAGACCACCAAGCAGGCCCGTAGCCATGGGGGGTACTCCCCCCACCCAACCCCCCTTGGACCTTTGTGGCCCCTCCTTTTCCCAGCCCCCACTCTCTCCACCTCCACTTTTGTCCCCATGGCTCTGGCAGTCCTATCCCCCTTCACTCGAAACCTCCCCCTCCCTCCCACTTACTCACCCACCAACCAGGCGAAAGAGTAAAGAGCCGGCTCCTGGGGCTCTTGCAAGATGGCCCCCCCTGCCGATCACATGATTGGCAGAAACAGCCACTCTGAAGCCGGCTTTCCAGAGCAATCAGCAAGTTCAGCGCTGGGGCGGCCAGTGCTGAACTTGCTGATTGCTCTGGAAAGCCAGCTTTGGATTGGCTTTTTCTGCCGATCATGTGATCGGCAGGGGGGGGGCGCCTTGCGAGAGCCCCAGGAGCCGGCTCTTTACTCTCTCACCCAGTTGGTGAGTGAGTAAGTGGGTGGGACGGAGGGGGAGGTTTTGTGTGGAGGGAGGTGGGGCCGCCAGAGCCATGGGGACAAAAGTGGTGGTGGAGAGAGTGGTGGCCGCCGGGGAGGCCTCTATCCAAAAAAATTTTCTGTGCCCCCCCCAACCGAAATTTTCTGGCTATGGGCCTTCCACCAAGGAAGCCCAGAGTTGCCACACAGAGACAAGTAGTGAAAATCCACCCCTGCATGCCTCCTATTTACGGGGCGGCCCTAGATCAGCCGCAACTTGATGGCACTTCCCACCATTAACGGTTGTACGGTAGTAAAACTGTTCCCACCAGTCAAATAATCTTCAGTCCCCTCCTCTATCACTTGACAAGAAAAGGGA
Organism: Heteronotia binoei; assembly: GCF_032191835.1. Classification (NCBI taxonomy): domain Eukaryota; kingdom Metazoa; phylum Chordata; class Lepidosauria; order Squamata; family Gekkonidae; genus Heteronotia; species Heteronotia binoei. Next base: position 129,036,722 of record NC_083229.1, read on the forward strand.
AGCATCCTTGCTACCGGCTCTTTGGCTGCATTGTGAGGACAGTTATAAAGCAGCTGTGTAGGTAGGTTGATGGTTGCGCTCAAAGAGTGATTTGCTGCCAGAGGAGGAAGCGATGGGCACAGGAATGAATAGCTTGGAAAGAGGATTAGATAGATTCATGGAGGATAAGTGGGGAACCTCCACATTCAGAGGCACTGAGCCTTTGAATCCCAAAGTTGAGAAGCGGCATCAAGGGAAGGCCTCAGCCTCTCTGCCCTGTTTTCGGCCCACCAGAGGGACTGGTTGGCCACTGTGTGAAACAGAATGCTGGGCTAGATGGACTATCGGTCTGACCCAGCAGGGCTCTTCTGACGTGCTTATGTTTTCATTCAGGGCTTTTTGTTTAAGCAGGAACTCCTTTGCATATTAGGCCACACACCCTTGATGTAGCCAATCCTCCTGGAGTTTACAGCAGGCCCTGTAGTAAGAGCCCTGTAAGCTCTTGGAGGATTGGCTACATCAGGGGTGTGTTAGGGTTAGGCTTTTTTAAAAAAAGCCTTGTTTTCATTAATTTTGTCATACAGGGCTATTAATGGGCATTAACCCCTGATCCCCATTATCACTTAATGGGCATTGCCCTGGGCAAAGCCTGGTTGAGAGTAATGGAAACGAATTCTGGGTAGATTGTTTTTTTAAATGCTAAAGGAAGACTACTGCAGATCGTGCGCAATCCAGATTGCAATCTAACATGGCAGAGACTGAATTGAGACAATTAAATAACTTGTGTGCTTAACATTTGAAATGGCATTCTGGAATAAAGCAGGAGCTATTTCTCTTCCTTCCCCCAAGAGAGCCACCACGGCGCCATCTACATTTTTTCGGCTGCCATACTTCCTTGATGTTGCACAAAAACACTTAACCCTGAATACTCAGATGGTTGGGGAAGGTATTTTTAGTTCACCTCTCTCCTTCATAATCTTAAAGTCAAGTTGTGGTCTTTCTTGGCAATGTCTGCATTGGGTTGATAGGCTTAAATGGGTTCGCCCACATGTGTGTGGGGGGGGGGGAGAGAGCCTGAATCTCCTGAACGATTAATAAATAAAATGAAAAGCAAATCCATTCCATTATGGCCTACAAACAAGAAAGAGGTATCATACCGTGATTTTTTTTTAGCATATCAGGCCAGAAACCATCTGTCTACAAAACAAAAAAGTGCAACAAACACCACACTTGGCTTCAGCTCATGCATTGTGTAATAAAATGAATCCACATCTCCTTGAATGGATACCCATTTGTTTCTACTTTGTGACAGGGGTTGACAGATTAGCTCAGGGCCCAAGGCCCCAGCGTGATACCTGTAGCGTAGTGGTTAGGAGTGGTGGACATTCATCTGAAGAAATGGGGTTGATTCCCAGCTCCTGCACATAAAGTCCACTGGATGACTTTGGGCCAGTCACCCGCCTCACAAATGTGCCTGTTGTGGGGAGAGGAAGAGAGGGTGATTGTAAGCCGCTCTGAGACATACGAGGCCTTGGGTCAGCCAGAGTTCTCTTCATTTATTTATTTGTTTTATTTATATCCCGCCCTCCCGGCCAAAGGCAGGCTCAAGGCGACTCACAGATTAGGGTCACACAATCACATTAGTGTGACCAAATAAAATAAGACAACAATAAAAACATAAAAACAATACCTAAAACATCTGTGTGTGCTAATATCACGGTGTCAGACAGCGACTAAATTCTAATGGTGGTCAGTTGTTCCAGAATCACCACAGCATGGTGAGGTGAACCGTTGGTAGTATTTTTATGGGCCAGTCCCGTTGCTGCGGGTGTTGCCCAGACCTCCTGTGGCAACTCACTCCACCAGCTAGGGGCAGCAGCGGAAAAGGCCCTGCCTCTTGTTGATTTGAGCCTCACTTCTCTGATGCTGGGAACTGCCAGCGGGTTTTGAGACCCGGACCGAAGTGCTCGCTGGGGCATGTGCAGGGAAAGGCCGTCCCTAAGGTATGCAGGACCCTGACCATATAGGGCTTTAAAGGTAATGACCAGCACCTCGAAGCAAATCTTTGAACTCTCTTCACCCCACCTACCTCACAAGATGCTTGTTGTGGGGAGAGGAAGGGAAGGTGGTTGTAATCTGCTTTGAGACTTCTTAAGGTAGAAAAGAGCAGAATATATACTTTTTAAAGTCTTCTTCATGATTCCTGGGGATACCTTTCCTAGCACTCAACAAGCGTTTTTACGAACAGGTGGAGTAGGGTTCCCTGGTCCCTTCTGGCAGTTTCTGGAAGATGGGGAGGGCTTACCTGGAGTAAGAGGGGAGTGGTTTCACTAGTGATGTGGCGACATCACTTCCAGCATACACCAGAAGTGATGTCATCACACTGCACTGTCACAACAATGCTCTGTTACGTGGATAAAAACAATGACAAAAAATGGCTTCCACTGTACAGGTTTTGTCCAAATGCCAGACCATCACTTCCTATGGACTCCACATTGCTGGCCTTGCCACCTGGTCCTTCCACTTTCTGCGGGTGAGTCCCTCTGCTGCCCAGCTGATTGGTGTGAGTGGCCAGACTCACCTCGCCTCAGTCTCCTTACCTGAGGGGCATCTGAGAGGCGGGATGGAGCTCCCTTCCTTGCCATGCCCTGGTGTTGTGCAGTGTGGCCTGACTGCATGCATTGTGATCCAGATGCACACATAGATGCTGCATTTGCCTCTGCTGCCCCCTCCCTCCCAGGTGATTTAAAACACACAGGAGGGCACAAGTGAAGGGGTCTGCCAATCAGCTGATCAGCAGGGCCTTTATCTAAAAGCAGGAAGGGCAGCAGCTCTCCCTCATTCACCCCCTGAGAGCCAGTTAAGTGGTTACATGTGCGGACTCTTATCTGGGAGAAACAGGTTTGATCCCCCACTCCTCCACGTGCAGCTGCTGGAGTGGCCTTGGGTCAGCCATAGCTCTCGCAGAGCTGTCCTTGAAAGGGCAGCTTTTGAGAGAGCTCTCTCATCCCCACCTACCTCTCAGGGTATCTGTTGTGGGGGAAGAAGATAAAGGAGATTGTAAGCCGCTCTGACACTCTGAGCATAGGGCGGGATATGAATCCAATATTATCATCATCATCTTCTTCTTCTTCTTCCCCACCACCACCCAGGAGGGGGGCACCCAATTCAGTGCCCTTCTGGGCTGCTCCTCTAGGAAATTGTCTAAGGTCACCTAATGGATGCGCCAGCCCTGGTCAGTAGGTTCATATGGGAACAGGCAGTTCTTAGGATGTGCTGACTCTAATCTGTATGGAACTGATCTGTCATTTAAAAAAAAAATGAACCTGAGAGTTGATACTGAGTATTGGCAAGGTGGGCACTAGATGTCTGCTTCTCCTTCACTAACTAGGCCAACACCATGTCTCTCCTCCCTCTTTTTGCATTAATTGGTACTCTGGTGCTTAACCTAATTATTGCTTTGATGTGCAGCTTTCAATTGCATCCTTAGATCTCTCCCGTGCTGGAGTTAATTCAATGCTCCCTTGCAGAAGTGGTGATGAATAATAATACTTTCCCCATCCAACAGAGGATCATAGTGACATATGCAATAAAACATGAACAGTCTAAGAAATGCTGTTGATCTTAATGTTTGAGTGCGAATGGCGAGATTAAATCCGTTCACCTAAGCTAACTCCTAAAAACTCGCTGTACTGCCTGCTTTTCAGAAACTATCATCCCAGTCTAATTTCATGATGTTTTTGGCTAAATGTGGCTATTGGGAAGTATTACCACACTGCCATTGTGGATCCTCTCTACAAACTTGTTTGCTCTCTCTTTTTTAGAAAAACAACAACTATGTCTGCATTCATATTGTTTGGCTGAAAAATGCCCTGCTGAGAAACAAGCATAAAAGATTTGGGAGAAATCAATTTATCTAAACATTGTAAACTTTAGAAGCATCTTCCATCCGTTCATGAAACAATATTTGTTGTATTTTCCATAGTGATTGGCTGCAAGTCCAACTTGTCTATTTGGGGGGGGGGGGAGGAGCAGCTTACAAAAGCCATCTAATTGGATGTGATTTTGCTAGTCACTTCTGCTAGCAACAAGAACTGGGAACAGATCTTTCAATTAGACAGAACATTGAAATGCAGCGTCTGTTTTGAATTCGTCTGTTGGACTCAAATTTTCATTGGACTGAATACGGTATTTCATTTGGCATCGCATGAATCTGTGAATGCTGATCTAATTTACACCTTCCTTCAAAACTGATTCTGGTGATTATAAATCAAAAAATGTGTCTCTTGAAAAGAGAGTGCTGTGCTATGGCAGGCATCTTTATCATACAATCAGGTATTCTGGAGAACAGCTGTGAAGCAAAGCTCTTTCTAAGAGGCAATTCTGGCAGAGAAACTTCCTGGCTAAGGAAGATGCAGGTAGAGTTCCATACATGATATGAGACCACTGCTATCATTCTACTTTAATCAGGACTAGTGAAACATGCCCATGAAACATTAAAATTAAATCAAAAGAGTTTCCGGCTCAACGTCAGGAAAGACCTTCCTGACCGTTAGAGCAGTTCCTCAGTGGAACAGGCTTCCTCGGGAGGTGGTGGGCTCTCCTTCCTTGGAGGTTTTTCAACAGAGGCTAGATGGCCACCTGACAGCAATGAAGATCCTGTGACTTTAGGGGGAGGTATTTGTGAGTTTCCTGCATTGTGCAGGGTGTTGGACTAGATGACCCTGGGGTTACCTTCCAACTCTTTGATTCTATGCCAGAAATATGTGCAGGACAGTAATCTGGTAATCTATGGTTTGTTTAATTATTACCACCTGTCATTTCCCCAGAAAGCATTGTCCTGGGGGCATGCTATTTTTTTTTTTTGGGGGGGGGTGTAACTCAAGAGTCTGTAAATCCAATATCCACCAAATCTGGAGGGCAGATGAAGGACAGTCAGTTGGAGACCCCTGCGAGTCTTTAGCTTCCACAGGAACCGTTCTATGCACTCCTGAACCTTCCGAACCTGCATATGTCAAAATGATAGGTGGTCATTCAGACAAGTGCGGATTCAGGAGTGTATGAATGGATCGGGGGTCATTTTGTAGAAAAAGAGGTGCTGGAGCTTATTAGCATGACTCATTCACATAACTCATTTGCCTATGCTACACACCCCTGACATCACCAGAAGGTGGACTAAATTATATCAGCTCAGCATCTAACGTAAAATGTTTCTTGAATGATAATTGCCATAATAAACCTTAACCCCATTGTACTTTTAAAGTTAATTTCTTCTATGTGGTCGCTGTGGCATGATGAAGATTTAGTTTGGTTTTGGTTATTTTCCCTTTTTTTGTGGGGAAATATTAGAAAGTTTGTCAAACTTTCGAGTTCAGCAAAATTCTCACAGGGGGGTTGAACAATGGAGCCCAGAAGCAAGTATTGGGGGGGGGGGGGCGTTAAGGAAGAAAGAGCACAATGAAAATTAGAGATTCTTCTCCGCTCCTGTGATCTCCTGTCCAAAATGAGGCCTGGAATGGATCCTGTGCAAGACAGAGACATCACACTCAGAGGAGACCTCCCCCGGATGCTCTTCTAAGTGGCCTCCAAGTTCCACCCTTCCCTGTTGTTTTGAAGTTTTGGAAACATTGAGGCTGAGCAGAGACAGTCTCTGCAAATGTGACCATTCACAAACTGGTGAAAACTGCCAGGAACAGCTGGAAAGTACTTGCCAATTGCTCTGCCACAAACTTCACTTCACTTCACAAACCACAAACCATCCAAAAGTTGTCACCGACACAGTTATTCGTCAGTTTGAGCCCATCTCTGCTATTTTCTATGCCAGCCTTTGCTCCCTCAGAGGCTGGGTCTTCTGGGAAGGTAGTCTTTTTACTGACTTTACACTTCCCCGCTAGTGAAAAACAGAAGTGTTGTTTTTCATGCCCTACTTTTCTCTTCCGTAAGGAGTCTCAAAGCAGCTTATAATCATCTTTTCCTTCCTCTCCCTTCTAGGGTTGCCAAGTCCAATTCAAGAAATATCTGGGAGCTTTGAGGGTGGAGCCAGGAGACATTGGGGGCGGAGCCAGGAACAAGGGTGTAACAAGCACAATTGAACTCCAAGGGAGTTCTGGCCATCACATTTAAAGGGACAGCACACCTTTTAAAATGCCTTCCTTCCATAGGAAAAAATGAAGGATAGGGGCACCTTTTTGGGGGGCTCATAGAATTGGACCCCCTGGTTCAATCATTTGGAAACTTGGGGGGTATTTTGGGGAGAGGCACTAGATGCTATACTGAAAATTTGGTGCCTCTACGTAAAAAAACAGCCCCCCAGAGCCCCTGATACCTCCAGATCAATTCCCCATTATACCCTATGAGAATCAATCTCCGCATAGGGAATAATGAAGTGCCCAGCAGACATTTCCCTCCCCCTTCCCCCCCAACCCCGTTTCTGGGGACTCTGCAGCGAGGGATTGGCCTCTCTACTCACAAGTTGCTGCCAACTTCTTCAAAGTAACACAGACACACCATCCCAAGAGGAAGCCTTTCAATTGGAGACTGAAGCCTCCAGAGGTGGAAAGGCACATGGCCTTCTGGGGGCGGGGCCTTCCCCCGCTGGCCAGCTGACTGGGGGTGGGAAGGAGCCTGGGAAAGCGGAAGAGCCCCCGCTGGGACCTGGGGATTGGCAAGCCTACTCCCCCAGCAGGCACCTTGTGAAGTAGGTGGGGCTGACAGAGTTCTGAGAGAACTGGGACTGGCCCAAGGTCACACCGCAGGTTTCACATGGAGGAGTGGAAGAGCAAACCCAGTTCTCTAGATTCGAGTCTGCCGCTCTTAACCCCTACAGCCCTACGCCAAGCTGGATGCTAGGCCTACACTCTACTGCTAAGCGGCAATATCTAGGAAGTGCAATGAAACTCTTTCTATACATTTTAAGCATATACAGTGAAAATGCATCTGAAGGAACAGGAATGCACTGGCTGGTTCCACCTCCCAAACCCATTTGTTCTGAGCCTTAAATTTCTGCAGAGCTTACAGCTGCATGCACATAGGCTCTCCCAAAGGTCAGAGAATGTGAAAGAGCTCAGTTCCTTATCTTATAGAGAGAACACATACACATAAACTCACTGTAGACTTTCTTTCCAGTAAGCAGTTGTAAATTAGAGTAGACGCTTGCTGTTAATGATCCCCATGGATATTCATAGTACAGGGTTAGAATGTACACAGAGTGTTAATTCTGCATGGGTATCTGTGGTTCCCTGTTGCTTTAGAAGGATATGCAATTATTAAAAGGAAGACCAGACACACTTCAGAATAAGGCATACCAAGGTGTATTAAATTCCTAGCACTGGAGTCCTGAAAGCTTATAAAGGCAGTGGCCCAGACTACATAAGTGAATGAAACTCATTTTCCTTATTCATGTATGTACTTAGATGGGATCAGTTGAGAATAGATGTATCCATTTCCATCCACTGAACATGCCATTCTGGTAGCGCTGTTTTAAGTAGCTATAACCATATTGAGTTCAGTGAGAACTATTCTCTAGGATTGTATTTAATGATGTCATCCTCAGCAGAGAACAGGATGCACCATTCTATGCCTGTTGTGGGCAGATGGGGATAACTCTCCTCAGAATGACATTGTAAGCCACCAAAATCACAGCTATTGCAGTGCAGGAGGCTGGCTAATTTTTCTCCATGCAGTCACATTATCTATTGCCCCAACCTGGATAGGCCAGGCTAGTCTGACATAGTCAGATCTCAAAAGCTAAGTAGGGTTGGCCCTGGTGAGCATTTGGATGGGAGACCACCAAGGAAGCCCAAGGTATCTATGCAGAAGCATTGGGGAGGGACGGTGGCTCAGTGGTAGAGCATCTGCTTGGGAAGCAGAAGGTCCCAGGTTCAATCCCTGGCATCTCCAAAAAAAGGTCCAGGCAAATAGGTGTGAAAAACCTCAGCTTGAGACCCTGGAGTAGACAATACTGACTTTGATGGACCGAGGGTCTGATTCAGTAGAAGGCAGCTTCATATGTTCATATGTTCAAGCAGTCAATGGCAAACCACCTCTGAACATCTCTGGCCTTGAAAACCCTACAGGGTTGCCGTGAGTTGGCTGTGACTTAGGGCTGCCACATTCCTGGGTTGCGTGGGGGTTCCCCTGCCCCGCAGGTTTCCAATGGGCCAATGGGGAAGATCCCACCCCAATGTCGCCAGCATGCGGACATCCGGCGACGTCATCATGCCGGAGATGTCACGCACCGGCCGCTCTAGGAGTTTCCAGGGAAACTCTATGGTTTTCCCGGACACTCTAGCAATTTGGGAGGGAAAACTCTACGGTACCTGTTGCACCATAGAGTTCTCCCTCCCAAATTGCTAGAGCATTGGGGAAAACCATAGTGTTTTCCCGGAAGCTCCTAGAGTAGCAGGTGTGCAGCATTGCCGGTGCAATGATGTCACCTGTGAGTGATGTCATCGAGCCGTGCACACTGTGCACACAAAAACAGCCCCCCACCGGAGGCTACAGGGGACTTGGCAACCCTACTGTGAATTGACGGCACTTTCCACCACCAGTCATATTCTCTAACTTTGCATTAAACCACTGAACGTTTGGATCAGTGTAACATTTGCTATCATGAATGCATGTGTAACAAAGAAGCTTTCTTCATGGTGTCCTCTCCCTCTCTCTCTGATTTCCCATAAAACAACATCCCTCCCCAACCTGGGTCTTCTGGTTCCTAATGTAGATTAGGGTGAGGATCAGTTTTATGCTTCAAGTCTGTTGTTCTCAGCTTTATCCCAGTCGTTCCATAGAGTTCTATCAACATTTGCAATAAAACAAGCGGTATCTTTTTATCATTTGAATTTGTTTTCCTGAATACATTGCCGTTTAATAAGCTGCCTTTATCTTTTTTACCTGAATTTCAGACAGGGAAAACAAATTTGTTTCACATTTCAAGGGGCTGTCCGGAGCTCAAGCCTCTTTTCCCCTTCCCCCAGCATCTGATTCAACACAAGAGAGCTAACCAGGGAGGCACTCTAGGACCTCTTTTGCACTAGGCTTGTTCCGGGTGGAGAGCCCTTTTGCTCCCAGGGCTTCTCTCTGTTTTCGCACAAATTGCCCCAGAGCTGCGAGTTGGCCCGCCCCTTTTCTGCAGCAAGCAAAATCCTCTGACAAGCGGTTTCTGCTTGCTGGGGGAAAGTGGCGTCCCGACTCACAGCTTTGCGGCAGCTTATGCAAAAATGGAGGGAAGCCCCAGGGGCAAAAGGGTTCTTTACCCGGAACAAGCCCTAGTGCGAAATCCGTCTAGGGGTGCCCAGTGGGCTCTTGGGGGGATCCTGCCTTTTCCCTTTAAGATCAGCACATTAAGTCTGAACTGCACGGAACATTAGGAGCATACTGGTAGGGAAAGTCCTTGGTTCTTTTTCATTCTGATTCTGATTGCCGCTTTCAGAAAGCCGGGTCTTGGAAAGTTCTTGCACGCCAGCTAATAACTCAAGGCGTTATATGCAGTCCTTCCCTGCATTGATTTGCATGGGTGGAAAGCTTTCTCTTCGGCAGAAAGCAATCAAAACTCCGCCATCGACAGGTTCCGGCTCTGGATCCGGGGAAACAATGCGTAGGATTGTAGAATTCCTAATGCATGGCCTCTCCATGTAAACAGGAATTAAAACTTTGATGTATTGAAGATGCTAATCATTATTCAAAACAGCCCTGTTGCAATAATGCAGTAGGAAGAGGCTGGCGCGCGAGAGGTCCATCTACCATTAAAGTGGTTATTGATTGAAGGTTAATGTTGTGTGTCTAAGAGATCACTCTGCTTCCCTCTGATAATCAAATAAGTGCAGAATTGAATGACTTGGCTAAACTGCTTGGGTTGGTGTCCATTTGATTCAACAGAGGAAATCAGCATTGATTGTTTAGAAGAGTATCCACCGAATCCTAAAAGGCTTTGACTGTCCAACCTTCAAAGCTATCTGTTGACGGGAAATGACCAGATGCATAACAATTAGAAAATTCAATTTGTCTATATAGACTTTTATTTATTTTTTTTAAGCTATGCTTTTATTTCTTATTAACACTTTAACATCATAGCGTCCTGGTTCTTGTCTTTTCATATATGGAATTCAAAGTGAAAACCATATGTGTGTGTGTGTGTAAATTGTAAAATGTAATGAATTGGGGAGGGACGGTGGCTGAGTGGTAGAGCATCTGCTTGGTAAGCAGAAGGTCCCAGGTTCAATTTCCGGCATCTCCAACTAAGGGTCCAGGCAAATAGGCATGAAAAACCTCAGCTTGAGACCCTGGAGAGCCGCTGCCAGTCTGAGTAGACAATACTGACTCTGATGGACCGAGGGTCTGATTCAGTATAAGTCAGCTTCATATGTTCATATGAATGTTCAATCGTCCCACACAAATGCTAATGATTCCCAATGAACAACAGTAACTTGTCCCAAGCCAGATGTGATTTCCTCGATTTCTGGATACATGCTGGTCAATGTCAGCTGTCATGTTTCAGCAGGGCTTTTCTTGTAGAAAATGCCCAGCAGGAATTCATTTACATATTAGGTCACACCCCCTAATGTCACCATCGTTTCGCACAGGGCTTTTTTGTAGAGAAAGCCCAGCAGGTGCTCATTTGCATATTAGGCCACCCCCCCTAATGTCACCATTGTTTCGCACGGGGCTTTTCTGTAGGAAAAGTCAAGCAGGTGCTCATTTGCATATTAGGCCACACACCCTAATGTCACCATTATTTCGCACAGGGCTTTTTTGTAGAAAAAGCCAAGCAGGTGCTCATTTGCATATTAGGCCAACCCCCTAATGTCACCATTGTTTTGCACAGGGCTTTTTTGTAGAAAAAGCCCAGCAGGTGCTCATTTGCATATTAGGCCACACCCCCTAATGTCACCATTGTTTCGCACAGGGTTTTTTGGTAGAAAAAGCCCAGCAGGTGCTCATTTGCATATTAGGCTACACCCCCTAATGTCACCATTGTTTCATGCAGGGCTTTTTTTGTCCAAAAAGCCCAGCAGGTGCTCATTTGCATATTAGTCCACACCCCCTGACACCAAGCCAGCCGGAAATGCATTCCTGTGCGTTCCTGCTCAAAAAAAGCCCTGTGTTTTGGTGACTCTCTGTGGTATAGCTTAGTCAACGTTTGCATGTGTAGGACTGCCAACCTCCAGGTAGTGGCTGGTGATCTGAAATGATAATTGATCTCCACGTGATCAGGTCCTCTTGAGGAAATGGCCGCTCTGGAAGGAGGGCCCTACAGCATTAAACCCCACTGAAGTCCTTCCCCTCCCCAAACCCCACCCTCTCTAGGCTCCACCCCCCAAATCTCCTGGTCTCTCCCAACCTGGAGCTGGCAACCCTATATGTGGATGTCAAATATTTCATATTTGTTATAATAGAGAGAGAGAGAGAGCTGAAGGGTGAACCAGCACGTACCAACTGGTAGCTAATATCTCTGGAGACGATCGAGTTCAAGTGCTCAGTCAAACTGCTTCTAGCCCTGTCTCCTCTTGCAGTGCAGGCCGAAGTGGAATAACACATTCTTAAGCCCCTTGTCCAAAGGCATAACTCTGTTTAGGATTGTGCGGCTAGTCAATGTTCCCTCTAATCCACCCCCACCCCCCCAATACACACACACATTGAGTGGAGCAGTTCACATGCTGAATGGCCTTGGGTCAGCCATAGCTCTGGCAGAGGTTGTCCTTGAAAGGGCAGCTGCTGGGAGAGCCCTCTCAGCCCCACCCACCTCACAGGGTGACTGTTGTGGGGGAGGAAGGGAAAGGAGATTGTGAGCCGCTCTGAGTCTCTGAGATTCGGAGTGGAGGGCGGGATATAAATCCAATTTCTTCTTCTTCTTCTTCTTCTTCTTCTTCTTCTTCTTCTTCTTCTTCTTCTTCTTCTTCTTCTTCTTCTTCTTCTTCTTCTTCTTCTTCTTCTTCTTCTTCTTCTTCTTCTTCTTCTTCTTCTTCTTCTTCCTTAGAACTACTGTAATCTTAAAATGGGCAATGGACAGCACAAGACCTTCGTGGCTCTGGATTGCTGCTGAGCGGGGCCTCCTGTGTTAACGAGTAGCCTCTCATCTGCACAGTTTAGAGGGGGGTGGGGGGTGGGAACTGCTGCTTATCTCACTAAGTCCCAGGAGCACGTCCTGATGATAGATGCAATTATTTTTGGCTCACTGTAATAATGCAATATTGCCCAGCCAGCAGGAGACTTCACAGGTCTTTAGACCCGTAAGACTTCAGTTACTCAGTTCAAGCAAGAGTTTGCAGATTCCTCTTTCATGATTTGGCAATCTGCTGAAAGTAGTAGCGAGCTCACCCGCTTCATATCAAAGAGTGTGCAAAATACAGGCAGTATCAGCCCTGAAGGGAGAAGCACAAGATAAAAGGAAGATCACGCCAGTCCTTTGTATCGTTGCATCTGTTTTCTGTAATTGACAGACACAACCAACCCTGTGGGGTTCCCCCCCCCCAACTTCTCTTCTGATTATTGATCAGATGCACTTCCATCTCTTGCTGACCTGCTTTTTCAATAGGAAATGCATTTCTGAGGTGCTGCCGATCCTTCGTTACACCTCTCACTTTGAAGCTGGACTGGAATCTGTCTCATTCTCTAATCCACTGATATATCCGTTCTAGGGTTCCCAAGTCTCCCATGGCCTCTGGCAGAAGTGATGTCATCATGCCGGCAAAGTCGTGCACCGGCCACTCTAGGAGTATCCAGAAAGACTCCATGGTTTTCCCGGACGTTCTAGCATTTTGGGAGGGAAAACTCTAGAGTTTTTCCAGATGCTCCTAGAGCAGTCCGACACACTACATTGCTGGTGCGATGACATCACTTCAGAGTGATGTCATCGCGCTGGCAATGTCGGAGGAGGATACCACTGCCAGCTCAATGTGGGCTGGTGGGTTGGGAACCTCCAGGGTGGGAAAACCGCAGTCTGGCCTGGGAATTTTGCAGTCCTGATCTGTTCCCTGCTTTGGAATGATAGAAGAAAAAAAATTATCTGATTTCATTGCATTCTGAAAACTTCGTTCAAACGGATAGTTCAACACTTAGTTGCATCGTTTTTGTTACTGTTGTTGTCTGCTACTGTTGCATGGCAGAAAGGACCACCCACCCACCCCCAGCTGCATACATCCTAGGAGTTATCAATTGTAGTTTAGCAAGTGCTCGTTCACACTCGGATGCTAATTCCGTGGTTGTGGGAAAGATTTTGGTGTATGTGTGGGAGAAGTCCCGGCAAGGATTTAATGACTTGTTTTTAGATGAAGAACAAGCTGACTATCCCTGGACCAAAGGAGGCCAAACTTCAAAACACTCGTACACGGGCCTTCTCCATCACAGCTCCACACCTATAGAACCAGCTCCTGGAAGAAGTGCGAGCCCTGCGGTGCCTTGACCAGTTCCGCAGGGCCTGCAAGACCACTCTTTTCAGGATGGCCTTTGCTGGCTGAGAGACTGCTGTGGGTGACTTCGCTATTATGTTTTATAAATGGAATTAGCACCTGGAAATTTGTATTGTATTTAGTTAACTGGAACGTTTTAAAGTTAATGTGTTTTTAAACTTTGTATAATTTTATGAAAATGTTGTTCGCCGCCCTGAGCCCGCTTTGGCGGGGAGGGTGGGATATAAATAAAATTTTATTATTATTATTATTATTAGATATACCCAAAATGAAATTGCAAATAGAGCAACACACTGCCAGCTGTCATGGGTGCTGGGGACCCTTCAGAGGAAGTTGAGTCTGATGAGGAAACTGTGCCCCTGCCACCTGCACCAGTGCCCCTGCCTCCTGCTGGAGAAGATCCCAGCCCCCCTGCCTCGCCCTCTCGGGTGGCTCGTGTGCGTGACCGCCTCCGGCAGGACCTCAGGGATCGGAGGAGGGCGGCACGCTCACAAGCAAGACGCTCCCTGAGCCCTGAGTTCTGAGAGGATTCTGGCCCTTCTAAGAGCAAGGATGCTTGAGTGGTAACAGGATCCTGGCTGCCTCCCTGAGCCAGCAATTAGCCCAAACGGGCAACAGCCAGCAGAGGGCTATATAGCTGTGGGCTTTGGGAGGAAGCTTTGTGGAAGCAACTAGTCATCTCCCTGACATTCTAGCATCCACTCCGGCTTGACTTTGGTTCCTGACTCCCTGACTTTGGCTTTGGACTTCTGGACTCCCTGACCTCGGCTTCTGGACCTCAGACCTGCGATACTTCTACAGTGATTCGGATTTGGCGCCTCGGACCCTCCTGCTTACTGGCTACAGACCTCGGACTGCCTCTGGACTTTGCCTGACCCGGCCCCAGCCGTGACAGATTGCTTCCACCGACAAACACCCACTCCACAGGATGGATGCTGAAGCAAGTGAAACCACAGAACTACTGGCTGCGCTCCAAGCCCAGGTACAGCAGCTAACACAGGCAGTAGTGCACTTGCAGCAACAACCTGCGGCCAGTGCTCCAGCCAAGTGCCCAGTTCCCCCACCTGACAGATTTGGGGGTGCCGTGGAAGAATTTCCTGCCTTCTTAGCACAGTGTCAGCTGTACTTTGAACTGAGAGCACGGGACTTCCTCAATGACAAAACCAAGGTGTGTTTCGTCATCAGTCTGTTAAAGGGGCAGGCGGCCAAATGGGCCACACCCTTACTGGTCGCGTCCTCTCCCCTACTGACTGATTACCAGGGGTTTGAGGCCCACCTGTCTGCTGCTTTCTCAAACCCAGTCCAAGCAGCCACAGCCAACCGGAAGATCAGGGCACTGAAACAAGGCAACTCCTCGGTGGCTCAATATGCCACTGAATTCAAGCTCCTGACCCAGGACTTGGCGTGGAATGAGGCTGCCCAGATGGACCAGTTTACTGAGGGGTTGGCAGAGGAGGTCCTGGATGAACTGGCCAGGGTGGAGCAGCCACCCACGCTCCAAGAACTTATCACCCTCTGCCTCCGCATCGATGGCCGCCTGGAAAGTCGCCGCCAAGCCAAGACCAGAGGGCGCCAGCTCCCTGCGCCGTGCTACCTGGCTCCTCGCCCGTCCCCAGCTAGTACCAGCACCAAGGATGAGCCTATGCAGCTTGGAGCTGCTCGACCCCGCCTGACCCCAGAGGAAAAGACCAGACGCCGCACGCAGAATCTGTGCCTCTACTGCGGCACGGCAGGCCACTATGCCTCTGGCTGCCCTGCTAAGCATCGGATACCTGGACCTTCGCTGCCACCGCCGCCAAAAGGGCAGCCCCAGGCGTAAGTGGACCCCCCAGCCTGGGGCGACTAGCTGGGTCCTCCGAACAGCGGGCTGATACCCCAGGGCCATTCCTGCTACCAGTCAAACTCCGTCTGCCTGACGAACGCTGGCTGTTCGTGTATGCCATGCTGGACTCGGGAGCGGCCCACTGTTTTATAGATGCCGCCTTTGTGAAGCAGCACCAGATCCCCGTGCAGACAAAAGGGATTCCGTCGCTGGTGGAGGCTATTGACGGGCGCCTCCTCCGTTCTGGCCCCGTCACCCAGGAGACCTGTCCCATCACCTTCCACGTCCAGCAGCACCAAGAACAGCTGCGGTTTGATGTCGCCCGCATGCCTCGCTTCCCGCTGATTCTAGGCCTTTCCTGGCGGAAGCTGCACAACCCCATCGTGGACTGGGCCCAGCAGGAACTACGCTTCCGAGACCCATGCCCCCATCTGACTCCTCCCACCACTCTAGTAGCTGGCATCCCGAGTGGTGGTCCTCAGCTCCCTCAGAAGTATGTGGGCTTTGCTGATGTCTTCGAAGAGACAGGAGCTGATCAGCTTCCCCCTCACCGACCCTACGACTGTGCCATTGATTTGGTACCTGGGGCACCACTCCCGGTGGGGCGTCTGTACCCAATGTCGGAGCCGGAGTTGGCAGCTCTGCGAGACTTCCTGGACAAGAACCTGAAACGCGGATTCATCCGACCCTCAACCTCTCCCCTATCTGCTCCAGTGCTCTTCGTGAAGAAGAAAAGTGGGGAGCTCCGGCTGTGCAATGACTACCGGGCCCTGAACAAGATCACCATCCACGACCGGTACCCTCTACCACTGATCCCTGAACTCTTGGATCGCCTAAAGGGGGCCCAAATCTACACCAAGCTGGACCTCCGTGGAGCGTACAATTTGGTGCGCATACGGCCCGGAGACGAATGGAAGACCGCGTTTGGGACCCGATACGGGCAGTACGAGCACCTGGTAATGCCCTTCGGACTGACCAATGCCCCCGCTGTCTTCCAGAGGTTCATGAATGACATATTCCGGGACCTGCTCGACCGCTTCGCGATCATATACCTGGATGACATCCTAATTTACTCCCGCAATCCTGCCCAGCACGCCGAGCACGTCCGCCAGGTCCTGCAGCGCCTACGAGCCCATGGTCTCTACGCCAAGCTGGAGAAGTGCGACTTCGACCTGCGCTCCGTCGAGTTCCTTGGGCACATCGTGTCACCGCAGGGGATCCTCATGGACCCGAAAAAAGTAGAAGCGGTCCTGACCTGGCAGGCTCCTCAGAATCGCAAAGACCTGCAGCGGTTCCTCGGTTTTGCCAACTACTATCGGCAATTCATCCCGGCCTACGCATCCCTGACCACACCCCTGACTCAACTACTCCGCCCCAAAGAACCCTTCCACTGGTCCCCAGAGGCCGATAACGCCTTCTCCACCCTGAAGACTCGCTTTGCCACCGGGCCACTCCTGAGATACCCCGACCCCCAGCTTCCCTTTACGGTGGAAGCTGATGCCTCCAACGTGGCCCTGGGAGCAGTGCTGTCCCAGCGCGAGGAGCCGTCCCAGCCACTACAGCCCTGCGCCTATTACTCGCGGCAGCTCACTGCTGCAGAGAGGAACTATACCATCTGGGAGAGGGAGTTGCTCGCGATCAAGGTGGCGTTTGAGGTTTGGCGACATTACCTCGAAGGGGCTCGCCACCCTGTTCAAGTGCTCACTGATCACCGGAACTTGGAACACCTCCAGACCACCCGCCGTCTCAACCAGCGCCAGATCCGGTGGTCCCTATTCTTCTCTCGCTTCGACTTCCGGATCTCCTACATCCCCCATACCCAGAACCGGAAAGCAGACGCGCTCTCCCGGAAACCGGAATACGCCCCTGCCTCAACTGAGACCGCGCCCGCTGCTCCAATCCTGCCGCCCTCAGTATTTGCAGCCACCTCCACTTCACCAGCACTCGTGGAGGACATTCGGGCTAGCCAGGCCAATGATCCCTGGGTCCAGCAACACCTCCAGGCTCTCCAAGATAACCCAACAGGGGAGTTCACGACTCGAGGCGGCCTCTTGCTACACCGCGAACGCCTCTATGTGCCGCCCGGGCCCTTGCGGGCAGAAGTGCTACGCCTGACCCACGACTCGTTACCCGCCGGGCACTTTGGACAGCATAAGACCACCCACTTGCTGACAAGGGAATTCTGGTGGCCACGAGTTCGCGCTGATGTTGCCCGCTATGTCAGCTCCTGTGACGTCTGCCGACGGGCCAAAGACATCCCAGCCAAACCCTCAGGGTTGCTGCAGCCCTTGCCCACATCTTCAGGACCCTGGGATACCATCTCGATGGACTTCATCACGGAACTTCCACGCTCCAAGGGTCAGACTTGTATCTGGGTGGTCGTCGACCTATTTACCAAGATGGCCCACTTTGTTCCGTGCCCGAAACTCCCCACAGCTCAGGAGACGGCCCAGCTTTACCTGCAACACATCTTTCGTCTGCATGGACTCCCAGCCCATCTGATCTCCGATCGGGGCCCTCAGTTCTCCTCTCGGTTCTGGCAAGCCCTCCATTCCAGCCTGGGTACTCGAGTGCACCTGTCCTCGGCCTACCACCCACAGACAGATGGCCAGACAGAGCGCACCAATGCCACGCTAGAGCAAAATCTCCGCTGTTACACCTGTTACCAGCAGGATGACTGGACCACTCTATTGCCCCTAGCGGAGTTTGCATACAACAACGCGGTCCATTCATCCACCCAAATGACCCCGTTTGCTGCAACCTACGGGTACCACCCTCGGTTCTTCCCAGCGATCCTACCACCCACGAATGTCCCCGCCGTCGATGCCTACCTGCAAGAACTCCGTGCCAGCCAAGACTTGCTCCGAGAGCAGCTACAGCAAGCCAAGGAGGCATATAAACGGGCTGCGGACCGAAAGAGGCAAGAAGGCCCTCCAGTGCAGCCGGGGGATCAGGTGTGGCTCTCAACTCGCTACCTGCGCCGGCCTGGTCGGTCTCACAAGCTGGATGCACGGTTCATTGGACCCTACCCCGTCGTTGAACAAATAAACCCCGTCGCCTTCAGGCTCCAGTTGCCACCCCACCTCCGCATTCACCCCGTGTTTCATCGCTCCCTCCTTGTTCCGGCTGCACCCCCTGACCCAGCTCGGACTCCTTCCCCACCGCCGCCACCACCAGTGTTGGTGGATGACGAGGAAGAATATGAGGTGCGCCAGATCCTGGACTCCCGGTACCATCGTGGAGGCCTCCAGTACCTGGTGGACTGGGAGGGATACGGCCCAGAAGACCAGTCTTGGGAGCCCGAGGACAATCTTCATGCCCCGGACATGGTGCACCAGTTCCACAACGACCACCCCGACCTTCCAGGTCCCTCGACGGAGGGGGGCCCTGGGGGGGGGGATAGTGTCATGGGTGCTGGGGACCCTTCAGAGGAAGTTGAGTCTGATGAGGAAACTGTGCCCCTGCCACCTGCACCAGTGCCCCTGCCTCCTGCTGGAGAAGATCCCAGCCCCCCTGCCTCGCCCTCTCGGGTGGCTCGTGTGCGTGACCGCCTCCGGCAGGACCTCAGGGATCGGAGGAGGGCGGCACGCTCACAAGCAAGACGCTCCCTGAGCCCTGAGTTCTGAGAGGATTCTGGCCCTTCTAAGAGCAAGGATGCTTGAGTGGTAACAGGATCCTGGCTGCCTCCCTGAGCCAGCAATTAGCCCAAACGGGCAACAGCCAGCAGAGGGCTATATAGCTGTGGGCTTTGGGAGGAAGCTTTGTGGAAGCAACTAGTCATCTCCCTGACATTCTAGCATCCACTCCGGCTTGACTTTGGTTCCTGACTCCCTGACTTTGGCTTTGGACTTCTGGACTCCCTGACCTCGGCTTCTGGACCTCAGACCTGCGATACTTCTACAGTGATTCGGATTTGGCGCCTCGGACCCTCCTGCTTACTGGCTACAGACCTCGGACTGCCTCTGGACTTTGCCTGACCCGGCCCCAGCCGTGACACCAGCCCAATGTGGGCTGGTGGGTTGGGAACCTCCAGGGTGGGAGAACCCCAGTCTGGTGGGGTATCACAGGGCTCAGTACTGGGTCCCATGCTCTTTAACTTGTTCATTAATGATCTGGAGTTGGGAGTAAACAGTGAAGTGGCCAAGTTTGCAGATGACACTAAATTGTTCAGGGTGGTGAGAACCAGAGAGGATTGTGAGGCACTCCAAAGGGATCTGTTGAGGCTGGGTGAGTGGGCGTCAACGTGGCAGATGAGGTTCAGTGTGGCCAAGTGCAAAGTAATGCACATTGGGGCCAAAAATCCCAGCTACAAATACAAGTTGATGGGGTGTGAACTGGCAGAGACTGACCAAGAGAGAAATCTTGGGGTCATGGTAGATAACTCACTGCAAATGTCAAGACAGTGTGCGATTGCAATAAAAAAGGCCAACACCATACTGGGAATTATTAGGAAGGGAATTGAAAACAAATAAGCCAGTATCATAATGCCCCTGTATAAATCAATGGTGCGGTCTCATTTGGAATACTGTGTGCAATTCGGGTCACCGCACCTCAAAAAGGATATTATAGCTCTGGAAAAAGTCCTGAAAAGGGCAACTAGAATGATTAAAGGTTTGGAACACTTTCCCTGTGAAGAAAGGTTAAAACGCTTGGGGCTCTTTAGCTTGGAGAAATGTCGACTGAGGTGTGACATGAGAGAGGTTGACAAGATTATGCATGGGATGGAGAAAGTAAAGAAAGAAGTACTTTTCTCCCTTTCTCACAATACAAGAACTCATGGGCATTCAATGAAATTGCTGAGCAGTCAGGTTAAAACGGATAAAAGAAAATACTTCCTCACCCAAAGGGTGATTAACATTTGGAATTCACTGCCACAGGAGGTGGTGGCGGCTACAAGCACAGCCAGCTTCAAGAGGGGATTGGATAAAAATATGGAGCAGAGGTCCATCAGTGGCTATTAGCCACAGTGTGTGTGTGTGTGTGTGTGTGTGTGTGTATTATATATATATATATATATATATATATATATAGATATAGATAGATATAGATATATATATATATAGATATATATATATAGATAGATAGATAGATAGATAGATAGATAGATAGATAGATAGATAGATAGATAGATAGATAGATAGATAGATAGATAGATAGATAGATAGATATATGTGTGTGTGTGTGTGTGTGTATACATATATATATGGGTGTTCCTGCCTGGCTCATTGGAGCCTAAAAGACTGAGCTTGGGGACTCGAGAACAATGGACAGGAGGATCCAAATTCCTACTGCCCTGCTCCAATCACAGGCCCCCTGCTGGTTTGAATGATCCAATCACATGCTTGCATGGGGAACCCTGAGTTGTATATAGTTGGCCCAGTGGGCCCAGTTAGGTAGACTTAGAGTGCAGCCCTGTACTATGCTGAACACAATAAAAGAGCTATGATCACTACCACTTTGTGTCTTCCTCGCGCTGAACGCACTGCATTATAATACACACCCTCTTTTTTCTCCCAAATGGGAACCCAAAGCAACTGGAAATGTTATTCCCTTTAAGGTCAGCTAGACAGAGAGACACAGGCCAAAGATCACCCAGACAGATTCCTTACTAGAGATTCAGATCTAGGTCTCTGAGATCCTAGACTGAAACTCTAACTTCTACACCAGACTGTCTCCACACTGGTCAAATGGATTCAGGCGGGCAGCCATCTTGGTTTGAAGCAACAGAACAAAGTCTGAATCTTGTGCACCTTCAAGACCAACGAAGTTTCATTCAGGGTATAAGCCAGGGCTGGCCAAACTGTGGCTTGGGAACCACTTGTGGCTCTTTCACACCTATTGTGTGGCTCTTGAAGCCCCCGTCAGCTAGCTTGTATAAGGCATTTACTGCTTTAAATCACTTCTCCAAGTCAGCCAGCAGCTTGGAGAATGCATTTAAAATTAAAGTTGCTTTCTTTCTACCTCTTCCTCCCTCATGTATTTCCCTTCCTGCCTGCCTGCATGCTCTCCGACATCTGATGTTCATGTCTTGTGCCTCTCAAGCATCTGACGCTTATTCTATGTGGCTCTTACATTAAGCAAGTTTGCCCACCCCTGGTATAAGCTTATACCAGAATAACATTCTGTTGGTTTTAAAGGTGCCACTGGACTCAAACTTTATTCCACTAGGTAAATAGTTATACATAAAACTGCCCCATACTGAATCAGACCTTTGGTCCATCAAAGTCAGTATTGCCTACTCTGACCGGCAGCGGCTCTCCGTGGCCTGTGGTTTTTCACGTCACCTCCTGCCACGTCTTTTAAAGGGAGATGCTGGGGAACTGAGCCTGGGACCTTTGTCGTTTCTAACAGGGGCTTCTGCCTGCAAGGACCCCCTCCTACAGCTACTTGCTTCCTATCAATGTTAAAATGTTTGCCAAAAAAAACTCTACCTGTTGTGGATTCTGGACACAGCCTGTGTACCCTCTCTGCGTCACTCCCTGCAAATGTTTTGTGTGCACTTAAATCGAAAGCACACAACGGGTTCGATTCTATGGATTTGTTCAGCTAACAACTGCACCTTCGTCCGATGCAAGGGCCCTTCCTCCAACACCACAGGCTGTCCTGCCAAGTGTCAGGGGGGGTATGTTGCTATGGAGGAAAGTGTTTCCCTTAGAAGAGCAAATCCATAGGCTTTGATCCATAATGCCTCCCTCATGTAGGGGAAGATTGGAGCAGTGAAAAATGTGTTTTGGAAGGAGGCTGATCTGCCGTTACTGAGCCTTTTAATTGAAGAGTCCCTGATAACATTCTGCTTCATGTCAAGTCACTTAACATCATAGTCGTGCCCAACCTTATAAGGAGGGAAGATGAGACGGCGGCCTCAGGTAGTACATTCGGGGGGGGGGGGCTGCAGCAACCAGAGAGGGTCTGGGGAGGCCTGCCGCACATAGATAGCTTGCCATACTGTGTGTCGAGATGCCTGAAGAACAAGGAGGCCCTTCTTTTTCTGGCTCTGGAGCAATGTTCCCTCTAAGCTGCAGAGTCTTGTGAGCAAGAATTCTGCTTCATGAGCTGCTGGCATGAAAGTTGTGAGCGACTGCGTAAAACGAGTGTGCTCTGGGGTCATCCTTCCTGAGCTAAGACAGAAACGTGTGAGCTGGAGGCTAAAAATCTGTGAGCTAGCTCACCATCATCATCATCATCATCATCATTTTATTTATATCCCACCCTCCCCGCCGGAGCAGGCTCAGGGCGGCTAACAACATAAATCAATACATTAAATTATACAATGATATTTAAAACAAGGACTGATTTAACAATTTAAAATTCTAAAATTGATAAAATTAATATGCTGACTCAGCTTAGAGGGAACACTGCTCTGGAGAGATGGGTGGTGGTGCCAACAGGAAGAGTGCCTCTGTTGAACCATTAATGCTGTTAGTCACTCGGGCCATGACCCACCTGGAGAAACAAGTTATCTACCAAAAAAACATATATTACTGGAAACATAAGTTCAGAATGTGGTGTTTGCTGGTTTGCACATGTTTGTGTTGGGTTAAATCTTTTTGGGGGGGGTGTCTATCTATCTATCTATCTATCTATCTATCTATCTATCTATCTATCTATCTATCTATCTATCTATCTATCTATCTATCTATCTATCTATCTATCTATCTATCTATCTATCACATCTTGGAAGCACAGAAGCTTTTTCACAGTATCCCTGATTCTCCACATTTCCCAGTTAAGAGAAAAATGTTGTTCACCCCAGTTACAAAGATGAAAGAACAAGGAAAGAACAATGGTGGTGGGGGGGAACCTAATTCTTGATTTCAAAAATAAAAGTAGATCTTTTATGACGTATTAACGTAGGTATGTAATGTGCCTCGTGACACAGGGTGGTAAGCTGCAGTACTGCAGTCCAAGCTCCGCTCACAACCTGAGTTCGATCCTGGTGGATGCTGGGTTCAGATTGCCAGCTCAAGGTTGACTCAGCCTTCCATCCTTCTGAGGTCAGTAAAATCAGTACTCAGCTTGCTGGGGGTATCGCAAACCACCCGGTAAAAAAGTCTGCCATGAAAATGTTGTGAAAACGATGTCACCCCAGAGTCAGAAATGGCTGGTGTTTGCACAGGGGACTACTTTTACCTTTAATATGGATATTATCTTATTGGGAACAGACTACTTGCTACAGCTCCAAGCCCATGTAAAGGAAGAAGAGAGCTTCTATATATGAAACACAGTAGACAAGCAAGGGCCAAAGATTCTCACTATCTAACAGATGAGAGGGTTGGGCCAAGTGTACCCCACTGAGATCATTCTGTTAACCCTTTTCCCTCCCAGATCCTCTTGCATGCTTGCATACAATATCCAACAGTTTATATATGTATAAGGAATACGTCCCATTGTAAAGAAAAATACAACAAGCTCTAGAAAGAGGCTCTGGGCAAGTGCCCCCCATTCTTACTGTCTTCCCACCCATCCAAGAGAAGGCATTCACTCTCCCCCCTCCATCTCAAGGGGAACTGTTCTCTGCCATCTGGAGAACAGTTGTAATTCTGAGTGATCGCCAGCCTGGAGATTGGCAACAATGGTTCCCCAGGAGGAAATTGCTGATTTGGAGGGTGGAGTGTATGGCATTGTATCTGTCTGAGGTCCCACCCCTCCTCAAACCCCACCCTTTCCAAGCTCCACCTCTTAAATCTCCAGGAATTTCTTAACCTGGAGTTGGCAACCCTATCTTCTTTCCTTTATCTGTCCCACTGACTTCAGCTTTCTATTGCCTCCCGCCTCCCTGCAGCCTCTATGTAGGAAAGGACAGTCTTTCTTCACAGTGAGGGGGGCAAAGCAGATTACATAGTTCTCTCCCCCTTTGATCTGCACAAAACCCTGTTAGTCTGAAAGTCTGTGAGTGGTCCAAAATCACCCAGTCAGCTTGCACAGCAAGAACCTGGCCTTGACAAGTGTCAGCAGTTGATTGGACAGAACCTTCCCAAGTTGGAATATAAGGAGCAGCTGAAAGAGGCAACAAAGGAGAAACAGTAGGGGGGGGGGGCTAAACTAGGTGAGACAGGCATGCCTGAGTTTGCTTCATGGATGCCCTACCATTTTAAATTTCCACCTTGGGATGCCTTTAAACAGTGCCACAGGGCCCAGTTCTGGTCAAACCCTTCATAGCATGGAGGGAAGGCAAGATCCTGTCTTCCCCCTCGTGCTGTGGTCACCCCAACTAGAACTGGGTCCTTGTGGTGCAGTTTAACAGCATTCCTGTGTGGGAAGTGGCTCTTAAAATGGTGGGACCTGCCTGGAGTGAACTTGGGGGGGACCATCTGGTCTAGTTAGGCCATGAGAAGGCAGTTAGAACATGGCTGTAAGCCAGAAGATCTCCAAGAACATGAAGAGAAGATAGATATCAGCCAGGCTACCGCCAAGATAGCTACTAACCAAGATCTTCTGAGAGCTGATTCCCCAGCCTAGTGTAGTGGTTAAGATCAGTTAATTCTAATCTGGTGAACCGACTTTGATCTCCCATTTCTCCTCCAAATGCAGCTGCTGGGTGACCTGGGGCCAGTCAGCATTCTCTCAGAATTCTCTCAGCCTCAACTACCTCACAAGGTGACTGTTGTGGGGAGAAGAAGGAAAGGCAATTGCAAATTGCTTTGAGACTCCTCAGGGTAGAGAAAAGCAGAGTATAAAAACCAACTTTTCTTCTTCTTCTTCTTCCCCATCAAAGACAAGTTAAAAGAAAGCATAGACTGCCTAGGAAGAAGCTGAAAGATCTGTGACTGAATCTCTCTGAAGAGATGGGAGGAGTGCTTCAGAAGGAAGACAGCAAGACAGTTTGAGTCAACCAGGTGCTGGCATCACAAGGAAGCTGCCCTGTCAGTCTGTACATCACAGTCCCTCCATCAGTAAGCATGTCAAGTGCTAGCTAGTGTGGAGGAGTAGGAAATATCTGCTTATACCTTTTAGGAGACAGATTGGCCTATCAAAGCCTCATCTTAGTAAAACTCCTTTAATACTTATGCCTTTTCCTTTTCTTTTCAGTGGACCTGACAATAATTACAAATAACTGGGTCCTACCAGGCCCTCACAGCCCCCATAATTTGAACTCTGCTACATTCTTCTGGTAATGATCAGGTGCATAAGAACATAAGAGAAGCCATGTTGGATCTAGGGTGGCCAGACCGTCCCGGGAGCCCGGGAATGTCCCGATTCTGGCCCCCTATTCCCGCCTCCCGGGCTGGCTATACCGGGGCCATTTAGAGGTCCCGGTTTAGCCAGCCCCGGAGGCGGTGGGCCGCGGGCGCCGGCGGGGAAGGCGGCGAGTGAGGGAGGGAGCATCCCTGCGCCTGCGCAGGGCCCCTGTGCACACGCAGGGACGCTCCCTCCCTCACTCGCCGCCTTCCCCGCCCGCGCGCGGGGCCCGGCGGCGGTGGTGGAGGCCTCTCCGGGGCCTCCGCTGGTCGCTGGAAGCCCTCCAGAGACTCTGGAGGGCCTCCAGCGACCAGCGGAGGCCGCGGGGAGGCCGCGGAGCACCCGGCGCTGGTCCCGGAAGGCCTTCCAGAGCCTCTGGAAGGCCTTCTGGGACCAGCGCCGACCAGCGAAGGCCTCCCCGCGGCCTCCGCTGGTCCCTGGAGGCCCTCCAGAGTCTCTGGAGGGCCTCCAGGGACCAGCAGAGGCCGCGGAGCACCCGGCGCTGGTCCCGGAAGGCCTTCCAGAGGCTCTGGAAGGCCTTCCGGGACCAGCGCCGACCAGCGAAGGCCTCCCCGCGGCCTCCGCTGGTCCCTGGAGGCCCTCCAGAGTCTCTGGAGGGCCTCCAGGGACCAGCGCCGACCAGCGAAGGCCTCCCCGCAGCCTCCGCTGGTCCCTGGAGGCCCTCCAGAGTCTCTGGAGGGCCTCCAGGGACCAGCGCCGACCAGCGAAGGCCTCCCCGCGGCCTCTGCTGGTCCCTGGAGGCCCTCCAGAGCCTGTCGGTCACTTCCGGGTTCCTGTCCTGCATCTTGACCTGTGACAGGCTGCTTCGGCGTGCTGCTGCGCCGGCCCCCTGGGTCCCACAATGATGGGACCGATGCCACAGGGACGGGCTCGAAACACTCTATAACCCCTCAAAAGAACAGCAGTCTAGCTCGCTTCCCCCGAGCCCTGCCGCCATAAGCCTCAAGGGGGCTCATTTTGCGGCATCTCCTGGCGGGAGGGTGGCACCCGCACGGGACACATATCAAATGAAAGAGGGGGCACAGGGCTATCAGAAACAGCCGGTGGAGGGAGTCGCGAGACCACCCCACTGGGGGATCCACACACCGAAAGTGATGAAGGTGGCGCAGATAGAGCCAACAGGACAAAATAAATAGGCTGCATTATGCAGCACAGTTGAGAAAGTGCCTTATCCCATATACTGATGAAGTATATACAGGATTTGAGAACAAAATTGTTTCCGGCGGTGATATTTGGGGGATTTTTGGGGACGTCACAGGAAGTGCTGTGAAGTCACTTCCTGTTTCCGGCAGTGGCATTTGGGGGAAATGATGTCATTTGGGGGAAGTGATGTCATTTGGGGGAAGTGATGTCACTTCCCGTTTCCGGCAGGTGACGCAGGGAAATGATGTCACAGGAAGTGGTGTCACTTCCTGTTTCCGGCGGTGGCATGACGTCACCGGAAGTGACGTCACTTCCTGTTTCTGGCGGCGCACGCGCTCTGCACGCGCACACCCCTACCTTCCACCCCCCCCAAGGTGTCCCTGGCTGGCCTTCAGACATTATGGTCACCCTAGTTGGATCAGGCCAATGGCCCATCCAGTCCAACACTCTGTGTCACACAGTGACCAAAAAAACCAAGTGCCATCAGGAGTCCACCAGTGGGGCTAGTAACCAATGCCAATACCCCGATTCCAGAAGCAAACTTTCATAGTTAGCTTTGGCAATCATCCTTAAATGTCCCGCCTTTCCTCCTGGGCTCTAAACCAATCCTTGTGATTTAGGCCTCATGCAAATCCATGTGATTGTCAGCCAATCAGAGCCCAGGAAACAAATCTCACCTCAGGGGTTATTTTCTTTATCTGAGAGTCAACTATATATATTTACATTGTGAAATAGAAGAAGAAGAAGACGACTGCAGATGAGTTATACCCCGCGCTTCTCTCTGAATCAGAGACTCAGAGCAGCTTGCAATCTCCTATATCTTCTCCCCCCACAACAGACACCCTGTGAGGTAGGTGGGGCTGAGAGAGCTCTGACAGAAGCTGCCCTTTCAAGGACAACTGCTACAAGAGCTATGACTGACTCAAGGTCATTCCAGCAGCTGCTGGTGGAGGAGTGGGGAATCAAATCCGGCTCTGCCAGATAAGAGTCTGCACCCTTAACCACTACACCAAACTGGCTATTTTCTGTTAAATAAACTTTTGTTGTTCATTCCCACCTGTGCCTTGTCTATCAGATCAAAAATTAAAGTAGTGGGGCTCTCCTTTTACCTCACATATAAGGACAACCTTAGTCTAGCCCAGTGGTGCCCCACCTTGCTTAACATAAGAGCCACATAGAATAAACATCACATGTTTGAGAGCCACAAGACACAAGTGCCAGATGTGTGAGAGTCATAAGAGGGAGCGAGGGAGGAAGGAGGGAGGGAGGAAGGAAGGAAGGAAGGAAGGAAGGAAGGAAGGAAGGAAGGAAGGAAGGAAGGAAGGAAGGAAGGAAGGAAGGAAGGAAGGAAGGAAGGAAGGAAGCTTTAACTTCAAATGCATCCTCGAATCCACTGGCTGGCTTGGCTTGAAAAAGTGGTTTAAAGAGACAATTGCCTTCTCTAAGCTGGCTGATGAGACAGTGGGGGGGGGGGGGGGGGGCTTCGAGAGCCACACAATGTGTGTGAAAAAGCTTGTGGCCCCTCTTTTTATTTGATTGTGGGCAGTTGGGGTCGAAAGACTCCTCGCCCCGTTCTGCAAGGCCTGTCAAACCACACTCTCCCGGTTGGCCTTTAACTGATCTAGAGTTACTGTTATTGTGGGAGGAAATGTAAGAACACTGAAGCCCTCGGATGCAAAACAGCTACATAGGATATCAGCACCAGATTGTTTTAATGATTGCTTAATGATGGAATTTTAAATTGCCGTATTAATGTTATGCAATTTTTAAACTGATTGTTTTTTATTTTATTGTTGTGAGCCGCCCTGAGCCTGCTCTGTCGGGGAGGGCGGGATATAAATCAAATAAAATAAATATAGGAGAGGACAGAGTGGGGGCCCGGGATGTTTTTCAATCCATAAAGCAGCTGTCTCAGAGACCCCCCCTGCCAGGCCCTCACCCCATAGCTGCTATACCTACCAAGAGAGTGCAGTAACAGAGATGTGTGGGGCTTCTCTCACTGCACTCTTTGGTAGGTATATCAGAGTTGTCGAGTCTGCTTGATATGAAGCGCTTGTGTGTCATACATTTTGATGAGTTTAATATTTAGTGTTCTATAAATTACCCCAGATAACAATTAGCCTGTCTAAAACAAAGAGTCAATTTCCATTTTCCGGTAATGAAATCTTCTCTGAACGGCGCTGAAGACAATCAACAAGCTAATGATGCAATGTTCATGACCTGAGCATGTATGTTACTCCTATCATATAGATCAAACACTGCCGTGGGAAATGCAGAAGAAGACGTTTAATTAAATGTAAATATCCCTGCCTAAAGCGGGGAGGAAAGTCAAAGCCGTTTCAAAGAAAGTTACATTGTTCTCTTTAAGTAATGGAATAGAAAAGTCGCAATGCATGAGAATTCTTTCAGGCATTCTGTTTAGCCCCCCAATTCTCAAAGCAGGGCAATCATAAAGCCCGAGATGGGTAGCTGGTCCATCGAAGGACATAACAGCCACCCCATTGGATCAGATCAGTGGTCCATCTAGTCCAGCACCCTATCTCACACAGTGACCAACCAGTTGCCTGGGGGGGGGGGGCAGCAAACCAGGCATAGAGCCAAAGGCCTTCCCTTGACACACCCTCCTAGCATTGTGGTCATGAGAGATTTACTGCCCCTGGATATGGAAGTTTCCTTTACTCACCTTTAGTCCTTTTGCCATTAAATGTCCTGCCTTCTATGAATGAAGCCACATATACTTGTGGTAAACATGTTGCACCGACAATGAGGCCTAAAATGTGGTTTACTCATGTGCCTGTTTTGTTTCAAAAACATATATTCTTTTTATAAAGATTACTCTTCATAATGTGAAAATAAATCCAAGAAAACCAGTAGCTACTAGAATGAAGCTGAAACACTGGCTTATTCGACAGTCTTTTCCAAATGGCCTCCACGTGTGTGTGACGTTAACATTTTAAGAGTCCCCCTCATATGTTAAGGCTGCAGGCTGCGGGCTGGAACCCGTGCCTCTGTTTCCAGTTGACAACTGAAGGTGGCAGAGTTCTACCTAAGAATGCAAAAAGGGGAACGGAATTCTACCCAAATACAATCAGTGTGATAGAGGGTTAAAAAGTAGTCCCCTGTGCGAGCTAGGGTTGCCAAGTCCAATTCAAGAAATATCTGGGGACTTTGGGGGTGGAGCCAGGAGACATCGGGGCGGAGCCAGGAATAAGGGTGTGACAAGCATAATTGAACTCCAAGGGAGTTCTGGCCATCACATTTAAAGGAACCGCACACCTTTTTAAATGTCTTCCTTCCATAGGAAATAAGGACAGGGGCACCTTCTTTTGGGGCTCATAGAATGGGACCCCCTGATCCAATTGTTTTGAAACTTGGGCAATACTTTGGGGAGAGTTACTAGATACTATACTGAAAATTTGGTGCCTCTACCTCAAAAAACAGCTCCCCCCAGAGCCCCCGAAACCTCCAGATCAATTCCCCATTATACCCTATGAGAATCAATCTCCACATAGAGAATAATGCTCAGCAGACATGCCCCCCCCATTTCTGGCGACTCTGAAGGGGATGCTGCCAACTTCTTCAAAGTAATACAGACACACCAACCCAAGAGGAAGCCTTTCAATCAGCGACTGAAGCCTCCAGAGGTAGAAACGCATATGGTCCAGACTCCCCGAGGAGACGCCACCCGACAGCTGGAGAGGATGCAAGGACTACAAGTCCCAGCATGCACCTCGCGAAGGGAGGCCGGACTAGAGCGAATAGCAGGCCGGCGGTGGGCGGGTCTTTGTGACTCGGAGGAAGGGAGAAGCCTGAAGCCAGGCAGGGAAAGAGACACTGCACTGTTCCACCCCCACCCCGCTATCAGATTTTTAGAGAGCGGGGGATTAGGCTGCTAATCCAGGGGTCCCCCGGCAGGGTGGGGGGGTTGGGAAGCCTAGTGCGAGCACCAGTCATTTTCGACTCTGATGTGACGTTGCTTTCACAACATTTTCACAGCAGACTTTTTACGGGGTGGTTTGCCATTGCCTTCCCCAGTCATCTACACTTTCCCACCAGCAAGCTGGGGACTCATTTGACCAACCTCGGAAGGATGGAAAGCTGAGTCAACCTGGAGCCAGCCACCTGAACCAGCTTTCGCTGGGATCGAACTCAGGTCGTGAGCAGAGGGCTCCAACTGCAGTATTGCAGCTTTACCACTCTGCGCCACGGGGTTAGTTACCTATAATAATATTCACACACAAAAAATGTATAACATGTATTAGTGTACACAAAAATGAATTTAAAACATTGTGTCTGAATATCAGACTGCATAAAATTCGCAAACAAAATGCAATATCACATGTACATTTGATGGACTTCCAGTAACCACAATACCCATACGTGTTTCAGCCCCTAAGGACCTCCCTCAGTGGTCAAAGCAATGAGAAAGCAACTTTTGATGGTGTTACCACACATCCAGTGATAATAGATACTCTGCACCAGAGAACCATATATAAGTCACGCTTATGTTAGCTGTCTTAGACTCACTGAATAGGGTTGCCAGGTCTCCCTTTGCCACCACCAGGAGCTGCAGAGGTAGGGTTGCCACCTCCAGGTTGGAAAATTCCTGGCAATTTGGGGGGGGGGGTGGAGCCTGGGGAGAACAGGGACTTCAGTAGAGCACAATGCCACAGGGTCCACCCTCCAAAGCAGCCATTTTCTCCAGGGAAACTGATCTGTGTAGTCTGGAGGTAAACTGTAATCCCAGGGAATCCCCAGGTCCCACCTGGAAGCTGGCATCCCTATCACTGAATGGTATTAGCCATTTGTTACTGCCCCCTGCTCTCGGATTGCCCCATTTTAACCTTCTGATTTTACCTTCTGTGACTGACTTATGTCTCCTGCTGTGCAGTCTGTTTTATTTTTTTCATGTTACATTTCCTCTTCGGCTTACAATTTGGTTTGGTGCTTTCAAGCAATCATTTTATTGGTATTGTGATCTATATTGAATGTATTTGGGAAAAAAAAAACAGGAGACAGGACCTAAGTCGTTTTGATTAAAATAAATAAATATAACGAGTCCGCTTGAGGAGAGGGCGGGATAGAAAACAACAACAATAATAATTCTCCAAAGACTGATAATATTGAAAAATGTTCCATTTCCCCTTCCTTATACACACATCTGTAGTCATGCCTGGAAACACTCCCCCCCCCACACACAGTAACTAAACAGGCATCACACTGTAATAACTTTATCCAAATATAATATTCACTGTCTCATTTGAGCCATGATGATAAGTTCTATTTATTATTTCAAGATCCCATCCTTTACAAAGTAAAAAATAAAATAAAAAATCACAGAACAAATTGTGGGTCAGTTGCCAATCTCCGCACATTTTCTATGTAAATTTTAGCAACTACCACATTTTTTGATGCTCTTTCATGATAAAAACCAAGCTTTTGCTTTCAGTGGTAACTTATAGCCAGTCATTCTTGGTACTGCGTTTCTTTCTACTACAATTTTATGCTTACGCGTTTCCATTTGGGGTCACATTAACCACATATGAAAGTGGGTTGGCATGTGATATACTGAACTTGAAGCCAGTTAGTTATCTTTCTTAAATACCAGAAGGTCAGGGGACATCTAGACATTTTCTTAAAGTAAGCCTCCCTTAAGATAATGTTGGTAAAGAACATTAAAGTTTCTTTCCACACAATGTTATTGTCAACATCATCCTAATTTACTCCAAGATCTAACTACCACCATGTAATAAAATTGCCACTTTTTAATTTTTTTTAATGTTTATTTCCAAGAGAACTATAGTTATGAACAGGGCCTTTTTGTAGAAAAAGCCCAGCAGGAACTCATTTGCATTTTAGGCCACATCCTTTGAATTCACCATTGTTTTACGTGGGGCTTTTTGTAGGAAAATCCCAGCAGGAACTCATTTGCGTATTATGCCACATCCCCTGAATTCACCATTGTTTCACGCAGGGGTTTTTTGTAGGAAAAACTCAACAAGAACTCATTTGCATATTAGACCACACACCCCAACACCAAACTGGCTGGAACTGCGTTCCATATCTCCTCAAAGTCATCTCAAAGAGTTTAAGGTTCAAGTATTTCAAAATATGAACAAAAACAGGGTTAATCTGTGGACAAAATGGAGGCAAAGAGGACCATGTAAATGGCTTTGACTCCCCACTGGGAAGAAAGATGGGTTATAAATGAAATACATAAAGTGGAATGTCCAGGTGAATCAGAACAGAAGTGATCTGTTGTCATCCAAAGGTAAATATTTCTGATTCACAATGGATTGTTTTGACAAATCATCCAGTTCAAGTTATATATATTCAGGGGTGGAATTCTAGCAGGAGCTCCTTTGCATAATAGGCCACACCCCCTGATGTAGCCAGTCCTCCAAGAGCTTACAAGAAGGGGTGTGGCCTAATATACAAAGGAGCTCATGCAAGAATTCCACCCCTGTGTGTGTGTATGTATATATATATTAATAAAGGTGGGCTGAAGAAAGCAGAACCGTATACATGGTGCTTTCTTCAAAGATCAGTAAATGCGCCAAGAAACTCCGGCTGCACAGATTAAACCTAGCTTTCAGATTACTGCTTCTTTGACAGTCTTTCATGCACATCGTTCCAACAGCTGAATCGGGGAGGGGAGTTGCACGCACAATCCATTTGTATATGCTGATCCTCAGCCAGGGAGAATGGACACAGAATAGGCATTCTTCTATCTGCATATAATGCCAGACCGGATTAAAATAATTAGGGTGTGGACCATTGCAGCTGTAAGGAGTGTAGGGGCAGTCTGTGCTCCATGATAGGAAGGGATATTTACAGCATTTAAGTTTCCCTTCACTGCTTTTAGAAGCATCACCTTGTACTCGGGCATAATCAGGAACCCATGACTCTAAGCAAAGTTTATATAGTAGAATAATAGAATATTCATGTTTTACATGGGCACTGTCTACCTGTATTATTTTTTTTTTTACCAAAAACACAATTATACGAACAGCACTCATTTCTCAAGATACTGTAGTCTATAATACATCAAGCTAAGGGCCTAGTCATTACTTTGATTCATGAGATTCATTTTACTTGTAGCAAATGATGTGGCGGTTATGATGGCATGAATCAAGACTACATTTTACAAAGGCCCAATAACATCAAAGTAGAGGGCTTTTTTAAAGTCTAAAGTAAAGTATGTTATCCTGTTGCACTTTGCCTGTGGTTTTGGACACAAACCTTTCTGAATACCAAGAAACACACTTTGAACTCGGTACTCTGTCCCCTTTGATGACAAGCCTCGAGTCGGGACCCCACCCCCCACCATCTCTCCATTGCAATAGCAGCGGGAGGGGGGGGAGAGATAATGTGAGGCTTACCTGTAACACTCAGATTAAAAAAAGGAAAATGTAGTCCCCTGTGCAAGTACTGTTTCCGATTCTGGGGTGACGTTGCTTTCACAACGTTTTCACGGCAGACTTTTTACGGGGGTGGTTGGCATTGCCTTCGCCAGTCATCTACGCTTTCCCCCCAGCAAGCTGGGGACTCGTTTTACCGACCTCGGAAGGATGGAAGGCTGAGTCAACCCTGAGCCGGCTACCTGAACCCAGCTTCTGCTGGACTGAACTCAGGTCGTGAGCAGAGGGCTCCAACTGCAGTACTGCAGCTTCACCGCTCTGCGCCATGGAGCTCTCAACACTTAGATAGACTTCCTCCATATGTGAAGCTTTATTGAATTCTTACAGAGCAACTACTACTCACTTAGAGTTGCCAGGTCTGAATTGGAAAATACCTGGAGACTTTGGGGCTGGATCCAGGAGAGGGTGGGGTTTAGGGACGGGAGAGGCTTCCGCATGAAACCATGCCATAGAGTCAAAATCTATTCTTGAAAACCAGTTTGGTGTAGTGCTTAAGTGTGCGGACTCTTATCTGGGAGAACCGGGTTTGATTCCCCACCCCTCCACTTGCAGCTGCTGGAATGGCCTTGGGTCAGCCATAGCTGTTGTAGGAGTTGTCCTTGAAAGGGCAGCTTCTGTAAGAGCCCTCTCAGCCCCACCCACCACACAGGGTGTCTGTTGTGTGTGTGGAAAGAAGGTAAAGGAGATTGTGAGCCACTCTGAGACTCTGAGATTCAGGTATAGGGCAGGATATAAATCAATATCTTCTTCTTCTTTTCCCACAATGCCAAAAAAGGCCACCCTTCCAAGCAGCCATTTTCTCAGGGGTGATTAGAATAGCTGGGTCCAGCGTATATAAAAAGAGCTGCAAAAAACACCGGAAGCAATAATACTATCACACTGTAAGTGTGTAAATGGGTTCTTGTTTAGTGCAAAATAAAATAAGAAAAGGGAACATGTATTGTTTGAAAACCCCCACAAAGCCACTGCATCAATCTCTCACTGGCAATTGACTCTTCAAAATAAACTGTAGACGTGGGTGAAGTCTTTTGGTGTTCCATTCATGATTTAGATGGAGAGAATAAGGAACCACTTATTAAAGGGATCCTCATGGTTTCGCTTATCAAGTTCTTCTTCAGCCTTTTCTCTCGACATTACATGGAGCCACAGTACTTTTTCTATAACATGGATCAAGGTATGCTCTCAACATCTGCTATTGGCTCTCCAATAGCAGTTCTCTACAAGCAATTCTAAATAACTCCAAACCTTGATGTGACGGACTCAGGAACTTAGCCTGAGAGCTGGCTTGCAGTTATTGGCTGGAATGTTGCCCTACCAATGAAAAAGTAACAACATGAGGTTTGCTTAGTAGTAAAACACCTTAGGATTTGAGTCTTAGCTGGAGGAGTCTTTGAGTTAGGTCTTCAGAGAAGGAGTCTGAAGGGAAGACTGTGGGCTTAGGCCTGTCAGTTGTAAAGGCAACTGGACAAAGGGGCTGAGAGCAGCCAGAGAGGCTGGGCTCCTTGTGGGAGACAGAGCAAGGTAGTCTCTGTCTGAAAGAGAGAGTTTTCAGGCAGTTTGAAACTCTCTGAGGAAAATTTTGCCAGCACATCAGGCAATCTCCGCGTACAAACTAGATCACACAAAGACACACTGAAGGGAGAACTGGATTCTGGTGGTCAGCAGAGTTACCCAAGACTCAGACCAGAAAACTAGCTGTGGGGCTGAGATGCATCAGTATTGAGGGGTGCGAGTCCTGGAAGTTAGCTAGTGGAGTGTCTGTGAGGCAGAATATACTGGCACCAGTCAAGAGTTCTGTATGTGTGTGTGAGGAGTGATTGTTGTTTGTTATTTTTAAGATTTAAGTAGCCTGAGAACAGGGCTATTACAACTGAACTAACAGCATTCTGAGTGCCCAGAAGGCACAGCCTGCCTGTAGAATCTAGCAGGATTCTGAAGCCTGCCTGTTTGTTATGTTAAAGATCTTCTGCCAAAGTTATTGTTATATTTTACCTCAGCCTGCCCAATTTCTGTGAAGTGATATTTGATAATTCTGCCATCCATCTGCCTGCCAACTGATTCTTTGTTATTGATTAGTTATAATCAATATTATTTTTGATCCCTCTCCCTTGCCTCTTGTTAGCAAATATTTTTTGTGGTTTTGAATTGTAAAACCATCTGGTGCCTATAATTTTGAGAAGTCTGACAGGATTTCTGTGAGAGTGACTGAGGGAAGGTGACTGGGAGAAATTTAAAGTGGTCGCCCTTCCAAGGAGGCTCTGGCCTGATCCCTCACACCTGGGCTCCTCCTTCCTTCTATATAAATGTTCCAATACAGCAGTTGTTCTCTAGTTAGAAACACAGCCAGAGATGGTTCAGGAAGATCACAGGTGCTTAGATCAAATGCCACATCTCACGTTTCTCCTAGATCAGGGGTAGCCAAACTGTGGCTTGGGAGCCACTTGCGGCTCTTCCATACACATTGTGCGGCTCTTGAAGCCCGCACTGCCTCGTTGGCCGGCTTCAAGAAGGTATTTGTCTCTTTAAATCACTTCTCCAAACCAAGCCAGCTGATGGCTTGGAGAATGCATTTATAGTGAAATTTGCTTTCTTTCCACCTCTTCCTCCCCCATCTATTTGCTTTCTTTCCACCTTTCCTTCCTTCCTTGCGGCTCTCAAACATCTGACGTTCATGTCTTGCCGCTCTCAAACATCTGACATTTGTTCTATGTGGCTCTTCCTTTAAGCACGTTTGACCACCCGTGTCCTAGATGGTACGCAGAGTAGCAGTAAATGTTTCCCAGGCCTTCTCATGGCAATTTACAAAGGAAGGTTTACCAGCAGGGGTCGCTTTGTAGAAAAA
Organism: Heteronotia binoei; assembly: GCF_032191835.1. Classification (NCBI taxonomy): domain Eukaryota; kingdom Metazoa; phylum Chordata; class Lepidosauria; order Squamata; family Gekkonidae; genus Heteronotia; species Heteronotia binoei. Next base: position 129,073,535 of record NC_083229.1, read on the forward strand.
TAGGTGGTGGAGCTCATTCAGGGATTGTTATGCAGCTGCACCTACTATTCAATGGACAAGGTGGGGAGGAGGAGGGGGAACCCTCAGTGTAATGCACTGAGTTGCGAGATGAGTTGAAGGCAACATGCTTTATGCAGTGGTACATTACAAGAGAGAGAACACGTGTGCCGGGTCCCGCTTATATACATTACCTGGAACTGCCCCCCAATCTGACTAGTCCAATCCTGGTCACTCAAACTTCCCGCCACAGATCTTGATGGGCGGGGTGTCTGGCGAGCTACATCCGGGGACCCGTGGGGTCGCCTCTGTAGCGATCGCCATGCGGTACATCAGCTATGTTTCAAGACATAACACTCAGATAGGTTCTGGATCTGTGCACCTGTGAGCTCCTGCTAAATCTGAGGCCTGTTTACCAGCCACTTCCCAACTTCCCCAAAGGCAGTACACAAGATATAATATAGAACAAAGGCTGCTAGAAAGGAAACATGGCAGAAGACGTAGCCTACATGACATGGATTCTGAGAGATAAATGGATTGGATTCTGCCGTTTAGTGGTGGAAAGGAAGCTTTGCTTAAGACAGGGCCATTTGTTCAGAGATCTTGTGCAAGAGTCACTGAAAGATAAAGTATTGATTTCTTTTTCTTCTCCAATTAATGTTTCTGTGTACAAAAATCAAAAGACCGTTTGATGTAGTCATTATAGTCCAATTCGAAATTGAATGCCATTGCGGAGGAGGGTGCTGAAATACACCTTGCGCTACGTCTTTTTCGGGACACATATTTGAATATATATTTAATTTAGTGCAATTTAATTTTTAGATTTATATCCTGTCCTATCCCGCAATCCTATACCTGGTCCAAATACATATCAGAGAGACAACAACACTTCATTGGTATTTTCCAGATATATTCAGGTCTTCAGATGGTATCTGGGATTTTCTGGTGTAGTAGGAAACGGGTCTCCAGAAATACCAGCAACATTCAGGATTAGCTGTGAATCTGAATTAGCCAGCATTTGAAGGCTCCCAGGACAGTCCTTTTCATCTCCCCCACCCTGTGCCTGTGTCTTCTCATGCTTGGTATCAACTTGGCATTAGAGGTGCAATTCTATCTATCTATCTATCTATCTATCTATCTATCTATCTATCTATCTATCTATCTATCTATCCATCCATCCATCATCTATCTTTCTATCTATCTATCTATCTATCTATCTATCTATCTATCTATCTATCTATCTATCTATCTATTAGGGGAGGGACGGTGGCTCAGTGGTAGAGCATCTGCTTGGGAAGCAGAAGGTCCCAAGTTCAATCCCTGGCATCTCCAAAAAAAGGGTCCAGACAAATAGGTGTGAAAAACCTCAGCTTGAGACCCTGGAGAGCCGCTGCCAGTCTGAGAAGACAATACTGACTTTGATGGACCAAAGGTCGGATTCAGTATAAGGCAGCTTCATATGTTCATCTATCTATCTATCTATCTATCTATCTATCTATCTATCTATCTATCTATCTATCTATCTATCTATCTATCTATCTATCTATCTATCTATCTATCTATCTATCTATCTATCTATCTATCTATCTATCTATCTATCTATCTATCTATCTATCTACCTACCTACCTACCTACCTACCTACCTACCTACCTACCTACCTACCTATCTATCTATCTATCTATCTATCTATCTATCTATCTATCTATCTATCTATCATCTATCTACCTATAAAAATGGTATTTTTTTGTTCAAGTCTATTAGAGAGGTAGTTCCTGTGCAAGCACCAGTTGTTTCCGACTTTGGGGTGACGTCGAATCACGATGTTTTCATGGCAGCCTTTTTACGGGGTGTTTGCCATTGCCTTCCCCAGTCATCTACACTCCCCCCCCCCCCCCTGTAAGCTCATTTTACCGACCTCGGAAGGATGGAAGGCTGAGTCAACCTCGAGCCGGCTACCTGAACCCAGCTTCTTCTGGGATCGAATTCAGGTCGTGAGCAGAATTTGAATTGCAGTACTGCAACTTTACCACTCTGCACCACGGACCTCCATTAAATCTATTAGACCCCTCCCCCCTTTTTTGGTATCTCCAAAAAAAAATTCAAAACAATACCAGTATGATATTTGGATCACCAGGTGAATTGATGTCTGCAGGGCTTGTTTTGTAGAAAAATAGGTGGTGGAGCTCATCAGCATATCTCATTAGCATATGCCCCACAGCGAAAAGCAGCCCGATTCAAGAATGGAGAGCCCTGGGCAAATGAATCCTGCTTGGGCTGGCTAGAAATCCAACTAACCCAAGCAGGCCTTGCTCACCTGGGGCTCTCCTTGGCTACCCCCCTCCCTAAAAGGCCAGCAAGCCACCCACTGCCCAAAATCACATAAGAAGTGGAGAAAGGGTGGTGTGGGCTTCTCCAGGGGCTAATGAGGGCTGCTGGGGGCGTGGCAAAGGCCCTGGTGGCTGTCTGGCTGTCTGCCTGCTCTCCTAATCCAGGGACTATTATGCAGCTGCACCTACTATTCAATGGACAAGGTAGGTAGGGAGGAAGAGGGGGAACCCTCAGAAAACTTCAGGAGCTGTGCTCCTGTGAGCTCTTGCTGAATCTGAAGCCTGGATGTCTGTGAATATCTCTCGGTGCCACCTGGAGGTTGGCAACCCTCTCCCTTACCATTTCCCCTTTGCTTTGCTAATGAGTCCCAGGCGGTGTTAATGTATCCAGAGGTCATGGGTTTCCAAAGCCCCTGTGCAGCATAAAATAGGCGGGCATTCATCTGAGGCTGGAAACACTCCCTCCGGGGCGGAGGCTTGCAGGTGTAAGCCTGGCTATAAATTGACAAGCAACCTTGTTTGCCCTCTGGCTGTCTTTAAAAGGCTTTGCCAAGGAAACTGGGGGGAGGGGGCAGAAGGAAGACATTTAAATGATCGCCTTTCCTTTAGATTCCAACTGCGCTTCTGTGTTCTGTGCGCAAACTCTCCCTGCCCTCAATATGCAAGATAAATGCAAGCCCTCTGGCTACGGTGTTTTCACAGCTTTGCTTCTCCAGTCCCCTGCGCAGATGCGTAGGTATACAGACATCTAAAGATACGGGGGAAAAAAACAAATCTAAAGAAATCATTAAATGGGAGGTTAATAAACACTGCAAAACGTCTGTGTCGGAAGTAGGGCTGTGAGGTCTGCCCTGGCCACTAGCAGGGGATAGGGACAGACCCGGCGTGTGGGGTTCCGGTGCTTAAGGCAGAACCCCATTGTGCGCCCCCCTCATAAAAGGCTTTGTGTGCGTGCGCGGTGTGATGATGTCACAGTGACATCATCATGATGGGCATTGCTTTCCTTCCCCGACGCCCTCGGAGGGCATGGGGGAAAGGAAACGCCACTTTTGGCTCTGAGGTATTCAGGGAAGCTCCTCCAATCCCTCAGAGCTGAAAGGACATTCGGCCTTTCCCTTCCCCGGTGCCTTCAGAGGGTGCGGGGGGAGGGAAATGCCACTTTTGGCTCTCTGAGGGCTCCGGGAAAGCTCCTCCGATCCCTCAGAGCTGAAAAGACAGTCAGCCCTTCCCTTCCCCAGCTCCTTTGGAGGGAATGAGGGGGAGGGAAATGCCACTTTCAGGTCTGAGGGATCCGATCCCTCAGAGACAAAGGAGTGGCGGAGGCTCAGGGACGGCATGAGTGGGGAGGGGGAACCCGCACCCTGCCCTTGCTGGGAGCTGACACCCTAAGCAATTGCCTAGTTTGCCTTCTCCCGTGCGTCAGGCCTGGAAAGGAGGGGGGGGGGGGGTAAGATTTTTCGGTTCAGATTGGGAAACTCCTGGAGGTTTGTGAGTGGAGCTTGGAGAGAACAGAGACCTCAGTGGGGTGTAAGGCCATAGAGTCCATTCTCTGAAGCATCCCTTCTCGCCAGGGGAACTGGTCTCTGTAGTCTGGAGATGACCTGTAATTCTGGGGGATCCCCAGGCCCCACCTGAAGGCTGGCATTCCTAACAGGGATTCTAATGTAAGGTATATTCATTCCCTGATGTTCATTCTCACTGTGTTGCCCGGCTTGGAGAGTGCCAGATTCTTTAGGGACAACCTGGTGGAATAAAATCAGTAGACAAATAAGACATCCAAGTAGTAATAATAGTAGTAGTAGTAATAATTATTATTATTATTGTTGTTGTTGTTGTTGTTGTTGTTATTAATTAATTGAATTGTTCCGTCCCAGCTAGTGCCAGCTCTGGGCGATGTACATTAAAATAAAATACATATATTAATATCAATAAAATCAGTTACATTACAAATAGATTATGAACCCCGATGGAGTGTCATTTAAAGTGCGATTATTCCATCCAGTCGTTACATCAAGGGTGAGGGGATTCCCCCCAAGAGGGGGTGGGGAGAAGAAGGTGCCAGCACGGCAACCATTGCTGCCCTCATGCCAAGGCTTGGTGGAACATCCAGCCTTACAGGCCCTGAGGAACTGTAGACGATCCCACAGTGCCCTGATGTCTTCTGGCAGAGCGTTCGACCAAGTCGGGGCCATGACAGAAAGTGTCCTGGCTCTTCTTGAGGACAGCTGGACCTTTTTTGGGCCAGGGACCACCAGCAAATTTCGACCAGTGGAGCATAACGCTCTTCCAGGGACACAGTGGAGGAGGCGGTCCCAAAGATACGTCAATCCCAGACCACTCGAGGCCTTAAAAGTCATAACCAAAACCTTGAATCTGACCCCTGCCCACAACCAGGGGGGTTTTTTTTAGCAGGAATGCACAGAAACACAGTTCTGGCAGGCTGGGCATCAGAAGGTGTGGCCTAATATGCAAATGAGTTCCTGCTGGGCTTTTTCTACAAAAATAGCCCTGCCTACAGCATAACTGAATGACGCACAGTCAAAATTGAATGTCATTTGTAAGGGAACGTAGAAGGGAGACGTGTCCGCTCCCACGAAGGCTCAAACCGATTTGCATTTTCTCTGATCTGTGTATGTATATTATCCCCTCAAGATTGATTAATGGATAAGAGTGAATAGTCAGGCTTGTACTACTTGCATTGGAACAAGTTGGATGTTCTCTGCCAGCCACACATACCCCCCCCCCCCGGCTGAATACATCCCTCTTCAAGCAACAAGAACTTGGAAGGCTGCACTCATGTATCTATAGTAATAGGTCAAGTCAATGGCCCAACCATCATCCAGGCACACATGTCTCTTCTTGGATAAAGAAGAGACTTTCAAAGGTATTTCCTCTCTTAGTCAGTCCCAGAAGGAAGGTTGCATGGCGTGTAGCCCAATCTCATGAGAACTTGGAAGCTAAGCAGGGTTGGTTTTGGGATGGGAAACAATCTCTGCAGAGTGTCATGAGCCCTGACGAGGGGGAGCTGGAAGGGTTAACAGACCTGGAAGAGTTGCCAGCCAGTTCCTCAGCTGAACAACCAGCAGCTGGCCCATCAATCACTCTCCCCATATTCCAGACACCAGTATCAGCTGTTGACAATCAATCTCCTCCAAGCTCTTCCCCTCCCATCTCAAGAGTTCGAAGCAGGCTCCAGAAAGAACTTTCAGAGTGAAGACATGAGGCACGCCGATGCTTCAGATCTCTCAGATCTGAGTTCTAGCAGAGTCACTGCCACCCATGGAGCAGGCTGATTGAGGCTCCCATATAACTCCCACCCAGGACCTGGTAACCTTGTGGAAGCAACAAGTCAATTCTCTGGCTTGCATCCATGCTCCTTCCTGATTCCAGACCCTGACCTGCTTGAATTCCTTGGAGCCCTGACCCGTTGGCTTTTGGACACTGACTTCTGATTCTCATTTGCGATTTTGCTTCGGTAACTTGACTTACTGAACTTTGACCTTGGACTGACTTTGGACTCCTGCCTGCCTGCACCCTGAGAATGTGACACAGAGGAAGGCTGATGGCAAACCACCTCTGCTTCTCACTTGCCTTCCAAAGCAGAGGTGCTTGGCAGCTACATATGCATCTGTTGTCAAGTTGAATATAGTTCAGTTGCAACATGACAGGATGTACATATGTAGTGGAGCTCCAGCCAGCTAAGTAAAAACCAGCCTCAATTTCCCACTCACCTTACGCCGCTCTCACACTCCTCTTCTCAGTGGGGCTTCCGTCCGATTTCACACTATCTGCCCCGGGGCTGAAACTAGCTTCAACTTTTTCGTGCGGCAAACAGAAACCTCTAAAAACCAGTTTCTGTTTGCTGCACGAAAAAAGGTGAAGCTAGTTGCAGCCCCGGAGCAGATAGTGTGAAATAGGCTGGAAGCCCCGCTGGGAAGAGGAGCAGGAGAGCGGCATAAGGTGAGTGGGAAATCGGTCCAGGAGTTTTATCAAGGCTTTGAAAGGGCTTCTGAACTGTGTTTAGCTTGACGGACTACAGCTTTTGCAGACCTGGATGGTCACTTATTTTCTTCTTTGCAATGAAGAGTAAGAAACATCCCCCCACCCCACCCCGCATTGTCTCTCAGCATCGTTCCAACCGATCGAGTATAAAAAGATAAACCGTTGCAGATTATGGTGAGCCCCCGCTCCAGAAGTGATAGACGCTGGCTCAAAAGCCTGAAAAGCCTTTTTAATAGTTTAACTTTTAGAGATGGCCTCATTTAAAAGCCCATCGTTGCCCTCCCTTGATGGCAATCTGTGCCACTAGCTTCATTTTTTACTATTTGCATGGCTTGATACGTAAGCCATCCGAAGTCAAGAGGTTCCAACGATTTAATAAGCTCAGCACCACATTAACAATTCAATTCCACCACTTCAAGTCTTGAGCCAACTTCATAGTGCTGAATCTCATTCTTGCCCTCACTATACATTTCTTCTTCTTCTTCTTCAGGTAGTCTTTTTTTGTAAGGTTGAACAGAGCTGACATCCAAGATTAATGCAACTCGCAGTTTGATTTTTCAGGGCCATTCATACATGAAACGTGCTTTAATTTTGAATCATTTTTAACCAAGAGGACTGGGATTTAACCATGCACTTCCCAGAAATCTACTATAAGTTGCAGTGCACAATATTTAAAAAAAAAAAAAGCCCCAGTTTTGTTCTTGCTGAACCCCAACGATGAAGTTATTAAAATTCAGGGGGGAAATATATATTAATGCACTGAAAAGAAGTGAGCTAAAAGGCCTTTTCTCATTCCTCCGAGTTCATATATTTTCCCCTACGGAAATAAATCATATTATACAGCTGACCTAGAAACTATTCTCTTCATACATGCACACACAATGCTGTTTGGTTTAGATGGTGATGGATGTATGGAAATCAAGGCTGATCTAAGAGACAGAAAATCAATATTGTATCCTGCCACCCCTCCCTCCTCATGCTGTTGCATCACCTGTACCTTCCCTTTCCCCCCCAGCAGTCCTTTTTGTGGGACACAGATTGGTATAACGCTTTAAATGCCATAAAACTTTTTAAACACCACATCATATTTAATAAAAGAGAATGTATGCAAGTATAGAAGATCTTTGAATCTATCTAGTCCTTGTCAGATTAAATGTTCTTGTCACTTGTGGACATGTGTGATGTACACAATACAATCAGTTGCCAATTCTTCTGAAAGGGACAACCCATGTATTTTCTGCCTTGGTATACACATAGCAGAGCCCCGGGGTGCAGAGTGGTAAAGCTGCAGTACTGCAGTCTGAACCCTCTGCTCGCGACCTGAGTTCAATCCCTGGCGGAAGCTGGGTTTTCAGGTAGCCGGTTCAAGGTTGACTCAGCCTTCCATCCTTCCGAGGTCGGTAAAATGAGTACCCAGCTTGCTGGGGGGAAAGTGTAGATGACTGGGGAAGGCAATGACAAACCACCCCGTAAAAAGTCTGCCAGGAAAACGTTGTGAAAGCAATGTCACCCCAGAGTCAGAAACGATTGGTGCTTGCACAGGGGACCTTTCCTTTCCTTTCCTTTCCTTTCCTTTCCTTTCCTTTCCTTTCCTTTCCTTTCCTTTCCTTTCCTTTCCTTTCCTTTCCTTTCCTTTCTTTCCTTTCCTTTCCTTTCCTTTCCTTTCCTTTCCTTTCCTTCCCTTCCCTTCCCTTCCCTTCCCTTCCCTTCCCTTCCCTTCCCTTTCCTTCACATAGCAGACTTCAGATTTGGTATGTGTGTTCAAAAAGCAGGAACATATATGTTTCCCCTTTCAGAAGAAATGGTGATCACATGTGTGGTATGTTGGGAGGCTGGTGAGTATCATGGTTGTCTGGTATATGCAGTTACTTTTAGTGACTAATCGGAGCTTTTGAACAGACTTGCCTTTAACACCCCTGAGAGGCTAAAGAGTAATGTCGCGGTGGACCCCATCTTTCAGTGCCCTGCTTATGGGCGGAGTGGTGACTGTATTATAAAATCATAGAATCATGTCGACTTGGAAGGGGCCATGGAGGCCATCTAGTCCAACCCCCTGCTCAATGCAGGATCAGCCTAAAGCAGGGGTGTCAAACATGCAGTTTGGGGGCCAAATCAGGCCCCCGGAGGGCTCCTATCAGGCCCCCAAGCAACTGACTGTCAACTGCTTCCTTCTTTATTTATTTATTTATATTGGGATTTATACCCCGCCCTTCGCACCGAAGTGTCTCAGGGCGGCTTACAACATGATAATTCAAATACTACAATTTAAAACACTTACAAGTAAAATTAAAACCATAAATTAATAAAAGCAAGATAGATAAAAACCGGCGGTCTACAGATGCATTTTGTTCCATCCAAAAGATTTCCTTGTCAGTCAGTATTATAGGCCTGCCGGAAGAGGGCTGTCTTACAGGCCCTGCGGAACTGCCCTAGGTCCCGCAGGGCCCGCACCTCCTCCGGCAGCTGGTTCCACCAATAAGGTGCCGTTACTGAGAAGGCCCGATCCCTGGTGGATTTTAGACGGGCCTCCTTTGGCCCGGGGACTACCAACAGGTTTTGTGAACCCGAGCGTAGTACTCTCTGGGGAACGTGTGGGGAAAGACGGTCCCTAAGGTAGACAGGTCCTAGGCCATATAGGGCTTTAAAGGTAATAACCAACACCTTGTACCGGACTCGGAATATTACTGGCAGCCAGTGCAGATCCCGGAGCCCCGGCCGAATGTGCTCCCGTCTTGGGAGCCCTAATAACAGCCGGGCAGCAGCGTTCTGCACCAACTGCAGTTTCCGGGTCCGGCACAAGGGTAGCCCCATGTAGAGGGCATTACAGTAGTCTAACCTCGAGGTGACCGTAGCATGAATCACTGTTGCCAGGTCGTCACGTTCCAGGAAGGGGGCCAACTGCTTCGCCCGCCGAAGGTGAAAAAACGCGGACTTGGCAGTGGCTGCTATCTGGGCCTCCATTGTCAGTGAAGGCTCCAACAGCACCCCCAGGCTCTTAACCCTGCCCGACGCTGTTAGTGGCGCGCCGTCAAAAACTGGCAGGGGGATTTCCCTTCCCGGGCCGCAGCGACCAAGGCACAGGACCTCTGTCTTCACCGGATTCAGCTTCAGCCCGCTCAGCCTAAACCACCTAGCCACTGCCTGTAACGCTCGGTCCAGATTTTCTGGGGCGCAGGCGGGCCGGCCATCCATAAGCAGATAGAGCTGGGTGTCATCAGCATATTGATGACACCCAAGCCCGTACCTTCGGGCAATCTGGGCAAGGGGGCGCATGTAGATGTTAAATAACATCGGGGAGAGCACCGCCCCTTGAGGCACCCCGCAATCAAGCGTGTGTCTCCGGGACAGTTCCTCCCCAATCGCCACCCTTTGTCCCCGACCGTCAAGGAAAGAGGAAAACCATTGCAAGGCCAACCCCTGAATCCCTGCGTCGGCAAGGCGGCGCGCCAGAAGCCGATGGTCGACCATATCGAACGCTGCCGATAGGTCCAACAACATCAGCACCGCCGAGCCGCCTTGATCCAGATGCCGCTTCTGCATCACTGCTTGCTTTGCCAGGCTTGTTCAATTGCACAGGAGCTGCAGAGCAAAACCTCTATTTTCTCCATTAGCTGAGGCTCCTTCCTGAGTTCCAGCACCTCCTTTTTCCCCCAAATGACCCCTGGATCCAAGCATAATTGGGCTGTTGAGCTCTTTCCTTTTGTAGATATGCAAACGGATATCCCTCCTTCCACTCTGAACCTACTGTAACATATTATATTCAGATACTATATCAGGTTCTTCCTTCTGTCATATACCTCCTATGAAATGGGGCATATCCATGTCATGTGTGTAGACTTAATGCCTGTTTAAGCCTTCATGTTTAGGTCAGCTCTAGAACTTGCAGCGAGATTGCGCGTTTGTGTACAAATCATTTCCACAATTGAGTTGTCATTCTCCCCTGTCACAAGCTGCAAACAGCTGGGGGGGGGGGGAGGGACTGCACACAAAACCTTCTGCGTGCTGGGGGGAGGGGGCGGGTGGCGAGCAGTACTCACATTGCTTAGAGGTCAGCAAACCTCAAATCAATGAAGGCATCTGTGAGTTCTAATGCTGTAAGTGGCCTGTGCATTTATACCTTCAGGAAATCAGGGCCGAATTACAGGAAAGTGATTACGCAGCCCCCGCTTGTCGAATCTGATAAACAGCGAGAGGAACAGGCGGGGGACTGAAATGAGTTGCCAGAGAGGCTGGCCGCCCAGGCGGGACATACCAAGGAAACAAGGGGCAGGAGAAATGACACTCCTATCAAGACTTAATGAGGGACGCCAGCCTCCAGGTGGGAACCGGGGGATCACTCGGAATTACAGCTCATCTCCGTACGACAGAGAACAGTTCCCCCAGAGGACATGGATTCTTTGGAGGGTAGATTCTATGGCATTGTACCCAGATGGGGTCTCTGGCCTCCCCAGGCTTCATACAAAAAATTTCAGGAGTTTGCCCAAGCTGGATCTGGCAGCTGTATTCCCCCGTCCCCTGCTGATGTTCGGGAAGGGGGGGAGCTGAAATCCCAAGGTTGTATACAGCCAGCTTTTTGCCCAGTCTCCCTTTTCTATGCGGCTGCTGTCCACACAGGCCTTCGTCCAATGAAGCCGATGGGCAGTTGGCTCAGGATGGGCAAAAGGAAACGCTGCTTTCCATAGAGAGTGATTAAAATGTGGGATTCCCTGCCCCAGTATAAGGGATGGCCGCAGGGATAAACAGCATTAAAAAGGGATTAGATGGATTCGTGGCGTTTCAGTCCATCAGATAGCTACTAGTCATGGGGACTGAGGGCAACCTTCACGCTCAGAGGCACTAATCCTCTGGATCTCCAGGGGTTAGAGGTGGGATTCTAGCAGGAGCTCCTTTGCATATTAGGCCACACACCCCTGATATAGCCAATCCTCCGAGGGCTTACAAGAAAGAGCCTTGGAAGCTCTTGGAGGATTGGCTACATCAGGTGGGTGTGGCCTGATACGCAAAGAAGCCCCTGCTAGTATTCCACCCCTGCCCAGGAGGACACATTGAGGGAAGGCCTCGGCCTCTCTGCCTTCTTCTTGACTCTCCAGAGCAGCGGTTCCCAACTTTTTTGGCAGCAGGGACTGGTTTCATTGAAGATAATTTTTCTGTTTGGGGGCAAGGGTGGCGGCACTGGGGCTTTCGCCATCTCAGGCCACTCCTGCCTGAGCCCCATCCCTGCCCCTCATGGGGATCTTTAAACGAGGGGGGCAGAGACTGAGGCTGCTTCTGCTGCCTCCCCACTAGGTAGGTGAGGGGGTAGGCGAAGGTCACTGCCACGATGCCCCTTCCACTTACCTGGGAACCAGGTGGACGAAAGAGGTGCTGTGGCCTGGCACCAAGGCTGCCTCCCCTGCCAGGGCCGGATCTAGGGGGGCAGAGAGGGGTACTTGCCCCGAGCACCGATGGAGGGGGGGCACCAAATTGGGTATGGAGTCCATTGTATTCTATGGGACCATAAGATAGAATGGCCCATAAGGGGGTGCCATTTTTTAATTTTGCCCCCCCCAAAAAAAAAAAAACATGTGTCCGGATTTGTACAACGTATGCAAAAGCTACTTCAATCCAATTTTAAGTATCAGCTTACGGGCGTAACCAGTCTATACTCCAGTTTCGCAATACTGCTTTAGCCAAGCCACAGTTGCAACCAATAATTTGCTTATACTCCTCACACTTCCGTGTCGTTCTCATTAAATTCACTCCAGCCTTCGCTGTTAAAAGATCTGGGATATAAAACCAATGTTTTTGAGTGGATTTTTGATGATAGGAAATTGACAAGAGGTGCATGATACACGGAGCTGTTGCTTATTCCTTGTCCCCTGCAAGGGGAGGTAGCTTCAGAGCAAGGCTGCGCTGACTCCTTCATCCATCCTGGTTCCAGGAGGCAAAAGGAAGAAGAAGATGATATTGGATTTATATCCCACCCTCCACTCCGAAGAGTCTCAGAGTGGCTCACAATCTCCTTTCCCTTCCTCTCCCACAACAGACACCCTGTGAGGCGGGTGGGGCTGAGAGAGTTCTGACAGGAGCTGCCCTTTCAAGGACAGAGGCTCAGAGCAGCTCACAATTTCCTTTCCCTTCCTCCCCCACAAGAGACACCCTGTGAGGTGGGTGGGGCCGAGAGAGCTCTCACAGCAGCTGCCCTTTCAACGACAGAGTCTCAGAGTGGCTTACAGTCTCCTATGTCTTCTCCCCCCACAACAGACACCCCGTGAGGTGAGTGGGGCTGAGAGGGCTCTCACAGCAGCTGCCCTTTCAAGGACAACCTCTGCCAGAGCTACGGCTGACCCAAGGCCATTCCAGCAGGTGCAAGGGGAGGAGTGGGGAATCAAAAAGGAGTGGCGGGGCTGCTCTGCCTCGCTCTCATTTAATATTTTTTATTAATTTTGAAGTAAACAAATAAATATCAATTTAAATATGAATATTCAACTAATAAATCTTATGGAAACAAGTTAAAACAAGCACAAATACTTGCATACATATCATAAAAGACCATGGAAGGATTTTAAACTTTATAGATGTAACCAGACATGCTGACCTTTTAGAAAGGTTTATCTTTCCATGGAAAGAGGTTAAGATTTATACAAAATTAAAATTAAAGCAACGATTTCTGTATCAAGATGCAGCCAATCAAAATAAACCTACATTCCTATAAAAGAAGAAAATGTTAATAAGGTGTTGATATGAGTGTATAACTGCCTAAATGTAGTCTATGCAGACTCTGCGGATTGTCCTTCGGGAAGGGCAGACTAAAAATCGAATAAGATAAATAACTAAATAAAATTATTACAAAGTTACTATTAGGTAATTACTGTTAGGTGTGAACCGCGACTAGCACAGTAAAAGGGAAAGAAAGAAGGCAAAGAAAGAAAAAGAAGAGAAAGAAAACAAATAGTAAAAGAAAGAAAAAAAGTTATAAGTAGAGAAGATCAAGAAATTCTGGATTGTGCGGTTAAATGTCATTTGCTCTAATAAACTCAAATAAGGAAACCATTTCTCTGTGAATTTTGAGTGTTCATTTTCTGAGTTTGAATGCTGGATATAATCTGTAATGTTTTTTGTTTTTTTTTTTATAACGAGAATGTCCCAGACCTTGGTTAACCAGCTGGAGACTGATGGAACTTGAGGTGATCTCTGCCTCACTCCAAGACAGCCTAAGAGTGGGCCACGCTGCCTCTTTTATCCACCCTGGTCCCAGGCAGGTGAAAGGGGTGACACAGCACCTGCCTCTCTCTATGGCTGATTGCTAATAGGCCACAGACTGGTACTTGTCTGCAGGAGTTGTTTTGTAGAAAAATAGGTGGCGGAGCTCATTAGCATGACTCATTAGTATATGCCGCCCCCCAGCCAAAAGCAACCTGATGCAAGAAAGGAGAGCCCCAGGCGAGCGAGGCCTGCTTGGGCTGGCTAGAGATCCAGCCAGCCCAAGCAGGCATCACTCACCTGGGGTTCCCCCAAGCCAAAAGGCCAGCAAGCCATCCACCACGCAAAATCATATAAAAAGTGGAGAAGTGGTGGCGTGGGCTTCTCCAGGGGTTAATGAGGGCTGCTGGGGGCGTGGCAAAGCCCCTGGTGGCTGTCTGTCTGCCCGCTCTCCTAATCCAGGGATTGTTGTTCAGCTGCACTTACTATTCAGTGGACAAGGTTGGTGGGGAGGAGGAGAGGGAACCCTCAGAAAGGTTCAGGAGCTGCGCTCCTTGAGCTCCTGCTGAATCTGAGGCCTGCCTGTCCATGGCCCAGGGTTTGGGGACCCCTGCTCCAGAGGAACTAGTTGGCCACTGTATAAGACAGGATACTGGACTAGATGAACTATTGGTCCGATCCAGCAAGGCTCTTCTTATGTCCTTATGATCCCCAGCATAGCCTTTTTTGATGGTCAAAATGGACCCCCCCCCCCCTTTTCTCCAGCAGAAAAGTCAGCAGAAAGAGCCATCCCTGTTATTATTATGACAGACAATAAACCAGGCCAGCATGGTTGTTAGCTTTGTTTCCATTCAAGGCTGAGCAGTAAGGGTAGCTATTTTGTGTTCGTGTGTGTTAAAAAAGCAATTATCATATAGTGACCCAAACATCACGAGCCTCACCAGTACAGTTCGAAAAATCAGCAGCTTATTACGGCGCTGCTATCTAATGCATCAAAGTTTATGATATGTGCAAAACCATCCTGCTAAATTGAATTAAGCATCGTACATACATCTTTGGAAATTACAAAGTAATTACACCAATTGCTGAGATATATACACTGGAAAACGCACACGTGTCATAAAGCTCATTAAAAAAAAAGATGTAGATGAGTTATTAATGTTCTTCTCCCTGTCAAAATCAATGCACTCTTAAACTTTGCAAAGAGCTCCAACTAACTGCCTCAAGAGACTCGGAAAACTTGCGGATTTTTCCTCCCTGCACAGTAAATATATTCCTCAAGGATGTGAATGTAACTCCACACACAAGGAAGCTTGAATTTTCCGGATGTGATACTTTACCGCAGAACTACTATACTTTCAGTCGCAGTAAAGATTATTAGAAATGCCGATTACACAGACTGGACCCTAACGTTGATCTGTCCCAGAAATCTTTTGGTCATCTCCCTCATCGAGACCTAGAAAAGTACATCAGAATCCACTGCTTTCCATTTTACTCAAAACATGGGACACATTTAATCACCAACTCTTATCAAAAATCTAGGCATACTACATTTCCGCAACAAAATCGGTTCCCCACAACTTTGAATCCTATACCCATCGCAAAGTGGAGAAAAGCGAGAATCACAAGATTAAAAGGCTCAGCATCAAAGCCGGAACTCCTTCCAAAACAGATGCTGGAACATCGGTTAAAGGTAAATGTTGCAATGAAGACTCTTGACACGAGTTCTTGAGGAGGGAATGCAGGGAGGGACAGTGGCTCAGTGGTAGAGCATCTGCTTGGGAAGCAGAAGGTCCTAGGTTCAATCCTCGGCATCTCCAAAAAAGGGTCCAGGCAAATAGGTGTGAAAAACCTCAGCTTGAGACCCTGGAGAGCCGCTGCCAGTCTCAGAAGACAATACTGACTTTGATGGACCAAGGGTCTGATTCAGTAGAAGGCAGCTTCATATGTTCATATGTTCTTCAGCTTGCTGGGCAAGCAGTCTTTATTTTATATACGTTCACCAGTTATTCAAAACCATTCTAGTCTTACAATACAAGGACATAATAGAGCGTCACAAGGAAGTCTGGCAAGGGAGATAACATCTTGCTTAGTTTGCAAGAATTGACAATAGTCTGTTTGTCGTTTCCCAAAGTAACGTTGTCAGAGGAAAGGGAAACAGAAGGCATGCTATGACTTTAAAGGTTGCTGTTTTTCCCCCCAGAGATTTGCAAGCTTGGCCAATCTCTTGATAGCTGGTCATTAGGTCAGGACCTGATCTGCCCAGTTTTGGGGGTATTGGTAGCCATTGCGTTACATGATATCTACAGGTAAACAAATGTGAATGTGACTCTACACATCTTGGATCATGAGCTCCTCAGAAACACAAAGCCCTAATCCAGTGCCATAGCTCTGAATGATCTTTCTCTCCCACCCCCCAACCACTTCACTACTTAGATTATAAAGCAGGGGTGGCCAAACTTGTTGAATGCAAGAGCCACATAGCACAAATGCCAGATGTTTGAGAGCCGCTGTCAAGCATGCATATTTCTGTGTGCCGTGAAGGCCCACAAGACATAGAGCAGAACACCACTCTGGTCTACTCCCCCCACCTTTACAACCGAAGGGTGCATAATAAATCCATCTGGCCCAAGGATGTTTAGGTTAGCCTTGTATGTAAAGGTGCAATGGGCCTCTCCCCCAGATTCACACAGCCACGTCTTACCTGCTCTCAGAGAAAGTGTGAGAAAGGGAGATGTTTTTATTAGCTTGCTTTCCTTAGCAATAAAAGAGATACTAGGTAGTAGCCTTTGAACCCATGACTCAAACTGCATCTGTATGTTATCCTTTGAAGTTATCCTATAAAGTAACTATTTGAATCTGTGTACGTCATTACTTCCAAGGATTCTGTCCTTGGCAAAGCTATGGAGTTTTTACAATAAAGCAACTTTTGATTCAATAACAAAAGCTTGATTATTGAGAAATAGTGATGCTTGACAGCCGCAGGACAAGAAGGCAGGCAGGCAAATAGATGGGGGAGGGGGAGAGAGAGGTTTAAAGAAAGCAACTTTAATTTTAAATGCATTTGCCAAGCCACCGGCCTGGCTTGGCTTGGAGAAGTGATTTCAAGAGACAAGTGAATTAAAATCCTCAGAAGAGTTAAATGCCATAATAAGGTTTCAAATGCAATAAATCAAAAGCTTGATGGAAAATGATATTAAATCGGAGGGAATTAGACGAGAACAAACAGAACTGGAAAGGGTCCTGCTTGGAGATAATGAAAAACTGATATCAAAAGTATATAAATTATTATTGAAATGGTCTACAGAAGAAGAAGTAGTAAAGTCTCAAATGGTCAAAAGGGCAATCAATGTGAATAGAGAAATACAAATGGATGCATGGGAGCACCTTTGGAAGAACTCAATGAAGATATCAACTTGTCAGAGTATAAAAGAGAACTGTTTTAAGATGATGTATAGGTGGTATATGACTCTGAAAAAACTGGCTAGGATGAGTAAGAAAATGTCGGATAGATGTTGGAAATGTAAAAAACATGAAGGTTCTTTCTTCCACATGTGGTGGACTTGTGAGAAAGCGAAAGAGTACTGGAAGATGATACAACAAGAAGAGACAAGTGCCTTCTACAAGCTGGCCGACGAAGGCAGTGGGGGTTTTGAGAGCCACAAATTATGTGTGAAAGAGCCACAGTTTGGCCACCTCTGTTATGAAGAATGATGGTGGACATATATGATTTTTTTTTTCCGTTTGGAACTAAAAAGGGGGGGGGGGGACAAAAAAAAAGAACAATTGATCTGGATTCTGTGATGTAACCCTTCCTGAATATGGTCTGAATTTGATTCTCCTTGGGATTCAAACGCCAACTGCAGCTGGCTTTCTGAGTACATATGGAGAGAGCGGACAAAGAGGACTTTTTCTCCCTCTCCCCAAATACTAGAACTTGAGGGCATCCAGTGAAGCTGATGGGCAGGAGGCTCTGGATGAACAAAAGCAAATATTACTTTACTTAGAGGGAGGGCATAAGATGTGGCATTTGCTGCCAAAGGATGGAGTGACGGCTACAGGAATAAACAGTTTTAAACAGGGGTTGATGGAGGTTAAGTATCAATGACTACTAGCTACGGTGGCTGAGGGGAACCTCCATGTTCAGAGGTACTAATCCTCTATGCCCTGCCGTTGGCCATCCAGAGGAACTGGCGAGACAGGATGCTGGACTAGATGGACCACTGGTCTGATCCAGCAGGGCTCTTCTTAGGTTCTTTTCTTTCCCCTTGGAAAAGCATCAGTTTTTATAGTCATAACCTCCTCCCCCGACCCTCGGAGCCTCAGATCCCATTCATCTCTAAACAATTGATACAAGAGTGATAGTTCCCAGAATACATGTTGAACAAGGGCGGGGTGGGCAGTGGAGAATCTAGTTTTCACTGTGTCTTATAAGCAAGCTAGCAACTGTTATAGGCAAAGAGTGCCTGGTCGAAGAAAAGAAGAAGAAGAGAACACTCACAGTGAGAGGGAAGGTGTATCAGTCTGCTTAGGTTTGAGTAACTCTGTAAAAGCGCTCTCTCTCTCTCTCTCTCTCTCTCTCTCGCCATCACATTACTGTCCTACATCAAAATGACAGCTTTTGCAGAAGTCTCAAAAATAATCTTTACATGCTATATCTACTGGGATATTTGGTTAATATAGCAGGGTTTGTCCAGTCATAAAAGTGTGATACTAAGTGCTGTAAATAACATGAACATATGAAGCTGCCTTCTACTGAATCAGACCCTCAGTCCATCAAAGTCAGTATTGTCTACTCAGACTGGCAGCAGCTCTCCAGGGTCTCAAGCTGAGGTTTTTCACGCCTATTTGCCTGAACCCTTTTTTAGTTGGAGATGCCGGAGATTGAACCTGGGACCCTCTGCTTACCAAGCAGATGCTCTACCACTGAGCCACTGTCCCTCCCCTAAATAGATCTCCCAAAAGCATATTGAGGGGGGTTGGAAAGTAAAAGTAAGTTTTCTTCCTCCCCTCCCCCCAGTAGATCCAGTTCACGTTCAGGTTGCAGTCAAAAGAAGAGAAAGAAGTCTGATCTAAGGAGTACTTTCCCTTGCCACCTAATCCGACATCAGGTGAGAGGGAGTATTGGGGCATTGGTTCTACAGAAGAGACCTGCAGAGACATGTGCAAAGAGAGAGAGGACAAAGGTTCTCCCGCCCTGGAAGTTCTCAACCTGCCGGCCCACATTGGGCTGGCAGGGGGAGCCTCCCCCCAATGTTGTCAGTGCAATGACGTCACCCACTCTAGGTGTTTCCAGGAAAACTCTATGATTTCCTGGACGCTCTAGCAATTTGGGAGGGGAAAACTCTATGGTACCTATATAAAAAACTCTATGGTACAATTTGGGAGGGAAAAACTCGATGGTACCTATTGCATGCCAAGCAGGTGCTCATCCACGGAGCCACAGCCCCCTCCCTCAATAAATGCTTATAAATAAAATGCTTATAAATGTTTCATAATTTTATTGTACTATTATACTTGTCAATCATCTCAAGCAGTTCTCTGGAGGGTGGCATCAATATTATTGCCCAAATATTAAGAAATATATATTTTCAATTAATAAATAACATTGAACAAACTCTTTCCACCCCAAGCCCGTTTAGGTGGCGAACTTATTTTGGCTCACCTGCGGAGTCTGATGGACTCGGAGCGGTTCCAAATGGCCCTGCAGGATCCCTGGCCCCCTGGCGATTCTCTCGATGACCTGGTGGAGTCTTGGCAAGGCCGGCTCTCCAGAGCCATCGATGAGATCACCCCTTGGCGCCCTCTGCACCCTCATGTTAAGCTAGCTCCGTGGTATACAACGGAACTGTGGCAGCTGAAAGGAGGGCTCAGGCGGTTAGAGAGGCAATGACAGTGTGCTCGAGAGGAAGCGACCAGAACATCTTATAGAGAGTTTATGAGGTCCTATGAGATGGCAGTCAAAGCCACAAAGACGACTTACTTTGTGGCCAAGATTGCATCTGCAAATTTGCGCCCGGCACAATTATTTAAGACAATTCGGTATCTTACAACACTTCCACAAGGCAGGCCACATGCTAGGGAATTGGAGATAGTCTGTGAGGCTTTTGTGAAATTTTTTGCAGATAAGATCTCATCGCTCGACCATGACCTTCCTGCCACAATGGAAACAGTATGCGAACTCGAGGACCCGTGCCTGTCTTCTGGACCAGTTCTGGACTGCTTCAACATGCTCAGCTTGGAGGAAGTTGACAGAATCCTCTCCACTGTATGCCCAACAATTTGTGATCTGGACCCATGCCCCTCCTGGCTAATTAAAGCTTGCCAGAGGGAGCTCAGATGTCCTATAAGGGACATCATAAATAGATTCCTCTAGGAGGGGCTTTTCCCAACACCTCTTAAAGAGGCTGTGGTCCTCCCTCTCCTGAAAAAAGCTACATCAGATCCAGCCGAATTGGCACATTATCGGCTAGTCTCAAATTTACCCTTTTGGGGCAAAATTATTGAGAGGGCAGTAACAGCTGCAGAATTTTCTGGATGATGCTTCCATTTTAGATCCCCACCAGTCCAGTTTTCGCCCAGGTCATAGGACGGAGACAGTGCTGGTTGCCCTGGTGGATGACGGCATCTGAATCGGGGCAGCTCAGCAGTGCTGATGCTTTTAGACCTGTTGGCTGCATTCAATACGGTCGACCATCAGTTACTGACCCACCGTCTCGCTGACACAGGGACCAGGGGTTGGCCTTGCAATAGCTTTCCTCTTTCCTTGATGGTTGGGGACAAAGGGTGGCGATTGGGGGTGAATTGTCTCGGAGGCACCCACTTAATTGTGGGGTGCCACAGAGGGCGGTGCTCTCCCTGATGTTATTCAACATCTACATGCACCCCTCTTGCCCAGATTGCCCAGAGGTATGGGTTGGGTTGCCACCAGTATGCTGATGACACCCAACTCTATCTACTGATGGCTGGCTGGCCTGACAGTGTCCCAGAAAATCTGGACCTGGTGTTGCAAGCTGTGGCAGGATGGCTCAGGCTGAGTAGGTTGAAGTTGAATCCAGTGACGACAGAGGTCCTTTGCCTGAGTCACGGTGGTCTGGGCAGGGAAATCCCCCTATCAGCATTTGTCAGTGAGCCATTGAAAACGGTGCGCAAGGTCAAGAGCTTGGGGGTGCTACTGGGGCCTGGGGGCCCAGATAGCAGCCACTGCTCAATCCACTTTTTTTCATCTTAGGCGGCCGAGGGAGTAGGTCCCCTTACTGGAGCATGGTGACCTGGCAACAGTGATCCATGCAACGGTCACCTCAAGGCTGGACTACGGTAATGCCCTCTACATGGGGCTGCCCCTGTGCCGAACCCAGAAACTACAGCTAGTGCAGAATGCAGTGAGCAGAGTGTTATTGGGGCTTCCTAGATGGGAGCACATACAGCCAGGGCTGCAGGAGCTGCACTGGCTGCCAATAGTAACCGGATTCGTTACAAGGTGCTGGTTATCACCTTTAAAGCCCTATATGGCCGAGGACCTGCCTACTTTACGGACCGTCTCTCCCCATGTATTCCCCAGAGGGTACTGCGATCTGGTTCTCAAAATCTATTGGTAATCCCCAGGCTGAGGGAGGACAAACTGAAAGTCACCAGAGAAGAGCCTTTTCGATTGTAGCCCCCCACTGGTGGAACCAATTGCCAGAGGAGGTGCGGGCCTTGCAGAGCCTCGCCCAGTTCCGCAGGGCCTGCAAGACCGCTCTTTTTCAGCTGGCCTATACTTAAGAAGGAATTTACTGTAGAAGGAATATCATAGCCACGGAAAACTGTAAGATGCGTAACATCAAGATCTTAGCACCAAATCAACTTAAGTGGTTTTAATGCATGATTTATAATATTTGATTTATAATGTATGATTTTATAATATGTATGTATGATTTATAATATGCATTGTTTTAATTGTTGAAGTTTTTTCGTTTAGGATATTATAAAGGATATTATAGCATTGGAGAAAGTCCAGAAAAGGGCAACTAGAATGATTAAAGGGCTGGAACACTTTCCCTATGAAGAAAGGTTGAAACGCTTAGGGCTCTTTAGCTTGGAGAAACGTCGACTGCGGGGTGACATGATAGAGGTTTACAAGATAATGCATGGGATGGAGAAGGTAGAGAAAGAAGTACTTTTCTCCCTTTCTCACAATACAAGAACTCGTGGGCATTCGATGAAATTGCTGAGCAGACAGGTTAAAACGGATAAAAGGAAGTACTTCTTCACCCAAAGGGTGATTAACATGTGGAATTCACTGCCACAGGAGGTGGTGGCGGCCACAAGCATAGCCACCTTCAAGAGGGGTTTAGAAAAAAATATGGAGCAGAGGTCCATCGGTGGCTATTAGCCACAGTGTGTGTGTGTGTGTGTGTGTATATATATATATATATATATATATATATATATATATGGCTTCTCTTATGTTCTTACGTTGTGAGCCGGCCTGAGCCTGCTACAGCTGGCATGACACAGAGTGTTGAACTGGATGGGCCATTGGCCTGATCCAACATGGTTTCTTTTATGTTCTTACGTGACACAGAGTGTTGGACTGGATGGGCCAATGGCCTGATCCAACATGGCTTCTCTTATATTCTTACGTGACACAGGGTGTTGAACTGGATGGGCCATTGGCCTGATCCAACAGGGCTTCTGTTATGTTCTTATGTGGTGAGCTCCCCCTCACTGGCAATCTTTAAGCAGCAACTGGATGAACACTGGTCAGGGAAGCTGTAGGCTGAGTCTGCACTGAACAAGGGGCTGGACTAGATGGCCCGTAGGCCCCTCCCAGCTTTATGATTTTACGAATCCAAGTTGCAGCTGACTCATGGTGACCCCATAGGGTTTTTAAAACAAGAGACAAAACAGAGGTGGTTTGCCATTGACTGTCTCCATGTAGGAACCCTGGGCTTCCTTGGTGGTCTCCCATACAAGTATGAACTCGGGCTGATTCTTCTAAGCTTCCAAGACTGGGCTAGCCTAAGTCATCCATGTCAAGTTTTAGTAGATAATACCTTGCCTAAATTCTGAGTTTGTACCTCTGGTGAGGTGACTTCTGAGATGTGTGCATTAGTACAATGTGGGTTAATGGGAGGAAGCTCTTGGTTGTTTGTTGTAACTTGAGCCTGTAAACACAGATTCTTTGCTCTGATTTTCTTAAGAATGGTCCTCTTTTTGTGCATCCCAGAGGGATCATTTGCTTAACAGACTGTACAAAATGATTCTGCTGGGGCCCAGCCATTATCATGGATTAGGTTTTTGTGACTTCACTGCTTTTACAAGTATCTACTCTGAAGACTGTTCTCATTCTCCCCATTCCTTCTTTTCTCTGCACAATTTAAATGGGTTTCCTTTAACAATTATTTTCATTGTTATTACTAACAACAAATGCCTCATTAATTTATAAATTGCTTTCTCCCCAGTGCAGTGGGACATTATCTGCCCGTACACCCTGGCACCATTTCAGGTCAGGAAAAAACAGCATGGGTAGAAGGTAGGATCTTCGCTTCCCCCCCCCCCCACCACCACAATACAATTCCCAGGATGAAAGTCACTCTCTCAAATGGCTGTGCATCCCCAGGGCAAATTCAGGGTCACCCATCTTGAGGAGGAGGAGGAGAAGAAGAAGAAGAAGAAGAAGAAGAAGAAGAAGAAGAAGAAGAAGAAGAAGAAGAAGAAGAAGAAGAAGAAGAAGAAGAAGAAGAAGAAGAAGAAGAAGAAGAAGAAGAAGAAGAAGATATTGAATTTATATCCCATCCTATACTCTGATCTCAGAGTCTCAAAGCGATCACAAGTGGACTTCTGGGGTTGGAAAATGCCGAGCTGAATTGCTTCTCAGAAGGGGAGCAGGCTTGGGCTTCTGTTCAGGGTAGTGAAGGGCAATTTAATGCCTACTGCTTACTTTTCTCAGTCAGAGATCAGTCCAAGATATGCACGGGAAACTCTGAGGAGATTTACCTTTGCTAAAAGGGAGTCCCGGGGGGGCTCCTTTGAGGCTTTGAGGGGTCTCCGGAGACAAGTTGCATATTCATCATCTGCAGAAATTTCCAGAGTCATTTATTTGACATAAGCTTGACAGGATCCTAACCTTCTTTGAGATTGCTAAACATCTAAAGCTATACAAGACCGGTGTTGGATCTGGATAACTGCAGAAAAAGGTAATGATGACTATCTTCATTTCGGGACTATTTAAAGTTAAACAAAATAAAATCAGAAAGTGGGAAATAGAGATTCAGAAAGCTTGGAAGAAGAAGGGGAGAAGGGGCAAAATTTGAACTTTGTAAATTTAAAGGACAGTGCTAAAAAGTAGAAAGGAATTTATTGTTTTGTCTACTTGCAGTTTTGGTGAAAAAGCCCCATCGTCACAGATTTGCAGCTCTCACAGTCAACACAGGAAATACGTCAAACATTGCAAGATCTTTTTACCAATGAAAATGGAATTTGGTGGCAAGAAAAGCAGGAAGTGTCGGATGGAAAAGGGAAATCATTGAAGCAGCAAGCCTACTCTAGGACTATAATATCATAGAAAAACATCAGCGGCCGTTGCTAGGAAGTCAAAATTTAAACAAAGTTTTTAAAGTGTTCAGGACATTAAAAATTGGTGAAGCTGACAATTATAAGGTAAATACTATTGGACATTATCGCTAATAATTATTTTAGAAGACTTTTGAAGGAAAAAAAATGAAGGGAAGCAGAAAGTCGCGACTGCCATTTTGGAAGAAATAAAAACTTTAAAAAGTAATATCTGAGCCCAGGAGGCTCTGAGGACGGCGAAATTAGGCTTATTGAAAAGGGCAAGTCTTACTCTATCAAACCTGATAGTTTAAATTTATTTTGGAGAGGTCAAAATTTTCAGTGTTTTTTTTAAATGTCAGAGCATAAGCTCACCCGTGCAAGGACTGCCTCAATGGAGAAAATGCAAGAGCAATTAGAAGCAATGCAAGCCAGGATGGTGAAAGGGATGAGAGACATGATAACTGCCTCTAAAAAAGAAATTAGAAAAGACATTGAAGAGCTAAGGAAAGATATAGAAGATCTCAGAAATGAGACTGTGGTAACATCAAAGAAAGTGCAAGAGGTGGAAGAGAGAGTGAAAGTACATGATTCCACCTTGTTAAAAATGTAAGAAAAGGTGGCAGTTCATGACTGCAAATTGATGGAAACCCAGATACATCTGAGAGGAGTACCTAAGGATGAAGAGACTGATTTGAAAGGATATATAATAAGAATAATTGCAGAATTTTTGGAGGAAGATCTTGAAGGAACTTGAAGCATGTATGACTATATGTATATGTGAACTCACTATATGCCAAGAGGAATAATCTACTAAGAGATGTGTTTATAAGATATATGACAAAAGAAAGAGAACTGTTTTAAAATGATGTATAGATGGTATATGACTCCTAAGAAATTGGCAAAGATGAATAATAAGATGCCAGACAGATGTTGGAAATGTAAAAAACATGAAGGTTCTTTCTACCATATGTGGTGGACTTGTGAAAGAGCAAAAAAGTATTGGCAGATGATTCAACAAGAAATTTTTAGGATCTTGGGATACGAATTTAAGAAAGTTGCAGAGACTTTTCTGTTGGGATTACAAATGGAAAAATTTCCAAAAGAAGATAAAACTATAATTTGGTACTTGCTTTCAGCTTCTAGGACATTGTATGCGCAGTTGTGGAAGCAAGAAAAAATACCAGAGAAATGGGATTGGAGTGTAAAAGTTATGACATGGAGTGAAATGGACAAATTAACAAGAATTTTGAGACTATGATTTAGAAGTTTTTAAGATGGAGTGGAAAAAGTTCAGAAGATATGTAGAGAAAGGGTGGAAAATAAAAGGACATTGGACAATTTTTGATAATGATTAAGTCTTAGAAAAAAGAAGAATGTTATTTTTTGTTTTTATTAGTTAAGGGTACCTTTAAACATTAGTACTTTAAGTAAATAACACCAGCGGGGGTCAAGTAACGGGGTGAGGGGTGAGTAGAAAGTAATATATAGGATAGATAAAAGAAGTTATTAATGATGCAAGAAATATAATTTGTTACCATATGTTACCAAATAAAATTGTTTTAACAGAAGCGATCACAAGCTCCTTTACCTCCTCCCTCCCCACACCCTGTGAGGTAGGTGAGGCTGAGAGGGCTTTCACAGCAGCTGCCCTTTCAAGGACAACTCCTACGAAAGCTATGGCTGACCCAAGGCCATTCCAGCAGCTGCAAGTGGAGGAGTGGGGATCAAACCCGGTTCTCCCAGATAAGAGTCTGCGCACTTAACCACTACACCAAACTGGCTCTCAATAATTTCTTGCCCCATAATCTCTGTGGTAAAAGGGTGAAATTCAAAACCAGTAGATTCCCCACCCTCCCAGTGGAGGATACTGGCTGCTAAGAATAGACATTTTATATGGGTGTGCCAAAAAAAAAAGTTGATTCATTTCAGAAATGTCAGTTGGGTTCCTTGATACCAAAAACAAAGCTAGCTGTATTCTGTTTCTCTGCTCAGTTCAAGGTGCTGGTTTTCCTTCACCTTGACAGCTAATCTGATTCCCCTATCAGTTAAACAGCTGCTGAGTCACTCTCTCTTGTCAGTATGCTAGTTAGTGTGTTTCTTGGCCATCACTGTGTCTCCCACCTCCCATTGATCAGGAAAATGAAACCGGTCACCCAGGTGCCAGAATAACTCTCCAATCATGCCTCCTTTCCTGGGCTAAAACAAAAGGTTCTGACTGTTCCTGAATCTTAGGATAACTCTGTTTAAATTTGGAGAACTGAATTACATCAACGGACAAGTGTGGTTCAGGTCATATCTTGATTGACACATTTTTGACTGCACATTTCCACCAATTGGAACCAACAGAGAGGTGAAGTCCAGTCATCATGAGCAGAACAATAAAGACGGGCAAACTCAGCCAAGTGTTATTTTGTTACTTGGAGGGCCACTTTCCAAATAAGTCATCACCTATCATGAGAATTCTGAATATGTCAGACATACGTATAACTAGGATCACCAGCCTCTAGGCAGTGACTGGAGATATCCTGGAATTGCAGTTCCCTTGGAGAAAATGGCTGTAAAGCTTCTAGCCTGTTCTGCCATTCTTTCTCCGTGGAAACACCCACAAGGCCAGAAGCTCTGCTAGCCACCATTACCTGGTAGACTTGTTGATTAGTTGCCATCTGCTCACTCCTTACTACCAGGGCTTTTTTTGTAGCTGGAACTCCTTTGCGTATTAGGCTACACCCCCACGATGTAGCCAATTTTTATTTATTATTTATTTACTTCTGTAAATTTATAGTCCGCCCTTTCCCATAGTGGGCTCAGGGTGGATTCCAACATGGTAAAACAATTAAAACCAACACTAAAACAGTCAAACGGTTAAAACAGCTAAGAGATTAAAACAATTAAGCCATTAGCTCAGAATTAATTTAAGGCAGCATGGATGGTGGGAACACATAAATTAAGACATACTTGTCACAGCTTAGGTGTCCAAAAGATGTCAACTGTATCGGCCTGATTTTTAGCAATCAAGATGGCAATCAGTGCTAGGGTTGCCAAGTCCAATTCAAGAAATATCTGGGGACTTTGGGGGTGGAGCCAGGAGACTTTGGGGGTGGAGCCAAGATCAAGGCTGTGACAAGCATAATTGAACTCCAAAGGGAGTTCCGGCCATCACATTTAAAGGGACGGCACACCTTTTCAATGCCTTCCTTCCATAGGAAATAATGAAGGATAGGGGCACCTTCTTTTGGGGCTCATAGAATTGGACCCCGTGGTCCAATCGTTTTGAAACTTGGGGGATATTTTGGGGAGAGGCACAAGATGCTGTACTGAAAATTTGGTGCCTCTACCACAAAAACAGCCCCCCCAGAGCCCCAGATACCCGCGGATCAATTCTCCATGATTTTCTATGGGAATAAACCTCCATAGGGAATAACAGAGTTCCCAGCAGACATTTCCCTCCCCTCCCCCCGCTTTCTGATGACCCTGAAGCGGGGGGAGGGCCTCCAAACCAGGGGATCCCCTGCCCCCACCTGGGGGTTGGCAACCCTAATCAGTGCTGGGAGGCCAGTGAGATGGTGTAATAAAATAAGGACTCCCGCCTACCACAGCCATAGGCCTGGCCAAACAGCTCTGTTTTACAGGCCCTCTGGAATGGCAACAAATCTGGCAGGGCCTGAACCTCCATAGGGAGCTGATTCCACCAGGGCGGGGCCAGGGCCGAAAAAGCCCTGGCCTTGGTTGAGGCAAGCCAGATATCCCTTGGGCCAGGGATAGTCAAAAGATGTCGACTGGCCAATCATAATGACCTCCAGGGCTCATATGGGGAGAGACGGTCTCACAAATATGCCGGTCCCAGGCCACACAAGGCTTTAAACATCAGTACTAAAACCTTGAAGTGGATCCGGTACTCGATCGGTAGCCAGTGCAAACTGCACAGCATTGGCCAACTGCTTGCCCATACAGCCAATTCAGTCAGCAATCATGCTGCCACATTCTGCACCAGCTGGAGTTTCCAGATCAACCTCAAGGGCAAGCCCGCATACAGCGAGTTACAGTAGTCCAACCTGGAAGTGACTGTTGCATGGATCACTGTAGCTAAGTCCCGAGGAACCAGATAGGGCGCTAGTTGTTTGACCTGCTGAAGATGGTAAAAGGCAGATTGTGCAACCGCTGTGACCTGGGCCTCCGTAGAGAGGGTGGCATCCAGTA
The DNA here is from genome assembly GCF_032191835.1 of Heteronotia binoei. Taxonomy (NCBI): domain Eukaryota; kingdom Metazoa; phylum Chordata; class Lepidosauria; order Squamata; family Gekkonidae; genus Heteronotia; species Heteronotia binoei. The sequence goes on from NC_083229.1 coordinate 129,101,780, forward strand.
TCACACCCAAACTCCTCAGCTTCTGAGCTGGCACAAGTAACGTTCCCTCTAAGCTGCAGAGTCTTGTGAGCAAAAATGCTACTTTGTGAGCTACTAGTATTAAAGTTGTGAGCTACTGGCATTGAAGTTGTGAGCGACTGGATAAATTAGTGTGCTCTGAGGCCATTTTTCCTGAGCTAAGATACAAATGTGTGAGCTGGAAACTAAAAATCTGTGAGCTAGCTCACATTAACTCAGCTTAGAGGGAACACTGGGCACAAGAGATGTGCCTTCAAGAGCTTACAGTCAGCCCTGTAAGAAAAGCCCTATAAGCTTTTGGAGGATTGGCTACATCAGGGGGGTGCAGCCTAATATGCAAAGGAGTTCCTGCTACAAACACCCCCTCCCCTGCTTACTACTAATATAAATCAGATTGAAAAGAGAGCAGGACCGGATCTACATATTTTTGAGGGGGGGGAGCAAAATTAAAAAATGATGCTCCCTTATGGGCCCATTGAATAGAATGGTCTCCATACCCAATTTGGCGCCCCCTCCCTCCAGCACTGCCCAGGACAAGTGCCCCCTCTGCTCCCCCCTAGATCTGGCCCTGAAATGAGGCATCATCCCTTTCATTGATACCATCTCATACCAACATATGATCTTAACAAATGACTTTGTATGCCTTGTTGAACAAGAGAGAAGTCTTTGGGATTGACAGCATGGCTGGGATTACATGGAAGTGCCATTTTATGGTCTCTCCATGATTGGAGTAGCCATGCAGCTGACCTCACATGAACCATAGTTATGGGCCTGTTCCAAGGCATTGCAGTCATGCACTGTGGGGTTGAGTTTAAGTGCAGACAAGATGTAGTAATGAAGGTTTGAGAGCAGAGAGAGTAAAGTACGTGGACGGAATGTTTTGCAGACAAACTTGATTTATGGTACCAGAGAAAACATGCTAGTTTGAGAGATTTGCGCAGGTGTTATTTGTGGTCACGTTGACCTGATACGGTGGATAATTGGCTGGAGCAAGTGGAATGTTATGATGTCATGACTCTAATAAAAGCCGCCATCAGTGTTGCGCAGCGGTTTTTTGAATTAAGAGAAGCTGCTAGCTACTGGTTTTTTGCGCAACTTGATGCACTTTAGAAATTGATTCAGGCGCCTCCCTGTGTGTGTCTGTGTGTGTGTGTTTTCATTGTCGTGTAAATCTTACTTTTCTCGCCGGTGCGTGGGCTGGCTCTCACGACAATGCACGTCACAGGAACCCGTTCCCCATGTGTGGCATTATACCCTGCTGACACCCCTCCTCTCCACCCTCTCCAGCTCCCCTCACCCCTTAAATATCCAAGTATTTCCCAATCCAGAACTGGGAACCCTGTCTATAACACTGGGATGTTATTGAGGAAAGCAAAACTGGTTGGCCATTATCCCACCATCAAGCGGGCTCCCCCAGCTGTTTGAAAGGAGGACTGCTGTTTGCAATGTGTGTGTTCATGCAAGCTAGTTTGGAATTCTCTTTGTGCCTGTGGATGCCACCTTGAGGACACACCTCTGCTGACTGCCTGTGAAGAAGAATTCTCACCTTCAAAGGCACTCAAAGAAGAGCCCAAGTTAAGGAACTCTTATGAAACAACTTACCCAGGGGTTGTTTTGTAGATGGAGGTGATGGAGCTCATTAGCATAACTCATTAGCATATGCCACCCCCCACCAGCCAAAAGTAACCCGACACAAGAAAGAAGAGCCCCAGGTGAGCGAGGCCTGCTTGGGCTAGCTCAGGGGTAGGGAACGTTGGCTCTCCAGATGTTTTTTTGCCTACAACTCCCATCAGCCCCAGCCAGCATGGCCAATGGCTGGGGCTGATGGGAGTTGTAGGCAAAAAACATCTGGAGAGCCAACGTTCCCTACCCCTGGGCTAGCTAGAGATCCAGCCAGCCCAAGCAGGCCTCACTTACCTGGGGCTCTCTTTGATCGCCCACCCCCCCCACAGTCAAAAGGCCAGCAAGCCACCTGCCACCCAAAATCACATAAGAAGTGGCGAAAGGGTGTTGTGGGCTTCTCCAGGGGTTAATGAGGGCTGCTGGGGGTGTGGCAGAGCTCCTGGTGGCTGACTGGCTGATTGCTCTCCTAGTCCAGGGATTGTTATGCAGCTGCACCTACTATTCAGTGGACAAGGTGGGTGGGGAGGAAGAGATGGAACCCTCAGAAAGGTTTAGGAGCTATGTTCCTGTGAGCTCCTGCTGAATTCAAGGCCTGCAACGACCTACTTTTTGCAATCCAGTTAGCACATTTGAACTCCACCAAAAAAAGAATGTGAAGTGCCATTAGACTAGCAAGGTACTACTGGAAAGCAGACAAGAATATTTAGGAAACTACTGCTCTGCTTCTTTCCTTTCTTCAAAATGAGAGTGCTTTGTTCAGCTGAGTTCCTCTGGATCTGCATGGGAAGAAAGGAAAGTAGCCCCTGCTTGGCGAGTGCAAAAAAGGTTACAGCTGTGATCCATTTCCTCCACTGTGGTGCTTCAAACAAGAAAACAAAATCCCCGGCGCTGTGCGCTTGGAACTGGTCCATGCAGCTAAGTACCAGCTCAGAAATAATGCTGTACCTGTGGATTTAAAAAATCAAATGCAAATTACTTTTTTAAAGGAAAATCCATTTTTAAAAAATCAATTCACCTCGTTGTCTGCCAACATCGGTTCATTGTTCCTAATGCAGCTGTATATTTTGCTGTATGATCACTGATTTAAGGAACAAAACAGAGGGTGTTATGGATATAAAATCCCAGCGTCTTTCACTTAAAAGCATTGAAAACTGAAATTGCCTTTGCAACACAGCAGTAAATTCAGGTCTTCTGACTTGGGATGTCACATCTTGGCTGGCGGGCTAGTTGGCTTCCATACAAGTAAGATCAACAGCATTTTTTTTTAAAAAAAACCCACACATTATCATGTAAGAAAGCTATTAAAAACAAGACATGGACATGGAAATAGCTGGGTGTTACCCTCATATTGGTGGTACCGCTACACCCCTGGATGACCTTTCTCAGTAATTCCAGGGAAGTGTTTCTCTGCTCAGTTCAAGATACTGATGCCAGATATATGTGTAAATATCTAAGTGTCAGACATTATAACTTAGCTGTTTAAAAAGGGGTGCTGACTTCCCAGGCCCTTGCCCGAACTGACTCCATCTTGAGGCGGGGGACCTGGGAACAGAAGACTGCATATCAAACGCTTTGGGTAACAGCTACTAGCTCCCTAGGAAATTCTTTGCATAGTACTAACAAATGTAGCAAGCCTTTGAAGATAGCATGCCCCAAGGTGACCAGCAGGGTTCCATCCTTGGGAAAGAGATAAGAAGGTATGGGAACGGGCAATTGCCTCCCAAATGTGTGAGAATGAGTTTCTTGTTTAGCTTTTGATGTTAGAGGTTAAAATGGTATGCCTCACTGTCAACTGTATCAATTCCAACTTGCTTCTACCCCAGACCACGAGTTCTCAAATAAATGGATTTACTTTGATACAAATGATGGTCCGTTTACTTTGAAGTTCCAAGTCTGACACTAGGTATTGGTAAAAAAAAAAAAAAAGGAAAGGGAAAGGTCCCCTGTGCAAGCACCAGTCGTTTCCGACTCTGGGATGACATTGTTTCACAACGTTTGCATGGCAGACTTTTTACGGGAGTGGTTTGCCACTGCCTTCCCCAGTCATCTACACTCCTCCCCCCCACCAGCAAGCTGGGGACTCATTTGACCGACCTCGGAAGGATGGAAGGCTGAGTCAATCTTGGGCCGGCTACCTGAAACAAGTTTCCGCCGGGATCGAACTCAGGTCATGAGCAGAGAGCTCAGACTGCAGTACTGCAGCTTTACCATTCTGTGCCACGGGGCTCTCAAGGTATTGGTATATATGTATAAATATCCAGGTAGTGGCTGGAGATCTTCCGAAATTACAGTTCCCCTGGAGAAAATGGCTCCAAAGCTTCTAGCCCCGGGGTGTCAAACTCATTTGTTACGAGGTCCGGAGCTGACATAAATGAGACCTTGTCAGGCTGGTCAGGTTATGTTGGGCCGGGCCATGTGTGTCCCTATTTAAGATTAGGTAGCAGAGATATAAACTTTTTAAAGGACACAGACAAACACACTAAAGGTTTTTTTAGAAAAGAAATGTAAAACATTAGCACTAGTTAGTCGTAAAGGTGCTTTCTTGTATTTCTCCCATGGGATCTAGGGGACTGGGCAAAGGAAGCTCTGGCTTTTTCCCTCCCTCCCCAGGGGACCAGGACAGGGAGGAGCCTCAACGAATAGAGAAAATAGAGGTTTTGCTCTGTAGCTCCTATGCGATTGGGCAAGCCTTGCAAAGCAAGCTGAGATGCAGAAGGAAGCAGACAACAGCCAGTTGCTCGGGGACCTGATAGAAGCTCTCCGGGGGCCTGATTCGGCCCCCTGGCCACATATTTGACACCACTGCTCTAGCCTCTTCTGCCAATAGAACAATAGATAAAATCCTGTAGCATAAAGACTATCAGCGGTCCTTCTGGAATTGGTCTGTCAAGTAAATGTCAAACCACCAAAGCTTCTAGCCTGTTCTGCCCTTCTTTCTCCATGGAAGCAGGAGGAAGCATCCACAAGGTCAGAAAGCCTGTTAGCCACCACTGCCTGCTAGCCTTGTTGTCTAGTTGCCACCTACTCACTTTTAACTACTAACAGAAGTCCGATTGAAAAGCGAGGCATCATCTCTGCCTCTACAGTGTCATGCCAGTATACGGTCTTTACAAATGACTTTGTATGTCTGTTGAGCAAGAGAGAAGTCTTTGGGATTACATGGAAGTGCCATTTTCCCACCGGTGAGAAGAGGATGAGGTCCCCTTTGACCACCAAAAATCTATCCCAGGGATCATGGAACCATCCAGGCTGACAGTTATAGTGAGGAATAGAATTAGATGAGATTGAGTGAAGAAGCTGGCTGGATCCAACCTACTCTTTCCTTGTCCTGCCTACCTCATAGAGCCACCCTGGGGCTAAAATGGAGGGGGAAATCATAGAATGATAGAGTTGGAAGGGACCTCCAGGGTCATCGAGTCCAACCCCCTGCACAATGCAGGAAACTTACAAATAACTCCCCCTAAATTCACAGGATCCTCATTGCTGTCAGATGGCCATTTAGCCTCTGTTTAAAAATCTCCAAGGAAGGAGAGCCCACCACCTCCTGAGGAAGCCTGTTCCACTGAGGAGCCACTCTAATGGTCAGGAAGTTCTTCCTAATGTTGAGCCGGAAACTCTTTTGATTTAATTTCAACCATTGGTTCTGGTCACAGAAAACAATTCCACACTTCTGGGGCCACAGAAAACAATTCCACACCATCCTCTAGATGACAGTCCTTGTACATCACCCTGAGTTCTTTGGTGGAAAGGCAGCGTAAGGTACGGAAATAAATAAGGATGGGAAATCCCCATCCTGTTACAGATACTAACATGCTAGATTTGAAGAATCTTCCAGTGGATTCACACATGTAGATGGGTCTCATGCTGTAATGCTTCATGATGTTCTGCTGTAAGAGTCTTGTTTCTCACTGACCCTATCTATGGTATCAGTCTTTGGTGTCTGGGGGAGGGAAACACCAAAGACTGGTGTCATCATTTGAGGCATCAGTCCATGAGCCTTCATTTGAGAGCCAGCGTGGCACAACAGTTAAAATGTTAGACTTGGATCTGGTCAAATCCAGATTTGAATCACCACTTGTGCCGCGGTAGTTTGCTGGGTGGCCTTCAGCCAATCACATACCCTCAGTCTATCCTACCTCACAGAGTTGTTGTGAAGATAAACCGGAGGAGTGGAGAATGATGCAAACTGCTTTGGTTTGGGTCCCCATTAGGGAGAAACGTTGAATCAGGGCTTCTTTTGTAGCAGGAACTCCTTCGCATATTAGGCCACACACCCTTGATGTAGCCAGTCCTCCTGGAGCTTACAGTAGGCCCTGTACTAAGAGCCCTGTAAACTCATGGAGTATTGGCAACATCAGGGGTGTGTGGCCTAATATGCAAAGGAGTTCCTGCAACAAAAAAAGCCCTGGGTGGAATACAAAAAAAAGTCTAATCAAATAATTTTGAAAGAAATGAAACTTGCAAGTACAAGCTATTCTTTAAAGAGTGGAAGGCATGTTTACTCATAATGGCCGCCAAATTATTGATAGCTTCAAAATGGAAAAGCCCTTCTAAACCTACTCAGTCACAATGGCTCCTGAAAATTTGGAATGTACTAGAGATTGATAAATTAGCTTCTCAGATCATCGAACAAGACGTTCCACTATGCGAAAACACTTTTATAGAGTGTTGGTTTTCTTTTTTCGAATATATTGAAAACTCTAATAAATAATATTGTAAAGTACCTGAAAAATACAAAAAAAAATATGTTTTATTGATTAGAAAGGAGAGACCTAATACTTACATTAATCACTTATATGTATTTATAAATAAGTATATGACCCCTAGACAGTACAATAGTTAATTATGCTTTGTTTAATAGTTGCAATTATTTTACTCTGTATTGATTGGCTACAGTAATGTTATGCTTATTGTATGATTTAAATAAACAGTTTTAAAAAAGAGTGGAAGGCATCTAGCTGGTCATTAAAATTAATAAATTCTATGGAGGTGATCTAAGATAAGATTGCTTCTGTGCAACATTTCATTCCATTGTTATACCCATGCAGCAAGGGAGGGGGGGAAATTGCATTCTTCACTATCATATCCTTCACATGCTTCTATTAGCTGGTAGCATCAGATGGCTGTCTCCCTCAACCTAGGCCTGGGCGATGTGTGTGTGTGTGTTTAATCTAGCATTTATTAAATTAACTTTAATGGAATAGGAGCACATCACTGCTGAAAAAGGTCGAATGCGGGTGTTGTTCTCTTTCTTAAAATAAAGTTCAAGTGTTAATAATGTCTTCTCACAAGTGTCTAACATAACAAAGCCAAATCAGGCAAACCTGTTAAAAATGTTATAGAGACACGGAGAATGTGGGATTGGAGGGAATCAGAGTTTGAGAGCGCGCGTGTGTGTTGATGTATGGTAGACCATACGGATCATGAAGCCACTGCTGAGTTTCTCTTGCCTTGAAAACACCACGGGGCCACTGCGAGTTGGTGGTGACTCAATGAGGGAAAATATTGATTGCGATCTTGGTCTATACTAGTGAACATTTCAGTGTCAACTTTGATGCACGGTATCTTTTCAGGAGTATAACAGCTCCGTGTGATTTTAGGGCTCTTTTGGAAAGTCAAGTTTTGATAGCAAAAATCAGGGATGTTGCGATTCTGCAGAGTGTGATATTGAGACCCACAGGGTTTTAGATTTGGAAGGAAAAAAAGGTTGTGGGGGAAGGTTGTGTATTTTTTAAAAAAGCAGTTGTCAATGGGAGCAACTAAGCATCTAAACTCAGGTGTCCTTAACTCACAAGCAAGGTTACCCCTTACTCCGTTATTTTGTATTTGTTTGTGATGGGATGGAGAGTATAAGATTTTCACTTTGTTACCTTGCCTTTGCAGCGTGTGTGGGGGGGAAGGGAGGGGAAGATGAGAAACAGAAATGCAAGGGACCTAGAGAGAACCTTAGGTTGCCAATCCCCAGGTGGGGACAAGGGATCTCCTGGTTTAGAGGCCCTGCCCTCTGTTTCAAGGTCATCATTAAGTGGGAAGAAAGCCTTTAAAAGGACAGTGAAACCTTTAAATGCCTATTCCCCCTCCACTGAAACCAATGCAGGGTGGGAGCTCCTTCTTTGAGAGCCCATATAATTGGGCCCCCTCCTCTAATCTTTCTGAAACTTGTTTTGCTGCAAATTTGATGCCTCTGCCTCATAAAACAGCCTGCTCCCTCCCCCAGAAAAAACCCTATGGGTATAATAGACTACAATGGTTCCCTTAGGAAATAATGGAATGGGGGAAAAATCAGTTTTTTAAAAAAAAAATTCCTGAATTTGAATACCAATATTGGGATTCAGGAATATTGGAAAATACTGATTTTGGGGGGATTTAATATACCTGAACCTGAAAAATACCATTTTTTGCATGCTAATTTCAAAAAGGTCAAGGTAGTCCCCTGTGCAAGCACCAGTCATTTCCGACTTTGGGGTGACGTCGCATCACAACGTTTTCACGGCAGACTTTTTATGGGGTGGTTTGCCATTGCCTTCCCCAGTCATCTACACTCCCCCTCCCCACTCATTTGACCGACCTCGGAAGGATGGAAGGCTGAGTCAACTTGGAGCTGGCTACCTGAACCCAGCTTCCACCAGGATTGAACTCAGGTCATGAGCAGAAAGCTCAGACTGCAGTACTGCAGCTTTACCACTCTGCACCACGGGGCTTCTATACTGCTACTAGATAAGGCTAAAAAAGCCCCATGGCACAGAGTGGTAAAGCTGCATTACTGGGTTCAGGTAGCCAGCTCAAGGTTTCCATCCTTCCGAGGTCGGTAAAATGAGTACCCAGCTTTCTGGGGGTAAAGTGTAGGTGACTGGGGAAGGCAATGGCAAACCACCCCGTAAAAAAGTCTGCCGTGAAAACATTGTGATGCGACGTCACCCAGAGTCAGAAATGACTGCTGCTTGCACAGAGGACTACCTTCACCTTTTTAATAGATAAGCCTAGATGTGGGAAACTCTAGTGCTAATTGGCCAACAATAATGATGCGATCTGACTTCTTGAAGAAAATAGCAGCTCTCTGTATTGTTTGTTCTGCCTTTTTCAGTGATTTCCTTCCTTGGTTTTCTGTTATTTTGATTTATTCACCTGCGTTCATTCATTTATTGTCTTCTCTTCCGTTTCCTCCTTTCTGGGGAGAGAAGCAGCAGTTTAATAGACTGGTGCTGAAAATGATTACAAGAGCTCTAATTGGTGATATATAATCCCGCTTTTGTTGTACCAGTACCCCGTGTTGCAATTATAATCTCTTCTCTACAGGGAGGAGAAAATGCCATTAGTCGAAGCAAATGTAATAGAGTCGATAATGATGTATTGCATTATACAGGAAACAGTGACCAAAGCCGGCTTGTATTGAAAAATTAAGCATCTCAGGTTCTTTTCTGATATTATGACAGACTTTGACCTTTCGCTATGTTTGCCATTCGGTAAAGCCAATAGATCCCTGCTGTAATTTACAAGTACTTTGTGATGTCTGTGAATCACTTTGACATCATTAGATGCAAGCTGGTGAGAAAATGGTATTTCTATCCTGTGACAAAAATTGTAAATCTTCCAAATTCCTCTTCTGGGGATGCACCAGACATATTGCACATACAAACGATGTAGGAAATCATCACCCTTCATTATCAGTAGATCATGTTGCAGTTTTAACTGTCCTGGGCCTTCATCATTTTCTGGTGTATTATCTCCCCCCCCCGCCCTTAGAAAGGACTCATGAAAGTATATCAAGTGAATTAGCTGCTAAAACTATCATAATTTGAGCACTCAGTTCTCTTTTGGCATGTCAGCCATCTGCATTCTGGGATAAGTTCCATGTTGAAACACGCTTGACATATGTCAGGAACTTCCTATTTCTCTTAGGGCGTTCTCGCACTGACCTTAATCAGCAGCGACGCCCCTCTTCACCGCACAGGATCGGCACGGATTTCGCACTAATTGCTGCGGAGCACCCGGAAGAGCCGGAAAGCCCCGCGGCTTTTGCAGCGCAAACGGAAACCGCCAAAAACCAGTTTCCATTTGCGCCGCAAAAGCCGCGAGACTTTCCGGCTCTTCCGGGTGCTCCGCGGCAATTAGTGCGAAATCCGCGCCGATCCTGCGCGGTGAAGAGGGGCATCGCTGCTGATTAAGGTCAGTGCGAAAACGCCCTTAGTCTACCATGACAAACTATGAGTCAGGGATACCTGTTGATCTGTCCATAAGTCTAACTTTTTTCTTTCTCTGAGGAGCTCACAATGGCGCACATATACTCACCCATGCACACACATATTTTTCTCTTTATAACAGTCTTATTAGGAAGCTTGGCTTGTATATGACTGGCCGAGTGAGTGGAGTGGAGATTTGAACAATGTCTTCCCACTGCTACTTAGAACCTCAAATCAGTGATGCCCAATTCATTGCCGGTGGACACAAAAGCACAATGGGTTTCCCCAGGCTTTTTTTTGTAGCAGAAACTCCTTTTCAGATTAGGTCATACACCCCTGATGTAGCCAATCCTCTAAGAGCTTACAGGGTCCTTACAGGGGTGTGTGGCCTAATATGCAAGGAAGCTCCTGCTTCAAGAGAAATCCCCAGGTTTCCTAGCACCCACTCCCCAGAGGCAATTTTGAATCTAGGCTTCCCAACCCTCCCGCCCTGCGGGGGACCCCAGGATTTCCACCCTCTTCCCCCGCTCCCCAAAAAAATAGAAGTGGGGGGAGGGGGGAAACGGCGCCAGGGAGCATGGCGAGCCGCCCCATCCCGGAGCGGGCGAGGCCGCCGCGCCACTGCCACCCCCTCCCCACCCACCGCAGCTGCTCCTCCAAGATGGGCCCAGGCTGAGCCCATCTTGGAGGAGCAGCCAAGAGGCGGCAGCAGCGCAGGGGAGGGCGAGGCAGGCCAGGAGCATGGCGAGCTGCGAATCCGGGCCCTTCTAGGACCTGGACTCGTGGCTTGCCATGCCCACGGCCCGCCTCCACCACCCCCTCCGATTCCACCCCAGAGGCAGAGCGGAGCAGGTGAGGCCGCCGCCTCTTCTCCATTCGCCGTGGCTGCTCCTCCGAGATGGGCTCAGCCTGAGCCCATCTCGGAGGAGCAGCCACGGCGAGCGGAGAAGAGGCAGCAGCGGCGCAGCGGCATCGCCCGCTCCGAGACGGGGTGGCTCGCCATGCTCCCCGGCGCCGTTTCCCCCCTCCCCCTAGCTCCACCCCAGTGTCTCCTGGCTCCACCCCCAAAGTCCCCAGATATTTCTGGGGTTGGACTTGGCAACCCTATTTGAATCCCGTTTTTCTTCCACATTGCTGGAGCAAGAGGTGCTTCAAAATTAAGCCTTATGTCTGTAGGGGACATTCATTCAGGAACTGCCGCCCATCTCATTGCTCAGTGCTTGACTTACAGCCTCCCAGCATGTCGTAATTGAGCCAGCACTCCATTGCAGGCACTGCTTCTACTGTGGCATTAGTCGAAGCAGCCATTAGCTGTAGCAGCCATTTTGTATACTCCCTGTGCTTCAGTTTCCAATAGTACCTTTAGGTTCAATTAAGATAGGGGATCAACCCCACTCTAATCACTACACAATGTTGATGGTCTTATCGGCTTTGGATGGAAGCACTTTTGCTAGAAGGTATTAAAACAGCAAGGATTTAGTCTAGAATTTCGACTTTTTCACAGGGGCCTTAGCAGTGCCTTCCAATGTGCGGTTACACCCTTCCGATTCTGTTGAAGGCAGTGGGCTTAGATTCCAGTCTAAGGTCCTTAAAATGCAAATCACGATTTCCTCCCAAAACCGCCCTGCAATCTAAGTGTACTGTTTGACATAAGCAGTTAGTTCTACACAATGCAGACATTGAATGGCTGTCAGCCAGTATAAAGGGAAAACAATAAAGAGTGTCTGTCCGTGTTACATCAAAACCAGGTATTAGTACTGCATATATGCAATGGAAGTTTAACATTTCTCCCATAGTCTTACATACAGTAAGCATAAAATATATGCTAGAGATTAAGTCCATTTTTTACTTACAAATTTGTAGAATGCACATAGGTTTACACATATAAATGTATTATTCAATGAACATCCTGAAATATTTTAAGCTATCGTATTAGATCAGGGGTCCCCCATGTGGTACCTGTAAGCACCATGGTGCCTACGAGCACCTTTTCTGGAGCCTGTCAAAAGCTTTTAGAAAGTGGGCAGGGCTAGGAGGGGCTTTTTCATAGCTGTATGTCTGATTGGCTGTGCAGATTTAAAGGTACCATGTTGAACAGAGCTTCTGCGTGAAATGCTGAAGAGTTAGTATTACAGTTGTATCTAACTGTGGTCCTTGACAGTTTGTGGTTGGCCTCACCGCAGGAGGCAACCTTTTGTTGAAATTCCAAATAATTATAGACTCACAGACCGTTTAACAATCCAATCACAAGAATGCACCACTTCCAGTGAGATCAACAGACTACAAACAATGCCAGAAACCGTAAAAGAATGCAATAAGCAGATAATAAGCAAACCTCCAAATAAGCATTCTCTTTTGGTTTGACTAAGTTCCAATAATTAATAAATTAACTCCATCTGAATATTAATAAATTAACTCCATATTCCGCGCTGGTGGAATGAGTTGCCGGAAGAGGTCAGGGCCCTGCGAGAGATCAGACAGTTCCACAGGGCCTGTAAGACGACACTCTTCCACCAGGCAGAGGCTGACCAAGAGAAAGATCTTGGGGTCTTGGTAGATAACTCACTGAAAATGTCAAGACAGTGTGTGATTGAGGCTGGGTGAGTGGGTGTCAACGTGGCAGATGCGGTTCAATGTGGCCAAGTGCAAAGTAATGCACATTGGGGCCAAGAATCCCAGCTACAAATACAAGTTGATGGGGTGTGAACTGGCAGAGACTGACCAAGAGAGAGATCTTGGGGTCGTCGTAGATAACTCACTGAAAATGTCAAGACAGTGTGTGATTGCAATAAAAAAGGCCAACGCCATGCTGGGAATTATTAGGAAGGCAATTGAAAACAAATCAGCCAGTATCATAATGCCCCTGTATAAATCGATGGTGCAGTCTCATTTGGAATACTGTGTACAATTCTGGTTACCTCACCTCAAAAATGATATTATAGCATTGGAAAAAGTGCAGAAAAGGGCAACTAGAATGATTAAAGGTTTGGAACCCTTTCCCTATGAAGAAAGGTTAAAATGCTTGGGGCACTTTAGCTTGGATAAACGTCGGCTGATGGGTGACATGATAGAGGTTTACAAGATTATGCATGGGATGGAGAAAGTAGAGAAAGAAGTCCTTTTCCCCCTTTCTCACAATGCAAGAACTCGTGGGCATTCAATGAAATTGCTGAGCAGTAAGGTAAGAACGGATTAAAGGAAGTACTTCTTCACCCAAAGGGTGATTAACACACGGAATTCACTGCTATAGGAGGTGGCGGTAGCTACAAGCATAGCCAGCTTTAAGAGGGGATTGGATAAAAATATGGCGCAGAGGTCCATCAGTGGCTATTACCCACAGTATATATATTTGTGTGTGTGTGTATACACGCACACATATATTGGCCACTGTGTGACACAGAGTGTTGGACTGGATGGGCCATTGGTCTGATCCAACATGGTTTCTCTTATGTTCTTATGACCTGATGGGAAAATTTTGGATATGGCGGAAATAGACTATTTATCCCAGCTTGTGTTTGGGAAATCGAAGAAAGATGCCAGGAAGAACTGGGAGAAGTTATATACATGGCTAGACGTGGAAGATATTGTGGTGTGAACTCATATTATTTTTTTATCTCCTAGGATATGTAAAGAATGTAGAAAGGTGATTTAATTTAGATAGATAGATATCTCAAGGTTGACTTATAATTTGTAAAATATTCCACCTAGAGTATGAAGATAAGATGTAAAATGATCAAAATAGTTGATGGTTATTATAGGGAAGGTTGAATATTATATAGAATGTTGAATATCATGCAGAATGTACTATAACTGTAGTGCTAATTTTTTTCTTTCTGTTTCTTTATTACTTATGATTCTATTCTTTATCCCCCTTTTCCCTTGTACCTTTGAATATTAATAAAAAAATTTCTATTTGAAAAAAGAAAGAAGTGGTGGCAGCTACAAACATAGACAGCTTCCAGAGGGGAATAGACAAACGTATGAAGCAGAGATCCAACAGTGGTCTTTAGCCACATGGTACAGAGGGAATACTCTGAGGTTTTCAAAGTTATGCTCGGGATAGAGCAGGTAGGAAAACAGGCATTTTTCTCCCTTTCTCACAATACTAGAATGTGTGGGCACTCAATGAAATTAATGAGCTGTAGGCTTAGAACAGACCATAGGAAGTCCTTCTTCACACCAAGAGTATTTAACACATGGAATTCACTGCCACAGGAAGTGGTGGTGGCTACAAACAGACGGTTTCAAGAAGGAATTGGATAAACATGCAGGTCTATCAGTGGCTATTAGCTGCAAAGTACATATGGAACACAATGTTCTTGGTACTTGAGGAGCAACTGTGGGAGGGCCTCTGGAGTTCTGGCTGCACTGCTGGACCTCTTGATTTTTTGACCACCGTGTGGCACAGAATGTTGGGTGATCCAACATGGCTTCTCTTATGTTGTCAAATGGCTGGAAACTGCATGAAAGCGTCATCCTTAAATTCTTACTGTGAGACTTAACAGTGCAAACCTAAGCAGAGTTGCATTTTTCTAAGCCCATTGACATCCATGGGCTTTGAAGAGCATAAGTCGGTTTAGGATAGCCCTGAAAGTGTTTCAGGTCATCGTTCAGATCGCAATTTCCCAATTCCCAATCAGAATACTTGACGATATAAGAGTTCCATTGTGTGACAGATTTGCCATTAACGGTGTTCAAACGTTATTTTATTTGTTTCCTCGGTGGATGGAATGCGGTGCAATTGAGATTTATAATGTCATCTTCCCCGTCGCCTCCCTTTCTTGTCTCATCTGTATTCGTCGCTGACCCTATAAACATGGGCTGACAGCCAGCTCATCCTTTCAGAATTCCGCATTCCCTCCTCCTGTGGCCCCTTTATGCTGTGTATTACACCCCCCTCCCCAATTCTACACGCTGCAACCTCCGTGCGGCTCTTACCCTCACATCTCGTTCATCACTGTGACACCAAACACTGCACAACTTCTTAGGGAGAAAAAAAGAAATAAGGTCAGAGATATGAAAGGGAAACGAGAAATAAACAACTTCCCAACAGAAGCAGCTGGGCTACAAGGAACTGTGGGAGGTAAGACCGGAGCCAATTTCTCTGCCAGCAGCTGTGTTGAGCTTAAAGTACTTGACGGTCAAGTCCAAACCCTTTCGGAGCTAGAAACCAAGAGTAAAAACTTGTGGTTTATTTTGTCCTTGATTTTTTACCTCATTTTTTTTTTAAAGGTTAGCTGAAAGACTAGGAGACTAGAAAGGGCTGGGTGAGAGAAGAGATAGAAAGCCTTCGTGCTGTCTCCGGGGATTTAAAATGAATTAAAATATAGCTGGGTATGTTTTGTGAGAGGCGCTGTGCTTATTTGGACTCTGGATCGAGACGAAATCTGTGAAGTGTCAGTGGAGATAGCCTGCTGTTTATTGGATAGGTGTGCTGCTCTTTTGACATATGTGGAGGATGGGTAGGTGCGCATTTTAAAAATGTTGTTGGTCCACGGATGCACACAGGGGCTCTGCCAATTCCATCCACCCTCTAGAAATTAATCACACGTACAGAATAATGCACTTACCATCCACCTGCAGTGCATTTGTTGTCATCATTTGCAAGTGGATTTTGCCATTTCACACAGCAACATCCAGTTGCAAAGTGCATTGAAAGTATGTTTGTGTGAAAGTACCTTCAATCTCTGCAGGAGTGCAAGTGGGGTACTCTCTCTCCCTCTCTCTCTCTTGGCTTGGCTTCGCGAACGAAGATTTAAGAAGGGTGCAATAGTCCACGTCTGCTGCAGGCTCGCTGGTGGCTGACAAGACCAATGCGGGACAGGCAGGTCCGGCCACAGTGGCTGCAGGGAAAAGTCTGATTTAGGGTTGGTGCTGTAGCAGTGCGATTCTTCCTCAATCTCCTTTTGTCCTCAAGACCAGCTATGCGTGCGTTCTCAAAAGAAGAGACAGCCTGGTGGATGGTGTGCCTCCATGCTTTGCGATCTGAGGCTAAGTCAGACCACTGGTGATGGTTGATGCAACAGGTGCCAAGGGATTTCTTCAAGGAGTCCTTGTACCTCTTCTTTGGTGCCCCTCTATTTCGATGGCCGGTGGAGAGTTCGCCATACAGGGCAATCTTGGGAAGGCGGTGGTTTTCCATCCTAGAAATATGCCCTGCCCAGCGCAGCTGCGTCTTCAACAGCAGTGCCTCGATTGCCAGTGTATGCGCAATACATAGCCTCTCCTCTCCCGGTGTAGTGAATGCCGCGTGGTCACTGTCTGGCTATGCCTGGCAGATGGTCACTGCAATGGCCTCTCCTGCATTACTGCATCCGTAGCAACACCTTCTCTCTGGTCCCCCCCGTTTTTCACAGCGTTTGCTACGTCATGGTGCGACCGAATTGTCCGGCGGTATAACCGGATGGGCAGGCTGGGCCCACCAACCTTGCCAGCCTAAGAGAAGGAAAACTCTAACATCAAACCCGGGCAGATAGAGCTTGTTAATGTAACACCTACCACCTGGAGGACTTGCTGCCGGCGTCCCGGCTTACTGGGCCATGGCAGATGACCCCCAGGTGAAAGGGTGGAGCCAGTACCGTGCACACTGGGCTTCACCTAAAAAATTCATCTGCGCAGGCCTGAAGGGCATATCCACATACACAACCCACAACGCATCAAGTCCTGCAGCGATGGGCAAGGGGCGAAACGGCAGGTGGAAGGTGCCACTGGAAGCCGCAGTCCCGATCCTGCATGTAGGCGGTTCAGGGTATTGGTCGCCTGATGCTAACCCGGAGAAGTGGGGTACACGAGCAGGTAAATAAACCAAATGGAAAGCAAATCTAAATCTTAGCCCAGTTTCCCTCCTATTCTCACCTTCCAGTAACTTTACACCCAGATAATAAATGTTTTGAATGTCAGTATTGTAACTGTCTTATAATAAATACAAGTAGATCCATCAAGAAATTGTGGATTGCATCCAAGGTACTTGAAGGACTGTCATCTAGAGGATGGTGTGGAATTGTTTTCTGTGGCCCCAGAAGTGTGGAATTGTTTTCTGTGACCAGAACCAATGGGTTGAAATTAAATCAAAAGAGTTTCCGGCTCAACATTAGGAAGAACTTTCTGACCATTAGGGCAGCTCCTCAGTGGGACAGGCTTCCTCAGGTGAGCTCTCCTTCCTTGGAGGTTTTTAAACAGAGGCTAGATGGCCATTTGACAGCAATGAGGATTCTGTGAATTTAGGGGGAGGTATTTGTGAGTTTCTTGCATTGAGTTGAACTAGATGACCCTGGATGTCCTTTCCAACTCTATGATTCTATGATTCTTTTTTTTTTTTAAATGTTGCTTTCCTTGCATATAACTGATCAACCTTCAGGATGCAAATTTTTCAGAATTTCAAAGGTTCCCAGCAGGGGGTAAGGTAGCCATTCCTCAATTTCATCAGGAACTATTCTATGGGTATAGTCAGTCTGGTAAATCTAATGAAATTTTCAACTGTGAACGGTAACAATGAAAGGAATTTGTAACTGGGAATGGAGTTACTTTGGCACAGTGAAATATAATTGAAAGGTTTGGCTTGATTTAATTGTGTTGAGAAATCGGATTGCTTTGGAACACCACATGGAGCTTGTACATGACACAGTTCCATGACACAGAACAGAAATATTCCTTCAGGGAACAGAAAATTCCTTGGTGCTTTGCTGTAGTTGAAAATCACAGTTTTACTCCTCTTGAGGAGATGGTGTGAATGGCTTACATGATGAGAAACTGAATCTTTGGGGGCAAAAAAGGAAGAACGAGGATGAATTGTATCCATGGTGGAAAATGCAGGGAAATGGACTGAATAATGGGTAGAGATTGGAGTTGCCACAACATCTCACTCATAGCAAAATGCTGAGGGGGTCTTGGGAGCATTTTATCTTAAAACTATCCAATGAATTTCAAGGGTTCAAAGAGTTTCAGAAAATGGCCGCAGTCGAACAAACACTTTGATCCGATGTCATTGCTGTTCCGTTCTGGATCTGAAGTGGACAATCAGAGTTGTTAACGATGTAATGTGTTGGTTTCTTTCCTTGTGGATTATCACATCCAGTGTTAGGATGAACAGAGCCCTTTGAGAATGCTGTTAGACCTACTGAAATACTTTTAATGCAAGTTGAAGTTACATGGAAGTCGTGCAGTTGCAGAATTTAGTAGCAGCTGACACCTGAAGACCAAGCCCTAGGAGGAAAGGTAAGGTTACCAAGTCCCCTGCGGCCTCTGGTGGGGGACTTTCTTCATGTGTATTTTGAAACTCTATGATACCTATTGTACCATAGAGTTTTCTGTCCCAAATTGCTAGAGTATCTGGGGAAACCATAGAGTTTTCCCAGAAACACCTAGAGTGGCCGGCTCGCAGTGTCTCCGGCGTGATGATGTCACTTCTGGGTGATGTCATTGCAACTTCGACATTGGGGGTGGTTCCCAATGTGGGCTAGTGGTTTGGGAACCTCCAGGGCAGGGGAATCTCTGCCCAGCCTGGGAACTTGTCAGCCTTAAGGTAAGGTGGAGGAATGTTCTTGTTGGGGAACGTTCAGTCGGGAGAAGAGGAGGCTGAGGGGGACATGTCTGCTCTCTTGAAGTATTTGAAAATCTGTCCCTTAGAGGAGGGCATGGAACTGTTCTCTGTTGGCCATACAGGAGAGAACTCACAATATGAGCTTAAATTACAGGCAAAAAGGCAGAGGTTGGATTTTTTTTGGGGGGGGATTATATTAAGAGTAGTTCAGCAGTGGAATCAGCTGCCTCAGGTGGATGGCGAGCTCCCCATCATTGGCACTCTTCCTCCAGTGACTGGACAAAAACTTGTCAGAGTTCCTTCCCTCTGATCCTTCACTGAGCAGAGGGCTGGACTTGGTGGCCTGTCTGGCCCCTTCCAATTCTATGATTCTATGGGGAGGCCATTCAGCATCCACTCTTAATTTTACAGATTCTGTTCAAACTCCCCTGTCAGACTCCTCAGATATTTTGTCATATTCTGTCTCATTCATCAGTCAGAAACTTCACATCTATTTCTGTTTTGCTTTGTCCAGCATTTGATGACGGCATGAACAATTATGTGGAACTCTCTTCCAAGAGAGACTCTCTTTACCTCTTCTTTTGGTGTCTTTTGCCCCCCCCCCCTTTTTTTTTTGCTGGTGAAGCCTTTTTTGTTTCATCTGGTACCCTCCTTGCGTGTCGTATTTATTTATTTTAAAAACCCTGTCTTTATGTATGAACATTTTACTGTATTATATGTGTATTTCAGCTTAGCTTTAAGAGTTTTAATGATGCATTTTTGTTTGGTTTTAATTTTTTTTTTTTAAGATGTATTTTATCATGAATATTTTTAATCTGTTAGCTGCCTTGGTGTCCGGGGCAGAAAGGCAGGATATAAATCTTGCAAGTTAACGAAATCAGTGCAGGGAAGCTGTAGGTGTAGGTGATGAACCATACTGAGTTTATTTCTCTAAATCTGTGTGTGCCCAACCATAGATAACATTTGGACACTGGGAGGTATTTCTGAGCTTCCTGCATTGTGCAGGGGTTGGAGTAGATGATCCTGGAGGTCCCTTCCAACTCTATGATTCTATGGTTGTTGCAAGTCCTTTATTAAGAGGTGCTATATGCAAGCTTCAAGAGGGGATCAGATAAACATATGGAGCAGAGGTCTATGAGTGGCTATTAGCCACAAGGTATAGATGGAACACTAAGTCTGGGTATAGATGGAACACTAAGATGCCACCTTCCAATATGCCTTATCTGAAAGATTTCATTTTCTGCTGCCGTATTTGGTCCCACATTATTCTCCAGAGCCATAGTTTGCAGAGCCCTGCCTTTAAGGAAGAGAATCTTAAAAAAAAAAAATCAACTATCCTGATTGGTCTCTCTGGGACAGACTTTTATGAGGAGAGCCACAGAGGAGACCTGCAGATCCATGGTTTCTGCTGATGATGAAAATTTCTGGAACAAGGTCTCATTCAAGGATGATGGAAGGGCAGCACTTTGAAATGTGCTGAAAACTGATAACTAAAATGCATTACAATTTGTTGCCCACTAACTCCATCCATCTTTTTTTTGTCTTGGGGAATAGTTTGGCTAAATAAATCCTTTAATGCCCCTCTTCCAAATCATGCCTGGCTCGTCCTGCCACAGCCATGGCTAATAGGTCTACAGTGGCATCTTGACTGACTAAGAACATACAAATTGCCCTGCTGAATTAGACTAGGGGTCCATTTAGTCCATCATGCTGGTTCACATAGTAGCTAACCTGGAGGACCAAACAAATAGACCGAAGAGGTCGACCCCACTCCCCAAACCTGCATTCTAGCATTCAGAGGTATTCAGAGATTTCCTGCCTTTGTATACAGAGGTTTGTTTTATTCACCAAAGCTAGGGACCTCTAAGAATCTATATAACCTTCTTTTACACATTTTACACATCTCATCAAATCTGTTTGTTTATACAGCACCCAAGATAGAACAAAATTGGACGGACAAAATGAAACACTGTATTACACAGGGAGTGATTAAAATGTGGAAATCACTACCAAAGATTGTAGTGACGATGACCACAGGAATAAACAGATTTAAAAGGGGATCAGATAGATCCATGGATGAGAGGTCTATAAATGACTACTAACCATGATCTGAGGGGAACTGACACATTCCGAGGCACTAAACCCTCAGAATCCCAGAACTAGGAGGCCATATCAGGAGAAGGCTTCAGCATCTCTGCCCTATTGTTGGCTCTTCAGAGGAACCGGTTGGCTACTGTGTGAGAGAGGAGACTGAACTAGATGGACCACTGGTCTGACCCAGCAGGGCTCTTCTTATGTTCTAATGAACTCCTCAGCTTCTCCACCCTGTTGTTGGCCCTCCAGAGGAACTGGCTGGCAACTGTGTGAGACAGTATGCTGGACTAGATGGACCAGTGGTCTGATTCAGCAGGGCTCTTCTTATGTCCTTATGAAAGTCTCAACCTCTCTGCACTTCGGACCTCCAGAGGAACTAATTGGTCACTGTGTGAGACAAGATGCTGGACTAGATGGACCACTGGTCTGATCCAGTAGGGTTCTTCTGATGTTCTTATGAGGCCTTGGCTTCTCTGCCCTTTGGACCTCCAGAGGAACTGGTTGTCCCCTGTGTGAGACAGGATGCTGGACTAGATGGACCACTGGTCTGATCCAGCAGGGCTCTGCTGATGTTCTTAACACTCCTCACCTTACAAATCTATGTGCTGCTCTTGAATCCCCATCTGGATTCCACATTGATCACTACAACACCAGGTGCCCTGTCGTTTTCCTTCTTGTGTGCCCTCAGTTGCCACCTGCTGCGGCTCACAGTGCCAGTCTCATACATTCAATTTTGTATTTTTTCCCATGGAATTTTAAGGAGCCAGCAACAGCACAAGTATACCACTGAGAGGTGACAAAAAAAAAAATTCAGCCAGTTGATGCAGTGAGCTAACAGAACAGAAAATATTCTCCAAATAAAAAAGAGCTGAAGGTATTTTCCACATCCTTCAGTGAATGGGTCGTTGCTTTTCATATCCTGTAAGCTAAGCAACATAACTTATTTGGTGGACAAAGTTTAATGTTTCACAGTGTTGCAATAGCTTGGTTTAGAAATGATTATGAAAACTGAAAGATTCAGGGAAACTGGATAAATCACTACAGCATACTCATATAGAAAACACACAACACATTTTAACCTCACAAATGCATAAATCTGCCTTATACTGAATCAGACCTTTGGTCTTTCAAAGTCAGTGTTCTGCTCTGACTGGCAGCCGCTCTGCAGTGTCTCAGACTGAGGTCTTTCACAATCCCTACTACTACCTGGTCTGTATTTTGAGTAGATTTCACAAAAACACTGTGAAACATTTGTCAACAAGGCTAGATGGCCATCTGACAGCAATGAAGATCCTGTGAATTTAGGGGGAGGCATTTGTGAGTTTCCTGCACGGTGCAGGGGGTTGGACTAGATGACCCTGGAGGTCCCTTCCAACTCTATGATTCTGTGAACATCTCCGAACCACATGAATCAGTAACAGTGCAACTTTGTTTGGTGCTTTGCACTGGAGTAAACAACTGGTGCTTTGCACTGGAGTAACTCTGCACAGAATTGTACTGTAAATCAAGTAGTTCTGACCTTCTCAAAGTGATGCAAGATTACTATCACAGCAGATGTTGGGCACACAAGGCCAGTTGACTTGAAACATCAAGTTTAAATAAATGCCAGTAATTAGAAATTTATCTTGCACTTCTATAACTAGTTTAGGGATGTTGGAAACCATAATCTGACTATATTATCTTTGACATCATTTTCCATACTTCTTTTATTAGCTTAGCTAAAACAATACATATGATTTTATTTTTATTTTTTTAAAAAAATGAGTATTTAGGATCTTCTTTTGTTTATATCCAGCATCCAAAAGATATTTAAGACAGGAATCTCTGATTTTTCATATCACACATTCCTATTTTATATAAAACAATTCCCTTTTACTATTCTGTTATAGAGAAGGGCAACTGCATATTGACACACATGGCAATACACACTTACTTGGCAAACAAAAAAGGCTTGCTGTTTCTCATATATATTTATCATCATTTGATCATGAAGCAACCTAGCTCTGATCAATATATTGTCAGAAGGAACCCCCTCCAATGAGCTGTTAAATGTGTCAAAGAATTGAAGTTCATCAGACATACAATGAGAACCATTCCTGGGCTGCCTGCTTTCAGCACTATCCAAATGCTAATGAACATTTTAAAAAGAACAATCTAAAGAGTTTAGGGCTGTGATCACACACACTAAATCATGCACTTTCAATCCACATTCGATGCACTTCCCAACTGGATTTTACTGCATGAACTGGCAAAATCCAGTTGGAAAGTGCATTGAAGGTGGGTTGAAAGTACATTATTTAGTGTGTGTGACTGCAGCCTAGGAGGAAAGAGATTCACATCCCCCCCTCTTAAACATATTCCATAATCCTGAAGCTGTGCCAACAAAGGTATAATAAGACCTGGGGGTTGGTGGTGGCTAATGGATTTAGGCTTAGGGTTGCCAATCTCCAGGTGGTACAAACAGGAACAAAAAGCCATGTATATAAGTAACTGTATACTTATAAGTAACTATATATTTATATGTAACTATATACTTATATACTATATACCCGTTGCGGTATAAAGCTGCAGTACTGCAGTCTCTCTTCTCAGGACCTGAGTTCGATCCCAGTGGAAGCTGGGTTTCAGATAGTCGGCTTGAGGTTGACTCAGCCTTCCATTCTTCCGAGGTCGGTAAAATGAATACCCAGTTTGCTGGGGGGAAAGCGTAGACGACTGGGGAAGACAATGGCAAACCACCCTGCAGAAAAGTCTGCCGTGGAAACGTGAAAGCAACGTCACCCCAGAGTCAGAAACAACTGGTGCTTGCACAGGGGACTACCTGTAATAAAATTTTCAGAATTGGAATATATACCACAATTTGCAATAAAGGCAATGTGAATAAGATACAATATATGTCCTTCCGAAATCTTTCAAAACATACAGTGCCATGTATAATAGTCTTTCGGTTGTAATCCAATTTCCAACTTCTTCAAATGAGTAGGTACAAAAGTGCTTGTGCTGATCCTTAGAGGTTCTAGTAAAGTACTTCAAACTATGTAGTCCTTATCAGTTTATTCTTGTGGGTTCTCAAAAGGTGATGAGAACATGGGGACTTAATTATATTACATAGAGACACTGAAAATCGCCTGAGAAATGTTGGGAATATTATATTTTAAAATAAATGTTTTCCTTGACCTGAGAAGAAACCTCCAAATTTCTCTCATTTCTCTTCAGGAAAAAATATGACATGCACTTTCACACATGCTAAATAATACAGTTTCAACCCACTTCAGCATCTTTTTGTGAGCGGATTTTGGCATTTCACACAGTAAAAGCCAGTTGTCAAGTGCATTGAAAGTGCTCTATTTAGTGTATATGTGAAAGTTGTCAAGCATGCGGGTTCAATGACGAGTCGAGATTGCTACAAAGACCACGTTTATTGAAAGGCTGATACTTTGGCTCAAGCCGTAGCTTGAGAAGAATTAAACCAATACATTGATACACAAGTTTTAAGATACACTTCAAAGGGATTCCTGCGGGGAGGGGGAAGAAGGGGAGCGTTCACACATAGAATATCAAAACTACATACATTCCCAGGGTGTTATCAGGCATTCGGCCTTGCATTACCCAGATGGCTCATCCTCCCTTAGAAGGATTCATGGGAAGGTGCTGATTGCTTTGTTCCTCTAATTATCAGTCATAAAGCAAAGCGGAGCCAGGAAAGAATAACAAGCTAGCAGCATTTGGTTCTCTGGGATCTTACCCAGGTCTGCTTTGGTCAGGCCATAAACCCATCAGTTATTGATCAGAATTAGCCATGCTTGACAAAAGTGCCATCTTTCTAGGGATGTGCAGAACTCCCACCCCCCTTTTTCCTTCCCTCAAAATCCCTCTGATCCTTCCCTACACTTTTCCCTGTAAATTTTGTTCTAGGCAAATATTTGCTGACAGACGAGAATCCTCTAGCTTTATTGCTGTTTCCGGGACAAGCGAGTCTTCTACACAACTAACTCTTGAAAATGTCATATTTTGCATAAGCGTGAAGCCTGTACATGAGCGCTGTTCTATTGTACTGCGTGTATTTGTCTAGAGAGTGAAGGTGAAAAAGGGGGAGGCATAGATGTGGACCAATTGAACACAGGGGGCATAAGAAATTCAGAAATCAGACAGAACTAAGTCAAACTGAGAATAAAACAAATTCTAGATTAATGCAAACAGCAGGAAACAACATCGAGTGTCTGTGGAGCATAATAATCAGCTAAGTGAGTACCTCAGAAAGGGGAAAGTGTATTGAGTCCCAGGGATGCTACTATGGGCTGTCAAGTATAAATACGGCATTGTGACTTCACAGCGCTCAGCTCTGTCTTAAGTCACCGTCGTTTCTTGCGTCTGGCTCTAATGTGAAATGATTCATAGACTCCTGAGTAAGACAGAAAAGTACATTAGAAATGAAACTGAATTGTGAAAGAGGACACTTGAAATACACATCCGTTATAGCCAATACTCCCTCTAAGCAGAGTCTTGTGAGCAAAAATCCTACTTCATGAGCTACAGACATGAAAGTTGTGAGCTACGGCGTCAATTAGGTTGTTCTAGGGCCATTTTTCCTGAGCCTAGACAAAAATGTGTGAGCCAGAGAGATAAAAAACTGTGAGGTAGCTCACCCTAACTGAGTTTAGAGGGAACACTGTTTCTATAACCCCTAAAGATAAGGGGGAGACAAGTTATTCAGGGCACAATTAGAAAATAAATGTGAATGGCACTAAAGTAACAGTGGAATGATAAAACAGCTGTATGAATTGTGGTTCGTGGATTATTTAATTTGAAGGAAAATGGAGCAGAGTTTTCCATTGCTTGAAGATTTGTTGAAACAGGAGCTACGTCGACTCCCTGTACTTTGGCGCTCTATAATCTTCCATGAATGCACTCTTGGAGAGTTTTGTCTATGTCTCTATGTATTTGTGTATTCTCACCTATTCTCACATTATTGTATTGTAATATAGTCTTAGTAATTGTTGGTCACCAGGGCTTTTTTTGTATCAGGAATTGCTTTGCATATAAGGCCACACACCCCTGATGTAGCCAATCATCCTGGAGCTTACAGTAGGCCCTGTGCTAAGAGCCCTGAAAGCTCTTGGAGGATTGGCTATATCAAGGGGATGTGGTCTAATATGCAAAGGAGTTCCTGCTACAAAAAAAGCCCTGTTGGTCACTATAACCATTAATGGTTGTGTGTTTATGTATTTAACCTTCAGGTGGTAGCTGGTAATCTCTTGAGAGAACAGCTGATCCCCAGGTGACAGAGAACAGGTCCTCTAGAGAAACAGGCTGCTTTGGAAGGTAGATTCTATAGCATTATACCCCACTGAAGTCCTTCTCCTACCCAAATACTGCCATCCCAGACTCTACCAGGAACTTTCCATTCTGGAACCGGCAACTCTAAATATCCAGGTTTATAATACTGCTAAATTCCTAAAGGTGTCTAATGAGGGTTAAGAGTAGCAAAAAAAAAATAGCAATAAACATTGGAATGAAGGCTCCCAGCTAGACTTGCCAGCTCAGAGCTGAAAAATACCTGGAGATTTTGGGGGTGGAGCCTAGGGGGGAAGGGTTGGGGGAAGGGAGGAACCCTAGCAGACTATAATGCCATGAAGACCGCCCTCTGAAACAGACATTTTATCTGGGGGAACAGATCTTGTTGTCTAGAGATCAACTGTAATAGCGGGAGATCTCCAGGTGTCACCCGGGGGTTGGCAACCCAACTGCCAACCTATGACCTTGGCAGACTTAATTTCACAATCATACAAGATCAGGTTACCTAGGGTGAAATCCTAAATCTATTGGGAAACAAGGTCTTTGTTGATTTCCTTAGGAGTGGCTTCAAAACAAAAATTATAAGATTGTACCATTTCCTGCCCCCTCTCCCCCTGAAAAACACTGGACATATTGGAGTTGTGGTCCTTAGGAGCCCTGGCTTGAAAGAGTGGTCCTATTGAAGGAGAATTAAAAGGAGAAGATTCATTCCTCCCAATCTATCCCATAATGCAGAAGTCCGCAGTGTAGACCAGAAAACCCATGTTGAACTCTCAGTGGTCCATGATTCCTTGGGATTGCCAAGTCCCTCATAGTCACTGACACAGGATCGGGGGGAGGGAATGTTGCCAGATCCAGATTTGGAAACTGCTAGAAATTTGGGGTGGAGTAGGGTTGCCAAGTCCAATTTAAGAAATATCTGGGGACTTTGGGGTGGAGCCAGGAGACATTAGGGGTGGAGCCAAGATCAAGGCTGTGACAAGCATAATTGAACTCCAAAGGGAGTTCTGGCCATCACATTTAAAGGGACGGCACACCTTTTCAATGCCTTCCTTCCATAGGAAACAATGAAGGATAGGGGCAACTTCTTTGGGGGCTCATAGAATTGGACCCCCTGCTCCAATCGTTTTGAAACTTGGGGGATATTTTGCGGAGAGGCACTAGATGCTGTACTGAAAATTTGGTGCCTCTACCTCCAACAACAGCCCCCCCAGAGCCCCAGATACCCACGGATCAATTCTCCATTATTTTCTATGGGACTAAATCTCCATAGGGAATAATAGAGTTCCCAGCAGACATTTCCCTCCCCTCCCCCCACTTTCTGATGACCCTGAAGCAGGGGGAGGGCCTCCAAACTGGGGGATCCCCTGCCCCCACCTGGAGATTGGCAAACCTGGGGTGGAGCCTGGAGAGGACAGGGACCTCAGTGGGGTATAATGCCATGGAGTCCTCCCTCCAAGACAGCCATTTTCTCCAGGGGAACTGATCTCTGTAGTCTGGGGATGAACTGAATTCCAGGAAATCCCCAAGTCCCACTTGGAGCTTAGCATCCCTACAATTCCTGTATGATCTCATGCGAGTCACACTTTTTATCTGTGTCTAAACACTTCAACGGATAGGTTTTTCCACAGTCTGAACATGAGGAAAGCAGTGTCCCCTCTAAGCTCAGTTAATGTGAGCCAGCTCACCGTTTTTTAGCCTCTGGCTCACACATTTTTGTCTTGGCTCAGGAAAAAATAGCCCCCAGAGCAAACTAATGTATACAGTAGCTGCCAATTTTAATGCCAGTAGCTCACAAAGTAGCATTTTTTGCTCACAAGACTCCAAAGCTTAGAGGAAGTATTGGTGGAAATGTATGTGAGCAAGGAAAGGTATATATAATATTGGCAGGGTTTTTTTAACAGCAGGAACTTCTTTTCATATTAGGTCACACACCCCTGATTAGGGTTGCCAAGTCCAATTCAAGAAATATCTGGGGACTTTGGGGGTGGAGCCAGAGACTTTGGGGGTGGAGCCAGGAGGCATTGGGGCAGAGCCAAGAGCAAGGGTGTGACAAGCATAATTGAACTCCAAAGGGAGTTCTGGCCATCACATTTAAAGGGACTGCACATCTTTTTAAATGCCTTCCTTCCATAGGAAATAATGAAGGATAGGGGCACCTTCTTTGGGGGCTCATAGAATTGGACCTCCTGGTCCAATCTTTTTGAAACTTGGGAGGTATTTTGAGGAGAGGCACTAGATGCTATACTGAAAATTTAGTGCCTCTATCTCAAAAAACAGCCCGTCCAGAGCCCCCGATACCCACAGATCAATTCCTCATCATCCCCTATGGGAATTGTTCATGGAGGTGCATGATGGCTGTGGGGGTCGGGCTTCCCCCACCGGCCAGCTGGCTGGAGGAGGGGGGAAGCCTGTAAAACCAGGGGATCCCCCTCTGGGACCTGGGGATTGGGAAGCCTACCCCTGATGTAGCCATTACTCCTGGGATAGTAGGCCCTGTACTAAGAACCCTGTAAACTCTTGGAGGATTGTCTACGTGAGGGATGTGTGGCCTAACTTGCAAAGGAGTTCCTGCTAAAAAAAAAGCTCAGTCTGGGCATGTACCCAGGCCACCAATCCACACTGCAATAGCATACAAAAGCGGTGGTTATATTTGACCCAAATGCATCGAAAGCTGCAGGGAGAAACTGAGTACCTGTGATGGGAAATAAAATCCTCAAAATTGCAACCAGAGCCTTGACTTTCATAGCTATCTCTTTAGTGGATAAAGCTCAGCAGAGTGATAGCTGGAATGGAACTCCCAGATATTTATAAAACTGGACTTCTTCCAGAATGTGACCTGAAATATTCCAGTGTATTGATTCTGGCCGATCGAAGTCCTTGGATTGTTTGAAATTAATTCCCAGGTGTCCATCAGCACAATGTTGAATGAAGATCTCAGTTCATCAACACAGCCCCGCTCTGCTTGCTGATACCAGAGCCATGTAGTCGGCATATCGCATGGCAAGAATCAGATGAGTCCCTAGCTGTGGGGGATGCAAAGACAGCATATTCAGTCTAGGGGCTAAATCATTAAAGTAAAGATGGAATCAGGTAGGGACAAGGAAACAAGCCTGTCTTACACCTCTCCTGATCCATATAGGATAGGGTTGCCAATCCCCAGGTGGGGGCAGGGGATCCCCTGGTTTGAAGGCCCTCCCCCCCACTTCAGGGTCGTCAGAAAGCGGGGGGAGGGGAGGGAAAGGTCTGCTGGGAACTCTGTTATTCCTTATGGAGATTTATTCCCATAGAAAATCATGGAGAATTGATCTGCGGGTATCTGGGGCTCTGGTGGGGCTTTTTTTCGGGGTAGAGGCACCAAATTTTCAGTATAGCATTTAGTGCCTCTCCCCAAAATACCCCCCAAGTTTCAAAAAGATTGGACCAGGGGATCCAATTGTATGAACCTCAAAAGAAGGTACCCCTATCCTTCATTATTTCCTATGGAAGGAAGGAAATGAAAACGTGTGCCGTCCCTTTAAATGTGATGGCCAGAACTTCCACTGGAGTTCAATGATGCTTGTCACAGCCTTGATCTTGACCCTACCCCTAATGTCTCCTGTCTCCACCCCCAAAGTCTCCTGGCTCCACCCCCAAAGTCCCCAGATATTTCTTGAATTGGACTTGGCAACCCTAATATAGGAGCAGATGAACAGCCATTTGCACCACAACAGACTCTAATCTGAGTATTAAAGACAGGCCTCAGTTTCAGCAGGAGCTCCCAGGAGCGCACCTCCTGAACCTTTCTGAGGGTTCGCCCTCTTCCTCCCCACCTACCTTGTCGATTGAATTGTAGGTGCAGCTGCATAACAACCCCTGGATTAGGAGCAAACCTACATTGCAACTGCTCTAGCTTTTGAAATTCCTGAAGTTATGGGGGCATGGCTTGAGGATGGCAGAGTTGAAGAAGCCACAGGGTTGGCCCTCAAAACAACCATTTCCTCCAGAGAAAGTGATTTCTCTACTCTGGAGATCAGTGGCAATTTTGGGAGTAGGCTTGCCAGTCCCCAGGTCCCAGTGGGGGTTCTTCCACTTTCCCAGGCTGCTTCCTGCCTCCAGTCAGCTGGCCAATGGGGGGAAGCCCCTCCCCCACCGCCATCATGTGACTTTCCACCTCCAGAGGCTTCAGTCTCCGATTGGAAAGGCTTCCTCTTGGGATGGTGTGTCTGTGTTACTTTGAAGAAGTTGGCAGCAACTGGTGAGTAGAAACGCCAGTCCCTCGATTCAGAGTCACCAGAAATGGGTGAAGGGGGGGAGGAGGAGGAAAATGTCTGCTGGGCACTTCATTATTCCCTATGTGGAGATCGATTCTCATAGGGTATAATAGGGAATTGATCTGGAGGTATCAGGGGATCTGGCGAGGTTGTTTTTTTTTTTTTTTTTTGAGATAGAGGCACCACATTTTCAGTATAGCATAGGTCCAATTCTCTGAACCCAGGTATTTCTAGAATTGGACTTGGCAACCCTATTTGGGAGTATTCCAGGGCTGACCCCTCGGCCCCCAGCCACACCCCCAGCAGCCTTCATTAATCCCTGGAGAAGGCCACACCACCGTTTCTTCACATCTTATATGATTTGGGGCTGTGGGTGGTTTGTTGGCCTTCTGACTGGGGGGAGGGGGGGTGCGGCCCAGGAGAACCCAGGTGAGCAAGGTTTGGTTGACTGGTTGGATCTCTAGCCAGCCCAAGCAGGCCTCGCTCGCCCGGGGCTCTCCTTTCTTGCATCGGGTTGCTTTTGGCTGGGGGGGGGCATATACTAATGAGTTCTACTAATGAACTCCACCACCTCTTTTTCTACAAAAAGATCCCTGATTAAAGATGACTAATAATAAAAAAGTAACTATATATTTGTCCCGCATAGCTTCTCCTAGAGTCTATCTCAAAGGACCATATAGAATTTCCCTTCTGAGCTCCTGTTATAAACTTCTGTTTCCCTCCTGGGCTCCTGTTATAAGCCTGTTCTACTGAGGAACCACTCTAGCAGTCAGGAAGTTCTTCCTCATGTTGAGCCAGAAACTCTTTTGATTTAATTTCAACCCACTGGTTCTGGCCGTACCTTCTGGGAACACAGAAAACAATTCTACACCATCCTCTATATGACAGCCCTTCAAATACTTGAAGTTGGTGATCATATCACCTCTCAGCCACCTCCTCTCCAGGCTAAACATCCCCAGCTCCTTCATGTCCGACATTGGAGTTCAAAGTAAACGGACCTCCGTTTGTTGCAAAAGTTAAGGCGTTTATTTGATATCTCAAAGTTCTGTATAGGCAGTTATTGGAACTGATACATTCAACTAGTAAGCACAGGGTTTTAAGGCCTTACATCAAAGCAATTCTAAACAACATGGCATTCTCACACTTCTAGGCTACAAGTAACACTCTCCCTCCAGCTTATCGCTTGTGGTTCTTCTTCCCACCCAGGAGCCCTGCTGGCTCTCCTTGAGGCTTGTTATCTTCAAAGAACTGTTGCTTTTGTTAGTGCTATGCAAAGGAATGCACAGTGGGGGTTAGTAACATCCCTAAAGCTGTTTGATATGCAAGGTCTTTGCTTCATGGTTAGTAACTAAGATTCAAAATGGAGTTAGTCATGTCAAGAGGCAGGTTACAGATTACATTCAGCATAATATCATAATAGTATTCTCCAATGTCTGACACTTCAACCTTTCTTCATAGGGCATGTTTAGCCTGGAGAGGAGGTGGCTGAGAGGTGATATGATCACCAGTGACAGAATTAATGACAGAATTAGTGACAGAATTAATGGACGTGTTCCTACTGAGTGAGCAGGTAGTTGTGAGCTGTGGTAGTTGTGAAGACCAGGTTCTCAGCTTAACGTTCTGTGGCAGTGAATTCCACATGTTAATCGCCCTTTGGGTGAAGAAGTCCTTTTATCCGTTCTAACCCTACTGCTCAGCTATTTCATTGAATGCCCATGGCTTCTTATATTGTGAGAAAGGTAGAAAAATACTTCTTTCTCTACTTTCTCCATCCCATGCATAATCTTGTAAACCTCTATCATGTCACCCCGCAGTCGACATTTCTCCAAGCTAAAGAGCCCCAAGCGTTTTAACCTTTCTTCATATGGAAAGTGTTCCAAACCTTTAATCGTTCTAGTTGCCCTTTTCTGCACTTTTTCCAATGCTATAATATCCTTTTTGAGGTGTGGTGGCCAGAATTGTACACAGTATTCCAAATGAGACCGCACCATTGATTTATACAGGGGCATTATGATACTGGCTGATTTGTTATCAATTCCTTTCCTAATAATTCCCAGCATGGCGTTGGCCTTTTTTATTGCAATCACACACTATCTTGACATTTTCAGTGAGTTATCTACAACGACCCCAAGATCTCTCTCTTGGTCAGTCTCTGCCAGTTCACACCCCATCAACTTGTATTTGTAGCTGGGATCCTTGGCCCCAGTGTGCATTACTTTGCACTTGGCCACATTGAACCTCATCTGCCACATTGACGCCCACTCACCCAGCTTCAACAGATCCCTTTGGAGTGCCTCACAATCCTCTCTGGTTCTCACCACCCTGAACAATTTAGTGTCATCTGCAAACTTAGACACTTCACTGCTCACTCCCAACTCCAAATCATTTATGAACAAGTTAAAGAGCATGGGACCCAGTACCGAGCCCTGTGGCACCCCACTGCTTACCGTCCTCCACTGTGAAGACTGCCCATTTATACTCACTCTCTGCTTCCTATTACTCAGTCAGTTTTTGATCCACAAGAAGACCTATGCTTTTACTCCATGACTCTCGAGCTTACTAAGGAGCTTTTGATGAGGAACTTAATCAAAAGCTTTCTGGAAGTCAAGGTAAACAACATCTATCGGGTCTCCTTTGTCCACATGTTTGTTCACCCCCTCAAAGAACTGAAACAGGTTAGTGAGGCAAGATCTTCCCTTACGGAACCCATGCTGAGTCTTCCTCAATAAATATTGATTTGCAATTAATCTCGAGAGCAAGGAATCACTAGTTTCACTGTCTGTATTAGATTGTTGTAAACTTGGATGTTTCACCTGCTCATAAATGGCTGAACTTATTTTGTTTGGATTATGACTCTTTTCTGGCCATAGGGAAGGCTGGTGCTTATGGTTTGGTTAGTATCCACCGTGTGGTGAAAGAATGGTGCAGTCTTCAGGAAGGGAAGTGGCACATATATTCACTCATTTACTGGATATTCATACTTTAATCAATATCAGTTACCATGTTATTTCTATATTATAATGGTTCCTTGCTAACAGTACCTTGAACTGCAGTCCAAGCTCCCTGCTCAGGACCTGAATTCGATCCCGGCAGAAGCTGGGTTCAGGTAGACGGCTCAAGGTTGACTCAGCCTCCCATCCTTCCGAGGCTGGTAAAATGAGCACCCAGCTTGGTGGGGGGAAAGTGTAGATGACTGGGGAAGGCAAGGGCAAACCACCCCATAAAAAGTCTGCTGTAAAAATGTTGTGATGCGACGTCACCCTAGAGTTGGAAATGACTGGTTGCAACTTTTTACTATGCTATTGGAGTTTTGTTTTGTTTTTTCCGTGCAAGAATGAATTCACTTCCACTTGCTGTCTTGAATGGTTGATTTACCCACCAAGAGAGGGGATCTGGGGTTTGTATCAGTGATAGGTCTTCATTTCTTCTTTTTCTGTATAATTTATTCAGACCTGAGAAGAAAATGTCTGGTTCATCATCTGAATGAGAAGCTTGTTTGCTCTTCTATCAGTTAATGACTCTGTTAGCAGACCTGGATTTTAATATAACAGATGTGTGCTAGTATATAGCTGCTGCAATTAACATGGTTGGTTTTAATGAATTTTGAACAGCAATAACTTTTTTTTTGTTGTATTGCTGTCTTTTTTTTTTTTATTGAACAACCAATTATTTATTATTTATTTAGTTCTGTCAATTTATAGTCCGCCCTTTCCCATAGTGGGCTCAGGGCAGATTCCAACATGTTAAAACAATTGAAATTAACAATAAACAGCCAAGCAGATAAATAATAACACAGCTGAACAATTAGAACAGATTTAAAAATTAAAACAGTTAAAACCTGTCAAGCATGTCTAATTCTGATCTATAATCGATGGGTCCTGTCAAAAGCTGGGTCTGGAGAATATCAGAGGAGACCTGAGAGTTTGTTATTCTTTCTTGTTTATTACCCTGCTGTATAACCGTTACTTAGATATAGTGAGAAGGGAACCAGGTAATCAGTGCCTTCCCAGGGAACTTCTAAAGGGAGTATTGTCATGGGTGCTGGGGACCCTGCAGAGGAAGACGAGTCTGCAGAAGGAAACTGTACCCCTGCCACCTGCACCAGTGCCCCTGCCTCCTGCTGGAGAAGATCCCAGCCCCCCTGCCTCGCCCTCTCGGGTGGCTCGTGTGCGTGACCGCCTCCGTCAGGACCTCAGGGATCGGAGGAGGGCGGCACGCTCACAAGCAAGACGCTCCCTGAGTCCTGAGTTTTGAGAGGATTCTGGCCCTCCTAAGAGCAAGGATGCTTGAGTTGTAACAGGATCCTGGCTGCCTCTCAGAGCCAGCAATTAGCCCAAATGGGCAACAGCCAGCAGAGGGCTATATAGCTGTGGGCTTTGGGAGGAGGCTTTGTGGAAGCAACTAGTCATCTCCCTGATGTTCTAGCATCCACTCCGGCTTGACTTTGGTTCCTGACTCCCTGACTTTGGCTTTTGACTTCTGGACTCCCTGACCTTGGCTTCTGGACCTCGGACCTGCGATACTTGCACAGCGATTTGGATTTGGCACCTCGGACACTCCGGCTTGCTGGCTACAGACCTCGGCCTGCCTCTGGACTTTGCCTGACCCGGCCCCAGCCGTGACAAGTATCAGCCATCTGTGCCTAGCAAGGTCGGGGCCCGCTATCACCTTGGGAATGTGAATAGTTTTGACACTATCTGTGTGAATGCTCCCATCCTATCCCCCCTCCCTTGGAATTCGTTTGAAGTAGTCCTTAAAAGTATTGTATCTATGTATCAGTGTCATTCTTCTCAAGAAATGGCTTCGGCCAAAGTATCGGTCTGTCAATAAACGTAGTCTTTGTTTCAAACTCGACTCGTCATTGAACCCGCATGCTTGACAAAAACCATAGCTCCGAATTAATTTAAGGCAGCATGGATGGTGTGGACACATCAGTTAAGGCATGCTTGTCACGGCTTAGGTGTCCAAAAGATGTCAACTGTATTGGCCCAATTTTGAGCAATCAGTGCAGGCAGGCCAATTATATGGTGTAATATTGGCATTAAGACCTAGATGGGAAGGGAAAGAAAATAAGACTGTGACTTTCTGCCAATTTTCCAGGTTTCAGAATAGCAACTACCTTTTCTTTCTTGAATTCCCCTGGGAGTCTTTCTGCTCTCATAATGTCAGAGAGAAGCTTTGTGAGCCACTTCTTAGTGAACATGCCACTGTTGATCAGGAACTCATGGTGGATGCAGTCAAAGCCTGGTGCCTTTCCCTTCCAAGCCAGTTTGCTATAGTGGTTAAGTGTGCAGGCTTTTATCTGGGAAAACCAAGTTTGATTCCCCACTCCTCCACTTGCAGCTGCTGGAATGCCTTTGGGTTAGCCATAGTTCTCCCAGAGATGTCCTTGAAAGGGCAACTTCTGTGAGAGCTCTCTCAGCCCCGCCTACCTCACAGGGTGTTTGTTGTGGAGGAGGAAAGTAAAGGAGATTGTGAGCCACTCTGAGATTCAGAGTGGAGGGCAGGATATAAATCCAATATCATCATCATCTTCTTCTTGACGGTGCCTTGGAAATGCTTGTTAAGAGTGGTGGACACTGATCTGGAGAACCGGGTCTGATTCCCCGCTCCTCCATATACAGCAGCTGGGCGACCTTGGATCTGTCAGTTCTCTGAGAGCTGTTCTCTCAGAGCTCCCCCAGCCTCACCTACTTCACAGGGTGTCTGTTGTGGGAAAAGGGAGGAAAAGAGAGGAAGGTAAGTCACTCTGAGACTTCAAGTGAAGGATGGGGCATAAATTCAATTCTTCTCTTTCTTCATCATCAGCACTGAAATCCCCTGAGAGCTCACCATCTTCAGAGCAAGTGCATTGCAAATCTGGAGATCTTCTTAAAATCCTGATTGTAAAATCTTGATCCTTCAAAGCTCTGGATAGAGATATCAGTCATCGGGCAGCTAACTGGTTTGATGTTACCTCCATTTCCCCTTACAGTACAGATGGGCTTACACTAGTTTTTTTTCCAACAGGCTTTCCTATTGCAATGCCTGAAACCGAAAGCTGCTTCAGTCCATTTTTATCTTTCTGCAGCACTGAGCTCATGCTCAATGGTTCTGCTATTTCTGGGTCATTGCTGCTGAGGAAATTTTAATACGGCTTCTTGCTCCGATCACTCCAGTCTGGAATATAGTCTCCAAATATCCTTGAGGAATGTGCCTTTTGATAAAACAGCTCCATATAACAGATCTTCACTGAAACCATTCCAGTTTGCCCTCTTAAAGTTCCATTGTACTCCTGGGGGAAAAAAAAATCCTGAGAACAGGTAATGTGGGGTCCTATTCAAAAATCACAGATTGAAGCTGACTGTGTGGGAAAGTCTTAGGAACATGTCTTAGGGAGGGACGGTGGCTCAGTGGTAGAGCATCTGCTTGGGAAGCAGAAGGTCCCAGGTTCAATCCCTGGCATCTCCAAAAAAGGGTCCAGGCAAGTAAGTGTGAAAAACCTCAGCTTGAGACCCTGGAGAGCCGCTGCCAGTCTGAGAAGACAATACTGACTTTGATGGACCAAGGGTCTGATTCAGTATAAGGCAGCTTCATATGTTCATATATGTCTGGATATAGGCAAGGGCTGTCTCCTGGCTCCACCCCCAAAGTCTCCTGGCTCCACCCCCAAAGTCCCCAGATTTTTCTTTAATTGGACTTGGCAAACCTACTTCTCTGTGTCAAGCATACATTTTATTCTCAGTAGAAAGCTGTATTGTTTATTATCTTACTGTACTGTGGCATACCAAAGCTGTGTAAACCATTCTCTAGTTCGCGCCTACTGTAACAAATGTAGAAATGCCAGCTTTGAAGATAGTGCCTCCCCGGGACGATTCCCAGGCCTGAGCCTGAGACCCAGGATGTTTCTAACTGCAAAAGATAGCTGAACCTGTGATTGTAGCTTTTCACAAGCGTATGTGAGAATTCCTTGCATTTTTTAGTATCTTTTTTATGTATCCCTTAAAGCCAGCTATTGTGTGTCAAACTGTATCGCTTTCAATATGATCTTACCATGAGCACAATGGATTAACAATAAACCAATACTTTGTTTCAAAATCATCCGTTGGTTCTTTTGAAATCTCTATGCTTGATACTCTGGGCAGATGAAACAAGTGTTAAATCAGGGTTGGACTGGGTATTCCATGCTGCTGATCTGTAAGTACCTCTGTCTTTAGCATCAACAATGAGATACAAGCCAGGACCCTGCAGGATCTGATGTGATTCCACAGGGCCTGCAAGGCAGAGATATTGTACAAGGCCTATGATCGAGGGCAGTTGCCACCAGAGCACAAAGAACTCCATTGTGTGGCTCAAGGTCATCTGTGGCATCCATTTTGTAGTGGACTCCACCTCCTGTGGCACCATGAGATGGTGGTCTTCTGTTGGGAGACGGTTTGCACCTTATGGCGGTAGAGAAAGGGGTGTTTGGTAACAACCTTGCTAACCTAATAAGGAGGGCTTAATGTCACGAGCTGGGGCTGAGTCAGGCAAAGTCCAGGGGCAGTCCAAGGTCAGCAACTTGTGAGCAAGGAGGGTCCAAGGCGCCAAAACAGAATCGTAATCCAGGTATCACAGGTCAGAGGTTCAGAAGCCGAAGTCAGGGGGTCCAGAGGTCCAAGCCAAAGTCAGGAATCCAAAAGCCAAAGTCAAGAGCCGGAGTGGATGCTAGGATGTCAGGTATGTGACTAGTTGCTTCCACAAAGCCTCCTCCCAAAGCCCACAGCTATATAGCCCTCTGCTGCCTGTTGCTCATTTGGGCTAATTGCTGTCTCAGAGCAGCAGCCAGGATCCTGCCGAAACTTAAGCATCCTCACACTTAGAAGGGCCAGAATCCTTTCACCACTCAGGGCTCAGGGAGCGTCTTGCTTGTGAGCGTGCCGCCCTCCTCCGATCCCTGAGGTCCTGACGAAGGCGGTCACGCACACGAGCCACCCGAGAGGGCGAGGCAGGGGGGCTTGGATCTTCTTCAGCAGGAGGCAGGGGCACTGGTGCAGGTGGCAGGGGCACAGTTCCTTCTGCAGGCTCGGTTTCTTCTGCAGGGTCCCCAGCACCCATGACACTTAAAACTAAATTGTATGGGGGAGCAAGACAATAATTCAAAGCCTCGTATGATGCCAGAAACTGTGGATAAGAACATTAAAAATTTGCAAGGAGTGGCGCGTATGCTAGGTAATGTTAACTTGCAGGCTTGTACAGAAACTAAACCCTCAGGATGCATAAAATGTGGATTCCGATGTCTCTACACTAATGCACAGAGTATGGGAAACAAACAGGAGGAACTGGAAGCCCTAATAAAGGAAGGAGATTATGACATAATAGGCCTTACTGAAACTTGGTGGGATGACACTCACAACTGGAATATTAGGATTCAGGGGTACAACGTATTTAAAAGGGACAGCCAAATGAGAAAGGGCGGAGGCGTAGTAGTATATGTGAAAGAGGTATATACTTGTGAGAAAATATGTGAATCTGAGCATGGTAGCTCAGTTGAGAGTCTTTAGGTAAAAATAAAAGGAGTAAGAAATAACAGTGATTTTATTGTGGTGGTCTGCTATAGATCACCAAGTCAGGCAGAGGACTTGGATGAGATACTTCTACAGCAGATTGCAAAGTTCTCCAAGAGAAGGGATACAGTGATCATGGGAGATTTCAATTACCTGGACATCTGTTGGAAGTCCAACTCTATTAAAAATGAAAACTCCAATAGATTCCTGACTTGTCTTGCTGACAACTTCCTTTTCCAGAAAGTGAAGAAGGAAACAAGGGGATCTGCTATCTTGGATTTGATTCTCACCAACAAGGAAGAATTGATTGAAGAAGTGGAAATAGTGGGCACCCTGGGCAGTAGTGACCATGTGATGTTGGAATTTACAGTCTTAGGGAAGGGAAAAGCTATACATAGTCAAACTTATAGGTTGGACTTCAGAAAGGCAAACTTTGATAAACTTAGAACTATGCTGGGTAAAACCCCATGGTCAGAAATACTTAGGAGGAAGGGGGTTCAGGAGGGGAGGGAGTTTCTTAAAAGCGAAATACTGAAAGCGCAATCACAGACGATTCCTATGAGAAGAAAAAATGGGAAAAGCCTAAAGAAGCTGAAGTGGCTCCACAAACAACTCTCTAAAGACTTGAGAAATAAAAAAGACTCCTTTAGGAATTGGAAGGAGGGCCTTATAACCAAGGATGAATATAAACAAATCACCAGTGCCTGTAGAGAAAAAGTTAGGAAAGCTAAAGCTCAGTATGAGCTTAGGCTGACCGAAGATGCTAAAAACAACAAAAAAGGGTTCTTTTCTTATGTTCAGAGTAAGAAAAAGAGCAAGGACACGGTAGGCCCATTGCAAGGGCAAGAAAGTGAAATTATAACAGGTAATGAAGAGAGGGCGGAACTGCTCAATTCCTACTTTTCCTCAGTCTTCTCTTCTGAGGGAAACGGTACTCATCATGGCAAAAACAGAACATATAAGGAGGGTATGAAGTTCCAACCTAGGATCAGCATAGGGGTAGTACAGAAACACCTAGTTTCTTTAAATGAAACTAAGTCCTCAGGGCCAGATGAATTGCATCCAAGGGTTCTAAAAGAGCTTGCAGATGTAATTTCTGAGCCCCTGGCTATTATTTTTGAGAATTCTTGGAGAACAGGAGAGGTGCTGGAAGATTGGAGGCGGGCGAATGTTGTCGCAACCTTCAAGATGGGGGAAAAAGATGATCTGGGTAACTGACCTGTCAGCTTGACATCTATACCTGGAAAAGTTTTAGAACAAATCATCAAACAGTCGGTCCTGGAACATTTAGAAAGAATGGATATGATTACTAAGAGCCAGCATGGGTTTCTCAAAAACAAGTCATGTCAGACTAACCTGATCTCTTTTTTTGAGAAAGTGACTACCTTGCTGGATCAGGGAAATGCTGATGTCGTTTATCTTGATTTCAGTAAGGCTTTTGATAAGGTTCCACATACTGTCCTTGTTGACAAGTTGGTGAAGTGTGGTTTGGATCCTGTTACCCTTAGGTGGATCTTTAACTGGCTGACAGATCGCACTCAAAGAGTGGTTGTGAATGGTTCCTCATCCTCTTGGAGAGAAGTGACAAGTGGAGTGCCTCAAGGATCTGTCCTGGGACTTGTTTTGTTCAACATCTTTATCAGTGATTTGGATGAAGGAATAGAGGGAATGCTTATTAAATTTGCTGATGATACTAAATTGGGAGGGGTTGCAAACACAGAAGAAGACAGAAACAGGATACAGGATGACCTTGACAAGCTGGAAAACTGGGCTAAAATCAATAAAATGAATTTTAACAGGGATAAATGTAAAGTTCTGCATTTAGGTAGGAAAAATCCAATGCATGGTTATAGAATGGGGGGATTTGTCTTAGCAGTAATATGTGCGAAAAGGATCTAGGGGTCTTAGTGGGTCATACACTGAACATGAGTCACCAGTGTGATGCGGTGGCTAAAAAGGCAAATGCAATTTTGGGCTGTATCAACAGAAGTATAGTATCCAGATCACATGATGTGATGTTATTGCTTTACTCTGCTCTGGTATGACCTCACCTGGAGAATTGTGTTCAGTTTTGGGCACCACATTTTAAGAAGGATATAGACAAGCTGGAACGGGTCCAGAGGAGGGCGACAAAGATGTTGAGGGGTCTGGAGACCAAGTCCTATGAGGAAAGGTTGAAGGAGCTGGGGATGTTTACCCTGGAGAGGAGGCGGCTGAGAGATGATAGGATCACCATCTTCAAGTACTTGAAGGGCTGTCATATAGAGGATGGTGTGGAGTTGTTTTCTGTGTCCCTGAAAGGTAGGACCAGAGCCAATGGGTTGAAATTAAATTAAAAGAGTTTCCGGCTCAACATTAGGAAGAACTTCCTGACAGAGCGATTCCTCAGTGGAACAGGCTTCCTCGGGAGGTGGTGGGCTCTCGTTCCTTGGAGGTTTTTAAACAGAGGCTAGATGGCCATCTGACAGCAATGAAGGTCCTGTGAATTTAGGGGGAGGTATTTGTGAGTTTCCTGCATTGTGCAGGGGGTTGGACTAGATGACCCTGGAGGTTCCTTCCAACTCTATGATTCTATGTTGTGGCTGGATCCACTGTAATGTGGCAGAATCC
Source organism: Heteronotia binoei (assembly GCF_032191835.1). Taxonomy (NCBI): domain Eukaryota; kingdom Metazoa; phylum Chordata; class Lepidosauria; order Squamata; family Gekkonidae; genus Heteronotia; species Heteronotia binoei. Next base: position 129,142,917 of record NC_083229.1, read on the forward strand.
CAAAGGTGCCCATTAGCTCAAGAGGGTTAGGGAGTTATGCAGTGCACCATCGTTGGTACTTTGTTCTCATCAATGTGCATAGTGTTCATGGCTGGTGCATGGGCCAAGTAGGTGACTGCGTAGGGCACCGCCTGGCCTAGGGAGCACCACAAGGCACCCCCTCTCCCCATGTGCAGCTTGAGTGCTCCTTGGAGCCAGCCTTCCCCAGTGGAAAGTAGTCTCTATGGAGCACAGATACTGCCAGGCCAGTTTCATGTTCCTTGTGTCTGTTACAGACCTGGGAAATGTGAAAGTGGACGGCACCTGTGCGCTGAGCTCCTCGGAGCCCAGCAGGGATAAATTAACCAATTGTAAAAACTGAAGAAGAGCCAATTACAGTGTCTAAAAGCTGGCTCCTGTTGAAGTTGTGTGCTGCCACTCATCCTTCTTACTCTACTTGAACAGAGCCATGGGGTGGGAGCCAAAGCCCAGTGGTAGAGCATCTTTCTTGCATGCACAAGGTCTTGTCCCTGGCACCTTCCATGAAAAAGAATCCAGTAGAAAGGGTCAGGCGAAGGTCTTGTCCCTGGCGCCTCCAGCTAAATGGATCAAGTAATATTCTCACTCTTTTTATTGCTTAACCTCACAATTTCTTTTTAAAATAAAATTTAAAATAAATAAAACGTAAATTAAAAATGTAAATAGTTTCAGGTTTCTTCATTTCTCCTACAACTCTCTGCTTTCTAAAAAAAAAATGGGGGGGGCACTAGTGGGCAGCTCGCCTAGGGCACCAGACACCTTAGCACTGGTTCTGATAAGCGTTAGGTAGAAAAGGCCCCCTTTTAAAAGTATGCAAATAAAAAAAGGCAATGACAATACTCGTATTAATGTCGATGCCTTGGAATTCCCACACGTGTGACCATTGGCTGCTTGAATTTGAATTCAGTCGCTACCCTTTGTGAACCCTGCACCCTCTCTTACTCGGCGAAATGGCCAGCGTCAGACTGCCGTGGTTTTGATCCTCTTGAGCCTCGATATCAAGCCTGAAATAGAGCAGGAAGTCATAAAACGCTCTCCGTTTGCAGATCCCATATGCCGCTATATGAGAACAGGATGTGTTTCAATACAAGACAAGAAGGAGCATTTTATTTACTACCAAGGAGCGTGTGTGAAGCTTTAGCCACTGCTCACAGCGGGCTCCCTGGGCAGATTGCTGTGCTAGACCGCTGGCAACTGGTGCAATTTGAGGGCTTCTGAAAGGAGAGGTTTCCTGTTGGAAATAATACAGACACCACTCGAACTATTATGCATTCGCAAACATCAAAGATTTAAAAACCTCAAACATTAAGCATAAGCTCTTTATATAAAATATTCATGTAACATTTTGTGAAGCATTTGAAATGCAAAGCTACACGCTTCTCTACAGATTATATTCTGAGTTTACTAAATTATTTGGCACTTGATCGATACTGTAATAAATGCAATCAGACCACATTATGTTGGGCTTAGGACCCAGGTTTACATCGCCGCCCTGCTGAGCCTGCCTCACAGGGCTGTTGCAAGAACAAAAATGGAGAAGAGAGTGATGAAAGCCATTTTGAGTCCGTCGGGTCAAAAATTGGGGTCTAAATTGATCAAGAAATAATATAAATGAACACAATTTCTTGTAATAGACTGATGGCCACCTGCAGTGGTTCAAAAGGGTAGATAGACCTTCACATATTCTAGATTAAGTTTCCAGCAAAGTCTGAAGTTTAAGGCAGATTCTGAGAGGGTAGATTGTTGTCCTGTAAATATGGGCTGTTATTGCCAGTGCAAAGTGTGGGGGAGTTGCAACTGACTTTGCACAGGTGAGCACATGCACACACACACACACAGATGTTCCAACAAGCACAGCTTGTAGTGCAAGTGTCAGTGGGTTCTACCGTTTTGTATTCTGTACACTCAACATATTTTCCCATATTATGAGATGATGTGACTCCTATTTTTCACTGTGGCTGATATCATAGAATCATAGAGTTGGAAGGGACCTCCAGGGTCATCTAGTCCAACCCCCTGCACAATGCAGGAAACTCACAAATACCTCCCCCTAAATTCACAGGATCTTAATTGCTGTCAGATGGCCATCTAGCCTCTGCTTAAAAACCTCCAAGGAAAGAGAGCCCACCACCTCCCGAGGAAGTCTGTTCTGCTGAGGAATTGCTCTAACGGTCAGTAAGTTCTTCCTCCAAATCCAAATCCAAAGACCTTTATTGGCATAGAAATAAAAAGTACAGCATAGCAAATTTGCATGGAGTTTCAGCTGTAAAAACCAGTCAAACATCAAGAAGGGGAGCTAGTCTTTTGCTCCCTGATTGTTATGGCAGCCAAAAGATACTTTGCAACCACGCTTGTGATATAGGAACATTGGTCAGATAGTAGAAAAAAAAACCTAACTTCGCTTCAGGTAATCTATAAAAATTAGACAGAATAGGTTTGATTATGCAGTCCTGCACTTCCCCATAAAAATCACAATAAAGTAAGAAACGGGCGACTGTTTCAAGGTGCCTTCCATTACATGGGCAGACTCTATCCTGATAAGGGATGTTGGCAAACCTCCCAAACAATACCGCTGAGGGTAGAACACTGAGTCTTGCTAACATAAAAGAGCGGCGTAACTGGGGTGAAGTAATCAGGGAAAGGTAGACAGCAGGCAGCCCATGATCTGGGAAGATACCAAATGCTAAAGCGGAACAAGTTTTTATGTCCAGAAGTACAAAGGGACAGTTTCTCAATATCTAAGATTCTCTGTTTCAGGATTCTGAACGCCTGCATTTCACTTAGCATACAGAGGTTGTCTAAGGGTACACCTACGGAATGTATTTTCTTCTGGATCTGACTATACCAAGTGGAAACGAAGGAATCCGCTAGCATCATATGGATATAACTAGTAGGGTCTGCCCTAAAGTGTAGGCGTAGCCAAAACTTTATAGTTAGTAGCCATGCCCTGGTCTCAATCCAATGGATTCCAGTCTCTAGGCACATTGCAGCATAGCTGACACAGTTGGGGACCCCTAAAATACGGCGGAAAAATGCTGCCTGAATTTGCTCAAGTTGGAAATTGAGGGCGCAAGCCCAAATGGGGATCCCATATAACAACTGAGAAACTGTTTTAGCATTAAAAACATGAATGGCAGCTGGGACAAATTCCTAAAGTTGAGCCGGAAACTCTTTTTATTTAATTTCAACCCATTGGTTCTAGTCCTACCTTCTGGGGCCACAGAAAACAATTCCACACCATCCTCTAGATGACAGCCCTTCAAGTACTTGAAGACGGTGATCATGTCACTTCTCAGCCACCTCATCTCCAGGCTTAACATCCCCAGCTCCTTCAACCTTTCCTCATAGGACTTAGTCTCCAGACCCTTCACCATTTTCGTTGCCCTCCTCTGGAACCTCTCCAGCTTGTCTTTATCCTTCTTAAATTGTGGTGCCCAAAACTGAGCACAATACTCCAAGTGAGGTCTTACTAGAGCAGAGTAAAGCGATACCATCACTTCATGTGATCTGGACACTGTACTTCTGTGGATACAGCCCAGAATTGCATTTGCCTTTTTAGCCATCGCATCATGGATTTCCTCCCATTGGCTGCATTCCTTTCTGTTCCCTTTCATTCAGTGAACTAATGCTAAAAGGCATGTTGACTGATGTTCAGCATATGATCCACTAAGCGTATGATCCACTAACGTGTGATCCACTAACATTCTATGATCAGCATATGATCCACTAACATCGCAGAGAATCCCCTAGTCCTTTCCAATATGGAATATGGGGCTTTAGGTTTATAGGTTTAGGTTTATTAGATTTATACCCAATGTTGAAAATGACAAGGCTTTTTTTGAAACTGACAAGTCGCTGCAAATCAGAGAACCACAAAGCAGAGAACCGCTGCAAATCAGAGAACTCTTATTTCTTGCCCTTCCTTGCAAATTTGTGCGGTTTTCTCTTTGGTGCTCTCTAATTTGCAGCGGCTTGTCAGTTTCAAAAAAAGTCTTGTCATTTTCAACATTGGATTGTCTCCCGTTGCCTATATTCCTTTCTGTTCCCATTCATTCAGTGAACTAATGCTAAAAGGCATGCACAAAACTCGAACTACGAGGGCTTAAATGGAAGGCGCTTGCTGGACATTACTGTGCAGCTGCATAAGGGCAAAGGCATATTTCTATTAAAATGGACCCCACCCCCACCCCACATGTCACAAGTGAAGTTCCACCCCAACATAGAAAATTGTCTGTGTTTTATATATACATTAAAAAAAATGTAGCTGTAGAATAAATACTTGGGAGGAAAAAAGAATTATACATAAAGCAGGCACAAGAATTCAGTCAAGATTAAAGGCCTACTGCTCTGAAAAGATGCAGTAAGATGTGCATGCATAATGGGCCTATATCTCGATATAAATTGTCTACAGCAAGTCTAAAACTTGCACTCCATTGTCTCTTTCCTAGGACCCAAGACTCCCTCCCCTCCAATTTGATGCCGATTCCTTTAATTTATCATCACATTCTTAGAGACATTTAAATTGAGATGGGCCTTTCTTTCAAAAGGTACCGTAGGCAAAAATATAATGGTAATTTGCATAATATTCTTTACACTCCTGTCTGAAACAGTTTTTTTTTAATCTACTCTTGTAGCTGTTATGTTGTAACCCTGTTGTAACATGTTGTACATGTTAGAGCTTCCCACTTTAACCGTAGGGTGTTTTTACCTTGATCCAGAGTTTTAGAGTCTTCAAATCGACTGCCACTGTTCCACTTTAATTATTTTCCTTTTACATTGGTGGAATTGCTCTGCTCATTTTGCGTAGCCAAACTTCTATATTTCCTGCTGAAAGTGTTTCAATTATTATTATTTTTTTTTTGGGGGGGGGAGTCCCTGATCAGAGGGCAGACAGAATATCAGCACTTAGTTAAATGTATACGATTGCTTGGAAATCATGTCAACACTGCAAAAACAATACAAATCTAAATTACAAGATGAGGCAATCAATGATATGTAAAAAGTTCAAGTGCTGTCAGTTCTCATGCAAATTACTGCACTTCTACAATACCAGTTTGAAATGCCTGTAGAGAAATGACCGGATCAAAACTAGTGTGAAGCAAAACGTTGCAGCAGCAACGCTAGAACTCTTCTCACCGAAACAAATGTAGATGCTTCAGGCAGCAACGATGCAAAACAGTTGTGAGAACGTAGGTAACGTAAAAGGTGAATTTCTAATGCGGTGATAGAGAGTCACAAACCATCAGTGTAAAAACACCTGAAGTATCCTAAGCGGAGTATCACCTTTCTGAATCTACTGAGGACAATGGGCATAGAAGGCGGTAACTTTACTTAGGATTATACCGCTAAAACATTTTCTTGCTGGCACAGCAAGTCAGAGCTGTAAGTCTCTCAGTGGAAACATTTCTGTTATTGAGTCTTCCGCCTTGATCTCCGTGTCTCCACAAGACAGGAGGACCAAGTGCTGTCCTATCCATTTCCTTAAACGGTAATTAAGATGCACATGAAAGGACGCTTGCCCGAAAAAGGACACCGTATTTGTTATCTGTCACTGCACAACAGAAGCTAAGCATGAGGATTAATTCCCTTTTGTCATCTGCCGTTTCTCCTAATTGAGATCTCTTCCCTCCCTGCCCCCCCCCATTTTTTTTAAACATTGGACTATAGTTTTTAAAAAAAGATGAAAAAAGTAATTTTCCAATCAAAATTGACAATGGCCGGTTGGCTGTGGAAGATAGTCTTTTTAATTAAAAATTCTGTCCTCTTGTACAAAATGGTATTGTTTCTGCTTTCATGCCAAAGCCCAGAAATCAGTTTTGATGTAACCAGCTGATAGAACGATTTACTCCCTGGCTCATTTTGAGGGCTTTCTGTTGACTTTTATTGTCCTTTTTCTAAACCACGGAAATGACAAAGAAACAAGATCCACCAGTTATTAGATCAGGTACCAATTCCTGCAGGGTGCTAATTAGATTTCTGTATAACAAGACTATTTTTTTTTAAGTAGGAGTCCTTAAACTCATAAATAAATACCCAATTTGAAATTGATGTGTTGCATTCATTTCCCTCCAGTCCCCTGTGCTGCTGTATGCAGACAATTATACCTCAGATTTAATTGAGTTGCTATTTAATTAATTGATTTGGGTGGAGAAATGCTCTCCATCCAGAATCCCTTCCAATCTTGCAATTATTGTAACAGTTCTCTGTCCATGTATGGGAGGCCAGTTGTAATTGGCAGAAAGGAGGAGGATGAAGAAAGGAGCCGTCCAATCTCTAAGCACCGGACATTCAGGCTCTTGTTATTTCACGCTCTGCGGCCTGGTTATGCCCCAAAGGGACAGAGACAGCTGGGAGTCAGATTGCTAGAATGCTTTCTCTTCCTTTTGGGGCATGAAGACCGCCCCCCCCCCCCCCATGTGGGACAGACTCCCTAGAGTAGGTTATAAACTCTCAGGGCATGAGAAATAAGCTCTCTCTTCTCTTTTGGGTAGCTGTTTGGATGAGCAAAAGCCGTGATGGACTAAGCATTTACCTGGGGACTCTATCTTGTCCACCCAGCAGGAAGAATGGAGAAAGATAGCCAACCGTAACAACTAAGGTAATAATGAACGTTCAGCTGCTGCAAGTGAAGCTAGCTTGTTCTAAATTAAACATCATTTAGGAAATACCCAGGGTAGGGAAGGAAGACTGTATATTCTAGACTTTTCTTTGTCCCTTTGGAACTTGGAAAGAAAATGTATATTCTTTTATCCATTTATTAAAGGTAAAGCACCGTGTTGTTACCGACCCATCATGACATTTTCTTGGCAGACTTTTAATGGGGTGGTTTAGCCAGTTTTTTCACTCCATCTCAACTAATCCTCTGCCTTACTTCAGACTCGATCCCATACAGTTTGTCTACTACACTACTTTTTTTTGAGTTCCATATCCATAAGAGTCGTTTTCAAAGAAAAGCTGACTGGATCCAACCTCTCAGGTATGAATTCAAGGTGGTTTAGACCTATCAAAATTGGAATGGAATGAAATGGCAAGTTGCAGCCTCCTTATGATGCCACTGTAGGATTTTAAAGGCAAGTGACAAACACTGGTGGTTTGCAATCGACTACCTCTGTGTAACAACCCTTGACTTCCTTGGTGGTTTCCCATACAAGAGCTGACCAGGGCCAACCTGGTTTAGCTTCCATGATGTGACAAGATAGGACTATCTTCCTCCTGTCCCTTGTTTCCCTTTGTCCCATTGTTTGTTCTCCATCATAGAATCATAGAGTTGGAAGAGACCTCCAGGATCATCTAGTGCAACCCCCTGCACAATGCAGGACATTCACAAATAACCCTCCCCCCTAAAATCACAGGGACCGATATCGCACTCAGCTCACCCCACTGTCATGTTCCTCTTCTCCACGCAGCATCCCTCAGATTTCCCACTATCTGCTCCGGAGCTGCAGCAAACATTGCGGTTTTCGCGCAGCAAATGGAAACAGCTAAAATCTGCATTGCTGTCAGATGGCCATCCAGCCTCTGTTTAAAAACCTCCAAAGAAGAGCCCACCACCTCCCGAGGAACCCCATTCCACATCTTTTGCCCTTGGCCTCCTATGGCAGCTGAACTGCAAAGAGACAACTATGACTTGAGCACTAGAGAGAAAACAGGAACCGGCATTTGGTACTTATAGGGATTTCACCTTCTCTCATAGGATTTTCCTTTATCCTGTTTTTCCCCCCCTGAGCAGACTTTTTTTCTTTGCCCTCCCCACCCCTGGCTGTCCCACCCAGTCATTTGAATGTATATTGATAAATGCTTACCCAGTCTAGGGAACTGAGGGGAGAGATTAAAATCCTTCTTTTGTCCTGGTTTGATAATGACACACAAGAAGATGAAGATAAATCAAAACAAATTGATTTCTTTCATTTTGAAGGGAAATGGTCAGGTAGGAAGTAGGTTCAGGACTTAGGAGGTGAACAGGCAACAGGAATGAGGTAACAGTATAAAAAATAAACATCAGATAATTTGTCACCAAGAGGTAACTGTTTCTGTTATTCAGACAGGTCTTTAAAACTTGAGAGAGATATCTTGGCAGTCTCTGCTTACATAAACAAGCATAAACTTCTTGGACTCAGATAATAAAGTTGGTGAAGGCAGGGACATTCACACAGGTTCCAGTTTCCTTCTTTATCCACTGTCTAGGAACCATTCCTGTGTTCTAGGAACTATTTCCCTCAGACTTGATAGGAACTTCCCTAACTCAGGAACTTTCTGCATCCTCTAACAGTCTCCTCCCTCTGTTAACTGTCAGCTCCCAACTCCTGACTGACTCTCTCAGCTGAAGAATTCAATTTGAATCACCTGTCACTCAAGGTTCTCAAATCAGGTTAAAGTCTTGATTGTTTATTGTCTGTCACAAGAGATCTATCAGGGATGGGGAGAAACTGAATGTGCTGAATCACATAGGAATACTTTCCAATGACACAAGGAGCTTTTCACTGACACAGTGGATTCTTCCACCAATGGAAGACCCCCTTGCATCAGTGGAACTGATGGAAAGTGTCAGTGGAACAAATCAATAGGATCCTATCTTTTGAATGTTTCTCCAGCTCTTTGTCTGACTGGTTGAAGTTCCCCAGTATTCCTAATTACCCTCATGGTACAGGATACCTTAATGGATTGTGCATTCATTGCTGCAAATATTCCTTCTCTTTCTTCTTTATTTCCTTTCACTTTGTTTTAATGATGGCGGGGGGATCAGTCCAACTCCCAAAGTGGCAAACCATTTAAATGTGAAATCTATTTAATGTCGAGGTTTAATGCATCACTGTGTGTCTGCTGTTTTCTGGTGTACTACACATATCATGAATGCAATAAATCATTCTGCTATTGCTGATGAGTTATAAATGCTCACTGTGTCACAGCAAACAATTGTTTCCGGCCCAGAACTGATGGCTGCTATTACCTGACAAGTTCCCCTCTCCGTTTGTAAATGAGAGGCAAAGTGTCAAATGCAATCACGGAAAAAGGACCCGGTGCTCCTGAAGTGATTGATAAGTTTTTAATTACAAATCAAATTTTAATTCAGTTGCTCTGTTCGCTCAAGTATAACTTATGAAATTTTATGTATAAAATATTCATATGGATAATAATTGAGTTTGTAGCGCTGGTGGGTCCCTTTGCGCAGAGATGCAGAATAGTTTTCACATTTGGAATCATGTATTTTGTAGGCTGTGCCCACATGCTAAAAATCAGAGAAGCTGCTAACTAAAAGAAGAAGAAGAAGATATTGGATTTATATCCTGCCTCCACTCTGAAAAGTCTCAGATCGGCTCAAAATCCCTTTTACCTTCCTCCCCCACAACAGACACCCTGTGAGGTGGGTGGGGCTGGAGAGGGCTCTCACAGCAGCTGCTTTTTCAAGGACAACCTCTGCCAGAGCTATGGCTGACCCAAGGCCATGCTAGCAGGTGCAAGTGGAAGACTGGGGAATCAAACCTGGTTCTCCCAGATAAGAGTCTGCACACTTAACCACTACACCAAACTGGCTCTCCATGCTAGCAGGTGCAAGTGGAGGAGTGGAGAATGAAACCTGGTTCTCCCAGATAAGAGTCTACACACTTAACCACTACACCAAAAGAGGAGGACTAAGGACAGAGGTGGCATTAGAGTGGGATTGCCACGCCTAGGTGGGGAAATAGCTGGAGGTGTTGGAGGTGAAGTCTGTGCAGAGCAGAATTTGGAGAGGAGTGGGACCTCAGCAGGATATAATGACATAGTGCCCACCCTCCATAGTGTCCACTCTCCAGGGAAACTGATCCTGGTTGCTTGGAAGTCAATTGTATAGTGGGAGAGCTCCAGGTGCCACCTGGAGGTTGGCAACCCCACACTGGGACCAGACTTTGGGGGGACATCCAGAGCCATGGTTCACAAGATTAGCACATACGGCCCCCCCATTCAGTCTGTAGTTTTTCATTTGAAGTATTCTTTACCATCTAAAGGAAGAGGAGGAAGAAAATATTGGATTTATATCCCGCTCTATACTCTGAATCTCAGAGTCTCAGAGTGGTCACAATCTCCTTTACCTTCCTCCCCCACAACAGACACCCTGCGAGGTAGTGGGGCTGAGAGAGTGCTCTCACAGCAGCTGCCCTTTCAAGGACAGTTCTGCGAGAGCTATGGCTGACCCAAAGCCATCCCAGCAGCTGCAAGTGGAGGAA